>NC_092045.1:99895911-100632996 GCF_003086295.3 Arachis hypogaea | reverse complement strand
GTTACTATTGTATTAGACATCTTTTGACAGTTTAATCTTTTGACTTTTAGTCTTTGATCATTCGGTCTTTGATCATGGAGAGGGCTGGCCATTCGGCCATGCCTGAACCTTTACTTATGATTTTCAACAGTGGAGTTTCTGCACACCATAGATTAAGGGTGTGGAGCTCTGCTGTACCTCAAGTTTCAATACAATTATATTACTTTCTATCCAATTCTCTTTTATTCTTATTCCAAGATATACGTTGCACAAACTTTGATGAATGTGATGATCCGTGACACTCATCATCATTCTCACCTATGAACATGCGTGACTGACAACCACTTCCATTCTACTTTAGGCTGGGCACATATCTCTTAGATTCCCCAACAGAATCTTCGTGGTATAAGCTAGATAGATGGCGGCATTCATGGGGATCCGGAAAGTCTAACCTTGTCTGTGGTATTCCGAGTAGGATTCCTGTGTATTGAATGACTGTGACGAGCTTCAAACTCCTGAAGGCTGGGCGTGATGACAAACGCAAAAGAATCAATGGATTCTACTCCAACCTGATTGAGAACCGACAGATGATTAGCCGTGCTGTGACAGAGCATTGGACCATTTTCACTGAGAGGATGGATCAGGGTGATGCTCAGACGATTAGCTGTGCAGTGACAGCGCATAGGACCATTTTCCCGAGAGGATTGAAAGTAGCCATTGATGATGGTGATGCCCTACATACAGCTTGCCATGGGAAGGAGTAAGAAGGATTGGGTGAATGTAATAAGAAAGTAGAGATTCAAGAGGAGTACAGCATCTCCATGCACTTATCTAAAATTCCCACTATTGATTTATATAAGTATTTCTATCCTTTTTATTTTATTTATTTTTATTTATCCAATCTAATCACATTTGACTTTATGAGTCCACTTAACTGAGATTTACAAGGTGACCATAGCTTGCTTCATACCAACAATCTCTGTGGGATCGACCCTTACTCACGTAAGGTATTACTTGGATGACCCAGTACACTTGCTGGTTAAGTTGAACGGAGTTGTGGAAAGAAAAAACGCTTCTCTAACAGTGCCTGGAACTCTTGTATCACAATTTCGTCCACCAATAGCCATACTAACAATGAATCCGATGATAGTGGCTGCAGGGTCCCTTTAACATTGGGGTGACAGAGGCGGAAGTGATGGCGATGTGAATAACAACTATGGCGGAAGATACGACAGGGACAACAACAGCAGCAGAATTGACGACGACGTGTAGTGGCAGCGAGAACGGGTACTCTAGGCAGTGGTGACGACAACAACGTGCTCCCAGCGGTGGCGACGGTGACATCTTTGACGGCGAGGGAGACAAAAGATGAGAAGAGAGAGAGAGAGAAAAAGAGAGAGAGAGAGAGAGAGAGAGAGAGAGAGAGAGAAATAGTATTCGCACAAGTGAGGGGAAAGGGTTTTCACGTTTGAATTTTACTCCAATTTTACCATCGGATTTACCAGCAGATTAATCCGATGGTAAATTGCCAAAATGACATGTTTCACTAAACCGTGATACCGGTAGAATAATTAGTGTTGGTGAGTTACATTTCATGCCAATAGTTACCATCAGCTTTAGCGATGAAAAATCTGTTCTGATGGTAACCTTTTATGGCGACGAATTTCTCCTTCTTTCCGTCAAAAAATCTGACAGTAAATCCGCCGGTACTCAGCATTTTTCTTGTAGTGAGTGTTGCAGATATTACATTTGATGATAGTGATAATGATTAGAATGGTGATGATGTAACATCCTACCATTTATTGCCTTATGCTTAAGTCATAATTTAATTATGGTTTGGTGCTACGATACAAGGTTAAGATATAAATACCTGTATATAGAAAGGAATATTATACTAGAAGCCTGTGAAAGGATTTAAAACTCGAGGAAAAGATAATTCGTCGATCGCTCAGACTCGATAAGGTATATATATAAATGCGTCGGAAGAAAGGTAGATAATTAAAAGCTAGTTAGGAAGAATAAGAGTAAAGAGATATATATAAGTGTATATAAGTATCAACTAGTTTCGACCCGCAAAGATTAGGGGCTAGAGTTACAACAGTAAAACAGTTGGATAGACATAACCTATCTCTCTAAAATACATCATAGGCATCTAAAGGCAATTCTTCAAAACAAGTGCATAATATAAGTGTTTCCAAAAGAATGAGAGAGTCTAAAATTAAAGCAGAATAAAAAATCTTCTTCGCTGTCCTTCTAGATAAACCTCCCGCTCACTAAGAAGCGTCGGGACCTGCGTCTGAAAAGTAATAATTTCCGAAATGAATGAGAACATCATCCCTTACGGGGTTCTCAGCAGGAAAATAATTCTAAATAGAGACTATGTAAAACCACATGAACCCGCTAGGCAATCCTAATCTCCAATCACACAAAGTTCAAGTCTAGGGTTCTTACTAATCCGATCAACGTAAATACACTAAATCTCAACTATATTAGTGACCTTTAGATCTCAATTTCTCCTTATACAAATCATCATCTCTCTTAATATCATAGATTCCCAACTCATTTAATAATTCAATATTAAAATTTAGTTTCAATATTATCAATTTATTCTCAGTTTTTTTTTCTTTTTTTCCTAATTCTCAATCATCACCTCTTATCAAGAACAACCCTTAACGTCACCACCATCATTATAAAGGATCTCTCAGCTATGCAAACACATACAAGACAATACAAAGAATACACAAATAGAGAGAACAGATAAAACAATTATCATATAGGTACAATTGTTCAAATAGGCAAGTCAAATACAAGATGCACACCCAAATAAAATACACAATGCAAATGATATATGCCTGCCCGATGGCCAATGAGCTCATCTATCGGTTATACTGCTAAACTCGACATGTCCAGTAGCTAACCCTAGACAGTTCCTCAGTGCGCGCATCCCCAAGCTCAAACTCATATTCATTGATCAATGTCCATGGGGAAAATATTTGAGAAGGTATAAGTTTCCAGTCACATTTTGCGACGTAGGATCAACAAAGTTTTAATTCCGACCGGGAGCAAGCGGGACAAAACTACCATCCTTGCAAATTATCCCGGAAGCTCAAATACCGACTGGAAAGAAGTGGGACAAAATCACAATCCTTGCATCTATCCCAGAAGCTCAAATATCGACTGGGAGCAAGTGGGACAAAACCATAATCCTTGCATCTACCCCAGAAGCTCAATTATCAATCAAACTCATTCTCATTATCCTCTCGAATCAACTTAATCTTATCATTCAATCATATCATCTCATTCTCGTTATCCTCTCGAATCAACTCAATCTCATCATTCAATCATATCATCTCATTCTCATTATCCAATCATATCAACTCATTCTCATCATTCAATCATATCAACTCATTCCTGTAATCACTTCCAACTCACTTCAACTCAATATTTTCCTTCCCAACACTCTCGACCTTCTAATTCACCGGTTTTATACCCGTTATAAGATTTACGAAAGCTTGAAATGTTAAGGAAAAGGTTTAAAGGCATAAGATTCGTTTCAAATCCTAAAAACTAGTTATCAGATCTCAAATAGGAGTTACAGAAGTGAAACAGCGGATTAGATAGGCAAAAACAGTTAAAAATTATCATCTTTGAAAGATAGGACAGTTGTGGCATGCGTACGCACAAGTCCCCCTGTGCACATACGCGTAGAATGCGCACAAAAAATATTCAATTATAGAATGCAGGTTGTGCATATGCATGCCTCGTGTGTACGTGCAACTCCATTTTTGTGTGTACACATGAAACTCGCACGAAAGCATTTCTCTTTTGTTACACCCCTCATGCACATGCATACGCATGACCTCAGTTTTCTGCAACTTCTGCAGAATTCAGCTGTAAACCCACAAATTAAAACTCTCATAACTTTTTCTACAAAATTTTGTTTTTCTTCATTCTTAGATGGTTTTAAAGATCTTTCCAATAGCTTTAATTAAGACAAATCTCATTCAAATCCAAACTCCGAGTGCTAAGTTATGATCCGTCGAAGTTGGCTAAAAGTAATTTTTACCAATTTCACCTAATCCCTTAATTCCATCCATTCTCAATTCATTTCAATCCTAAACCAGTTCAAAACCATTTTTACACATCTCAAATACTCATAATCAATTCTCAACCATTCTAATCCTAAATTAACCTACTTCCAACTTATTTTACACATTCCATTAATTATATCCATATTCATCAACAATATGCAACATTCATATATTCAAACTCTCAATCAACTAATAATCAATCCTCTCATTCTCATACAATAATTTACACCGCTTACCTCTACTTATCACATAGAAAATTTTCTCACCCTATCACGGCGTCTGACCCAATTTTCACAAATCACAATACCCATACATCTAATTCTCAATTAAAACTTCAACATGCATACTCATTTTCATGCAACATGACACCAACATATATTACAACATCCATTTGTAACAATATCACCTCACACTCCTCAATTTCATGTCAAAACACATCAACCAACATGATACTCATACTAGCCATTATTCAAACACATCAACAATAAATTCTATTCAACTTATTTTAGGGGCAAGTAACCTAGGTTTCCACATGGTTACATAATTCCTACACAAAACTATCATCCGTACCTTAATATCGTAATTCCAAGCTTCCAAGCTTTTCTTTCCAAAATTTCATCAAGCAAAGCTTCCAATTGCTCAATCTAACACCATATTATACAATTTGGCACAATATTAAAAACTAGAATTTTCATAAAATGATGAACCAAGAGGGAAAAAAGATTCTTTACTTTTACCCACTGAAATTAGTAATAAATACCACCAAGAACCCTAGAGAGTCCCTATAACATCAAAATCACCAAAAATCCTCAATATCCAAATCGAAAATACGATTTCAGCTTTGAATGAGAAATTGGGTTGAGATTTCAAGTTAACAAAACTATTCAAATAGAATTGAAGATGTAGAGACAAGCTTCGCGTGACCGCAAATAGTGTGGTGATCGGAGTTCCATAGCAAAAGTTATGGAGATTTAAAGGTGGAGCTAGTCAGCTAGGATTAGGTTTTCTCCTCTCTTCTCTCTTCTCTCAATTTCATCTGCCCCTTCCAAAATGAATGAAAAATATGCTGAATTGTATATTAAGTGTGGATATATATACTTGGACTTGGGTCTGGTATGGCCCAATTTTATTTTCTTAGCCTATTGGCCCAATTTTGGGCCAAAATCCTAAGATAAGTATTTTAATTTACACCCTAACTATTTTTTTTTAAATTATAAATATTAATTCTCTAATTTTTTTTGCTCTCATTTAATTTATTTATTTATTTATTATTTATTTACAGATGGTGTGTTATTTGATGTTGAGGTTACAATCATGAAGGAGTCCAAAGTGGTCAAGAAGACAAGTTTGAGAAGTCAAATGTGTCTGGGATTGATGAAAAGAGAAAAGAGAAAGTGTTAGCTAGGTTTAGAGAAGAGATGATGGATATGACAGTGAAGACTTTTTAGATCTTCCTTTAAGTAACGAAAACGATGATGCTCCATTGAAGAATTACTCATTGCACAAACAATTCAAAGACATAAAGGAGTACAAGTGGCAAGAAGGGACTTTATATGTGTCCAGGGATAAGTTCAAAGAATGTGCCACAAACTATGCTGTCCACACTAGAAGAGGGCTAAAATTCAAAAAATGTGATAAAAGAAAAGTGAAGGTTGTCTGCCAGGAGAAAAAAATGGCATGTTTACTGTTGTAAGTTAAAAATAGAGAATACATGGCAGTTGAAAAACTACTACAACAAGCATACATGCAACAAGGAAACAAATATTGGAATCATGTATTTCAAGTGGTTAAGTAAGGTCTTCATGAAATAAATAGCAGGAAACACGAATATAAAGTTGTTCACATAGATAAAAAAGGCTTACAACAAATGGAATGTAGATTTGACCAAGTCCAAGGTTGCTAGGATTAAATAGTTTGCACTTGATGAAATTAATGGCACATATAGAGAGCAATACAATTAGATTTATGACTACTGTAATGAGTTAATGAAAGTCAATCCAGGATCTTCAGTTTGAGTACAAGTGCAAAGACTTCCTGAGTTTGCTTTAGAGAGACCATCACTCACGTTGGATGTGAGACCAACATTTGAGAGGGTTTACATTTGCATGGATGCATACAAAAAAACTTCATACTGTGCATACCCATAATTGGACTTAATGGCTGCTTCATCAAAAACCCCCCTGTGGAGAACATCTTCTAACAGTAATTAGGCGGAATTTGAACAATCAAATTCTGCCTATTGCATATGTTGTTAAGGCAGAAACAAAAGACTTCCAGACTTGGCTTGTGCAAAACTTGTATGATGATTTGGATGTTGACAAGATTAGACATTGCACTTTTACGAGTGACTAGCAGAAGGTAGATTAAATATATTTAAATCAATTACATTTTTCTCCTCATCTAGATATGTTTATATCAATTAAAGACTTATTTCTAATATGTGCAGGGATTAATTCTAATATTTGATGAGTTGCTACCTAGAGTAGATAACAGATTCTATGTGTGACACTTGTACAATAATTTCAAAAAGAAATCTTCAGGAATCCAGCTCAAATTGATGATGTGGTATGCATCAAAAGCTACTTATATTTAAGAGTGGGAGAGGAGGATGCAATAAATTCAAAAAGTTAACATACAGTGAAGCATATAGATACCTCATGGTGATTCAGCTTAAGTACTGAAGCAAATTCAGATTTTTTTTTGTATACCTAGATGTGATGTTCTTGTTAATAATATGCGTGAATATTTTGATTCTATCATGGTAGAAGTTAGGGAAAAATCTATTATATCTATGTTAGAGGATATTAGAGTGTATTTGATGAATAAATGGACTGATAATAGGGATTGTTACATATGCAGGGATTGTGCTGCCAAAAATTAAAAAAAGAAATTCAAAAAGAGTTTGATCAAGGTGAAAATTAGATGACAATATATGCTGGAAGAGATAAATATGAGGTTTATAATACTCATAGTAATAGGAAAAAAATTATAGTGAATTTAAAGAATCGTGAGTGCTCTTTTAAGAAGTATCAATTAACAAGGATTTCTTATCAACATGTAATGAGCTACATTAGGAAGATGTGCTTTGATCTTAATGATTATGTTGATACCTGCTTCAAAAAAGAGACACATGTTAGGTGTTATGATCATGTAACATACCTTGTAAATGATTCTAACTTATAAAAAAGAAACTGCAAATGATAATATGTTGCCTCTAGTATTTAAAAAATCAATAGGTAGACAAAAAAGAGTAAGAATAAGGGTGTAGATGAATAGACTAATAGACCAATGTCAATTTTATCCAGAGGAGACCAGCAACAAAACTGTTCTTATCATTTTGCTTATGATCACAACAAGAGAACTTGTCCTAAGAAGCACAAAGTCGAAGCTGGTTTACAAAAGGTAAACCCTAATCACAAAATTAATTTACTTCATGAATGAGATTAATTCCAAGTAGTTTGTTTCGCTAACAACAAAGTATATTTATTTTCTGTTTTGGTTAACAAAGACTGTTACAACATCCAAGAAGGTCACCACATCAAAGTTAGTTGCTAGATCAACCAAGGCAATGAAAAAAATTTCAATGAACAATGGAGACACAAAGAAGCAATCAAATGAGACTAGACAACAAGCAAAAGGGCTAGGACATCAACAAAAGAGAAAAAGTACAAATGAAGCAAGCACAACAATCATAAACCTCGTCAAAGAGGTCGAAAAGTGTAGCAAGCCAGAGTCAAGGTCAATCCTCTATCTTCACTCAACAAAGCCCATCAAAGATGGTGCTGAAGTATTTGGCAAAAACACCACCAAAGGCTTGGAAGAACATGAAATGATATAAATTGTTCTATTGTAATATGATTTTATGATTTCTACTTTTGGTTTGTAATGATAATGGCATGAACTATTTTGTCATTTATAACAGCACTTTGACTATCTCAATTATGTTATTGACTTATTGTCTTAAAATTTCTAATTGTTTAGATAAGTGGCTAAGTCCTTATTATTTTGTAAGTTGGTTAAGACCAACCTAATTATGCACTTTGTGATCCAACATTGCACTTTAAAAATTACAATAGTTTATGAGCACTTCATAGTGCTTAGCACTACATGAATTTGAATTGAAATAGAATTAAAACAACTCCATGAAAGACATGCATCTAAATCAGTGAACACTTTTAATTAACTTTCAAATACAACTACAACGTGACCATATAATTTATATAGACTACTTATCAAATGTTCTCGAATATATTCAAGTCTCTAACCCACCCAAATACCCTAACACTAAATCTTTCAACTTCTTCATCTATATGGTAATCTCATGTGCTATGCATTTGTTACTCTTTCATACAGCAACAACAGCACTAAAATCCAACTAACAATACCCACTGAAATGACAACTAAGAATTTCATTTCAGCAAATTCTAATTTACCTTTTAACATTGTTTTTTTCTTCTTTAATATTGCAATATGTGAGTATTGTCTTTCAGGCTTTGTCCATACAAAAAAATTCACACTCTTTTTCAATTTTTTTCCAATTAATAGTTTCAAAAACAAATTAAAAATAATTTATAGGACCAACACAACAACAAAAGTTACAATCTACGAATTAATGTAGTTTACAGTAGTTACCTGATAATTGACATAATCCCAAAACTTTTATCTAGAGTTCTCAGGCATTGATGAAGTATGCAGAATTGGTCTTTCACCACAATAGCAAGTTGCTCTTCTCCTTTGAGTCTTGTTATTGCTGTGAAAAATTGGGAATACTGAGATGCCATTAAATTTTTTATCTGGAGCTTCAATGTTGCTGGGTAAGCTACGGTGGTAGTGGACAATATTTTTAGAAATTTTTTTTATTTTTTTATTTCTTTTATATTTTTATAACGGTCATCTTTGCTGTGACTACCAAGTTAGATGGTTAACGGATACGTCAGCTCTTTCGTTAAGTGTTAGTGTGAGATTTGATGGCAAAACAACATTGGTGTCATTTAAACTTTTTTGAGATAAAAATATGATGATTTAAACGTTAAAAACTAAAATAGGATTTATCCAAAATGTTGGGGACAAAAAAATACTTGATCCTTTGAATATATATATATATATATATATATATATATATATATATATATATATATATATATATAATCATTTCTACCATAATTCAATATAAGTCGGAGGAGTATTGGATTTTTTCATGAACTTCGCCAGAGAAACAATGAGGAATCTTGACAATGTATACAATAGATTTTAAATTTGGCCTAATACAAGGGAAAAAAGAAATCCAAATAGTTATTTCAAAAAATTAACCATCTCAATCCTAATTTACCAAAAACACCCTCCCCCCAAACCGTTTGTTACCCCACCTCATCAATCATCCCACCTCTCCGACGTTAGAAGCTCCCTCACCGGCTATCAAACAACCATCCACGTAGTTATTAAAATAATCATCCGACTATCTAGTGAAATGACCATCCAGCATTTGTTAATTGTATATACTTAAACTGAATTAAACAAAATAACCATCCAATTAAGAATTAAAATAACCATCTATATACCTAGTGAATTGACCATCCAGCATCTAAATTCATCTTTTAACGTATATACCTTGAAGACGTAAGGGAAGCGAAATCCAAAAAAACCAAGTTGACCGGAAACCTCCGCAACACCATGAAACAAAGCACTCGCCTTCTTGATATCTTCAATCAGATGCACCACATCTACCGGAGGCAACACACCGAAATCCAAATCACCGTACATGTGGCACCATCCCCACCTCTTGTATGTCGCGGATAAAGGCACTGGGACGGTGAAACCTGCCAGCTGCGGGCGGGGGCTGCATGACCGGCATGTTTGGGGGCTGCGCGAATCACTCTTTGTGCGCGACGGTGCTGCTCGGACGTTCGTGGTGCGCAAGGTGGCGTAGGTCGGTGCTATGGGCGGCAGCGGCTGATGTTGCGGCAGCGCGGCACTGGAGAAGAGATTGAAAAGAAGCACGTACATGAAGAAGTCACATCATATGTGGAGAGGGAATTATGCGGTATACGTAACTACCGTGGTTGCAAATCCTTATTTTTTTTTAAATTCAAAATTAGAAATTATTAAAAATTAATTAACTTAATTATTATATGATCTTAATTTTTTTTATTTTTATTGTACACATTGTACACTAAAATTATTATCTTTTTATATTTTCTCTTTTTTTCATAATTTTTTTCTCTTATTCTTTGTCCTTTTTAATAGTTTATTACTAATTATCTATTATTTTAACTTTCTTATTTTTGTAAAACATTAGAGATTTTGAATTCTTACTTGGATCAAATCTTACCATGAGGCACTCAGTTAAAATCTATAGCTGCAACTAAATGTATATATATATACATATACTATTGAATGGTGTAAATTTAATTTATTTTCTTAAAATTTCTTAAAATCACATATACATAAGGCTACAGGAACAATTAATTGAGATGTGAGTAGGATCTTGGTTAATCACTTAGGTCCAGTTTGATAAAATTTTTTAAGCGATATTTGTATTTTTGAAAATATTTTTCTTTTTTATTTAATAAATTAAAAAGATAACGCATTTGTATTTTTACTTTTGATAAGTTGACAGTGCTCGTAAAAAATCTACGAAGATATTTTTAAAATTTAACTTATATTTTTAAATATTAAAATATCTAATATAATTTTTTATATTAATAAATAACTTGTATTTATTCTTATTTTTTATTACGATTTTTTTATTAAAAATATTTTAAGTATTAAATTTTTTTACCCAACACAATTTTTTTATGGTTTATATTTATTAAAAAGCACATATCTTTAAAACGCTTTTCTTAATAAACTTTGTTTAAATCTTAATTTCGATCTTTATTATTTAATTTTATGAGATTAGTTAATTCTTTTATCAATTATCTCTTTTTAAAATATATATATGTGACAAGTTAATTATTAATATATTTTTTAATTTTATACATTAAATTTAGTCAATGTATTTAAAAAATAACAAAAAATAAAAAACTAAACGATCCTAATAATTATTCTTAAAAAAAATGAGACTCCTAATAAAAAAATTTGTTAATCTTAATTAATTTTTAACGGATAAATTAACAATTTAATTTGTTATGTAAATTTATTCTGTTAATACAAAGAAAAAATATTAACAGAAAAGCTAATCAATTTCACAAAATAAAGATCAAAACCAAAAAAATATTTTTTTATTAAAAATTTTGTTATTTTTGGAAGTAATTATTAAGGGTAGTATCTAAATTTTTTTTTTCAAAAAAGAAAAAATAAAGTTGAGCCTTGATAAGCAGGAATACAATGAACACCTTGGCCACTCAGACAATAGAATAATAACGCAACTTAATTCAACCCAAAACACAACGTGTTGACGGAATTGACCCTGTCGCAGTGCCTCTTTACTCTTTATGGTGGCGCCTTTCTCATATATTATTTGTGGGAATCCACTTACAGTATCTGAAAAAACAAAAAAAAAAAAAACAGCTACTTTATTTGACCACCTCAACTCTATCCTTAATATTAACTTTACAAACTCTTTTCAAGCTTTACCGGTTGTTAAAAAATGAAGAGGGTGCTCGCTAGATAAGTAGTAAGTACGAATCCTCAAAGCTTTGTGCCTTTGTCCAAAGTCAACATTAAAAAGGCATATTTAAAACGATGCCAAATTTGATTCCTCTTGCAACGCTGTTTTCTCTTCTATTTATTTATTTATTTGATAAGCGATGATGAAATTCTTATAGATATTTCTTATTGCAAGACTCCATAACTAAAATAATAAATAAAGGGTTGAAATCCAAATATTTGATCAATTCATCCTGGTAGGTTGGAAATTGAAAGTTTAATAATGCACGGTGACACGTCGAATTAGATCACCCTCATTAATTTTTTGATTTTTTCCCCTTAGTTTTCTTCCAAAATTTTTATTCTTCTAAGAAAATTAAAGCTTGTTCGGAGACCAAAAAAGATTCAAATATAAAGTTAACTATATATTAATCGGATTATATTTAATACTTTAATACATTTATTTTCAGATAGAGTAAAAAATGATAAGTCTCATATGGTAATTGATATTAGTAATTAATTGAGAACCTTATCACAAATAATTTTTTTCTTCCATCCAAAGTATGGGAGACATTAAAAGCATGATTGTGGTGTAATACAGTTAAGAGGTAGTGAATAATTGAGAACCTTATCCAATTGAATTTGTTTGAGAAATGAAAGAGGATTAGGTCATAGTTGTTAGATGCATATATATATGAATATAAATCCAACTCACAAGTCACAAGACAAACGAGTCGCATTCTGTCACACTCATTGCAACCAATCAAACCGCCGAGTAAACAAATTAACCACGCAATGCACAACTATCTTATGTCTTATAGTACTTTCATCTAATAATTTTAATTAATTAATTAATTAATTAAAACTATTTAACGTTTATTTATTTCCCCGAAATAAGGAAGAAGGAAGGAAATGAATGAATTATTAGCAAGTAACAAGAGGGAGGACAAGGTTACAGGATTGGTCACTATTATTATTAGTTAGATTTTTTGTTGAATTATTAGGACACTGCTGACTCAGATTATACATTATCAAACAAATGGTGGAAGAAAAAGCAATTGCTTTATCGATTTCTTAACAAGAAACACACAAGAAAATAAAATAACAAGTCGGCTAATTAAATAATTAATTAATTCAATCAATTCTGCAACATTCACAATTCACAAAAGCGTGTTTCATGTATCTGGAAACTAGTGCAGGTACGTAAGGGCAATAACTCAAAATGGATTCTTTCTTAAATTATGATGAGTTTAAATAGGTGAATTATGATGGAAGACTCTAATAATTAATAAACATTTTTGTATTCTATTAATTTGAAAATAATATAAATAAAGCAGTGAAATTGAAAAAAAAAAAACAAATTTAATGTTAAAAAATTTTTAAAAATGACAAAAATTAAGTAAAAAATTAAAATATCTTCGGAAAAACGATACATTTTATTTTTTTATTTTTTAAAGAAGGGTAAGAATTTAAAGAAGAGCAATTTTTTAGGTCCAGCAATTTTTAATATTTTTTACTATTATTTAGTCAATATAATATTAAATTATCATTTATTAATTTATGTGTCTAAATTTTAAAAAAACGTGGATATAAATTTTATTGATTCATAGGTACAAATTATATTAGTTGATGTGTGTAAAATTCTAGTAAATATATATATCAATTATATATTTTTTGTATACAAAACGTCTGTAAATATAGATATAAATTATTACTAACTAAATATCGAAAAAAATATATTTACTTGCAATTAACATTACTCTTGAAAAAAATCAATGAAATTGAAAATAAAAAGATATTGGTATCAAAAAAATTTCTTATAACAAAATTTTTTCTTAATTTTAAACAATGAACGTGTGATATGTAGGAGTTTTGGTGGTGTGGTTTGGATCAGTTTTGAATAAAAAACTCATCCGAACACTAATTTTATTTATAGTACGATTTAAATTGGATGATTTTTTTAAAAAAATTCGTCTGATCCGAACCAATTTTAAACAGTTTGGATTGGACTGAATTTGCGGTTTTGTAAATTAAATACATAGAACAAGTCCCAAACATCAAATTCTAAATAATCAACAATGACTTAACAAGTCTTAATATCTTAAAAAATCAACGATAACATAACAATAGAAATAAAATTATATGTTAGCTAAAATAAATAAATAAATAATATTTTGAACATAAAATATTTATTAAATAATAATACATGAATAATATAAAAATGTATAACAAATTGAATATATTATAAGTCTAATTGTAAATATAATAATAAAATAATAATATTAAATTATATCGTGCGGTTTGGATTAGATTTGATAGGTTGTGAAAAATAGATTTAAAATTCGATCCAATCTAACGGTTTGCAAAAAATAGAATCCAATCAAATCCAAATTAGTACGATTTTAATCGATTTTCGATTTGAATTGAATTAAATAAACAATTTAATTTGGATCGGTTTAAATTTAAACATCCCTAAAGATATGACTTATATTAAATATAAGATATATAATAATAATTTTTTCTTCTCATATAAATTATACTATATATATTATATTGATAATATTTAATTTAGAATTCGTATTAACTTGTAATGTGATTTATAAATTAAAAGTAAACTTGAGTTGACTTCATTTCGTTTAATTTAGTTTGTTTTTTACAAGTAAGAATTTAATGATAAAATAAAAAATAGTTAATTGGTATTAAATTTTATCCAACTTTTTTATAAAAAATTATACTAATTAATTAAAAATATAATTGTATACATAACAAATAATATAAAATATATTTGAATACTTTTTAAATAGAAGAATAAATTAGAAGAGGATCTAATTCTATTTGTGTAGTGAGTACATAGTGGGGTAAGAAGAAAACAAAGGAAGAAATGGATTGGGTTAGGTGGTTGAGGCTTGTTACAGATCATCAACCAACTTTTGAAAATTAAAAGAAAAAAAAAATAAAAATGAGTTAGTAGTTCGTACGTACGATATTCCAAAATTGACCCTATCTTTTATAAAGCAATGTTCTGAGCAACTTGTTTTCCTTCTTTCTCTTCTCCGTCCATTTACAATCAATTTCAACAATTTCCTGTTTCTTTCCACCAATTCTAATCCAATCCAATCCAATTTTTATCCATCAAACTTCCTCTTACTTCTGCTCTCTCCTCTCTCCTATATCATTTTCTTTACCTGAAGCTAAAGATTCTGCGCCTTTTTTTGCATTCATCTTCTTCGGCATCAGCTACGAGCATAAGATTTTGCAGAAGGAAAACCCGGAGCACGAACCAGTTTGGTTTGGTTTGAACTTTTTTTTAGCTATTGTTTGGTTGTTGGGTATAAGAGATGGAGAGGGTTGTGGGAGGAAAGTACAAGATCGGTAAGAAAATTGGAAGCGGTTCCTTCGGTGAAATTTATATTGGTAAAATAACTTTCTTTTGTTTCTTCTTCTTGCTCTCTTATTATTATTATTATTTTTTTTTTCTTTTTAAGTTTATTGATTTTTTCTCTGTGCTTGTGCTGATCATGTTTAAAATTTTTTTCTTGGCAGCTACAAATATTGAGACCTCTGAGATTGTGGCCGTCAAGATGGTGCGTCTTCTTCTTTCTTACTTAAAAAATTGATTTGCCTTCATTTTTTATTTTTAATCAAGGAGAAAAAAAAAGAATTGTGCTAATAATCATGCATGACATGATGTATAAGAACATGAATAAGTTGGGGGATCAACTTCTACTTTGTCGTTTGTTTATTTATTTTAAAAAATTGAAGTAGGTTGGGTTGGATGGTGTTGTTTGATAATTGATATTAGAAATGGGGGAATTTAGAAATGCAGCTGATATATGAACATAAATTACATGCCTAAATTATGATATATGAGCTGATATATCATAACTTATGCATGTAAATTTATTATTACTATTATTATTATTTGAAAAAATTCAGATTGAAGTAAAAGATTCATTACTTGATTATAGCAATCTGTTGTTCCATGTTTGCTGTTGATGAATTGTTATTTGAAATTACTGAACTAAGGCCAATTGTTTCAATGCATGATAGATAACACATGAAAACTTGGGTCGAATTTTTAAATAGACAACTACACTTGCTAGAAAGTTTATAATTTGTTTCATAATCTCTTGGGTTTCCTTCATATTCAGCATTTCAAGAGCTATTTTATGTACTTAATAGTTATTTATAGCGGCTGCATTTCCTATTTTGTAGGAGAACAAGAAAACCAAACATCCACAGCTGCTCTATGAGGCAAAGTTGTATAATCTTCTTCAAGGAGAAAGTAAGTTATAACAGAAGTGCTTCGAATGTGTAAACGTTCTGATAACATTTGCCAAGAAGGTTAAATGTTTATGATTCCCCTTGCCTTTTCTGTTTCAGGCGGTGTACCAAGTATGAAATGGTGTGGCATTGATGGAGAAAATAATGTTCTAGTTATTGATCTTCTGGGACCGAGTCTCGAGGACCTTTTTGTCTATTGCGGGAGAAAATTTACATTGAAAACGGTTTTGATGTTGGCTGATCAGATGGTAATTACTGTTTCCTTGCTTTGATTTTCAAGAAGGCGGCATTTGTTCCTTGCTTTTTCTTGATATTACCATGTCATCTGCATATTATTTGAGCAGTTTCGACTCTTAAATAATTTTACTTATTTGTAGTCATAGTTCACATTAGTGAAAAGTTTCAATGAAAGTGTAAAGTGAAATCTGTTTTATTTACTGGATTACAGCTTACGAGAATCGAGTACCTACATTCGAAGGGATATTTGCATAGAGACATCAAACCAGATAACTTCCTTATGGGTCTTGGGAGGAAAGCAACCCAGGTAACATGCCAGAATTCGCTCGATCCCTTTCATTGCTAGACTCGCTACCAAATTCATGCTTAACTTTTTTCGTCGATTTGTTAAATTTACAGGTTTATATTATTGACTTTGGACTTGCAAAAAGATATAAGGACCTTAGCACAAATAAACATATTCCTTACAGGTATATTTTTGTTTCATTATTCGTTTTTTATCGTTTCTTGTTGTGTCTATGTTTTTCCATGTCTATTGTTGCCTAATTTTTTATTCTCCCTCCCCCCACCCAACTTTGATGAACTCATCCAGAGAGAATAAAAACTTAACAGGAACTGCACGCTATGCAAGTTGTAATACTCACATAGGAATTGGTAAGTAGAAAGAAATTTTCCTTCTTTACATCATACAGATTGCAATTTACGAATTTCTCACCATTTGGATTCTATTTTGTCAGAGCAAAGTCGTCGAGATGATTTAGAGTCTCTTGGCTATGTTCTTATGTACTTCTTAAGAGGAAGGTATGTTTTTTTCCACTATCCGTTCTAACTTTCCAGACATATTGAGCTTTAAAAAAATGTTGCATATCAATTGAACAAGAAACGGGTCTTGACCATCTAGTTTTTGTGTTTCAGCCTTCCCTGGCAGGGTCTGAAAGCTGTAACCAAAAAGGAAAAATATGATAGGATTTGTGAGAAGAAGTTGTCAACTCCCATTGAGGTATGTGTGTGTTTTTCAGTTTGATAAAATGATTGATCTCCGAACTTATCATTGAGTACTTGAAACCTTGACTAATATTGATATTTTTTGCTCCTAGATGCTTTGCAAGTCATATCCCGTGGAGTTCGCTTCTTACTTTCATTATTGCCACTCCTTGACATTTGATCAACTACCAGATTATGGATTCTTGAAGCGCTTGTTTCGTGATTTGTTCTCTCGTGAAGGTTTTGACTGTTTGCTTTTATATACTTGATTTGATTTTAACTAATTTGTCAGATAACAGAAAAATTAGTCTATGCTTAGTAAGTGTAATAATTTGCTTATGAGTTAGTATTTTGATGGTATCAATTAACACTAATCCTAGGATTTCAAAACTTCACCGTATGTGTTATATTTTTCTTCTTCCTTCTTGTCGAAATAATCTTATTCGGCTGAATTCAATGTGCAGGATTTGAATCTGACAATTTGTTTGACTGGACCATTCTAAAGTACCAACAGACACAACAGAGACAGAGACAGATACAAAATCAAACAGCTGTTAGTAGTTTCTCGCTATATTTTTATTACCCTTTTTGAACAACTTTCATGCCATAATTGCGTGTAGTTCAATATTTTTATTACCCTTTTAGAACAAATTTCATGCCATGGATTGATATTGTTAGATGGTATTTCTGATAGTTTCTTTGAATGATGTCCTAATCTTATTCTTTTTCTGACATGATGAGTGTTTGGAAATTTTCAGCCTTCGGCCGCTGTACCTAGCAGTCTAGAACCCATGGCTACGGACAAGAATACAGGTAACTTCATTCTTGTCACTTACAAGGCGAAAAACAATTATTAGAAAATTATCATAATAGCTAACTTAGGTTATTTTCATGAAACTTGTTGTCCAAATCTTAAACACAGAACCTAACAGCTTCTGATATAATCCTAAGATGGGAATATCAGAACATATATTTCCCAACTAACTCTTTCTTATCTTAATTGTTAACTGCATTCCAAGAATTTTCAGCGTAGTGAAGTGATGCTTTATGATCCTGATGCTTCACATTCCATTTCAGGTTCAGGAGTCAATGATTCAGCTCATGTAACTGCAACAAGACAGTTGGCGAACCAGAATCATGATCGTCCAAGCGCAACTGCACAGCCTAAACCATCTGTTGGTCACAATCATAGTTTCAAGAATCAGACTGAGAAACATGTATGTTGTCACCTCCATGAAATTGCAAGTCTTGCATTTCTTGCCTCTAATCCCTCTTTAAATGTGTATTCTTGTCCTTCCTGTGTTTAATTTGAAATTTTACTTAGCTCAGGTAATTCATCTGATTGAGATCACTTTTTTTTTTCCGCAGAACGTGAACAACGGTCCATCTACATCATCTGGCTTGCCAAAATCCTCTAAAGAAAATGCATCAAAAGCAGAAAAGCCCTTAGGAAGTTCACACATTGCTCGCGTTTTCGGTAGTAATTCTCGTACTTCAAGCAGTTGGATTCCTTCGCTACGCCGAATTTCTTCAGCCAAATAATATGTAAGAAAATCAGTTATTTACCTAACTTTGGTATGATAGATTAAGCAATGTCGTTTGTAATATTACCCAGCCTCGTATATTGTAATTTACCTTGAAAACATAAGAAATTTTTCTTGCATATTCATTAAATGGTATACAATTAAGTCATGGAATTATATTTGTGTGAGACACTGAGTTGATTTGTTTCAGACAGGTGTTTGAAGTAGCCACCTAGAGCTTGTTTTTCCATGGTCTCTCACATGCCATGGCATTTACTTCACCAGAGCAATAGTGGCATGTTATGTCAAGCCAAAAGAAAAGAAATGCCACTTCCATTTGTAATTTTACCACTTCCAAATGCATAGGTACATACACAACATGCTGGTGGGTAAGTAAGATTCATATGAAAAGGAAGAGGCAGGTGCAAACCTTTGAGGCTTAAGTGAAGAGTTGAACAAGTTTTGGAGAAAACTATGTATGCTTGATTTTATTGGCATGGATGGCATCATGCCACACTTGGCTCAAGGGTTGAATTGAAGAATGAAGATTGTGGGTGTAGACCTTAAAAATTGTGGGAAAGGGTCTGTTTGGCTGGGTTGCATTTTTTGTATTAACAATTAATGAGTTTTATGATGGATGAGTCAAAATATGGATATGGGTGGGTGAGGCCCATGGCATAATCCCTTTCCTTTTTTTCTTTTTTTTTTTAATTTAATTTTTGACCTGGTCATCTCAACTTATATCACATTAATCTCTCTCAATCATTCATTATACAAGTTTGATTTATTATTATTATAATTATTTTATCCTTTGTACAGTTAGATTTGTTAGCATACTAATGTAATCACAAATGTACTCCTTTCCTTCTAAAAATGAGAAATGTTTACACTCAATTCAATTCATAGTTTATTTGGAAAAAGAACAAAGAACTTTTTTATATTGTTTTTGCTGAATTTGTTCTTGTAATTATAGTAAATCTTGGTGCCAAAAAGAAAGAAAAAAAGAAAGAGAAGAGCATTACTATATTGGACCTTGGTTTTGGATGAGGTCTGAAATTCGGTTAAAATAGGTTCCACAACTAATTTTATAGTTGAGAAAAATGAGTACAAGTGACAGTCGTTGAAAAGTAGGTGTTGACAATAAACAAAGAGGAAGAAGAATGAGCAAGTGTTGAAAAATGAGTACAACTGATTATTTTTTTGTTTTTATTTTTAGATTCAATATTTTCTATTTTTGAGATTTTATAAAAAAAAACTAAAAATACGAAAAATAGGATTTTCTTATTTTTATTATTTTTAATTTTTATTTCACAACATTGTGAAAATAGAAAATATTGATAATTGAAACAAAACAATAACAACAAAGTCTTGTCCCACTAGGTGGGGTCGGCTATATGAATCAAACGACACTATTATGCTCTGCTATGTATCATGTCTATAGAGAGACCGTTTACATGTAGATCTTGTTTGACCACTTCATGAATGGTCTTCTTAGGTCTTCCTCTATCTTTCACCCCTTGTCCATCTTCATCTCATCCACCTTCTTGACGGGGTGTTTTGTCGGTCTTCTTCTCACATGTCCAAACCACCTGAGACGCGATTCAACTATCTTTTCCATAATGGGTGCTACTCCAACTCTCTCCCTTATATCTTCGTTCCTTATTTTATCCAATCGCGTATGACCACTCATCCATCTCAACATCTTCATCTCTGTCACACTCATCTTATGTTCGTGCTCCCCTTTTGCCGCCTAACACTCCGTACCATAAAGCATAGCCGGTCTTATAGCACTGCGATAGAATTTACTTTTAAGTTTTAAAGACACTTTTTTGTCGCATATAAAACTAGATGCACTCTGCCATTTTGACCAACCTGCTTGGATCCTATGATTTATATCCTGTTCAATCTCTCAATTATCCTGTATGATGCACCCAAGATACCTAAACTTTTAACTTTTGGTAGGATGTTTTCTCCAATCTTCACCTCTATATTTGGGTTTTTCCTTCTCAGACTATCCTTACATTCCATATATTCCGTCTTGCTATGGCTTATGTGCAGACCATACATTTCTAGAGCTTCTCTCCGTAAGTCCAACTTCTTATTTAGGTCTTCCCTTGACTCTCCCATAAGGATGATATCATCGGCAAAAAGCATTCACCATGGCACAGGCTCTTGGATGTGCTATGTGAGTACTTCCAAGACTAATGTGAAAAGATATGGACTTAAGGATGATCTCTGGTGTAATCCTATATCAATAGGAAATTCCTCTATCACACCACCTTGAGTCTTCACACTAGTTGTGGCCCCATCATACATGTTTTTAATTGCACGAATATATGCGATCTTTACTCTTTTCTTTTCTAAAACCTTCCATAAGACCTCCCTTAACACCCTATCGTATGTTTTTTCCAAATCAATAAGAAAATTAATAAAAATAAAAATTAATAATTTTTTTCTAACTTTTTTCCTCATTCAAACTTTTAGTAATTGTTCGAGTAATTGCTGGCAATTTGCACCTTTAGGTTAAAAGTTACATCATGTATCGGATCATCAATTGATGCCAATTTGCACTTAGACTTCAAAAATATCTATATCTTACATGTATTAAATGAATTATTTAGAATGAAAAATACAAAATTTATGGTAACTAAAGAAGGTTTTCTGTAAATTCTCTGTCACATTAAAATGTAAATAGCAATAAAGTTGTATGTATGTATGATCTTCCGAAATAATAGAAAATAAGAGTAAAACCTCATTTCGGCTCTTAATCATTTCACAAATTTTCATTTCGTCCTTCATCGATTGAAAAATAACATTATGATCCCTCGTGATTAACTCCTTCTGTTAATGTTTCTATCCAAAATTAACGGATCTTGTCTACATGTATCATTAACTCAACATGTGTCAAGCAACTATTTAAAGGGACAAATTATCCTCTGGTAAGCTCGCGGAACATTATTGTTTTGTACATCTCAAAAACGCTTTACTTCTTCTTCTTTTGCCATTGTACTTTACTGCTATTTCTAACGCCACCACCACTAATGCCACTCCATCATCTTCTCATCTCTCTCGGACCAAACCACCCTCATTTTGTTGCCACAACTTATCCAATTTTCACCGTGTCCACCTCCGTATTTATTCCTCACATTTATCTCTATTCTCATGGTCTCACTCATCCCTACAACAATATAATATATCCATTAGATCTTCATTTAGCTTTCGATATCTCCTCTCTCTTTTTCTTTCTCCCATTCGTCCCTCTTGTTTCTTATAAATTTTTAAATTTTATTAATTTTGGATCTATATTTTTGTTTATTTAAAAAAATTGACATTGTAGCTAATAATTTTGTTGTTATTAGAGTTAAGAATTGGTAATATTGTGGACGAAAATGATAGGTAAAATAAAAGTAAGCATGCCGGAGGTAAAGTGAGAGAGGTGTATGTGGTAAAAGAAAATGATGTAGATGATAGAGCGGGAGAAAGTAAATTTGTGACATTAAAGATGGGAGTGAGGTAAAATGATAAAGATTAGTAAGGGAATGGAGGTAGCATGGAGGTAGTGGCAGTTGGGGTGGAGTGAGGAGATGTGACTGTAGTGGAATGAACAATGAAAAGAAGAAGAAGTAAAGCACTTTTGAGATGTGCGTAACGATATCATTTTGCTAACTCATTAGGAGACTATTTGTCTCTTTAAATAGTTGTTTGGCATGTGTTGAGTTAGGAGACTATTTGTCTCTTTAAATAGTTGTTTGGCATGTGTTGAGTTAACGATACACGTAGACAAGATCCGTTAACTCTAGACAAAGACAATAACAAAGGAGGCAAAATGTCAGACAGAATTAATCGTGAGGGGGCTGCAATATCATTTTTCAATCGATGAGGGGGCAGAATGAGAGTTTGTAAAATGGTTAAAGACCGCATTAAAATTTTACTCGAAAAATAAAATTAGAATCTTCAAAGATAGCCATAAAAAATAATTTTGCTCTAGTTTATATTATTTTTTTATTGGTGACATTATTCTAAATCTAACAAGTCAAAAATTAATTCTTTGTAAATTTAAATTTTATTTAAAAATTTACTACATATACAAAGCAAAATTTAAATTCTTAACACTTGTTTAAATAAATAAATGAGTTGACACTCAACTAACTTAAGTTGATTTTCTAATTTATATTATAAGTAGCCTATAACCTATAATTCTATAAAGCACCAAACACTGGCATAGTGGTTTCTTCGCGTGTGAACTGTGTTAACGCACATATTTTTCATATAGCAACCATAATTATTACAAAAGGGTATAAATCCAATCATTATTTCATGGTCTCAAAGTTGATATATAATTGAAGTTATTTAGTAATATTGCCTTATTTATATACGAGGATACTAACTTTAATTTCATTCAATCTAATTGAGTGAAAATTAACAATACTCACTCTTTTCATAGATAATATAAAGTATATACTCTTCTTCAATAACCCTTTCTGTTTTCTTTCTTTTTCAATACATAATAAAATACATGTGAAACTATACAATGTCTTTCAAAATAGAAAAACTAAACATACTCAGTTCACACAAATAGAAATTCCCAACAATCAAATTTGTAAATCAATCTAAAATCAATATTGATAGTAACATAATTATTCATAAATATTATTTGCTTGTTAGGAGATTGAGAAGGTAGTGCTTCGATGTCTCTTTTATTTCTTATTTTTAAATACCCCTATCTATTTTTAAATTGAGCCCCAGGCTTCCTTGCTTCTTGGTAATCATTTTTTTTTTCAATTAAAACGATGCTCCCCTCTTAGTAAAGAAACATAGATATTAATAAAGTAGCACTGCAATTATAAATATTAGAATAGGTATCTATGATCTATATCTATGATTATGATGATGATGATGATGATGGTGATTAATTAGTGCAACAACCGTAGGCACAGCATAAAATATTATAACATAATCACATCATTATGAACATCATATGTATCTATCTACATTCGTGTGTGTACATATTATTGTTGTGTGTGTGTGATATGTCAAACCCTTCCTTCATTATAACCAAAATATAATGATGGTGTCTACGGCTATTTGAATCCTTCTTTAAAAAAAAATAATAAAAAAGAAAAGAAAAAAAGAAGCACACCATTAGTGTAGATAAATTTGAACTAAATTAAACAAAACCAAATTGGTAGAGCCTTCTGGATGGAAAGTTATTATTAAATTATCTGTTTTTGTAAATAAAATAGAATAAAATAAAGAAACAGCATACTATTAGTAATTAATTGGCCCCCCATAAACTTTACTTTAGAAAATGTGTTAATGGTGACAAAGGAGAATCCATGAAATGATGAACTTGGCTGCCATAAAACCAGGCCTTTCATTGCTTTAATGCATAAAGCACTAAGAAGTGGAAATACAAAAAAAGAAAGCAACAATAAACATATTAAGTTGGAGACATGAATGAATGAAAAAATGCCCTGGGTCCCTTTTTTTTCTACCGCCTTGTTGAATCTTTTTACTTGTCTTTATTACCCTCAATTAAAATATTTTTTATTTTTATTTTTATTTTTCTATCATGTTAAATATATAACTATTGCTCCTCATTCCTCTCATCACCATCACCGTCTTGCTCTCCACATTCTCAATTCTCTCACCACTCTTTAACAAGTGAGTGCTAAATGAGAAACTTCTTTTTTTTTTTTTTTCATTTTCTTTTAGGCACTTGAAAAGTAATAAATGAGAGTATATATACTTAGCATAACATGACAAAACAAGAATCCATGCTTTTACATATAAAAGAATTTAACTCCTTTTCTGTGATTCTTTACAAGTTATAATTGTAAATGTTGTTAGGTAGTTTTTTAATTTCTTTTGGCTTCATTTCAGGACAAATGTTAATTTTGATTAATATGATAATCATGTTTTATTCATTGTGATGAAAAAATTTGACCCTTTTTCATTATTTTTATTGGAATGAAAGTGAGCTCTACAAATTCCAAATGCTCAATTCATCAGCTAGAGAACATAGATGAGAATGCAGCTTCAGAATGCACACTATCATCATCATGTCCACCACCTGAGACTCCAACAGAGTCTATGGAGTTTCTTGCAAGATCATGGAGTCTCTCGGCAATGGAACTCTCCAAAGCACTTCACTATAACACTAACATCAAGCCTTCCACAACTTCTGCTGAGAACAAGGATTCTGTAAGTTTTTTGCTTTTGGTTCTACTTTGGAATTTGAAAAACCTTTTAATCAGAAATTAGGCCTTTAAAACTACTTTAGTTAGCAAGAAATGCAGCATTTTGAAACTGAAAATCAAGAAGTTAGTTTGAGTTCTATTAATAATAGATTCTATGCTATGCACACACACTTGAGTAAAGGGAAAGAAAAAAAGAGCTAAAAAGAAGAGATTCTAATGAGAAATCAGAAGACCTTTTCACCAAAATCAATGTTTTTTCTTTCTCCTGATTCTAGAATTCTTCAATATTTACAAGCATATATGAATTTCAAAGTGTGTAGCTATTGCTTTATGTATTTACAATGATTCTGATGTAAATTATTTGAGCAGTTACTTAATGGATGTTGTCCTCAGATTTTGCCAAAAGATAGTGATGAAACTAAGGTACTATCATACTGTTTTCACATATAGTATGTTAATCATAAAGTTCATATAGTATGGTAATCATCATTTGGCATTAATATGCTCTAATTAAACTTCACTTTTCACTTTAAAATCATCTATCTGTCTTATCTACACAGTGTGAATTCAGATAAGTCACAACATGTGAGGTTGTTTTGGTTTCTAACTTACAAAACAACTTATTTTTAACATTATGTGCTGCCCATAACGGATAATTATGTCACTGATTGCTTGATATGTAGTTTCACAAAAGGATAAACTAAATGACATAAATCTGGACTTAAACCAAGTAGAGAAATTAATGACAAAAAGTATCCATTATGTGCAGGACTTATTTTTACTCCATCAAGCAATCAATCCAGAATTCCTTTCCAGTCAAAACTTGCTCAGAAATGGGGTACATTACACTCAACCTCATGATTATATACTAAAAATAAAAGCTCAATCATTCATCACTCTTTTTCTGTTATTCTTCTTGTAAACTTTTGCATACTAGCTTTACAAGAGTTTGCTGAGAGGAAGGACAATGGGAAGATGGCTGAAGGATCAAAAGGAGAGGAAGAAGCAGGAAATTAGGACTCATAATGCTCAGTTGCATGCTGCAGTATCCGTGGCAGGCGTAGCTGCTGCCGTTGCGGCCATTGCAGCTTCAATGGCATCATCACAAGAAGTGCCTAATGCCGGCCAAAAAAACAATCCCATCAGTTCTGCCACGATTGCATCGGCAGCAGCCTTGGTTGCCTCTCACTGCATTGAGATTGCTGAGGATATGGGAGCTGAACATGAACAAATCTTAACTGTAGTTAACTCTGCCATTAATGCAAAAACCAATGGAGATATGATGACTTTAACAGCCGGAGCGGCCACAGGTATCAGAACCTCTATGATTCATTTCTCAATCTGCATTTTGCACCAAGTTCTTGCCTCGTGTATTAACTCTTTAGGTGCTATGAACATGTTCTGATAAGGCTGTTGAGGCTTTCAGTTAATAAAGTAGCTCATATGGAGGGTAGTTTTATAGCCGGAGGTAGATGGAGACCAGAAAACCATAGAAGAAATGTTATAAGTTCATATGCCAAAGATGTCATCTAATATTATAATGAAAAACCTACTAAACAAAATGTTATGTTGGAAGCGTTGCGAGGAGCTGCTACTCTAAAGGCAAGGCTGCAGAAGGGGGTTGGAGCGACGACGTTCCCTCTAGTCGATGAAAAATGCGAGGAAGGAAGAGAAGCAAACATCTTGCTGGCACTGGACTCTGTTTTCAAAGGAGGGGAGCTTCTAAAGCGTACAAGAAAAGGTATCCTTAAAATGTTCATAGCAATTGAAGTGAATTAAAACAAATGGCAAATGCATAGAAGTTTATATTTATAACACAAAGTATCCCAATGTCAAATGCAGGAGATCTTCACTGGAAGCAAGTATCTTTCAATATGAATTCAAATTTACAGGTAATTGCTAGAAGACACTCAAAAATCCATCAACAAATAATAGCCATAGGAGATAATCATAACCACTGATTTTGTTGATATCTCCAATTAAATAGTTACATGGAATGTTCTAACAAAATTACAACAGGTTATAGCGAAAATGAAAAGCAAGCACATGGCAGGAACATTCACCAAAAAGAAGAAGTGTAAGCTCAAAGTTTCATTCATAACTATTCTTTCCCACAATCTGAAAACCAATGCTTTAAGGTATGGCCTATAAAATCGCAGGTATAGTCACCGGAGTCTGCAGTGATGTCCAAGCTTGGCCGGGAAGAGAGAAGGAAGACTTAATAGAAAAGAGGGCATATTTTGGAATTAAAACTGCAGAAAGGATAATAGAGTTTGAATGTGAGAGTAAAAGAGACAAACAGTTCTGGCTTGATGGGATCCGGTATATGTTGAATTGCCGCGCCAAAGCGGCATAAATATAAACAGAAAATAAAATAAAATAAAATGGCTGATATGGGGTTGCTTTTTCTACTTCTCTTTTACTTTTACTTGATGAGATGCTTATAAAGATGTACATTTGATAGAATAACTGTAAGATTTCACCAAGGACGTTGATAGAGTACAATGATTTCAATGAAGAGGCATAGGATCTAGAACCATTACGTTGTCACTCTAATTCCTTCAGGAAATCAGCATTATCAACAAAAACCTGCATAAGTAATACACAAGTCAAACTTTAAAATACAATAAGATGGTATCATTCTATGCCAAAGTCTCGGGTGAAAATGAATGGAGAACTCAGATGCTAGGTATAGAGAAAAAGCAGTAGGGATAATAGTATTTTGAGTTATGTTAGGTGTACATATCTTGCATCGCAAGTCATCCGACTCACCCCGTCCAACCGTGGATAGAGTGAGTCGGCATGGTGTTTAAAACAAAATATGTTCGCCTAGAATTTCTCACGTTATTTCACATATGATTCATTCCTCTCTTATTACATATCAAACACAAACCACCCATGAATTCATCAACATAGTTGACCTGGTTGAAGGCTTAGAAGAAGCACATAATAAATTCCTTACAATCAAATAGATGGAAAGGTTATGCATACCAATTTCCAACCATCAGGGTCCAAGCAAACTGCTATCTTGGTGTTGATACCTGGCAGCGGCCCAGGTTCACGGATAATCTTGCCTCCACACAGTTTGATTGCTTCTGCACTCTTATACACATCATTTGTGCCTATTGCAATCTGTGCAAACACATAAATGAGTTGCATTCTAACAGTAAGATATAGAAAATAGACACGGAGAACAACACAAAAATCAATAAAACCACTTTCGAAAATGGAAACTAAATAGTATCTACCTGTCCATAGCCATTTCCTTTGTCATAATTAGTGATTCCATAGTTATATGTAAGTTCTAGAACAGTGTTCTTATCTTCAGGACCATACCCCATTGTGGCAACTGTATTCTGTAAACCAATCAGAATCAATGACAATTGATAGCTAAAAATCAATAAAATCATGTTTTTTGTTTTTACTTTTTTTCTTCATAAAATCTAATAAGCAAAGGTCACTGAAAATAAAAACAGAAACCAAACAAGCCAACTTGCGCATGATATTAATAATTGCCATCAGCGTAAGTTTACCTTGTGCTCAGGATTGTCTTTCCTATGCAGAAGTTGCATGCCAAGAGCCTTTTGAAATCCATAAAAACAAGGAAAAATATTAAGCTACATGAAAGAAAGATGGAATTCACTTCATGAAAGAACCTTTCACATTTTCATCCTAATAGGAGTAGAAAACACTCACTTTCTGATAGAAGACTATGGCACGGTCAAGATCACCTACACGAAGCGACACTTGGCATAGGGGTTCGGAAGTAAGTCCTCTTTCCAAGAGCTCAAATTCATAACCATCAGGATCTTGGATGAAAGAAGTTACTGTGCTGCCACCTTTGACAGGCCCTGGTTCCTTGATAACCTTTCCACCTTTTGCTTTTATCAGATCAACTGCCTTGGCAGCCTAGAAAATTGGAGTAAGGACAATAATCATCATCATTTAAGTCAGAAATTTGATAGAGACATGCAGCATACATGAAAATTGAGCATCAAGAAAAGGAAATGCACCAAAAACCACTCTTAAAAAGACCATTTAGTTTTTAACTTCCTGTGAGAATTTCACAGTTTGAAGATAACAACACACACTGATTAATTGGCTAGTGATGTTATATAAGCTGGTAACTAATGTTCATGAAAAATATAAATTGGTTCTTAATGTACCAATGTGTTCAAATGGAGACTCTATTTTTAAGTTGCTGTTGCTTAGTTCTACAATATCAACAATCATGCTTTGTTTTCTAATTGTTCTATAATAGGAGCTTACATCTTCAACTACAACACCCAAATGACCAAACCCATTTCCAATGTCATACTTGTCCACTCCATAATCTGCAATGATGAAGAAGTACAAACACGAAACATGAGAAGCACAAACTATTTCATGCTAAACAAAAGTTTGTATCTTGCACATCTAAACTCACTGTAGGTAAGCTCAACTGTAAAATTGGAATCTTCAGGGCCATATCCAAGAAAAGCATTTGTGTATCTTTCTTCAGGTATATCACGTTTTCTCAACAGCTTCATGCCAAGGCACTCAGTGTAAAACCTAAATATATATACACATTCCAAAAATGTAATCAAGATTCAAGAATATAGTATTATAATAATTGCATTAATTTAGGGCAATTGAAGCATCATAGGTAGCATACTTTATAGTCTTATCCAAGTCCCCAACACGGTACACAACATGTAAGAATCTTCTATTGTCATTTTTGACCCATTCAAACAAATTTTGCTCTGGTTGAATTAGATTCTCTGCTGCATTAGCCTCTGCTACTCTAAACAATTCTGAACCTTTTACACCAAATAACAGAGATTGGGACTGTGGAATAGCTGAACAAATTGCCATAACAATTCTGTTAATGTAAACAGAGTTATAATATAATTAATTAACTCTAAGTATCAAATGGATAATAATAAAGCTGATGTGAACGGAGGTTAATTACCAAAAGGACCAGAAAGAAGGTGAAAGAGAGCTAGTCTTCTAGAAGGGTTAGGGTTGTAAGAGGAAATGCACATAGTGATAGAAGGGAAACTAAAAGAACAAGTTGTTGATAACATTGAGGATGAGGCCATGGCCATTGCCATTGCCATTTGGCAATGCTGCAAATTGCTAATGAGGCTGGTTGCCTTGTTCTCTTCTTCCCGACTACCTAAACCAAACAGCTCTATCCACCATGAATCATGCATGGACAGTAATTATTGTTAATGGGCTTTTATTAGATTGGGTTTAGCCCATTGTAACTACAACGTTTTGTAGAGTTTGGGCTTTCATTTACATCATTGAGTCTGCTCGTTTTAATTTTCTTTCATCAATTCATTCAGCAAAACCTTTGTATAAAAATTCAGTCTTAAATTTCCAAATTGCGCATATTTATTATTTACCATAATGATTTTGTTAGTATACAATACATTGTTGAATCTCAAGAAGGAAGAAAAACATATTGACAAATTGAACCACTAGTTTTGTTAGTATTCGATGATTATTTTAACTTCTAAGAGGAAAAAAAAAGGTATCGTTGGCATGAATTTTGAGTTGTAAAATGCATGCTCCTACAATCTATGTACAAAACAAAACCACATGGTAAAGTACAATGATGCGGTTCTTTCTGGAATAACAAAAGAAGTTTATGCAAGTATTGGCCTAGTTTATTACCATTGCAACTTGGGGGTAGGTGGGGGAAGAAGGTTGAAGATACAGACCAAAAACAAGGATTGAAGATGATGTATTTTTTTTAGAGTAAAGTATATTTTTTATTTTTAAAATTTGTTATATTTTTAAATTATAATTTGTTTTAATTTTATCTTTAAATTTTTTTATTTGCATCAATTTTATTCTTATTCTCAAATTTTTTTATCAAACTATATGGTCAATACTATTTTTTTTTAATTTTACCTTCTAAAATTTATTCACTTTTATTATCATCTCTAAAATATTATTTTCTCTCTCTTCCAAATACTCCATCGCCAAACTCGTTATCACTATCGCCACTATTATCACCATATCTTCTCTTTAATCTTATTTTTAAACAGAACAAAAAACAAAGATCGAAAAATCTCAATAAGCTGATTCAAAAAACAAAAATGGTAGAAGAGTATAACCTTCACAATCAAGAACAACAACAACCCATCAAGTTGCTCCAATTCAGAGACTAACTTCAACCCAAGTTGATGCTGTTCTTTGTACTTTGTGGCTCGGAAACTCCCATGAGAAACTTAAAGCCAAGCTTAACAATTCAAAGGGATGAAGAATCGCACAACAACGAAGTGGGGACCGAACCTGAAAAGTTATTTGTTGAAAGGGACAAAACCTAAAGCCTCGGCATCGTCCCTATTGTTGAAGGGATTAACCCTCCCATGGAATTCTTCTTGGCGCTGACGTGGACGAGGTTGGTGCAGTTTGCGGGTGCTGAAGGTAAGGTCCCATGCAAGTTATTGGAGGCAAGTCAGAGATACTCGAGCTTCTTTAGACCTCCAATGGTGATCGGAATCCCACCGGAGAAGCCACTGTAAGACAAGTTGATGAGATGGAGCTAAGATTTGGAGGAGAAGTTCATCGAAATGTAGTTGGAGAATGTGTTGGAAGACAAGTCGAGGTATCGGAAGGAGTCCGTTATGTCGCCGATGAGTGTGCCAGAGAGGAGGTTGTGAGCGAGGTTGAGTACCTGGAGGTTGACGAGGTTGAGGAGCGGCGAAGGGAGGTGGCTAGAGAGGGAGTTGTTGTGGAGGTAGACTGCACGGTGGAGGAGACAGTCAAATAGAGAGTGAAGGATAGGGCTGTTGAGGTTGTTGGAGTAGAGGCTGAGCCTCCTCAGCTGAGTAAGTTTGGAGATAATGATGAAACAGAATAGGATTTGAAGGGTAAAATTGGAAAAAAATAATGTTGACCAAAGTGTTGAGTTAAGAAATTAACTAAATTAATTAGTGATGACAAATATTATTTTTGGGCAAATAAATAATTAGTGTTGATTAATTATAATTGCATATTACTAATTATTTATAAAATGTTGCAGGCCAAAATTTGAATTATAGCCCAAATGGAATGGAAAATAAAACAAAGCTGGTGGGTTAGTAAATCAAATGAAGCCCAATGAAAAACAAAGAAAGAAGTCAGATGTGCCAAACGGGTTACATGAACCATATCCGATCCAAGCCCGAGTTGAGTTCAATTCCCTCCATCTTGCCTTACCAAAAGCAACGTTCATTTCTGAAGAGTTGGTCAGAAACTCAGAAAAGTAAGAAAGAGAGAAAGAGCTTCTTCCTTAAGCTAATAACCAAAGAAGCAAGAGAGAGAAGGTTTAAGCTTGAAAGACAGAATGTCAAATCAACAAGTTCAAGCCAAATCAAGCTTAAGAAAAGATCAAAGATAAACCACTTCCTCATACATGCAACTCAGTTTCTTCTCTTCTTCCCAACTCTCTGCTCAGTCCGAAATGGGATACAAAGAAAAGTTGTTTTCCGTTCTTCTTTGCTGTGTATCCACGGTCCCAAACTTGTCTTGGAGACTAAGTTGGTTTTCAAGGGTTCAGATTAAGTTGACCACTAGAAGACTATTGTGGTTGTTGCTTTATAGCTTTCGGCCAAGATGAAGGAATCAGAAGCAAAGTTTCTACTCTAAGGTTTAATGAGAAAAAGTGAAACTGTGGGTTGGTGAAGCTCAGGGCTCAAGGTGTTGACATTGGAAGAAGAACCAAGCAACATACAAGGAGATAAAAGAGGTTTGCAGTTCATTCAGAAACTAAGGAGAGATAACCAGAGTATTGAGGTTTTGTTCTGAGAAGTGTTCTTTGAAAAGGTTCAACTAACTGGACAGTGTAACCTAATCAAAGGTGCATTCCGCCAGTATGAAGAACTGAATCAGAAGCTTGCTAATCTGGTTTTCGCATAGCACAAAGGCTGTTGATGAAGTCAATATCCTTCATGTTTTACTGATTGTAATGTGTTTTTCTATGTTTATCTTTCTGTAATTTCTTGTGAGAAAAGGCATTGTGAGAAAGCTCAAGTAAAAGCCATGAGTGGAAAAAGGCTGAGTAATACACTTGAGAGAAAAGCCTAGAGTTATTTTCTAATTTCTTTAGGATTGGTTAAGTGTCTTGTATCTTATACCTGTTAGGTATCCCTTTCTTAGTTGGATTAGCACTAAGAGTGAATAGTTAGGTGTTAGCATAGCTAATGTCAAGTTAGGTTAGAACTTGAATGTGAAATTGGTGTATGTAATACTTTTAACTATAGTGGAAATTCCTCCATTGTTGTGGAGGAGACTGAACGTAGGTTGTATAGCACAAGGCGAACCAGGATATATGCTGGTGTTAGCTTTTCTCTTCTCTGCTGTGTTCTGTTTTCTGATATTCATGAGACAAAAATAAATTGTCTCATAAATTTCCGCTGCTGAGTACAAACAGAATCAGAATTGAAAGTTTTGATTTAAAAAGGTTATAACAACAACTTAAAAGGAATGCATAGATTCAACCCCCCTTCTCTAAACCTACCACAACCTTCAATTGGTATCAAGAGCTAAGGTCTCAAGAATCAAGCTTAACCGCTTGGAGCAAAGATCCAATGGCGAACAACTTGGGCACAACCACAGTTGCCTACACCCTCACTGAAGGCTAGTCAAACAACCGGCCACCTTTCTTCAACGGGAAGAACTATTCCTACTGAAAAGAAAGGATAAGGATCTCCATCCAATCCATTGACTACAACATATGGAAGATTTTTGTGAGCAGTCCCAAGATCCCAACAAAAATAAGTGCTGATGGAGTGGTGACTCCAAAAGAAGAAGCTGAATGGAACGAAGATGATAAGAAGAAGATAGAGCTGAATGCTAAAGCAATCAACCTTCTTCACTGTGCTATCAGCTTTGAAGAGTACCGGAAGGTGTCTAGATGCAAGACAGCCAAAGAAATCTGGGAAAAACTTCAGGTTACACACGAAGGTACTAAACAAGTCAAAGAAATGAGGATTGATATGCTGCGAAAAGAGTACGAGATGTTTAGTATGAAGGATGGAGAAAGCATTGATGAAGCGTTTGAGAGATTCTCAATCATAATCAACAACCTTGATTCTATGGGTACAAAATATGCAGAACAAACCTTGGTGAGAAAACTCCTTAGAAGCCTCACAAAAGAATGGGAAAACACTACCACTTTCCTAACCGAGAGCAACAACATAAGTCCCATAACCTATGATGAGCTGAGAGAAAAACTCCTTGCCTATGAAGTCACATATACAAACACAGACTCAAAGAAAAAGGGAATAACCCTCAAATCACAAATAGAACCGAAAGAGATTGGGTTTAGTGATGGTATTTCAGATGATGAGCTTTTGTTTTTTGCTAGGAGATTTAGAAGGATGATGAAGAACAAGGACAAATACAAGGGTTCAAGTTCAAAAGAGCACAAGTTCGACTTGAGTAAGGTGACGTGCCATCACTGCAAGGAGGCTGGACACTTCAAGCTAAACTGTCCAAAGCTCAGAAAGGAGGACAAAGGAAAGAAGAAAAGAAAGAGAGTACTCATGGCAGCTTGGGAGGATCTTGAGAATGACTCAAATGAAGAAGAAGAATCTGAAGGAGATGACAAAGACTGCTTCATGGCTGGAAACAACAATCTTGATGAGGTAAATTATTATGATTTGACCATTGAGGACTTGCATGCTATTATTGATGATCTCACTTTAAACACCTCAAAACTGCTTGACAAATACAATGAATGCAGATCTGAAAGAGATGTGTTAAGAGTTGAAAATGACTTTTTAAAAGAAAAAGTGAAGGAAACTGAATGTGCTTTGGACATCTTTGAAGAAAACATATTTCTAAAATCTGAACTTGAAAAACTAAAAGGAAAGCACATTGTGGATCCTTCTCATGAGTTAATTGCTGAAAATGAAAGATTAAATGATATTATTAAAAGGCTGAATGGTGACTTAGCAAAATTTGCTCAAGGTTCTAGTAACTTGGATAAATTACTTGCAAGTCAAAGACCATTGTTTGAAAAATCTGGTTTAGGCTACATAGCCAAGGAAGATGCAGTTTTTAATATTTCCTCTATAAATTTTATGGCTTCTTCATCAAATACAAAAACCACATCTAACAAATCTGGTATTGGGTATATTCCCACAGTTGAGGAGAAATTTAATGAAGTTCACACAAGTGAAACTGAACCTTCACCAAGAACCAAACCTACTTCAAACAGGCCAGGTTTAGGATACTTTTTGAAAAATGAGGTTGCTTTCAAGAAACTACCATTTTACAACAAAATCTCATATTCGAAAAATCCAAAGGTTTTCAAAAATTTTGGTGAAAATGCTTTTGCAAAGAGGAATAATTATAACAAAAATCAGTTTGTCAAAAAAATGCACCTCTTCCAAAAACCAGAAAATTTCAATCATTTAATCATTTCCAGCATGGTAGCTCATCTAAATTTCAGCAACACACATCAGAAAGTCATTATGTTAATTGCAAGAAATTTGGTCACTCATATGCACAATGTTTCATTGAAAAACGAGTTGTAGGAAACAAAGTTTACAATGTTGTTTGTGATTTCAATGCACTTGAGTAACCAAGATGAATTAACTTCAAAGGATCCAAATTAGTTTGGATACCTAAGGCTACTTGAAACTCTTTATGCATATTTGCCTAGCATCCAAGAACAAAAAGGACATGTGGTACATGGATAGTGGATGTTCAAGGCACATGACTGGAAGGTCAACTTACTTCATCAAACTAAATAAGTATGATGGAGGTTTTGTGACCTTTGGAGATGATGGTAAAGGTAAAATTATTGCTGTTGGAAAAGTAGGTAATGAGCAATCTACTTTCATTGATGATGTACTTTTGGTATGTGATTTGAAGCACAATCTTTTGAGTATTAGTTAGCTGTGTGATTTAGGATATTTAATGACTTTTAAAAGACTTGAATTCTATGTTGTTAATGAAAAGACAAATGAAGTGATGTTTGTTGCCAAGCGTTTTAATAATATGTATGGACTTACTCTTGATGAACTGAAGGATCAAAATGTAGCATGTCTTCACTCTAAAGAATCTGAAAAGTGGTTATGGCACAAGAGATTGGGCCATGCAAGTATGTTTCAAATAAACAAACTTGTAAAGAAAGAATTAGTAAAAGGTCTTCCTTTGATAAAGTTTGACAAAGACATCACTTGTGATGCTTGCCAAATAGGAAAACAAACAAAAAATTCTTTTAAACCAAAGGAAGAAATCTCTACTAAAAGACCACTTGAGTTGCTACACATTGATTTATTTGGTCCAACAAGAACTCAAAGCCTAGGTGGTAAAAATTATGGTTTAGTAATTGTGGATGACTATACTAGGTTTAGTTGGGTTTTATTTCTTGCACACAAAAATGAAGCCTTTTCGGCCTTTAAACCTTTTTGCAAGAAAATTCAAAATGAAAAGGATTTGAAAATCTATTCTATAAGAAGTGATCATGGAACTGAATTTGAAAATAATTTATTTGAATCTTTTTGTGAGAAATTTGGAATATCTCACAACTTCTCTTGTCCAAGGACACCACAACAAAATGGTGTAGCAGAAAGAAGAAATAGAAGCATACAAGAGATGACAAGAGCTATGCTTTGTGAGAGTAATGTTCCAAAATTCCTTTGGGCTGAAGCGGTTAACACGGCTTGCCACATTTTGAATAGAACAATTATAAGAAATTTTTTTAAGAAAACCCCTTATGAACTTTGGAAAAGTTACCCACCAAACTTAGACTACTTGCACATCTTTGGATGCAAATGCTTTGTCTTAAATAACAAGGATAATTTGGGTAAATTTGATCCAAAGGCGTATGAGTGTTTGTTTGTAAGATATTCTACAACTAGTAAAGCATATAGAGTTTATAATCAAGATGCTAGGATTATTGAGGAGTCCATACATGTTACATTTTGTGATACTAACTTGGTGCAAAGTATTTTGGAAGATTGTGATGCAGGAAATCAAGCTCAAAAGGACGTTAAAACTCAGAAAAATCAAGAAAATTGGAATTCTGCTCAACCTGACCCAGAAACTGTAGTTGCTAAAAATTCGAGAGACAATTTCATTTTGTCTCATGAATCTGAGGGAGACCATGAAGCCAGCAGCACCCAAAATCCATTGGTACCTGAATCTGCCTCAAAGTCCACTAGACATTGTGAATGGAGATTCTTGAAGAATTATCCTGAGAAATTTGTCATTGGGAACGTCTCTCAAGGGGTTAGAACTCGGTCTTCCAATAAAAAGGCAAATGAAAGATCAAACATTGCCCTTCTCTCACAAATGGAGCCTCAAAATGTCAAGGAAGCCCTTAGTGACCCTTCTTGGGTTAAAACAATGGAAGATGAGCTTCTTGAGTTTGAGAAGAACCAAGTGTGGACTTTGGTTCCAAGGCCAAGTGGAAAGAAAGTGACCGGCACCAAGTGGATATTTCGGAACAAGTTAGGAGAAGATGGCAGCATTGCAAGAAACAAGGCAAGGCTTGTGGCACAAGGATATGACCAAGAAGAAGGAATAGACTTTGATGAATCATTTGCCCCTGTTGCCCGAATGGAAGCCATAAGACTTCTCTTAGCCTATGCTATATTTTATGATTTTAAACTATATCAAATGGATGTAAAATGTGCATTTTTGAATGGTGTGATAGATAGAGAAGTGTATGTGGAGCAGCCACCTGGTTTTGAAAATAAAGAGCATTCTGATCATGTTTTCAAATTATCTAAAGCTCTCTATGGTTTAAGACAAGTCCCTAGAGCTTGGTATGAGAGACTTAGCTCTTTTCTTTTGAAAAATAGTTTTCAAAGAGGCACCACAGACACAACTCTATTTATCAAGAATTCTAATGATTCTTTTATTCTAGTCCAAATATATGTTGATGACATTATTTTTGGATCAGCCAATGAATCCCTTTGTTCTGAATTTGGAAAACTCATGACAAGTGAATTTGACATGAGTATGATGGGTGAACTTAATTTTTTCCTTGGGCTGCAAATTAAACAAAATGAAAATGGTATTTTCATTCATCAAGAGAAGTATGCCAAGGAATTAGTTAAGAAATTTGGTACGGAAAATGCCAAACCCATGGGAACTCCCATGCACCCTAATTCTAAATTAGATAAGGGAGAAACTAAGAAAGATGTAGATGAGACTAGGTATAGAGGAATGATTGGTTCTCTTATGTACTTAATTTCCTCTAAACCCGACATTGTGCAAAGTGTTGGATTGTGTTCAAGGTTCCAATCTAAACCTAAAGAGTCACATCTTTTAGCAGTTAAAAGGATCATTAGATATGTTCATGGCACATCCAATTTTGGTCTTTGGTATCCTAAAATTGATGATTTTTCTGCAGTTGGTTATTGTGATGTAGACTTTGCTGGTGATAAAGTTGATAGAAGGAGCACTTCAGGCCTATGTTGTCTCTTTGGAAATTCCTTAAATGTTTAGTCAAGAAAGAAGTAGCCAACATTTGCCTTGTCCACTGCAGAGGCTGAGTATATAGCTGCTTCTTCTTGTTGTTCTCAGCTTTTATGGTTAAAAACTCAACTTGCCGATTACAAATTAAATGCTGAAAATATCCCTTTACTGTGTGATAACATGAGTGCCATTAATATTTCTAAAAACCCAGTTTTGCACTCTAGAACCAAGCATATTGAAGTGAAATTTTACTTAATAAGAAAACATGTTCAAAAAGGGGATATTAGCATTCAATTTGTTAAATCGGAAGAGCAATTGGCAGACATTTTCACTAAACCCCTGCCTGAGGACAGATTCTGCATGCTTAGAACTAGTCTTGGAATTTTGAGCTATAATTCATTGTTTGAAAATTGCTAATATGTTTGCTGGAGCTTTTTGTCTCATAAACAGGTATGAGACAATTTTGGGCAAGTGATGAGCGTCTCCCTCAACCAGCGTGTTCTGGACATGATGCATTTGCAAAATTTACTAGGCCAACCTCAAAAATTCATATCATGGGTGGTCCTATGTGTTTCCTTAAATCCAACCACCTCTGGGCCCAAATATGAATGTTACATTTTTTTTGTTGATATTCTTGTTGAATTGTGTGTCTTTATTTTGAAAGGGCTTTCATTTATTGATTTTTGGTCCAAAAAGGTTTCAAAATTTAAAATTGAATTCCTTTTATTTTAAAATCAAATCAAATCTTTCTTTTATGAGGTCATGTCTTTTCAAGTCAAATCAGTGGTGATGCAGTTGCATGGTTTGAGAAAGTTTTTTTTGGATACGGTTACCAACACTCCCTCTCTTTCCTCTATAACTTCTCCTCAAATCCTTCGGTTTCTTCCCACTCACTCTACTGCTTCTCTTTCCTCAAAAGCCTAAATCTAACCAAATGGGGAAGAAAGTTATTGCTAAAAGAGCATCGCATGAAAAGATCCATAATCTCAAGACCCTACTTTCACTCCCTCACCTTCTCCTCCTACCTCTCCTCCTCGCACTGCTCCCATCAAGCAGACCAAGACCACGCCACGATTCCCAGTCCCTACCAAATCTGCCATGAACCACGATGCTTTATGAGGGAGTTATTCAGTATCGTACTCTGTGTCCCTCTTTTCTTGTGGATTTACCTACTTTGAAAAAGAAAGTTTTTCCTTTTGTTGAAAATTTGGAATTTTTTGACTGGAATCACCTTTTCAAAATCAAAAAACCTGTGTATCCTCTGTTAGTCAAAGAATTTTATGCAAACATGACTTACCATGAAGGAAGTGTGCACTCTTATGTTAAGGACAGAGACATTATAATGAAACTATCAGTGATTCTTTGAAGTACACTGATGTTGGGCCGTGTGCTTATACGTCTATAAAGTGGGATGAAGAAGTTGGTATCTCTTATCATAATGCTTTGGCTCACATTTGTGAATATTTCCTTAATTGATAGCATCACACCCACTCACAAAGCCTTAGGATATAAACGTGCTCAGTTGCACCGAATTGTCAACCACATCTTACTTCCTCAAAGTGGTTCATATCAAAGGGTTTCTTACATAGACACACTTGTTTTGTATGTCCAAATCACTAAAACAGAAATCTCTTTTGCCTATTTGATGGCTAGATACATGTTTGATTCTGTGAGAAGTGAGAAAGATAAAGCACTACCTTATGGCATGTTTTTAACTTGCATATTTGAGCATTTTGGTGTTGACCTGTCAAATGAGGATTATGAAAACAGACATTCATACCTAAAAGGGGGTGGTTCAGTAAAACAGCAAAAAGTACCAACTCGATCTGAGAGAGTGGTTCTAGATGATGATAATGAAGAGTTCATTCCGGATGACTCTCCTCCTCCTTCCACCGAGGGTATTTCCATCTCTACTGGGAAGTAATCCGCTCTGCTGAATGTTGTCAAGGATATTATTCAGGAGTTTGTCTCCCAATCCAATCATATGATTGCCATGAGTAAGAAACAAAGGAAGCTAGCTAGCAAGCATGAGAATTTCCTCCAAAAATCAAGGGATAGAGTGGCTGTATTTATGAAGTTCATTGATAATCTGAACCAGGATGAAGATTAGGCCACTGAGGATGAAGAAGAAGCTATTTCGGAGGAGAATGGTTCTGATGCCTAAGTTTTGTCTCATGAAAACTGCTGCTGCTGCTCTCTTTTTGTCTCATGAAATCTGTTTCTTTTGCTACTATTGAACTGTTTTTATCTTGGATGACTGTAATAACTCTAAATACTGCTGCACTTTTGTTATTTTAGTTAGAACTTTGAACTGTGATCTAACCTTTTCTTGCAAGATTTATAATGATGTTTTTGTTGACCTTGCTTATTATCCACCCTTGATGACAAAAGGGGGAGTAATAGGTAATAGGTGCAATAGCTGGAATGCTAAATGCTAAATTGACTAAAGTTGCTTTTGATTACTGGTTTTTTGTGGATTTTGTTTGACTACTGCAGATTTTAATAATCTTGATTTGCAAATGTTTGCAAATATTGTGAACTGTTGTGAATAAGGTTGGAAACTTGCTTTATGATATGTTGCTATCTTGACCCTGACCCTGATGTGTTAAGGCTCTATTTTGGCCATTAAAACTATCACTGTTTGCTACATTTTTGGTTAGTATATAGCATCTGTTTGGTTCCATATAAGCATATGTAAACAGGAAAGAAGAGAAGAGCATAAATCCAAGGGGAGCTAATTTTGAAAAGGAAAGGGGGAGCAACATAAAAGCAAATGACAAAAATCAAAGGGAGTTTCTAAACCTTACTCAAACTCATTCTTTTTGCTTATTGCTTAAATCATGTTTGTCATCAAGGGGGAGATTGTTGAGTTAAGAAATTAACTAAATTAATTAGTGATGACAAACATTATTTTTGGGCAAATAAATAATTAGTGTTGATTAATTATAATTACATATTACTAATTATTTATAAAATGTTGCAGGCCAAAATTTGAATTACAGCCCAAATGAAATGGAAAATAAAACAAAGCTGGTGGGTTAGTAAATCAAATGAAGCCCAATGAAAAACAAAGAAAGAAGTCAGATGGGCCAAACGGGTTACATGAACCATATCCGATCCAAGCCCGAGTTGAGTTCAATTCCCTCCATCTTGCCTTACCAAAAGCAACGTTCATTTCTGAAGAGTTGGTCAGAAACTCATAAAAGTAAGAAAGAGAGAAAGAGCTTCTTCCCTAAGCTAATAACCAAAGAAGCAAGAGAGAGAAGGTTTAAGCTTGAAAGACAGAATGTCAAATCAACAAGTTCAACCCAAATCAAGCTTAAGAAAAGATCAAAGGTAAACCATTTCCTCATACATGCAACTCAGTTTCTTCTCTTCTTCCCAACTCTCTGCTCAGTCCGAAATGGGATACAAAGGAAAGTTGTTTTCTGTTCTTCTTTGCTATGTATCCACGGTCCCAAACTTGTCTTGGGGACTAAGTTGGTTTTCAATGGTTCAGATTAAGTTGACCACTAGAAGACTATTGTGGTTGCTGCTTTATGGCTTTCGGCCAAAATGAAGGAGTTAGAAGTAAAGTTTATACTCTAAGGTTTAATGAGAAAAAGTAAATCTGTAGGTTGGTGAAGCTCAAGGCTCAAGGTGTTGACCTTGGAAGAAGAACCAAGCAACATGCAAGGAGATAAAAGAGGTTTGCTGTTCATTCAGAAACCAAGGAGAGATAACCAGAGTATTGAGGTTTTGTTCTGAGAAGTGTTCTTTGAAAAGGTTCAACTAACTGGACAGTGTAACCTAATCAAAGGTGTATTTCGCTAGTATGAAGAACTGAATCAGAGGCTTGCTAATCTGGTTTTTGCATAGCACAAAGGCTGTTGATGAAGTCAATCTCCTTCATATTTTACTGATTGTAATGTGCTTTTCTATATTTATCTTTCTATAATTTCTTGTGAGAAAAGGCATTGTGAGAAAGCTCAAGTAAAAGCTATGAGTGAAAAAAGGCTGAGTGATACACTTGAGAGAAAAGCCTAGAGTTATTTTCTGATTTCTTTAGGATTTGTTAAGTGTCTTGTATCTTATACCTATTAGGTATTCTTTTCTTAGTTGGGTTAGCACTAAGAGTGAATAGTTAGGTGTTAGTATAGCCAATGTCAAGTTAGGTTAGAACTTGAATGTGAAATTGATGTATGTAATACTTTTAACTATAGTGAAAATTCCTTCATTATTGTGGAGGAGATTGAACGTAGGTTGCATAGCACAAGGCAACCAAACCAAAATATATGCTGGTGTTAGCTTTTCTCTTCTCTGCTGTATTCTGTTTTTTTATATTCATGAGACAAAAATAAATTGTCTCAAAAATTTCCGCTGCTGAGTACAAACAGAATCATAATTGAAAGTTTTGATTTAAAAAGGTTATAACAGCAACTTAAAAGGAAGGCATAGATTCAATCCCCCTTCTCTAAGCCTACCACAACGTTCACATAGTTTGACCAGAAAATTTGAACATAAGGATAAAATTGATGAAAATAAAAAATATTTAGGATAAAATTGAAACAAATTAAAACTTAAGGGTTTTTTTTTGACACTTTTAACAAACTTCAAGGACAAAAAATATACTTTATCCATTTTTTAATTCGATATATACTTATACCATAGGATCATATACTATTTTTTAAATTGACAGAATGAAAGAAAGCACTGCTAGGGTTTTCTTTCAAGAGGTGGACTAAATACAATGCAGTACAAAGAAAGTCAAAACTAGAGACCATGTCGATCTGAACCAACCTAGTGAAGAATTGGAGGTTATTAAACAGAGTGAGGATAATGTTCCGGCTATGACCAAAGCATCCTATAAGGAATCTCTCCTCAAACTTGCTGGCCCTAATATCAGTGGTGATGATTTTACTATTGATGATATGAATAAAGATAAGCCAAATCTGGAGGATAAGTGGTGCAACCCTGCTGACAATGACGAACAAGAACAGAAATCCTTTGATACGTGCCCGAAAATTCCAATATCTAAATATGAATTTGATGATGGTGTAAGTCATGACGCTCTGCCCTTATGGTCAAAGTCCTAGGCAAACGAGTGGGTCTAGGATTTATGGAACAACGTCTTCAACGTGACTGGGTGAAAAAAGGTAAGATAAATGTTATTGATATGGATCGTGATTATTTTCTGGTTCATTTTGTAGATGAGGGCGATTATAACCATGCCTTGACGGAAGAACCTTGGATGATATATGGGCATTACCTTATTATCCAACGTTGGAGGCCTTTCTTTTTGTCCTTAGAGAAAGAAGTTAGAAAAATTGCTGCTTGGATCCGTATTCCTAATCTGACTATCGAACTCTATAATCACAGATTTTTTTTGGAGAGTGGGTTCTACTATTGGCCACATGCTGAAGATAGATCGTACTACATCCATTCACTCTAGAGGCTATTTTGCTCGGATATGTATTGAAATTGATCTGAGGAAACAATTAGTCCCAAGGATTTCTGTCTTTGGTGAGGTGCTCAATATAGAATATGAAGGCCTTCATTAAATCTTCTTCTTGTGTGGAAAATATGGCCATCGGTCTTATCATTGCAGTGAAGCTTTGGTGGAGGAAACGATAAACCAGGAAGGTGCCGAGAGAGAAAGAATAAGCATTAATAGTGAAGGACAGAATCATATTGATCCTGCTCAACAAAATGGAAAGATCCAAGAATCCTGGCATCAAAGTGATTTGAGTAATAACCAAGATTTCCCCAATTTTGGTTCTTGGATGATGGTCAAACAACCACTTAGAAAGAAAAAAGGTAACATGAATCTAAGCTATTTTAGAGGCAGCCAACTCCCTGATTCTACTCCTAATCAACGATCCACCAATGATGAGAGCCACCAGGTGTTGGAGCATGGATCAAGATATGATGCCTTGCATGAAGAAATGGCGGTAATCACGTATGAGGGTGATAAGCATGCAGAAGTTGAAGCTTCCGTCACTCTCGGTATTGAGCCGTTAAACATTAAGGCCCAAAAAGAAAAGGAAACCTCCCAGCTCATTCATAAAAATAAATTTGAAGCCAGAGGTTGGAAAAAACCCTCATTTGGGTAGAAAAGCTAACTCCAATAAGATTGTTACAACCTAAAAAGAAAAAATAGGGAAGCCCATAATCAAACCTAGTACCAAATCAAGCACTCATCTTGCAAGAGCGCCTAAGAACGATGATTCTCCTCTGTCAAAAACAAAGAACCCTAATGTCGAAGCCATGGAGGGGGTCATCATGGAGTATATGTGTCAATTTGAGAATGAGCAACATGAGGCCTATGTTGTTGCGAAGAAGGGGAATATCCCCTTTGAAGACTATGCTATCTGTAGTAATCCCCTAATCTCTCCTCCATCTATCGATGCCTCATTGAATTCTACGAAATTGAATAGTGGATTAGGTATTAACGGTGGCAGACCACCAGATATGGCGAAAGCTCGTTCAGAAGGAAAGAGCTCCAATTTGGGAGAAGAATCTTTGGCGAAGTCCGAAATGCAGTCTCAGGCTCAAGCCTCAGGGTAATCTTGTCCTTGGTGACTATCTCTTTCCCCCTCCTGTTTCTGATGACTATTATAAGCTAGAATTATAGAGATGCTGGTGAAAAAACTTTTCCTACTCTTATTAGAGATATTAGACGTGAATATATGGTTTATTTCATTACCCTCCCTTGGGACTGGGATTCTTGGAAGGTTGATGTTCTTAATCAGCAGAAAGAACCCTATGATGTTACTTGGCTTCTTTCTGCTATTTATGGCAGTCCACAATGTGCTAGTAGAAGAACTCTTTTGCATTCTCTTCATTCTCTAACTTCTAATATTAACCTTCCACGGTGCATTTAAGGAGATTTCAATGCTCTTCTCCACAATTTTAAAAGATGTGGGGGCAATCCCAGAACAAATTCAGTTGCTTGTCTCGATTTTCAAAGTTGTGTTTCTAACTGTGGTTTGGTTGACCTGGGCTATATGGGCTGGTCTTTCTCTTGGAAGAGGAGGGACTTGGTGGAAAGGTTGGACATGGGTATGTGTAATTTGGATTGATAGCTGGCCTTCCCTAAAGTTGTTATCAAACATTTACCTCAACTAAAGTCTAACCACTCTCTTATCTTTCTTTAACTCTCTACTAATGCCTTTCACAACAGGTACAGAAGACTTTCATTTTGTTGCTGCTTGGATTACTCACCCTGATTTCAACAGGATAGTGGAAAATTCTTGGCAAATAGACAGTTCATAGTCTAATTGTATTATTAACTTTAAGGACTCACTAAAGAATTGGAATTCATAAGCCTTTAGAGATATCTTTAAAAGAAAAAGAAACCTTCTTCAAAGATTAAATAGGATTGCATCCAGTCTTGCCTAGGGAAGTAACCAATTTCTTGAAAATCTCTAATCTAATCTGTAGAAAGAATATAAAGAAGTGTTATCTCATGAAGAGCTCCTATGCTATCAGAAAGCAAGATACAAATGGATTGAATTTGAGGATCGCAACACTAAGTTCTTCATGGTTTAACTATGATTAAAAGAAGGAAAAATAAGATGACATCTCTCCTTGATTCTAATGGTAGTCTTATAACTGATAGTAATATCCTAAAAAATATGGCCTTTAGTTTCTTTGCTGAATTATATAATGATTCCTTCCCCAATGTCCCTTATGTTCTCAATAATGCTTTCCCACCCCTTAGTACAGAGGATCTTAATTTTATTGGCAAGAATATTTCAGAGATTGAAATCAAGGATGCGGTCTTTCGTATGGGAAGCTTCAAAGCCCTAGGGAGAGACGAATTACATTACAAGTGATTTGCTATAAAAGTCAATGGGATTGGGTTGGGATTGATTTGTGCTCGTTGGTGTCCCAAATTTTTTATAATCTCGAGAAGATTAAGAAACTTAATGAAACCTTGATAACTCTTATTCCCAAAACTGAACAGGTCACTAATCTAAAATAGATGCGCCCCATTAGCCTATGCAATATATCCTACAAAGTGGTTACCAAAATCATTGCTAATCGTTTTTGGAAAGTCATGGAAAAACTTGTTGATCCTACTCAATATAGCTTTATTTCTAGAAGACATAGTACAGATAACATTATCAAGGTTATTCACTCTATGAGGAATAGAAAGGGACCTAAAGGTTGGATGGCCATCAAGATCGATCTAGAAAAATCCTATGACAAGCTTAAGTGGAGTTTCATTCATGACACTCTCTTGACATGGGGTTTTCTCCTCACATCATTAGTTTAATCCACTGTTGCATCACCTCTGCTAAAATGAGAGTCCTTTGAAATGGAGAAGATCTTGATAAATTTTCTCCTTCTAAAGGCTTCCAGCAAGGATATCATATCCGTACATCTTTGTTTTATTCATTGAGTGTCTATCTCAACTCATCATGCTGTGGTCCACCATGGCTTTTGAAAACATATTCTGCTTAAAAGGAAGACCTTGGTATCTCCCATTTATGTTTCACTGATGATCTAATTCCTTTTGCGAAAGCTAACTTGGAGCAAGCTGAAATTATTAATAAATGTCTGGATGCTTGTTGTGCTAGCTCTGGTCAGAAAGTCAGTTAACATAAGACCAAAATTTTCTTCTCGAAAAATGTAGGTCACAATGTTAGAACCGAGATTAGCAACACTTTACATTTCTTGAGAATAGATGACCTAGGAAAGTATTTAGGTGTTCCCCTGCTCCACTCTAAAGTCTCAAGACATATCTATAGTAACATCATCAATGAGATAAATTCTAGACTGAACTCTTGGAAAGCAGCCTCCCTTTCCTTTGCAGAGTGATGTACTTTGGTGAAATATGTTCTTTCCCTTATTCCTTATTATACCATTCAATCTGCTTTACTTCCATAATCTACTTGTAATTTGATTGATCGTAAATGCAGGACTTTCCTTTGGAGAGACACAGACAATTCAAGAAAAATTCATCTTCTCAACTGGAACAAATTTTGCACCCCTAAGAAAATGGGAGGGCTTGGCATTTGCCATACGAATAAGATTAATTGTGCCTTTATGACGAAATCCGGATGGATTCTCATTGATAGAAGGGATTTTCTTTGTGCTAAAACTCTTAGGTCTAAATATGGTTGTGGGATTGACATTATTCCGGTTGTTGAGAGAAGAAGGAACGAGTCTAGTCTTTGGAAGGGTGTCCCAAGTTTTGGGTTAATGTTCAAAAAAATCATATATGGCGTATAGGGAATGGTTCCAAAATTAATTTTTGGAAGGACAATTGGGTGCCTAACATGGGTTCTCTTGTGATGTATGCTAACCAGGTGAGTATACAAATTAATTTGGAAGATAATCTAAATGATTTTTTAAATGTTTTAGGAAGTTGGGATCATAACAAACTCGCTGCTTGGCTGCTGGACGAGCTGATCCAAAGAATTTTGGCTATATCCCCTCCTTTTCCGTGAAAAAAAGGATGACCATATTGCTTAGAATCCCTCATCTCATGGTTCCTTCGATCTCAAAATGACTTACCAAAAGATAAATGGTGAAGAAGGCAGCAGCAACAGACTTCACAAGTTGATATGGCAATGGAAATGCCCTACACACATTTGGACCTTTCTTTGACTTATATCACATAACGCTATCCTACTAATTTTGAAAGGAAAAGAAGACACATGACTCTTGATGCAACCTGCTCGATATGTTTTGTTTATGACAAAACTCCACTTAAAACCGTGACCAAAGCCTTTACGATTTTCACCGTGACCATATTCTCTATAGTCACCCGATCTTAAAACCATAACCATATCCTCTATGGTCACCCCTCCTTAAAACTGTGACCATAGCCTTATCTATGGTCACGGTTTTTCGCCGTGAGCCTCTGTAGTCACCCCTCCTTAAAACCGTGACCATAGCCTTATCTATGGTCACGGTTTAGCCTCTTTTGTTTTATGAGATTTAATTTTTTTAAAGTATAATCACATCCCAAAATGATGATAATCACAAAATAAATCTAAAAATTAAAAATGATATTCAACAATTAAGATAAGTTGTGATTAAAGTAACCAACTAACATATCAATATAGTTGAGTGAATACACTTCTCTCAATCTCAGTTTTATACAGTGATATATACACTAACACTAAGTAGACACTATTAACAGAATTGTTCCACATGCGTGAGAGCAATACAATTCAGATTCTACCAAGATAGATTGTTTCTGGCATTGCTATTCTTCCTTTGCAACGCTCGAGAACTTTTGTTTCAGCCATTTTACCATATGAAAGCTCAGCACCTGCTTCATTAACATGCAAAGCAAAGTCACATTAGACATAAATTAGTATAACTAGGCTAAATCAGCAAAATCAACAACAAATTTAAGGTTCATGATAATTAGTAACAAATTTCAGCAACACATTCAACTTTCAGCAACAAATTACATTCAGCAACAAAATCAAAAGCAACAAAATCAAAAGTACACTGATGCAACTAACCGACTTCTTAAAGTATTATTAATAAGGCAAATTCAATGATTCCATTTACACTACACTACTATTATTATTAAGCTCACTAGGTAGATTTAATCACCAAGTAAAAATTAAAATTTTTCTTCCACCATTTTTTTTCTTCCTTTACAAAATTTGGATTTAAATTCTAATATGAGAGGTAACATATGCCGAATCACTTGAAACAAAGATTTGCAATATGAAATTAAACCATATAAGAGAGAAAATAAAATAAAAGTACAACAGTAACACCTTCGTGGAAACACCTACATAAATGACTAAAACAGATGGCATACTGAATTTATATATACACTTAAATAGGAGTGAACAAATGTGACCGAGATTATAAATCTAAAGAGGGGTGAAAAATAACAAGATTAAAATCATGTTTTAATTAATCTAATTATTTTAAATTTTATATGCTTCAGTTCAGCATGTGCTAAGAGAGCTATGATGTGATATTGGAAATACGTCTTTACTAAAGGATGAGAAAGCAATTTTGAATAAGAAATGAAATTTTAAATAAGAAAGCATGGTCAATTGAAAGTGGAAAATTTGAATATTTCATTCATCAAAATTTTGATACACATCATAAAATAATCATTCTAAAAAATTGAAAACGGTTGAGAAATGTATATAAATAATTTTATATAGGTTTCACTGATCGTTATCAAATGGACAGCTTGATAGATACTTAAAACTCAATGCAATTTTTTTCTATAAAAAAATGTAGCTGCAAAATTACCATCGAACTCCTCTTTTTAAAAATTATAATACAACAAAAATTTATTGTTGCCACCAATACAAAAAAGTTGTTATGTTAAGATTAGGTTTGAAATTTGAATTAGAAATCCTAGGTATAAATATGTGAATTGGATTCACAAAGATAACCTAGTTCCTCCAGAACACTTTCATCTTTGATTCGGCATCCAGCATGAGTCACTAAACCTTTGTCAAAGGGTTAGGATCTCTGTTCATATTTCAATAGTTTATTACTCTAAGTTTTCCTTGTTTTAAAGTTTTGCATTAAGCTGTATATGGTTGAGTATTTCGTTCTTCATCACTAAAGGATTAGTAGTATTGACAGGTGTGCTAATCCCATTTTAGATTTGTTTACTGATTCGATATAACTAATTTTCAAACCGTGTTTGAAAACTCTTTCACATAACTTTTTGAATCAACCAGACGTAGTGATTTTCTAAGTGTGCGACACAATACATAATTTTTTATTACCCTAATTTTGAATACGTGACATATAATTCGGAGTAGGATAGTTCTTGAAAAAGTGTGTTTTCTCATTAAGAAACTGGATCAGATTTTTGAATTTAACCTCTTTGATTAATCAATCGACCAAGACATTCACCAAGACATCGGAAATCGGTTACTTTAGATTCATCGTGAACAGAGATTTGTAATCTTTAGAATTAGTTTAACAACGTTTGTTTCCCCTAAGGACATGAACATCTCTAAAACTCTAGACATTTATTAACATTGATTTCTTCCAATTCAACAATCACTACCTCCTTCGAAGCATTCAGCATTCAAGTTTCCAATCATTCAAGCATTCTAAGGTTCTTCAGTATTCCTGAATCCAGGTTCTATTTGATCTAATTAGTTACTTAATTTGAGATTTGCGTGCTCAATCCTTTAATCCTCGTGGGAATGATATCCACTCACTATAGTATTACTTGAACAATCTGGTGTACTTACTAGTATTCGTGAGCTTCACTTTTCGCTCATCACTCATTGAAATTGTTGGCCATGTGTGCATCAATTGTCCCGTGGCGGAGGCTATGTGGGCCAAGTCACAATCGAATGTCGTGGGCGCTTGTGTTGCTGAATGTACTATAAGGCTAGGGTATGCGCTTCTTCTAACACCAATTGGTTTTAGTCGAGCTGGTAGCGCCTGAGGTCCTACAGAAATGTATTTCAATCTAAAGTATACACCTTTCCAAGAGGACCAACAACCTAATGTCATCACAATTAGCAATGATTCTACCGAATCAATGGATGCTGAAGAAGTTATAAACCAACACACAACTAGTTCTCCACAAATAGCTACTAATATTAGGTAACCTAAATTCTATCCTTTATTTGCTAACTGTGACGTTAGAAGCTTCGAGTCCATCTTTTATTTGTAAAACTAAAATATATTTTAAATTTTATGAATCTTAAAAGTGTTAGTTTTTTATTATATATTTAGGGACATTGTTTTCCACACTCATTCAAAAGAGCTTACACAAAGCGACATCAAAGCCCTCAGATTGGTAATTTAAACTATCACCCATGATAAACTCACATTGTACTCATGTCTCATTAATAAGTAAGTATGATTTTACATAATAACTACACTAATAATAGTATTTTAATTTGACTTGCACAGTACATACTAGTGAATTTCACAAAAGAGTTGCGATCGTTTAGAGATGGAACTATCTAGACTATAATAGGACCACATTCGGCAGAGAAAAATATTTTTCTCTTTCGAGCTCACCAAAATTCTAGAAATTATTTTGATATCAGGTTTGGACTAGAATGACCTGATTTATGCATGGCTCACAGGCTGAAACCGAAAGACACCCTAGTGTTTAGGATACTCTCAACAAGCAATTTGAGAATTCGCATGGATATTAACAGACATCAGAGGGTGTAGACATTTTAAGACTAGTGGTGATACTTCTTTTGTATAAGTTAATCTAGAATAACAATGTATATTTTAAGCTAGCTTTATATCTGCACAATGAAACGTGTTAAGGTTTGTGGATCTTAATTATCTATTAGAGAATACTATTTATCATGTTTTGACTAAAAATATTGTGAACCTTATATATATTAATCTTTCTTCTACATTATGTTTTTTTTTTGACAAAATACTTTATATAACTTTCAGGTGCTTTAGCGTAATAACTTCGTTATAAGGTTTTTATTTTTTTTCTTGCCAGATTTTCACTAAATATTCTCCACTTCTTTACACAGAGAGTATCAAATTTGGTCTAACCATTCTTGGTCATTCTATTACATGTACTATATCTATTATGTTCTACATTGATTCAATTTATTTTGACTTTTTTTAAGGACACAATACAATGACTTCATATTAAAATTGACAACTACTCCTGACTAAAAAAAGAAAAAAATTCACAACTACCCTCTCTTTAATTATAGCCTCTAATTTTTAATTGTAATATGAAACTCTAGTTAACAACTATTTTCATATTACTTACAAACATCAAAACTAAAATCCAAGCAAACATGTTTATGCACGCATAAAAAATTCTATAATAGAAAAATCAAAAGATAAAAAAGATAGTATGTTGACAACACACAGTTTTCAAATTCCATACACAGCTCTTTATATATATATATATATATATATATATATATATATATATATATATATATATATTGTTAACATAAAGATATTTGTGATAAACAAAACACAAGTCATATGACATTTAACTAAGTTAACAAAACTTCACGACAAATAACTAACTCAACAACAACCTACACAACATATTTAACATTAGTTTACCTAGGAACTAAAACCAACATGAACAATTAAGATCTGAGAAGGGTCATCATCACTCCATCTTCCTCTTCTTAGCATTTCTCTTAAACGTCTTGTTGCTCAAACCTTAACCATTTAGACTACAAAGGACAATCATAGATGAACTCTCAACCACCTCACTGGCCACATATTTAGTGAGAGTTGCTTGCTCACTTTCATAGTTGCTATCGATCGCAGAATTCTAACATATTAAACAATTATGTAATAAGAAACAAAATATCTATCAAAATAGCTTACTTAATATTAACTTTAAAAAAGTTAAGATGCTCTAAATTTGTACTAACCTTAGAAAGAGATACAACACCTAGTACATTTTTTTCAGAGTCAGTTTTCATATGGCAATTACTACCCAAATCGATTGAATAAATGATCTCCTCCTTGAAAATAGCATCTCACACAGATAAACTTTTACAACTCAGAAGTAGAATATTTATTAAGATTTCTAAAAGTCAAAACCATGATAACGGTTTAAATTTTGTGTCCCATAAAGTTCTATGAGGGACTCATCATCACTTGTCATAACTACACTGTAAACCTGGTCCACAAATTTGATATTCCTAAAAGTGATAGACAATTTACATAAATATTTTTTCTTAATGATGGCATCAAAAGCTTTCAGATAGAAATTTCCTTGAGATGTTGCTTGTGTATTATTAATATCAAGTTAGGAATAAAGATTTAGCTAGAATTAGGATCTAACTACTCAAAGTTAAATTAAATAACATGAACACTTACACTACCAATTTTTATTTCCCTTGTTGATCTTTCTACAATAGTCTTGCCTTCAGAATTCTATAATGTTTCCTTAATACACCATATACCATCAGTGAGGATGACTCCAAACCGATATCTAGAATGACATGAGTTTATTCCATTAAAGGACATCAAATTCTACAAGAGAAGAACACTAATACCTGGTATGGTTTAACAGTTACGATTATTTCGCAGCGCCATTAAACCCAACTTTTCTACAATACTCACACCAATATTGGTCTTTATTGGGTTTCACTTTCTTAGGACATGTGTTGCACAATACATAGAACCCATCCTTTAAACCCACCTCTACAGAAACTATAGTACCAACAACTCAGCAAGATGTCTCCTAATGAAGCAAAAAAAACGTGTTCCAATAAATAAACTTCAGAAGATGTTTGAATGAGTAAATTAACAAACAACCAACAATCTCACTTGCTACGAACCTCTTCCGTAGATTTAATTGGAATTGTTCTCCCACAATATTTCATCAAACACCGAAGGGATGGAATGACTCTGGATTATTGATTCATTAAGAAGCAAGATCTCCTTGCACAAGTAAACTACAAAACATAGGTAATAAAATGCAATATAATCGAGAAGGATAAAATCTATTTGTCTTATTGTCATACCTCTTTCGATAACTAATAAAAGTAGAAAATTGAGCATTATAATATACCCGAGAAGGATCAAAGCTACTTTGGATGTTAACATCATTCAAATAGACATATGATTTAAATAGCTATGCCACCAAGACTAATGAATGGTTCACAATTTGACTTACGTAGAAATGCAACTACTTGATCAACAAAACGGTTAAGTAGTGTACACTTCATCTTATTTCTCCTAAACATATACACAAAATATATCTATAAACACACACCCATGTAGTCAGGTAAATAATTGTATACCATAAACTATAACCCTAACAGAACAATTTATTCATGAATAAAGGGAGTCTTCAGAAAACAAACTCTAGATCCTCCAAATACACCACCATCCAGTTAATGGGTTGCCCACTTTTGGTCACCAAGTCTCTTGCGTCCTCCTTCACTACCACATGACCAATACAATCTTCAAAATACCTTAAAAATCATATGTGTTGAGTGCATATTCAATCAAAACGAAGGAGAGATACATTAAAAGCAGCAACTGAAAATAATAGCCAGCATGTATACATTAACCAATGAGGTAGTTTTAGGCCATAGCCATTGACTCGATTACTTCATACTTCGTAAAAGAAAACGGGCTGAAGGGAAATGTCTTAGAGGAAAGACTCGAAACATAAGTTTTCATGTAGAAACTTAATTTATACTTGTGAGTGTAGTCCTGACTAACTTTCTATATCCTTGGATAATAAAATTTCTCATTGAATAGATTTCATTCTCATGAAGCATGCTCCTAAATATTGTTACGCTATTTCTCGAGACGATACAGTAAATCCGATCACCCTACAAGCAATAATCAACCACAAATTAATCAAACCACCCTAATCCTCAAAACAAAACTTACAACATGAGGACATGATTAATTCACCCATTGATCCTTAATAATCATTTCGGTGCTAAAAACTTACTCTAGATTTCACTGGCTTAGAATGTTGTATAGTCGGACTACTCCAACTACCAGGGACCATGATAGTTTCGATGGGTTGACATCCATTACTCGATCAGTTACACCACTTGCATCATTGGAACATTGGCCATTGCCATTTCAAAATGCTTTTCTGTTGTGTCTATAGTTTCTACACCACATTCACAATCACACTTATAAATAGAGCACTAACTTCTCCACGGTGAAAAAAAACAAATTTAAAATTTCAAATGAAATAACAGCACGACAAAATTATAAAAATTGCATGCAATGTTAATGGTACCTAATCAGGCAAGATTCCCAATTTGGCGATCCTCCAAGCTTCTCCTCAGCCAATAAGAACAAAGGAAGCTAAATTAATATTGGGATTGGAGAAAGTTAAACCATAACCTTCGATCAGCAAGCAAATGAAGATGTACATAAAATTAATGAGTTACACTACTCTACGTGCAAGAAAATTATGTACACACTTGTCAAAAAGCAAGCTCATTTAGGCTTGTTTTACTGTTTTACTATTCTAACTTTATATATATATAAAGATATTTAAGTTTCTCAACATCATAACATTTCATACTAATGGCAATAGCAAAAAAAGGAAGAGATAGAGAAGACTTTTCACCACTAATCCCTCTTAAACCCTCTACTCCCAGGCCTAACCTCTCTCCTCAATGGCACCGTCAACAAAATTAGTCTGACCTTCCTCTACCATTGGAAGCAAGTAATCCCCAACCAAACAATAACAAGATTTTTAATGTATCATTCAATTTTATATGTCTAAATTATAATTTTTATTAACTAGCCCCTTAATAATATTATTATGTAACATATTTTTTTCTAAATTTACATAAAAATTAAAGTATTTTCAAATAATCTACAATAAAAATAGAAATCATTAGCTTGATCAAATACATGAGTTTAAGTACCTCTCAATTACAAAGTTGGTTTTAACAAGGGATGAACCCAAATATAAAGAAGAGGGGGTATTTTCTCCCACAAAAGTTTTTAAAAAAATACTAATAATTATATATATATGTATATATTTTTTTCTTGTTATATTATGTTTTTTCCAATATAAAATATAAATTATTTTCTTATGTTTTATGTTAAAAAATATTTTGTTAAATTTAACATACAATAATATTATTTTATTAAATTTGATTTAGTATAAAAATTAAAAATAAATAAACAACTTATAAAAATAGTAATAATTAACTTTATGATACTAGCTAATTAGTTGATAATTAAATTCAAATTTAGTTTTTTAATTAAATACAACTTAAATTATTGGTGATTTTTTAGAAAGTTATTTAAGATAAAAAAATGTATTATCTATATATTAATATACTATATTAATATTTTTATTAAAATAGTCTTGAATATAGTAATTACTTTAATTAAAAAATTTATTTATACCATAAATATTATAATAAATGAATTTCACAATTGGATAGGAGATAATAAATAATTAAATAATTTTTAAGAACATATAAAATAATATTTGATCATGTTAAAAATAATAAAAAATTGTTATAAATAATTTTTTTATTATTTTAAATGCTATAATGTGTGTAAAATTATTTTTTTTATTATTTTTCAATATATATAGAGTTCTAATTTAAAATTTTAAATATATCTAAATTAATTTGAGTTAGTCTAATAATTAGTTCGATTATTCACTTAAATAAGGGTTAGAAATTCAAATTTCGTTCGTATATGTAGTAATTCATTAACTAATAATATGCTATTAAATGAAATTCAGATCTATAACAGATTATTTATTGATATGTAAAATATTATAAAAAACAAAAAAATATATCTATACAGTTAAACCTAAATTTTATCCCTACTAATAAATTTTTTAAATCTATCATTGGTCTAAAGTCCACCGTGAGGTCATCCCATTCACCCTCAAACATAGCTTTCAAGTGTTAGAAAATTATTCTAATTTATTTGTGGACAATACCTATATTAATTATAATTACAAATTATGTTATTTTAAATTAAATAACTTATATAATGATGATTTCATTTATTGTTATAAATACTAATTGAATAAGTCATTATTACTTTTGATTTAGAATTAAATGAGAATAAAATCAGATATTATCTTTTGTTATTTAGATAATTATCTTTTGGACTTTAGATACTATTTTATTTGGGTTTAAGGGTTTAATGGATGCCATGCTCAAATATAAATAGGCCTTAAGGGTTTCGGTCCCCAATATATCAAAGCCGCCTTTGTTGCTCTTTTTTCATCAAAAAAATTGCAGTTCAGCCGCCTAAAAATACATAAGACTTTGGTTAAAAAAGATCGAAAGAACGATAAGATTCAAATTCTTCCATCAATTTCTAATTCTTATGAGTAAATATACACTTTCGCATTATGTTATATTTTTGGTGATTCAATATGAATGATTTGAATTAATGAATTAATTTATCCCACACAATATCAGTGCCATCCATAATTTAAGCATCAAAAATATTCGATTTTATTTTATTGGATCAATATATATACATATGCACTGTACACTGTTTCCGTTACATATAAAAATCGATGCACGCTTCGTGAAATTGTTTCCATGATGTGCGTGTGCGTCATATATATATATATATATATATATATATATATATATATATATATATATATATTAATTAGTATATTTACTGATGCATCATGAATTTTTTATGGGTCCATCTAGTATACAGATGTGTTTTGGTACAGATTTACAGATTTTTGTTTTTTATTGATTTAAAAGTATATCACTAAAAGTGTTGCTTAAAGGAAAAGTGTTACCCTTAATCGTTAACTTGGCTCTGATACCAATTTTTAAAAGTAAAATGACTTTGAATAATTCATAAATTTTTAAAAGTAAAATGACTTTGAATAATTCATAATCAAAAGTATTGACCATAATTCTGATTTTTATAGTTTTTCAATCTTGTTTTAGTTTATAATATTCTTTTTTGCATGGATTATTGTATATAAAATCTTTTATCTGTTTGTCTTTTTCTTTAATATATTTTCTTAAATCCTCAAAAACTTCTTTTATTTCTACACTTTCTGTTGTTTCTAAATATCCTTTTAATTTTTCAACTTCATTCTCCATTTTTTCTGTTAACAGCTTTAATTCTTTTAAGTCATAATATGGTTTTCTAGACATTTATAAATTTTTTAAGTTTAACTCCAACTTGTTTATATTTATTTTATTTCTATCCTTTTTATTATAAGGTCATTAATTTCAATCTGAAAATTATTTAATTCCCTTTTATACTCCTTTATTTTACTTTTTAATTTTTTCGCCCTTTTTCTTTTTATTTTATTTTCTGGTTTCTCAATCCTTGTATGCTTCATTATTTAGAATTTCTGCAAATTCTATCATCGATTCATCACTATTTTCTAGAGATTCTATTAATTTTTCTAGCTCTTCGACTTCTCTTTTTAACTTGTCATAGATTATTTTTAGAGCTTCAAATGCTCTTTGATTTATTTCAGAAAACTGTGAATAATTCAACCGATTTTCTCTTTCAAAGAGCTCTTGTTTCTTGTCTTGATAAGTTACATATATTTTTTCTTTATTTATTGTCATAATTTAATGTTTAGGGTTTCATTTAATTTTTTGACCTTTTTTGTTAATTCTTTTATTTCAGAATTTTCTTCTTTAATCTTTAACTTGGATAAACTTAAAGGGCTATTAATTTTAGATTCTCTTATTTGAAAATTCGATGAAACTAATTTTCCTGATGGTTCTTTTAATAATAGAACTGGATTTTCAATAGCTTTATATTTTGGTATTTATGTTTTTACAATTTTCTGAAATAATTCATCAACATAAATTCTTTCTCTGTTTTTAAATATTATACTATGATGGCTATTTGTTAAAGCATAATTTATTGCATATGTAATTGAAAATGATTCATCGTCTTGTTCCATTAGATTCTTTCTGTGGAATTTATAGGCCAAACTTATAGATCTTCCAAGGTTTTCAGTTGATAAAGGTATAGCATATCCAAGATGGGCATTGAATTTAACATTTACGTTTGCCAAGTTTCCATGAACAATTCCAATTATTTGATCTATTGGGTCGTCAGTAATTCTTTTGTCACAGATTGCTAAGCTTATTGGTGAATTAATTCCTTTCATATATGTAGATTTGATTAAGACTTGTATAGTACTAATATGAATCTATCCAATTTTAGATCTTTTTGTTGATCCTTAATTTTCTCAATCTGTTTACTCAATTCTTCATCATTTATCAAAGCTATTTCAAGTTCTCCATTGGTGGATTTTATCTTTATAGGAGCTTCAAGTTGAATTTTTCCATAGTATATTATATTTTGTCTATTAAAAATTTCTTTTAAAAGATTTTGTTTATTAAAATTTTCATTTGATTTGAGATTTAATTCTGTTTTTAGAACAGCCTGTTTTTCATTATCTAATAAAGCAGATAATCTATAATAATCAGATTCTTCCGTTAATTCTAAACTTTCTAAATAATTCATAACTAAGAGATTAGGATAAAGGCGTACCTTTCTGAAAAAACTTCCTTTATTTAGAATATTTTACATAAGATGTTTTTATCTCCAGAGGGGAGATTGTAGATACTAACTCCAGAGGGGAGTTTAGAATTGGGTTTTCCTAAGGGAATTCTTCTTCAGACTTTAGAATCGCCTTGGCAGCTTCCTCCTTGCTCTCCTAGCATATGAGTACTCTTAGCCTTCTGCTTTCTATTGTCTGATGCCTTTTACAATTGCCTAAACAACCTATTTATAATGGTTGGGTCTGATGGACAATTCCCATCCTTACCCTTCTTATGACATCATTGCTTACGTCATTGTTTATTATCTTGCACTAGCTACATTGTTGGTGCTCTATGACCTAAGCGCTTACGTCACTATGCAATAATGTTGAGAGATGCTTCAGATGTGCTGTCTTCTCCTTTCATCATGTGACCTTCAGATGCGTTGTCTTCTTCCTTTATCATGTGGGTTGATTCCGTTTCATTATTGCTTTCTTCAGATAACTTTGAGACACATAGCTGGCACTTGTGGTCTTCTCTGTCTTTTATCAAATAGCAGAGATTCCTCTTTATCCATTCGGGGAGCTTTTCTAAGAGTCCAGATAAGTTGTAGAATGCTGATTCAAATTTCACTAAGAGTCTCATCTCTCTTTCTTCAATTTCATTCCTTTTACTGGACACAAGCAAAGTATTTCTACTTTTATAATTGATTCTTGTGTGAGATTCTCTTGTTATCTTTTGAGTTCTTTCGAAGACCCTTGCTAGTATGCTGGCTAGTCTTCCTTCATGACTGTAGATTGTTAAATCTTGAACTTGATCAATTGGTTGAAAATTTCCTGGGAAGACGGACATGAAGATTACTTGATGTGCTGGAACTAAGCATTCTTCTTCTTCATTAAAAATAGGTTGACTATTCGTAAATTTTAGGGATATATCCCTTGGATTTACGTTGTCAATCATATTTTAAATCTCTTTACTGCATCAATGAATCTTGCAGGAAACTCACTAATAATTTTCAAATCATTAAAAATTAAAATTGTATCAATTAATCCATACTGGAAAAACTGATAGGTGTCAGATGGGGAAGCCTCTGGAAATATAACCAGCTTTGTTAGCTGTTCTTTGGCAATAGGATAATATCCCAAGATTGCCCTTTTTTCTTCAGTCCAATTTATGACTATGTTAAGGGTTTCTCCGAGATTTGATCTACAGACCCTTTTCTTTTCCTTGATTTCAGCCCTTGTAGGAATGTTTCTTATTATTCCTATTCTCTGGGTTTGAATTGGAGCTTTATCTGCTCTTTTTAGGGTTTGCTCTGGATGAAGAGCTTCATATTCCCTGAAAGATTCCTTTGCTTCTTCCAGTGTTAAAAACCCTCCTTTATGAATTATCCTTGATTGATGTGTAAATGGTGCTGCTTTTTCCCAGGCATCATATACTCCTTTCATGGGGCCATTATAAATTACATAATATTTTTTATCTTGGATGGATTTTTTGATAATTTCAGCAATTGTTTTATTTTATGGAATTTTTTCTTCACCTGATTTGTCCACCACGCTTAGCTGGCTGAACTCTGATGGTTTTGGTTGTTGTGTTGATTTCATTGCTTCGATGGCTTTTTTGAGGGATTGGATCTGTGTCCTTATTTGCTGACAATGCTTGCATTTTTCAAGTTCTTGTTCGTATTTCTGAATTTCTTGATCTAATGCGTTGTAGACGAACTCCATTCTCTTGTTAATGTATCTGCAATAACATTTTTGTCACCCTTAATATATTCAATTTTTATTGGATATTGTAACAAAAATAATTGCCATCTTACCAATCGTCCATGATTATAATCAACTTTTAAATTATATCATATGAAACCTGTTAGATAACTTGAATCTGTCCTTAATGTAAATTCTCTGGGTAGTAAATCAATTTTTCATTTCTTAAGAGATTTAATTGCTGCTAGAGTTTCCTTTTCATGAGTGGTATATCTCCGTTCTATTAGAGTAAAAGTCCCTGAAATATACCTGCAAAGTAATTCCCTTGGGAAATATTTAGAATCTAGTGATTCTTTTTCTTGTTCTAAACTTTTTATAGCTTTCTTAGCTTTTAGACATCCTGACCAGGTTATGTCTGAAGCATCTATTTCTACTATTAAGTAGTCATTTTCTTCTGGAATATAGAGTTCTGGAAGTTTTTCACATAATTCTTTAATCCTTTGAATTTGCATACTGTCTTTTTCATCCCATTTCCATTCTTTTTTAGTACTTATTTTTGGAAATAAGCTTTTAGTATATTCTGTTATATTCTTTAAAAATCCTTGATCAGAAATATAATTTATACATCCTAAAAATCTTTGTAATTATTTTCTATCTTCTATTTTATTAGGAAATAAATTTACCTTTTCTAGGACATTTGGCTGAAGTTTTAGCATTCCTTGAGTGGATAGAATTAATCCAAGAAACTCTATTTCTTGTTTTGCTATTCTTGCTTTCTTTTTGCTAAGAACTAGTCCTTTTTCTTTACATCTTTCTAAAACTATTAATAATTTTTGAAGATGATCTTCTTTATCCTGTTTTGTAAAAATTAGTATATCATCAATGTATACTAAAACAAATTCATTTAACTCTTTTAGATTTTCTTCCATAAATCTTTGATAAATACCTGGAGCTTGTTTTAATCCGAATGGTAATACATTCCATTCATAGAGTAACACACTTGTTGATTCTTTTGTTGGGCAAGTAAAAGCAGTTAATTTCTTTGTTTCTTCGTCTAACCGAAGTTGCCAATATCCTGATTTTGCATCAAGAGATGAAAACCAAGTTGCTCCTTTTATCTTTTCTAAAATAGAATCTTTTCTTGGAAGTTTATGAGCATCACCAATAGTTGCTTCATTTATCTTCTTATAGTTAATAACCATTCTTCGTTTTCCCCTTTTAATTTCATTATTGTTTTTGACATAAAAGGCTGGAGCCGCATGAGGACTTTTACTTAATCTTATAATTCCTTTTTCCAAAAGATCTCTACATTCTAAAGAGAACTCTTCTCTATCTCTTGCGGAATAAGGAATTTTATTTGGAATATTTATCTATTTTGTAGGATCTTTTAATTTAATGCTTACTAATTCGTTATTTGTATTTTTAATATCTAAAGGATTTTCAGCACAAATTTCATCCAAAAGTTCTTCTATCTTTATTTCAAGATTATTTTTTGGAATGTTTATCTGAAAGTATAAATTTAAATAACATGTTTCTAAAATAGAAAATATTTTAAATTTTAAGATCTTATCTATAGTAGTAGTTGGTATTTTTATACGTTTTGATTTTTGATTTATTGAAGAATCGTGTGGAGCTTTTAAAACTATATATGTTAATTCTTGAATGAATGGATGATATAGTTTTAAAAAGTTATTTCCTATGATAAAATCCATTCCAGAATCTAACATATATATAGATGGAACAATGAACCTATAATTTTGAATAAAAATTTCAGTCATCTCTGTTTTTTGGTCAATTTTATGTATTAATTTGTCAGCTATTCTAACTCTTAATGGTTTCTTTAATTTTTTCCAATCAAGTTTTATATTTGAACTAGCAAAGCATTGTGTTGCTCCAGAATCTATAAAAGCATTTATAAATTTTTCTGTTATTTTTATAGTAATAAATGTGGCATTATTACTCAGTCTCTGAGTCTGTTTCTGAGACATATTCAAAAATATAGTCTAGGTTATCATCAGATTCCTCTAAAGGTTCCATAAAACAAGACTTAGCAATTTCTATTTGTTTAGTAAGGTCTTTTTTATCCTTCTTTTTCGGACATTCATTTGCATAGTGTCCTTCTTCTTGGCAATACCAACACTTACAGTTTTCTTTTTTATTTGGGCAATAGTCACTTTTTTACCTTTTGTTTTTATTGTTATTTCTTGTTCTAAAATACCTCTTTTTTCTCCAGTTTGGATAGTATTTTCTTTTTCTAAATTGATATTTTCTTTTTCTCTGAAAATTTTTATTAAGCCCATATTTTTGGGGTATCTCTTCATTATCCTGACAGCAAATTCTAATTATATTTGCAAATCTTTTTTGAGTTGCTTCTTGCATACAACGTTCTTTTATTTCCTCTCTTATTGCAGCGGTTGCTCCACCAAAATTATTTTCAATTGTCCCTCTATTTATTTCTCTTATAAATCTTCCCATTATAAATTCATTAGCAGGATATGGAAGTTTTGTTATATACATACTAAGATAATGATTTTTATCTTCTTCTTTTAATTTGTAATAATGTATTCTATATTCACATATATAAGATTCCACATTACATAGATCATATATCTGGATATTAGCTAAATGGTTTTTTGCTTCTTGATATTCTTTATTATAGACTTCTTGTCTATGATCTATAATATTTTTTCCAAAAAATTCTTTATATAGAATCATCATTATATGTAATATCTTATCATAAGCTGTTGTTTTTGTTGCTAAATCTTCTATTATTTGGTTTTCTATTGATGTCATATAATCTCTTATAGTTCCTTTAGTATGAAATCCTATGTAATTCCAAATATCTCTTCCAGACAATTCACTAAGCTGTGAATTAGTAAAAGCTTCTAATAAAAAGGAATTCAACCAATTTTCGAAATTTTTTTTTTCATTCTTTTTACAGTCTAAATCAAGCATTCTTTCTCCTTCCATTTCCTGGATTTTAGGAACGTATTTTGATGGTATTTTTGTATATTTTGAATCTTTATTTATAAACCCTTTTTTAAAAGCATAATTATCAAAACCTGCTTCCCATTTATATTGAGATTGGTTATCTTTAGATGTTCCAGCTTCATTTTTTACTTGTATTGGAATTGCTGGTTCTTCGTCACTTGAATAATCTATGATGTGTTCTTCATTTTCTATATTTTCAGAATTTACTAATTCTTCTTCTATTTGAAATCCTTGTTCCATAATATTATTTTATTGAGCCATTTTTAATTGTTTAAAAAGCATTGTAACTTCTTCTAATTTTTCTTCAATATTCATAATTTTAGTGGTAGTTTTACTTTTAGATCTGTTATGTTGATTATATTTTGAAATTTTTCTTCTTTGAGATTCTCTTTTTCTTTATTTCTTTGAAATTTTATGGATACTAATATTTCTTCAAGCATATCTACTATAGAATTTAATTGTGGGTTAAAAGTATGATAAAGATGTGGGGAATCATTTCCATGGTAACATTTCTTAGAAATTCCGTGTGAAAAATAAGTTTTTTCAGGTTTTTGAAGTCCTTCAATAAAACTTATAGTAAAATAAAGATTTTGAGAAAAATCATTTTGTATTGATTTTAAGAATTCGGTGTCATTACAGTTAACATTAGTTAAGATCATTAATTTTTGATCTATTAATTTTGATAACTTAATTATTTCTTCTCTTAAATATTCTAATTTATTTTTTTCTATTAGGTGACACTTTTTTTTTAAAGAGTTACAGTTTAAAGTGTGACTTTAGAAAGTGTGGTGTAAGCAAATCTTTAAATCTGTACTTTTCTATTTTCTACATGTGTATAGACGTGCCAATATGTATGTTGATACACATTATCATTGTTTGATTATACATTAAAGTATATATATATATATATATATATATATATATATATATATATATTACACGATATCAATTTGGCATTTAATTTATATAATGATTAATTTTAAATTTTAATGGATTAACAATTTTTTTGGCACATAAATTCAGTTATAATTATTTTTTTAAAGGTCTAAAAAGACACTATTAAAATTTAAATTCTTTTATGATTTAAATATATTTTCTAATTATTACATAAGGAAATTAGTAATAATTTGGATTAGTATACCCACTTATTTTATAAAGATTTGGTTTTAGAATAAATTAATTGAACATTATGCTATTAAAGTAACATCTTTTGTAAAAATTTATTTATTTAAAACATTAGAAATATAGTAATATGTAATTCATGCGAATATTGGTCGGTCCAAAGAAATGGCTATATTTCGCCAAATTATATGCACATATTGATAGTAAATATATGTTGGGTAATTAATTAAAAATAAAGTAATACTTATTATTTATGCGAACAATAATCGGCTCAAAGGAAGTTTATTGTTTGGCCAAATAATAAACATTGCACACTTCTGTTTATTTTCTATTAATTATGCGGTCAATAATCGTCTCAAAGGAAGGTTATTGTTTGGCCAATTAATAGAAAATATATGCGGTAATAAATAGGTTGCGAAGTTTAAGTCTCCATGTGCGCATTAAGTCGGTCCAAAGAAAGGCTTAATGTGTGACATGAATTTTGACAATATTTGATTACTGCAATGAGATTATCACTTACAGTTAATTTTCTATCCAAAGATTGAAAATTAATGTTGTTCTAGATATCTCAATATGGATTTTTCCCATTATTTAACTAATATTTACTGCATGTTCCTTTTGTTCTAATCCAGAAACTATGGCTTCAGCTACCAATGTTTCTACACAAATTAGCAGTATTTTTATGCTGAATGGTTCAAACTTTAAAGTTTGGAAAGATACCGTGAAGATTGTCTTCGGTTGTATGGATCTAGATATAGCTCTTCGAGAGGAGAAACCCACTTCCATTCCAGAAAATCTCAATGAGGTTAAAATAGAGAAGTAGGAGAGATCCAATCGAATGAGCATTATGATCATGAAACGCTCAATTCCTGAGACATTTCGGGGCTCAATTACTGAGGATAAAGATACCAAACAGTTCCTAAAGAGTGTAGAAAAATTCTTTACTAAGAATGAAAAGGCGAAGGCAAGTAATATTTTGAGCAAACTTGTCTCCATGAGGTATAATGGTAAAGGGAACATTAGGGAGTACATTATGGAAATGTCTCATCTTGCTTCAAAATTGAAAGCACTAAAGTTAGAGTTGTCTGAAGATTTTACTCGTGCATTCATTTTGATTTCTCTTCCTGCATACTTTGGGTAATTCAAAGTGAGTTATAACACTCTGAATGACACTTGGTCCTTAAATGAGCTTATATCTCACTGTGTGCAAGAAGAAGATAGGCTACAGCAAGATAAGACAGAAAGTGCTCACATGGCTTCATCTTCTCAGTATAAAAGAAAGCGTGATACTACTGCGGATGCGCCTTCTCAGCAAAAAAAAGCTAAGAAACAGGATCAAGTTTTAACCTGTTTCTTCTGTAAGAAGGCGGGACACATGAAGAATGATTGTACCAAATATGCCACTTGACGTGTAAAGAAGGGGTTGCCTGTGGAGCCGACCGCCAAGTGATGCTGAAAGATATATCTATGTGGCAGACGGCAATATAATTGCAGTCGAAGCTATAGGAACTTTTAGATTATGTTCCACGAGTGGATTTTACTTGGATTTATTAGAGACATTTTATGTACCGTCATTTAGAACGGAATTTGGTTTTGTTTCTCGTTTGGACAAATAAGGTTATTTTGTTCGTTCGGAGACAATAAAATCAGTCTCTTTTATAATTCGAATAATACTTGCTCTGGTTATTTGGTGGATAATATATAGGCTTGACTTAAATTCCTATAATAATAAAATACTGCAAACGGGTACAAAACAAAAAAAAAACTAAATGAGAATTCGGCATCATTATGGCACAAACGCCTAGGCCACATCTCTAAACAGAGAATTCAGAGGCTCGTGTCGAATGAAATTCTTGGACCCATAAATTTGGCAAACTATGAAGTCTGCATTGAGTGCATAAAGAGAAAAAGGACAAACAAAAGGAAAGTAGATGCCGAGAGAGCTAAAGATGTCTTAGAACTAATACATACCGATATATGTGGCCCATTCCCTACTGTCTCTTGGAATGGACAACGGTACTTTATTACGTTCATAGATGATTACTCTCGTTACGGGTATCTATATTTAATTCATGAAAAGTCCCAAGTCTTGGATGTTTTCAAGTCTTTCAAAACTGAAGTTGAACTTCAACTTGGAAAGAAAATTAAAGCTGTCAAATCTGATCGTGGTGGTGAATACTACGGAAGATATTACGGTTTAGGTGAGCAACGTCCCAGACCTTTCGCTCTTTTTCTAGAGGAGTGTGGTATTGTTCTGCAATACACCATGCCAAGCAAACCTAGCATGAATGGTATTGCAGAGTGAAATAACCGAACTCTTAAGGACATGGTGAGAAGGATGATTAGTCATTCTTCCTTGTCTGAATCACTCTGGAGAGAAACCTTAAAGACCGCAGTGTACATCCTTAATAGGGTGCCAAGCAAAGCAGTTAACAAAACTCCATATGAAATTTAGATTTGGAAAAGGCCTAGTATAAAGCATTTGCATATTTGGGGATGTCCACCTGAGGCGCGACCATATAGGCCGCATGAAAGAAAATTGGACTCAAGGACAATTAGTTGCTACTTTGTTGGTCACCCTGAGCATTCACGGGGGTACAAGTTTTACAATCCTGCATCAAGGTCTATTTTTTGAAACGGAAAATGCGAGATTTTTTGAGGATGTTGAGTTTGGGGGGAAGAAAATATTAGGAATGTTGCTTTTGATGAGGATTCTATAACTGACAATGATCAAGTCTTTGTACCCATTATTGTTCAAGATACAGTTATAGTACAAGAGCACAATGAGAATTCTACTATAGATCTAGTTACAGTACAAAAGAACAATGAGAATATCATTGTTGCTCAAGATACTGCTACAGTACAGGCAAAATAATGAGAATCCTCCTCAACCCTAACCCATACAGCAAGCTCAACAACCTCAAGAAATACCATTAATGAGATCCAACAGAAAAAAGGAGAAAACTCATCTATGATCTCAAACAAGCTTTCCGTTAATGGTATCACAAGTTTCTTCAAGTTATTATCTCATATGGTTTTGAGGTAAATATTATAGAGAAATATGTATACCGCAAGTTCAATGGGAGTAAATACATCTTTTTGGTCTTATATGTTGATGACATTCTACTTACTAGTAACGATATAGGCTTGTTGCATGAAACTAAGAAATTTCTATCGAACAAATTCGAAATGAAAGATCTTGATGATGCCTCTTTTGTATTAGGAATCGAGATACTAAGAGATCAATCTCAAGGTATTCTTGGATTATCACAAAAGAACTATATCAAAAGATTTTAAGTAGATAAGTCATAGAAAGATGTAGACCAACGAACACACCCGTAATTAAAGGAGACAAGTTCAATCTCAAGCAATGCCCTAAAAATGATCTTGAGAGGACATCAATGCATGATAAACCTTATGCATCAGCACTATGGAGCTTAATGTATGCTCAAGTCTACATACGTCCCGATATATCATTTATAGTGGGAGTGTTGGGTAGATACTTGAGCAATCCGGTATTGGATCATTGGATAGCTGTTAAAACGCGTAATGCGTTGTTTAAAGAGAACAAAGGATTACATTGCATATGACTGCGAAACCTTGTCACTAAGCTTCATATAGTAGATAACATTGAAAAGCCATTAAAGATATTTTGTGACAATAAGTCAGCAGTACTATACTCCAATAACAATAAGAGCTTGACAAAATCGAAACATACAAATATCAAGTTCTTAGTTGTCAAGGAGAAAGGTTAAGAAAAATATATTTCCATAGGACATATAGGAACAGAGTATATGCTAGCAGACTCATTAATCAAGGAATTGATCCTTAAAGTTTTCATGAGCACACTGCTCGGATGTGTGTCAATATTTGTGATTCCTTGATTTAGTGGGAGTTTATTTTATGCTATACGTCCTATGACAGATATTGAATTATTTTTCTGCAGAATTAAGTTGATGGTTTATTTCATGTTATATGAAATGTTCATTTTGTAATATTTGTATTGTGTTTGATTTCAATAAAGTTTTAAAGTTGGACCAGCTGGAAATAGACATGCATGAGATCACTTGGCATGTAATTTCCATATTACTCATCCAGATTTGATCTGTGTCGGTAAGTATATTAGGATGGTGATTGTCGTGGTTTAGTCACGGCATTTAATGTGATAAAAGCTGCGGTAGTTCCATATCTAATGTATGAGACATACCAGATTGTTAAAGTAATGAGAGAAATAACATTCAGATGCGCACATAAAGTTTATAAGATGTGATTATGTCAAGAAAGAATATATGTATAGCTCAAGTGAGAGATTGTTAGGAAATTATTTAATTTCCTAACTTATTTGTCGGCAATACATATATTAATTATAATCACAAATTATGCTATTTCAAATTAAATGATTTATATAATGATCTCATTTATTGTTATAAATGTTAATTGAATAAGTCATTATTACTTTTAATTTGGAATTAAATGAGAATAAAACCAGATATTATTTTTTGGGCTTTACATACTATTTTATTTGGATTTAAGGGTTTAATGAGTGCCATGTTCAAATATAAATACGCATTCAGGGTTTCGGTCCTCAATATACTAAAGCCACTTTTGTTGCTCTTTTTCCATTAAAAGAGTTGCAGTTAGCTGCCTAGAAATACATAAGGTTTTGATTGAGGAAGATTGAAAGAACCACAAGATTTAAATTCTTCCATCAATTTCTGACTCTTATGAATAAAAATACGCTTCCATATTATGTTATATTTTTTGTGATTTAATATGGATGATGAGGGTTAATGAATTAATTTATCCCACACCAAGATCTTGATCTTGATCTTTGATATAATTTATGTTATATCCAAAGGTGGAGACGAATGATTCATCACGTTCCGCTCAAGTATATAGAAAAGTAAAATATACAAAAAAACTAGAGAGTATTTTCAATTATTGCAAAATATATTCATAAAGAAAAAAGGAGAAAAAAGCTGTCCAATCTTGTTCCTTTGTGCTTGCTTACATAAAATTGTTCTTTTCCTTGTACTGCGTGCACTAGTATAATCTTGTTTAGACTCCTACCGGAAGTGCTACGCTTATTTAATTAACCTGTCAATTTTGATAGCGTTTTGTTTAAGATGCACTGCCTCAAACCCGAAATAATGATCTAATTTAAGAAAAATTGCAATTGATTTTGCATAGATAATTATTTTTAATTATATCTCTATTATAAAGATGAGATATTGGATTTGATTGGGTGAACTTCGGAAAAAAAAAGTATTATTTTAAATATTTTTTAAAAAAATAAAAATAATTGAATTTAGATTTGTTCAAGTGAAAAATTAATAAAGTGATAAAGTGATGAATTAATCACTATTAATTAGAGTATTTATTTATCTTGATTTCCAAAAAATTTTGGATCAGATACTTTAGTTTTCAACTAAAATTAAATATTTAATTGGTTTCTAATAATTAACTCCATCAATCACTTAGGTCCTTTATTTGTTCTGCCAACTCTAAAGGAGAATAAAATGGTCTCTGGTAATTCTAACAGGGGACAAAATGATCCTTGACCCCTCTATTTGAAAATGACAATGTTTTTCTCCAATTTTCATCATATCTCGTTTAACCCCAACATTCATACTCTATTTCTTCATCTTCACAATCTTCTTCTCCATCTTCTCCTTCCTCCTCTTCAACTCCAAGATCAAGTCATGGTGTAACTGTCACGTGTGTCGCACCTACCTCAACATGTCATGAACCACACACTTTCCAAATTTCTGTGACTGGTACACTCACTTTCACTGCACTTTGCCCACCAGAAGCATCCACTTCCACATTTTCGATAACAGCATCACCTCCAACCCCGACAACGTCTACCACATCCTCAAGATCAAGTTTTACAACTACCCCAAAAACACGCAATATAGATTGTTGGATATTAGGACATCACCAGAAGATTCTCCTTCGACATCATATGAAAATTCTCATTTGGAATGGATCCCAAGTGTTTCATTCCTTCTCTTCCGGAGTCCAAACTGGCAAACAGTTTCAACCTCGTATCCAACCTATCAGTACAGCGAGCAATGTCATTGGCATTGCTCATATGAAAACTGAAGCGATTACTAAACATTTTTTTCGAAGAAGAAGATGAAAGAAGCGACCGAAGTGGTGGCCATGGAGATGATAGGGTAGAGGAGGAGGGAGATGGTGACGACAACGACGGGTCTTAATAAATCGGACTTGCTGTCTAAATTCATAGGATCCATCGAAGACGATAAATACTAATTGAGAGACATAGTCATTAGTTTCTTGAGTATGAATTGGTTGAGAACAAGTTGAGCATTTTTCTTCTTGTGAACATTGAAGTTGTAGAGTGTGCATGTGTAGCTTGAAGTTGCAGTGTTAGACTGTTAGGGTTATGCGAGATATGATGAAAATTGGGGAAAAATAGTATCGTTTCTAAATAGAGGGAGTCAGGGACCATGCATTTTGTCTCCTGTTAGAGTTGTTAGGGACTATTTTGGCCTCCGTTAGAGTTGACGGAACAAAAAACCTAAATGACTGACAGAGTTAATTGTTAGGGACCAATTGAGTGATTAATTTTAGTTGGAGACTAAAATATATGGTGTGAAAATTTTTAGGAACCAAAATAAATAAATACTCTTAATTTTATAATTATAAAATATGTATCCCATTATCAATTTAAGAATGATTAAATCCTTACTTTATCATTTTACTAATTTTTTTTTATTTTAGAAAATCTTAATCCAAAATAATTTAATGTTTAGATATTTCGTATAAAAATATTTTTTATTTATTATGTTAAAATAATTTTTTAAGTAAAAATAATCATTTAAAAAATATATTTTCTAGTATTTTTATTTTTATTATTACAAATTTGTTAAATACTTTAAAAATTAAAAAATATATATTTATTAAAATTTTTAAATAATTCAATGACACCCAAATAAACTAATAAAATATGTAATGGGACAAATTTGTTACGTTACAATAACCCAGACAAAATTTATATTAAAGAATTAGTTTTATATAATATATCTAAATTATTGCAATATTAATATTTTAAAAATATTTTTAATGTACCCTACTTAAATAAATAACAATATTAGTAAATAAATAAAGTAACAAATATAATACTTATGATTGATAAAATCTAGATAGAAGTTCCATATATGGATGACAATAGATTCCTATAGAGACGGGGATATACCCCCATCTTCCATAAATGTTCCCCATCCCCCTCTCGTATTCGTAATGAGTAAGAAGACCCCATATCCATCAGATATCCAAGTATATACAAGTATTCATAGATTTTAAAAAATAAATTTTAAATAATTCTAAATTATAATACAAAGTCAGATTTACATTAATTTTAAAAACATATCCATTAGATTTGATTATTTTTAGTGAATAATCTTTTCAACAATTTCATTTAGATCTACTTCAAATCAAAGGATATATACAATGAGAATAATTTCTACCAATGAGAATAATTTTCATTAGCTATAATAAGACAATTTTCATGAGATCTATATATACTTAATTTCTCCAACAAAAAAGCTTACAACAATAACTATTAGGGATTAAAGCTAAGCGAAAAGCTCTACATTCATGTAAAAAATACATAGATGTTATTTAAATAACTTTTTTCATACACGTGTTCCTCCATTTCACAGTTGTTTGTTATACATGCACCTCATATAACGTATCATGTTTTTATTATTTTTCTTCTTCTTTTTTGTTCGTGTTCTTCTTCTTCTTCTTCTTCAACCTAATAAAATTCGACGTTCTCCTCTGTTCGTGTTTTTCTTCTCTGCTCGCATTTTTCATTATTGATCTGCATTGAATTCAACGTGATAAGCTCCGTCGTTCTTCTTCTTCTTTGGTTTTTTCTTTGATCTACACTTCTGAATGGAACCAATGAATAATTCAACTTCAAATCAGTTGAATGAGGTTATTACGTTGAGACAGCTAGGGAATGATTGCTGCATGCTATCACAATAATCTTAAACATTGAACAAAGTAAAAGGAGGCCACCGAACCGAACAACATTCATTTGGTGAACCGAAATCACAAAGGCCACCAAACCGAACAATGTACATGTGGTGAATAACTGGTGATCAACTTTCAATCAACAAGAATAGTATTTTTCCTCCTCTTCCTTCTTCTTTCAAATTCTTCTTCTTCTTCTTCTTCTTCTTCTTCTTCTTCTTCTTCTTCTTCTTCTTCTTAATAAAATTCGTCGTTTTTCTCTGTTCGCGTTTTTCTTCTCTGCTCGCATTCTTCATTATTGATCTGCATTGAATTCAACATAATAAGCTTCGTTGTTCGTTTTCTTCTTCGATCTACACTTCTGAATGGAAGCAATGAATGATTCAACTTCAAATCAGTTGAATGAGGTTATTACGTTGAGACAGCTAGGGAATGATTGCTGCATACTATCACAGTAATCTTAAACATTGAACAAAATAAAAGGAGGCCACCGAATCGAACAACATTCATTTGGTGAACCGAAATCACAAAGACCACCGAACCGAACAATGTATATATGGTGAATAAATGGTGATCAACTTTCAATCAACAAGAATAGTATTTCTCCTCCTCTTCCTCCTCCTCCTCCTTCTTCTTTCAAATTCTTCTTCTTCTTCTTCTTCTTCTTCTTCTTCTTCTTCTTCTTCTTCTTCTTCTTCTTCTTCTTCTTCTTCTTCTTCTTCTTCTTCTTCTTCTTCTTCTTCTTCAACCTAATATAATTCGTCATTTTTCTCTATTCACATTTTTTTCTCTGCTTGCATTCTTCATTATTGATCTGCATTGAATTCAATGTAAAAAGCTCCTTCGTTCTTCTTCTTCTTCATTTTTTTTTCTATCTATACTTCTGAATGGAAACAATGAATGATTCAACTTCAAATTAGTTAAATGAGGTTATTACCTTGAGACAGCTAGGGAATGATTACTGCATACTATCACAATAATCTTAAACATTGAACAAAGTAAAAGGAGCCACCGAACCAAACAACATTCATTTGGTGAACCGAAATCACAAAGGCCACCGAACCGAACAATGTATATGTGGTGAATAAATGGTGATCAACTTTCAATCAATAAGAATAGTATTTCTCCTCCTCTTCCTCCTCCTTCTCCTTCTTCTTTCAAATTCTTCTTCTTCTTCTTCTTCTTCTTCAACCTAATAAAATTCGTCGTTTTCCTCTATCTGCATTTTTCTTCTCTGCTCACATTCTTCATTATTGATTTGTATTGAATTCAATGTAATAAGCTCCGTCGTTCTTCTTCTTCTTCGTTTTCTTTTTTGATCTATACTTCTGAATGAAAATAATGAATGATTCAACTTCAAATCAGTTGAATCAGGTTATTACGTTGAGACAGCTAGGGAATGATTGTTGCATGCTATCACAATAATCTTAAACATTGAACAAAGTAAAAGGAGGCCATCAGGCCACCGAACCGAACAACATTTATTTGGTGAACCGAAATCACAAAGACCACCGAACCGAACAATGTATATGTGGTGAATAAATGGTGATCAACTTTCAATCAACAAGAATAGTGTTTCTCCTCCTCTTCCTCCTCATCCTCCTTCTTTTTTCAAATTTGCGCTCGTAGGTTCTTCTTCTTCTTCAGTTCAGTGGATAGTGTAACTAGGGTTTTGAAATTGGTTGTTACTCTGTTCAGTACTTCTTTTGCATAGAGAAATACTATTCTTGTTGATTGAAAGTTGATCACCATTTATTCACCACATGTACATTGTTCGGTTCGGTGGCCTCTTTTTACTTTGTTCAATGGTTAAGATTATTGTGATGTGTTTCAGAAGAATAATCCAAATTGCACTCATTCAACTGATTTTGAAGTTGATTCATTCATTATTTCAATTCAAAAGTCCAGATCGAAGAAGAAAACGAAGAAGAAGAAGAACCACAAACCTAATTACTTTGAAGTCAATCCAGATCCATAACGAAGAACGCGAGTAGAGAAGAAGAAGAAGAACAATAAAGAAAATACGAGCAGAGGAGAACGGTGAAGCCTATAACACGAGCAGAGAAGAAGAAGAAGAAGAAGAAGAAGTAACATTTTTTCATAATGAGCGGGCGCGTATTTTCACTCTCATTAATGCGCGTGAATCTATTTGGGATTGGACCAACTTAGTTACATGGTTACATGGATGTGTAGCGCGCCCATACAATTAATTTACTTGCAATGCACTGATGGAGGTTGTGGGCGGCAGCTGAGAAGGAGATGTCTGCGATGGCAAACAGCAGGCGGCGTGAAGGCACAGTCGAAGTCTCAGTAAACAGGAGGTGGCGACGTGTGCTCTAGAGGCGACGATGACGCAACGACGATGAAGCTACGACAATGACGCAACAACGATGATGCTGGAGACAATGACGAGTCTTCTGGAGGTAGCAAACTGCAGAGAATGACGAATCTACTGGAGCCAATGACAAGTAGAGGCGGCAACAAATCTAATAGAGTCGGCGATGACTCTACTAAGTGATGAATCGCGACTATGACGACGGTGCCAAGGTTGAAGATGGCAGTGATCGGTGAATATGAGATAAGGAATGAACATGTAAGAGACCAAGTGTTTGAAGGTGAGGGGAGGGAAGGAGACAGAGAGAGACAGTGAAAAAAATTAGGGTTTCTCATAACATATAAAGTTGAGTTTGGCTCTGAGAATAGGACAAGACAAGATATTGAGAACAAGACACTAAAAACAGAGATACAAAATTAGTGTTATTGTATTTTGTTTGGTGATAAATTAGAATAAATTATGAAAATCCGATTTATTCTCATTTTTTTCATTCAAAAAATTTGGGAAGAAAAATATAATAATAAAAAATATAATTATAAAAACTTAACGAGAATAATGAAAGAACAAATAAAAAATAAGTTATATCTCTTGTTAATATCTCTATATTCTTTTTGTTACGATAGATATAAAATATATTAATTTAATGTCTTTGAACACAATATTTCTATCTATTTTTATTTATCAAATACGATTTTATGTCTTTATATTTCTGTCTCAATATTTCGTGTCAATAAACAAATACATCTTAAAAGATATTTTTGTCATTTTACACAAATAGGTATTATACGAATATCTGTGGGATAAGGTCTTATTCCCTTAGCCCCGCTCCGTTTAATTAACGAATCCCTGTCTCTTGTCCTTATGGGTAAAAAATCCCTCCATATCTATTCTCCAACGGATATATTTTTATAAATACCTGTTCTATTAGAAAAAATTGCTGCAGAAATGAAGAATATTATAAGAAAAAGAAAAAAAATAATCGTAAATAAAAGATTACTTACGGAAGAATAATGGAGAATTACAAAACTGATAAGAAGTACATTTTAGGATTAATGATCATTAAGAGTTAAATATCAAGTAAACTCGATTTACTTATTAGTCATCCTGCAATCAGAATTTAAATTATTATTAATATCAATTTGACTTACAAATGTACTTTTTAATTAATATGACCAACACAATTTTTGGTAAATTAATTTAGAGACCGAATCATCGTTTAAGGACAAATGCTTCATTATATATGCAACAGTTAGCTAGAATTAACTCAGCTAACTACTAACCTTTCTTAATCCTAACTCACTCTACTAACGGAATTCTAACTATAGTAAGTTATCAGGTCTCTAGCTAACTCTTCACTAACTGGCTACTATAAATATCTGATGCTGAGCTGGCACCTAATAAACTAACAATGATCTTCAATTCTTCATGGTTTGTGAGTGAGCTATCATAAGTCATAACAACATTCTCTCAGTAGAGAAAGGAGTAAAAGCCGCCATGACGAAAATCGCTCTAGGGACCACCCGAGAGGCTACCCAACCCGATTGCATTCGGGCCCTCGTTGTCGAGTTCATAGCCACCTTCCTGTTTGTCTTCACCGGCGTTGCTTCCGCCATGGCCGCCGGTATCTTCTCGTTTCATTTCACCACCAATAGAATATATAATAAATTTGTTATTATTTAAACTTAGCTTTTAGAATTTGATTTGATTTGTTAATCTTGAAATTATATTTAAGATTCCCTTTTAAAATGGTAACTTGAATATATAGAAAAGCTTAGTGATGGAGATGCACTATTGCCTTTGGTTGCTGTGGCCGTGGCAAGTGCATTTGTGGTGGCTGTGATGATTTCATCCGGTCATATCTCCGGCGGGCACCTCAACCCTGCCGTGACCCTTGGGCTGCTGGTCGGCGGGCACATCACGGTGGTCCGATCGGTCCTTTATTGGATAGATCAGTTGGTAGCATCTGCAGCAGCTTCTTACCTTCTTTGCTACCTTTCCGGGGGACTGGTAATGATCCCTACTTCAATTTCTTCACTGTCATTCCTCTCTTCTCAAAAGTGTCTTTTTCAATTAGTAAACCACTTTTCAATTTTCATGCTTTTTTGCCTAACTAACTCTTTTTACTTACTAGAAAATAAAAATTCCAAGGTTTTTTTTTTCGGATTACAAGTTAATTTGTATAGAATATAGATTACATATTGCTAATTAATGACTAAATTAATGAGTGAGTTTTCTTTTGTATTCTCAGTAGCGTGTGTATATATATATAAAGTTTATAGAAGACCATTAATGAAAGTCAGTTATATGAACACAAAATTAATCATTCTGGAAAAGAAAATAAAGGTGACAAAAAGGTAAAAGTTCTCTATATACACTAAAAATTTAAAAAATCAGTCATGTCTTTTGTATTTATATATATTAATTTACATATATTATCAATCATTAAAATAATTAAACCTAACATAATATTAAAATAATTAAACCTAACATAAATCATAATAAAATAATTAACCTTACGTTGTTTTGTATAATAATTTTTGTTATAACATGCCAAATACATATTTCTATTAAGAGTGACATCAGACTAGGTAGGTTAGGCTTCACTTTCTATAGGTTTTTTTTTTCAAGTAATAAGTCTGGTCTATTATATTAATGAGTCTGACTTAATCTAAAACTTATTAAAAAGTCTACTAATTTTTTTTAAAAATAAAAAATTAAATATATTATTTAAATTTTTTTTAATAAAAAATATTTATATATAATATGCCAAATTTAATGTTTACAAAAATTTTAAGTTTTTAAAGTATTTAAATTATAGAAAAGTATTATAATAAAATATAATAAATTTAAAATAGCCAATAACTTTGTTAATGATGAAAAGTTTTTTTATATATTTATTTATATTTTAACAAATTTAGACATGTTTGATAAGCTAATAAAACTAATTAGTGAATTTAAACTTATCCTATTAATATATTTAAAATTTTATAGTAATTTAATTCTAGATCTATTTTGTAGCAGATCATATCAGACAAAACACAAACTAGTATTTTATTTCGAATTTCTATACAAAATAATAATTTTTTTTGTACATATAATATGCTAGAATAAAAAATAGCCAAGTAGACATAAGGGATTTTTTTTTTTTTTTTGAATTTCACATTGTCAATTATAATATATCTTAGGATCCAGATAGGCAATATATGTTTAACCTACATTATTATAACAACAATTTATAAAAAATGATAGAGATATAAAAGAACATGGAAACATGTAATTATCGTAGGACCACACATGATTATGATTAAAGAACAGTGTTAATTAATAATTACTGAATGAAATTTTGCATGTGCAACATGATTATGATTAAAGAACATCAAAGTGTTAATTAATAATTACTGAATGAAATTTTGCATGTGCAGGCAATTCCAGTTCATACTCTAGCAAGTGGAGTTGGGTACAGTCAAGGAGTGATTTGGGAGATAGTGTTGACTTTCTCATTGTTGTTTACTGTCTATGGAAATATGGTGGATCACAAGAAGGGAGTTCCTACTGGACAGGGGCCCACAATAGTCGGGTTTGTTGTTGGGGCCAATATCCTCGCTGGTGGAGCTTTTTCTGCCGTCTCAATGAACCCAGCAAGATCTTTTGGGCCTGCATTGGTCATGGGTAACTGGACCGGTCATTGGATTTATTGGGTTGGGCCTCTTATTGGTGGAGGCCTTGCAGGCTTCATCTACGAGCATTTTCTCATTGACCGTACGCATACTTTACTCCCTCTTGATGAAGAAAACTAATCACATTTTGGATTTCAACTTGTTTTTATTAGCTTCTATCATATCTATGGGGTATTTTATTTCTTCATCCTCAACTAATTTTTTTGTTTTTAGTGTAATTTGTGAACTAAATGTTGGGAATGCCCTCTTTATGTAGAATTATTAGTTCATTAATGATATGAACCCGAATAAAATTAGAGTTGCTATGTATTAGTAACACAAAAGAATATATAATATAAAATATTACCGGCTCCATTCCTTTGAAAAGGAAGGATAATAATATGGTGCATTATATCTTTCAATAAAAAGTGAAGATTGTTTCTTTTATTAATAGAAAAAAAAAATTACTAAAAAAAATCATATACATACACATATTCTTTATAAATTTAATGAATTTTTTTTCACTCAATCTTATTCTTTAACAAATAAATTAGCGTATACTAAAAACTGTCAAGTAGACATTCTTTGCTATTAGCGAATAGTATTGTTAAGGATGTATATTTTACAGAAATATCATTCTAACTCATTATTAATGATTAATTACTATCTTCCAAATTTAATGTGTTGATGTATATATGCTTGTAAGACCATATAGTTTATATAGTTTATTAGTTACACAAAGTTAGTTAGCCCAGCTGTTCATAACGAATTGGTGAAGACCACAGCAACTCTCACCGCATAAGCTGCATCATCCTCCACCAACAAACAGATGGGGGACTCTCAAATCACGTTGACACATAAAAGGAGTAAAAGGATTTCAAAGTTACAGAATTGAAAGTCGAACCTGACTTCTCATGTTCAGACATGTTACATTGTTACAATGCAAAAAGATTTGCCACTAGCTGTTTTATTTTCCATTTCAATGTTTAACTAATATTAATAATATAAGATCCTGAAATAAATTATTTTATTTTATATTTATTAAATTTAATTTTAGTTCTATACTTACTGTTTTTCAAATTAGCCATATTAGTTTTATAAATTTAAAAGAATTTTTTATTAATTATAATATATTTTTTATTTCTATGATTATGTTCTTTATTTTTTTCTCTATAAATACTTGAAAAATATAATCAATATAAACTAATTGATGAGTTTTTAAACTTTAAAAATAATAATTAATTTAATATAAAATAAAATTAAAAAAAATATTTATTATGAAAATGAGAATGTAAATTTAATTTTATATAATTATTTAATTATAACGAATTAACTAGTTCAATTAACTTGTACGGCACCAGTTGAATAAATAATTTAATAACCAATTATTTAACCGGTTCAACTCTAATAACTATGCAATAAACTCTTCAATATTCCTCTTTCTAAAAAGCTTTTTGAAACTAACTTTCTCACATGGTGTCACCTTACCAGGCTTACCACCTATTGTCAAGAGTTTCGGGATCATATCATACTCTTCGCATCAATAGATGCATCATTCAAACATAAAGTTATTGGGTGCCACTTTGTGCATGAGATACGGTCATACGGACCAAAGTTCATACAACCTTTGCCTTCCAAATGAAGGCACGGGATTGTCATCAATTGCAATTTCAATTGGGATCGGTTAAAAAACTGATAATGCTCCACATCCATATAAAATACTTATCCAAGTCATTCAAGCAATTTTTTGTTAACGTGTCTTTTCCTTCTTTCTAAATTACGTGAAATATACGTGCGCTTCTCTCTCTCTCTTTTATCAACGTAATAGATAAATCTCTTCTTCAACGTAAACATTCATTTTCCTCTTCTCTTCTTCAACGTTAACAATTTGTATTGTAATTTTTGGATCTGCAATCTCTGCTGATCATCGTTCTTCTTCTTTTTTTTTTTCTTCTGCTCGTTGTTCTTCTTTGCTGCTTATCCTTCTTCTTCCTATTCTTCTTCGTTTTCTTAATCGATTTTGTGGATTTATCTTTTCGTTTTCAGATTTCAATATTCTATCAAAACAATGAATGATTCAACTTCAAATCAGTTGAATAAGAACGTTTTGGATTATTCTTCTGAAATGAATCAAGCGGACGTGGTTTGTATTTTTTTTTAATCGATTTAAATGGAATGCAATTGTTAAATTGAATTGAATTGAATTGAATGTATGCATATGTTCTGAATTGAATTGAATTGAATTGATAATCTCTCAATTGTAGACACATGTGTTTTGAATTTATATAATGAATAATGTTTCATTTATTTAGTACGATACAATTGTTTTACCATAATAACATGTTCTGTTCATTCTGCAGAAAGCTGTTTGAATTTGATTTTATATAATAGATAATATTCCGTTTATTTAGTACTATACAATTGTTTTACCATGATAACGTGTTCGGTTCATTATGAAGAAAGCTGTTTGAATTTAATTTTATATAATGGATAATGTTTCATTCATTTAATATTATAAAATTATTTCACCATAATAATGTGTTCATTTCATTATGCAAAAAGCTGTTTATTGCAAATATATATCTTTTCTCCCAAGTCTCCATTCCAAGTGATCCACTAGTTTATAGCAAATAATCTCTATTATATGCGCACAAGGAGCAAGCGCGTCAAAGTAATTAGTTTCTATGAGTTGCGCCACGTTATTCTCATTGAATTTTGTTGTGTTGCTATTCTTTTCCAAACTTCCCAATAAGTAAAATTCTTTAACATCTCCAAATGAAATATTAAAGGCCCTGTCTTTTGTATTAGATTCATAAATTTATTTCTCTCAAAGTCCATCCAATCACTCTTTTAGATTATTTTTTGAATCGAATTGAATTGAATGTACGTAAGTGTTCTGAATTGAATTGAATTGATAATCTCTAAATTGTAGACACAATTGTATTGAATTTGATTTTATATAATAGATAATGTTCCATTCATTTAGTACTATACAGTTGATTCAACTTAATAACGTTTTCGGTTCATTATGCAGAAAGCTGTTTTGAATTTGATTTTATATAATGGATAATATTATGTGCATTTAGTACTATACATTTGATTCACCTTAATAACGTGTTCGGTTCATTATGCATAAAGCTGTTTTGAATTTGATTTTATATAATGGATAATGTTCCATTCCTTTAGTACTATACAGTTGATTCACCTTAATAACGTGTTTGGTTCATTATGCAGAAAGCTGTTTTGAAACTGAATACTGATAGAAACATTTTTTTAATAGTGATATATGCACTTTTTTTGTCCATCCAGTGTATTAATTTTGGTTCATTTGGATTTTTAGAGCTATTAATGTTTGGTAAATACCCTGATTTCCATTCACTGCAAACTTGGAACAAAACAGCAGCCAGACAGTTACAATAGATATATACATTAACATTTCAAACCAATAAGACAAGGACTAATCCATCTTAAATCAGATATATACATTAACATTAGATTTCCAATAACATTTACATTAATATTCACATGTATATATTGAAAGAAGCAGTGTTTTCTTTTTTAAACAAGTTAAACAAAAGAGTGTTAATTACAACTAGTCAAATAAAGTATATCCTATTTACTATCTAAATCCCCAGATGTGAATTTACAATAAGGGCTGGAGAGGGTAGCAGATGGCTTCGGGAGTCTTATTGCTTCAGATGCTCGAATCACTTGGTCTCTCATTTCGTACATATGGTTACGTTATAGCGCGGCTTCTCCTTCTTTGTCACCATTGTCTTCTTCATTTTTGCTGTAAGGACAAAAAAATTTGGTCAATGATTCACTCAATATACTGACAAACACAAGCATGCACATTTTAATAAAGTGAATCAAAATGAGCAACTCCACTGAACCGAATAACATTTATGTGCTAAATAAAATGTGATAAACATTCATTCATCAAGAAAAATATTTTTGCATGCACAAGGAATCAACTAAACACACTAACAATCAAGTGAATCCACATGAGCAACTCCATTGAACCGAACAACATTCATGTGCTGAATAAAACGTGACAAACATTCAATCTTCAAGAAAAATATTTCTGCATGCACAAGGACTCAACTGAACACACTAACAATCAAGTGAATCAAAATGAGCAACTCTATTGAATTGAACAACATTCACGTGCTGAATAAAACGTGATAAACATTCAATCATCAAGAAAAATATTTCTACATGCACAAGGACTCAAATGAACACACTAACAATCAAGTGAATCAAAATGAGCAACTTCAATGAACCGAATAATATTCATGTACTGAATAAAATGTGATAAATATTTAATCATCAAGAAAAATATTTCTACATGCACAATGACTCAACTGAACACACTAACAATCAAGTGAATCAAAATGACCAACACCAATGAACCGATTAATATATCACAGAAAGAAAATAACAACACATTTTCTATTCGTATGCCCTAGTTATGCAATAAAAATGGATTTAGAATAAGCCGATCTACTAAATGAAGCAACTCAATCCACTAAACCTTAAATCGAACTAGGAGAAACGCGAGTTTTGAGAGAAATTAAATGAACATAATAACGACAGTTTTTCTCATACCTTGCAGAGTCTCTATTTTTGTTTTTGTTTGTTTTTTCTTCTTCCTTTCGAAAGCTTGACGCGATTCTGGAGTAGGAGCAGTTTCCGCAGAAAACACGATAGAGGTTTGAGAGATTTTGAGAGAGATTTGAACTTCTCCAGTGACGGTTTCAAGGTTGAAGAAGGAACGTTGTTTCATAAGGAAGGCGCGAATAAATGTTAAATGTTTTGGGAGTTTAGGTGCGTGAATACATGCTCACTTAATGGAATTTGGTTCTTTTGGTGTTGGGTCAGCTTGGATGAACTTGGATGGAAAATTAAATGCATGTGTAGTATGACTGGTAAAAAAATTGCCTCTACTTTTGATTATCTACTAGTATTTTTATCTTTCATAACATTATGGAAATATAAATTTTTTAAAATTACGTTAATTTTATTCTGATATTATAAATTATGGCAAAAAAATTTGTAGAATCAAATTATTTTTATAAAAAAATCATAAGAGATAAAAGTCCCCGTTAACTAAGAAGGTCAGAATTTTCGTACATAAAAAAATTAAATAATAAACTTTTTAGTTATTATTTTTATGTGAAAGAATTTAATTTTTTACTAATAATTAATTTTAATATTCATTGTCTAAAACTTAAAAGAATTTAATATGTATACTTTTATATTTAATTAGGTGTTAAGTTTGTTGCACAAATAAAAATAATTAATATCATGGTTGTTATTTAAAAATATTTTTTCTTTATCTATATAAAAGTATAATTAGATATTAGAAAAAAATTATATTAATAGTTATAAAATTAATTTAATAGTAATTTTTTTAAACAATTGAATCTTGATTCTAATTGTTGATCACAATAGTATTATTCTCTCCAAATTCTATGAAATAAATATTTGAAGGAAGAGAAGTAAAAATAAAGATTAGAAAGATAAGCGATAAAATTTAAAATTTGATAAAAATTTAAAAAGTATACATATAATAATAATATTTTTTATATGAATAATATATTTTTATCAAGGTTGCTAGAACGGGATCGGTCAATAAACCGATGAGGTCACTGGTTCAATGGTTCACTGGTTTGACCGGAGTTCAACCGATTTAATTAAATATTAAATAAAATTATTAAAAAACTTAAAATAATCTTAAGTATATAAATTCAATAATTTCTAACTTAATAAAATTTAATATTTCACATGATAAATTATCCATTACTTAATATTAGAGGTTCACAAACAACGTCAAACATCAAAGTTTATAACTAAACAAAAAATAAAACGTACATAATGACAAACCCATAATGTTCTACATTCAAAAGATACAATTACTAGCAAGTTTTCAACTAATCAAAGGTGCAACTCATCAAAAATCATAATTATCATTAAGTGTTCTAACATCTCTATCATAAACAGGTAATCCAAAGCCACCATCATCAGAAGTACCACCAAAAGAAGCTGTATTTGAAGAATCAGCAACATTAGGAAAATCCACATCAAGTTCCACATCTCTTCCATCTAATAAAATAAAATAGAAAACCAAGAAAAAGTTAAAGTTACAACTTTATATCAAATATTGAGAGGAAATGAAACAAGTTTTGCTTTTTCAATCACCTTTAGGATATGAAGGCATAGCATTATCCGTATAAATTAAATTTTCAATGCCTTCGATGTCTCCATTAGTAAATTCACGATCATCTTCATCCGGCATTACCCAAAAATCTACTGTGTCAATGCTTTGAATGTCAATTGGATCATAATTCTTCTTCTTGCGATGCATTCTAGATTGAAGGCGTAGATTATAAGTGACATAAACAATGTCACTTAGTCTTTGATGCTCTAATCGGTTCCTCCTCTTTGAATGGATTTGTTCAAAGAGGCTCCAGTTCCTCTCGCAGCCGGATGATGAAGATGTTTGATGAAGAAGACGAATTGCTATTTTTTGCAAGTTAGGAGCACTCCCACCGTGTAGCCTCCACCATTCACCTACCAGAATATGAAATTTAACCATCAATTCTCATTCAATATTTAAAAAACATTCAAAGTAAATTGAACATAGAAATATAAATACTTACCAGGTTCAAGTCTATTAATTGCTTTCAATGCACTTTCCCTTCCAAAACTTCCTTTTCGATCTTGATATAATTGTATCTCTTGCATTGCGGCAACCGATTCATCGCAAAGAGTTTCAATATCAAATAAATCAAGCAAAGACCTCAAGATATTTGCCTTCTCAACAAACCCCTCACTATAGAAGTAATCTGGATTCAAAAAGTATGCTGCTGCATGGAGGTCACGCTTCAAATGCTTATCCCACTGCATTTTCAAGATACTTGTATAAGGTGTGTATGCAGATTTCCTATTTCTAAACATTGTCTTGATATTAATTTTGGCTCTTTGCATGCCCGCATACACGATACCCAGAGAAAGTTTCTCATCAGCATCAACAAGCCTCAATAACTTAATTAGAGGACCAACAAGCATAACAGTAGTAAAATAATCCTCCCAAAACTTACTATCCAAGATAATTGAACTAACCATCTTCCCATTGACACTCTTGGATAATTTATGAGAAGTGAAATATTTGTCAATCACCAATGATTGCAAGTCTTTTTTATAATCATATATACTTTTCAAAGTAATAAAAACAGTAGCAAAACGTGTTACTCCTGGTCGAACAATTTCTTTCTACTCTTTTCTTTTTCTAAGCCATGACAAGAAAATCATATGATTGTAAACAAAGACAGTCACTTTTGAAGCACGAGAGGCAAGGTCAGCTATGTGAGGAAGACTTGCTATGTCTTTCAAGATAAGATTGATGCAATGAGCAGCACAAGGAGACCAAAAAATGTTTGGATACTTTTCATGAATGAGTTTTCCAGCAGATACATAATTCGTAGCATTATCAGTAACCACATGCACAATGTTACTAGACCCAACCCACTCAATAACCTCAGCAAACAATTTAAACAAGGTATCGGCAGTTTTTATCATATCAAAAGCATCAACAGACTTAACAAATGACATACAAGTAGGATAATAAACTAGAAAATTAATTAACGTACGCTGCCTTTGATCAGTCCAGCCATCTGCCATCAGTGTACAACCAGTCTTTTTCCACGAGCTTCTATAACCTTCAACAAGCAACTGGCACTCCTTCTTAAGATCGGCCAGCAAATGAACTCTCATTTCATCATATGACGGTCCCTTGAAACTAGGTCCAATTGCAGCAACGCCGTCCAATGCAGGTTGAAAGTAAGGCGATTGAATTGCATTGAATAGAATCTGTGCATCAATGATCCATCTTGCAAGCCCCAACTTAACCTTGTGTTTAACTTGTTTACTGGCCAAGACACTTTTCAAAGTTGGTTGAGAGCCTGTCATAGTCCTTTCCTTAAAATAACTTCCAATTAGAGTAGCAGCAATCGCTCTTCTCTTTCCTTTGTCTCCCATTGTTGCAGGAGCCGGAGGTTGTACAGGATTAGGCGCTTCACCCTCTTCTTCCGCTTGTGTTTCACTTTCCACATCATAACAATTAGCTGTATATTTTTTTTTTCTGCCTTATTTTTTTCCTCCAAAAGCCTTTTGAATTGAAGTTGAACATCTTCAGTTACTTTGTTACAAACTTTAATTTGTCCAGGAATTTTTGCAAGATGATATTTCATTCTATATATCCCCCCATTGTAAGTATTCACTGTAAAATACAGCCAACCTGGATCAGATTTACCTCTGGATGAACTAGTTTGAGAATCTTGAACAGCATTATCTTGTGGCTGTGGGTTACTTTGTGATTGTTCCATCTATAACAATAAGAAAATCAAAGACCAGAAAACAACTTCAGAAAACCATGAAATTAATGAAATAGCAAGCATATTCAGAAGCAGCAAAAAATATTCATCATGAAGCAACAAACAGAAGCAGCAAAACATATTCAAAATCAAAAACAGCAATGATGAAAATAATGAAACAGCAAACATATTAGAAGCAGCTTAAAATATTCATCATGATTCATGAAGCAGTTAACAGAAGCAGCAAAACATATTCAAAATAAAAAACAGCAATCATGAAAATAATGAAATAGCAATTAAAATAAGAAGCAGCAAAAAATATTCATCATGATTCATGAAGCAGCAAATAGAAGCAGCATAACATATTCAAAATAAAAAACATCAATCATGAAAATAATGAAACAGCAATCAAAATAACCTCAGAAAATAAAAAACATAAATCAAGAAGGCAGCATAGAACAGGCGAGCTCATAGAACCTCAGAAAATCAAAATCTAAAATCAAGAAGGCAGCATAGAACAGGCGAGCTCACAGAACCTCAGAAAATCAAAATCAAGAAGCATAGAACTCATAAATCATAATCAGAATTCAGAAGGAAGCAAGTTCAAAATCAAGAAGACAAGAACAGAGTCTTACCGAATTCAGAAGGAGGCGGGCTCGGCCGGTGGTGGTCGCGGCTGCTGTGGATGGTTGTGGGTGGCGAATGAGGAGGCGGCCTAGGTGACGTTTGGCGACGAGGAGGCGGGCTCGGCCGGTGGTCGTCGTGGCTGCTGTGGATGGTTGTGGGTGGCGAATGAGGAGGCGGGCTAGGTGACGTTCGGCGACGAGGAGGCGGGCTCGGCCGGTGGTGGTCGCGGCTGCTGTGGATGGCTGAGTGGTAATGGTGGCCTTGGTGGGTGAATGGAGGTTGGCGCCGAATGCTCAGATTAGGTTAGGGGAAAGGGGAAGAAAGGGGAAGAAAGGGGTTAGTGGCATAGTGGGTTAGGTTAGGAGCTTAGGACTTTCGCGTACGCCTTTCTCTTTTTTTTTTTAAAAAGCCAAAACGATGTCGTTTGGCATCTGAAGCTGCAAACCACCAAACCGCCAAAAAACCGGACGGTTCTTCCGGTTTGCCGGTTAACTGCCGGTTCGACTGGTTTTTTCACCAATTTTTCGCCAGGCGGTTTTCGACGTTACCCGGATCGGCTAGATAACCGGTTCCCGGTTATTCTGATTGAACCGGCCAGTCCGGTCCGGTTTTCAAAACCATGATTTTTATTGATATTTAATTATAAATTTAATTTTTTTATAATTTTATAAATTTATTTAAATTATATTATTTTATTAATTTTATTTTTTGTAGAACAAAAAAGTAGAGAGAAATAGAGATTAAAAGAGAAAAGAGAGAGAAAGATAAAGAAGAAAGAGAGAGGGAGTTTATTAATTTTGGAGGAAAAAATTTATTTAATTGTAATGAAAGAATATCTCGTGACACATCTTAATTTGTCAAATTAGTAATATAAAATATAAATTATAAGTTATAGATAGAGTGAGAAGGGTATAGAGAAATAGAGAAGGGAAGAGAGGTAAATAAGAAGATGTCGGAATAGAATTTATTAATTTTGGAAGAAAATATTTTTCTCTTAATTTTAATGAGTGTCATTTGACACATTTTAGTTGTTAAATTAGTAATATAATATGGTTATATTTTAATATTTCAATTTCAATTTTAATTTAATTTTAATTATAATTAAAGAATGTCATGTTACACGTTTTGATTGTCAAGTTTGTAACTAATCATTGATAATGATATATAAGAGAGATAGAGTGAGTGAATGAATGAGAGAGATAGAGAAAAGAAGAAAGAAGAGAGAGAAGAGGAGGACATGACTCTTTAATTTTGGAAGGAAGATTTGATTTCGATTGCAATGAGAAAGTCATATGCGACATATTTTAGTTGTAAAATTAGTAATAAATAATAGATTTCAAATCAAGAAGGTTGCGAATTCATTGGCTATAATAAGATCACTCTTGTCAGATTCAAAATATACAAACGTTATCTTGGATGGATTGAATGAAGAGTATCATCCCTTCATCACAATGGTAACACGATCCACCATACTCTATACCAGAACTTGCAGGTCTTCTTTTGGCACAAAAAGACATTGTAGAGAGATTCAAAAAATCAGATTCAGCAAAGGTTCAAGTTCCTCTTTCTCAACCTGCTACCTTCCATTAAAATTTTTCTATTCCAAATTCTTTGAGAAATTCTAGTTGTGGAAACTTTGGAAATTTTGGACGTGGAACCTTCGGACAACGTGGACGTGGTAGTTGCAATATGCAAGGAGAAAGAGGTGTATGAGGACAATGAATAGGCCCCAATACCAAATTTGTGGCAAAATGGGATATGTAGCTAGTTTTGCTACTATTGCTTCAATCAAAGTTATTCTCATGCTCAACAAAATACCCTTTCTTTGCCCATGCACACCGTCCTACCACCACCCCATCATTTCGTAACCCCAAAGCCATGATGGGAATACTATCATCATCTTAGGTTTATCGTTGTATGCAGACACAGGAGTTACCCATCATTGCACTCCAGATGTTGAGAACCTTCAATAATCTTTTTGCTACTAAGGACAAGAACAAATCTTGTTTGCAATGTTGTTCTACTTTCAAAAAGTATAAACTATATGATTTATTGCTTGTGATGTCTATAACTCAAAATCTCCTTAGTATTTCAAGATTTGCAAAGAATAATACATATATTTCTCTTATTGGCTTGATTTTTGTTTGATGAAAATTTTAGGCTACCAAGAGGTTTTTCTTGGAGATAAGGGTGAAAGAGGTATGTATAGATTTGAGCGTGTTATTATTTCTGAAATTCTCTCTTCTCCTTATGCATCACCATTTTTTTGGTAGCTAATGTGGTCCTTTAAATGTGTATCATCAATGTTTTGGATATCTTACTACTCAAATTGTATAATTTATTGTTGTTATTTGCAATTTACCAATAAATAAAAATGGTTCTAGTGATTCTATTTGTGAATTTTGTTGTATGGCTAAGTCTCATAAATTACATATTCCTTTTCCAATCATGAATATTCTTCTTCTTTATCTCTTGTTGTATTGGATATTTGGGATCCATCTCCCATAATCTCAATGCATGGTTTTAGATACTACGTTTTTTTATTGACATTTATTCTAGACATACAAGTATTTTTCATTTTACCATCAAATAGCAAGTATTCAGTGTTTTCAAGTAATATAAAGTGTATATAAAAAATTAATTGGGTTAATCTATTTAAAGCTTTTCAATCTGACAATAACAAGGAGTATAATCTGAATATTTGATTGTAGCCAAGAGAGTACTCCAATACCTAGTAACAAGCAACCAACAATCAGCAAGAGCTCAATCGAGGCCGAATTTAGAGCATTGGATGCTTTTTTGTTGAGCTGATTTGGATACAAACCCTGCTGAGTGAGTTAAAACAACCATGTTAATCCCCACCCACATTATTTTGTGATAGCACATGTCTGCAATACTTTTGGCATACAATCCAATACTTCACAAGAGAATCAATCATTTTGAAATTGACTTATATTTTGTGAGAGACAAAGTGATCAAAGGAGTTGTGGCAGTCTCTCATATTCTTTTTACAAAGTAAATTGTTGATATTCTAACAAATTTTTTATCGTTTATGTTGTTTGACAAGTTCAAAGGCAAACTTAGGCAGTCTATTAACTAACCCTGACTTTGTGGGAAAATATAAGAGTATGTAGTATATTAGTTACACAAAGTTAGTTAGATTAAGTTAACATTGGTTAGTTACACTTTGGGTGAGCACAACTCGGTCCAGCTCGAAAACTCGAATCAGACCCAAGCATTTTGGATTAGATTTGTCCTGGGTTTAATGTGAATGGATAAAATCCAAAACCAACTTATATTATCCAATTACTATCTTCAACCGAGTTAGGGTTATGACTCGGCTCACCCGACCCGATACAAACCCTAATTCTTAACCTTCTATTCCTTTCAACCTCCCTCTCTCATTTCACTTTTTAGCCTCCTTCTTCAATCTCCTTTCTTGACATCACCATTTATACTCCTTGTTCTTCATCCTCAATCACTACCAGCTTTCCCCTTCCTCCTCTCACCACCATTCATCTCTTTCTCTTCTCTCATTTAGATATGCCCAAGCTCTCATCTGCTACCTTTCTTTTGCTTTGGCTCGTCACATGTCAACTTTGATTTGGCTCATTGTGTGCTTGTTTCGCTTTGCCTCACCGAGCCTATGTTCTGATTTGTCATGCCACTTTTTTCCTCTATTCTACTTTGCCTCGTCGCATTGCTTTTCCGGTTTACCTCGTCGCTGCCTGTTTGCATAGCCTCATCGCTCTTCTACTCTGCTTCGCATTGTTGCCGCCTCTGTTGTGTTGTTGTTCCTGGAGCTTGCGCATTCCATATCTGTTTCGGACTTAACATGGTTTTAGACATATTCTTGTAGATTGATTTTTTCTTTGTTTTCTTATTAGATATGTTGTTCTGATAATGATATTTTTTTATTATTTTTCTGGTGTTTATTGATATTATTTACATTTGTTTTTTGAATATATGTTGATTATGATGTTCAAATTTGTATGTTATTTTTTGTGCTAATGAGTGATGATAGTCTTTTTTTCAGTATAGACCAAGTTAAAACCCGACACAGACCCAATAAAAACATGGCCCGAATTATGAAAATTTTCTTGGGTCTAGAATTAGGAATGAGTTTGAAAAATAGATTTGATTATAATTTATGGCCATGTCTGGACCAAATCAAATCTATATTCACACAACCCATGAATACTCCTAATTATACTACAGTCTGTAATCAGTTAGCTCAATGCAGAACAGGCATGGATACAAATATGTGAAGAATGAATGCATGCAATAGATTAACAACCTTTAATAATATTCAGTTTTTCTTCAACCTTCTTTGTTCTTGAAGCTCTCTAGAACCTCTCATAATGCTCGTTAAAAAGCAACTTTAACAATTGAAATAACAAAAAAAAATCTCGGTAGTTCTTTAGGTAAATTACATTTTACATAATCTATGCACTATTTTAGGCAAATTACATTCATCAATTATGATATTAGTAGTTATCTTGTATATACTAAACATTCCTTAATTTATCAAAATTTTAAATAAAATATCAAAATTATTATTCCTCCTATTTGATTATCTTTTTCTATCAAACCACACTGTAAAGGGTTGTTAGAACTTTTAACTTGTATAATAACTCTAACTACCATTGTTATATATGGCACTATACCTAGAATTAACTTTACTCTTTTTTAGATATTTTTTTCAATATTTTGTATTCAGTTTATTGTAACACCCTACCATACAGAGTCTTATGCTTAAGTCATAATTCAGAGATGGCAAGGTATTACGACCTCTAAAATAAAAATTTAGTACGTATAGTAGTATGAATAATTGATTATAACTAGGAGCCTTTGTAGAAAAAAGGGTAAACAAAAACCATCGCAACTCTAAAGCGCAACACTCCGATCGACAACGTAACGAACAAGGATAAGCCAACGTGAGATTATATATATACAAAGGAGTGTCAAAAATAGGAATATCAAGACTCAAGATCCGGCTGCGAAGATAACCGGTCCGAGCATAGCAATATATACATATGATAAAATAAGGAAACCCCAATGGAAACCCAAAGGGACACAAATACATAAAACCTATTCTCCAAAATCTCCCATAAGAGGAGTCATCACAGTTTGTATTATTTAATGGAGATAAAAGTATCTAAGCAAAACATATAAACCAAAACATAGCCCCGAGAACAAAGGATCTTCGCAAATCTAGAAGTCTCCAGCATGCATCAGCGGGACACCTCACGTCCTGCATCTGAAAAGCACAAAATCCGCATGGGTGAGAACCAGAGGTCCCCAGCATGGTAACAGCTTCCACATATATAATACATAATAATGGAGGAAAGCCAAAGGCAATCCTAGAACTTCCTCCAAATAATATCAAAGCTTATAAACAAACTAAACCATAAAGGGCATCTAACTAAAGATTCTTCAGTCTAACTAATACTTCCCTTTCCAATTCCTTCAGACCTCCCAACCACCAGCAGGAGTATAAAGTAGCAAACACAGTTATATCAAGCAAGAAATATACAATTAGGAACAAGTAAGGCATTTAGACAATTAGCAAGTAATATGCAGTCAAATAGGCAATCTCAAATAATTCACATAATATGCATATGATGAATGCCTGTCCCTAGTGGCTGATGATATCATCTGTCGGTTATAGAGCCAACCCGACAAGTCCTGGTAGCTAACCATTGGACTGTCCCTCTGTCACGCATCCCCAACTCGAGTTATACTCATCATAAACTTGATCATAATCATGATCTATATCCATCACCTTCACTGGTGAATATTTACGGGGGCGAGCTCATCCGGGTCTTTCACAGTGCCCGGCCACACTTATGACATAGGGTCAAAAGAGTATCAAGTCTCAACCTGGAGCACGTGGTGGCTAGCCACTGCTACTACCCAGGGAAACTCGTATCTCCGATGGTGGAAGTGCAAATCACAATTATCAATAATTCAGCATAAACATGCATGAATTCTCATCCATGGATCAACATCCATATCAGTCATTCCGGCTCACGGTTAAATCCATAACCAGCCAATATTCATAGCATACACAGCTATTCCGGCTCACGGTTCAATTCAGAACCAGCTAATATATAAACAATTACGGCCCTTCGGCCAATGGCATAACCAGCACTTCCACCACCATCCTCCGCATCTCACATAATCATGCTTGATCCTCAATGATCATTCATTTTCCCTTGCTTCACTCGTAAGTTACCACATCCACTAGCTCCTTCTCTCATAGCTAGGTATATCATAATGATTTAAGATATAAGTGGTGAGATCGGAGGCTTAGAAGTATGAAATTTGGCTTTTAAAACTCAAAAATCAACTTTGGGATGAAAACAGGGCCACGCGCACGCGCACTCCACGCGCACGCGTGGACGGCCTCAAAAACTTATCGACGCGCAAGCGTCATGCACGCTAACGCGTGGGTTAAAAGTTTGCCAATCGACGCGTAAGCGTCAACCACGCGTACGCGTGGGTGTTCTCGTGCCCCAGACACAACACTGGCACAGTTCTGGCATAACTCTCTGGAAAATGGCTGGGCATTGGGTGCAGCACAATCGGCGCGCCCGCGCACATCACGCTCACGCGTGGATGGCATTTTCGGGAAGAACGGCGCGCACGCACCAAGTGCGCCCACGCGCAAGGGGTCATTCTGCTAAAAATTTTCTAAGTTAAAAGCTGCAGAATTTACCAATTTAAACCCCAATCTTCCAACGGACATAACTTTCTCATTTTAAATCGTTTTTCACCCGTTCTTCGAACGGCATGGACATCCCGGATCCAATTTCATTTCTAAATAGATTTGGCACAAAACAGAGATCCGTAGTCCAAGTTATGTCCCACCAAAGTATGCCCAAAAACCATGTTTTTCATAAAAACCACAAAGTGCCATTTTCAAAACAAGTCATTTCCAACTCTTTTCAAAATCAATCAAAACATGCCATTTTCATCCATTTCCTTTGAAATCAATCAAAATACATCAATTTCAACATCAAGCCTCCTCAACTCACACATTGACACTTTACCACAATATACAAAATCACTATCTCATCATTCTAACCCACTTCACCCAAGTGGCTCAAACTCAAATATATTGACATATCATATACTCTTACTCATGCCAATTCTCAACAACACCAATTCCAATAAATCATCATTGTACACAATCAATATCATACTCACCATCAACATGGTCCAACCCACAATTCAACCATAACCAATCATCAAGCATATATCACAACATGCATATTTCTCATACATCATACCATCAAGGCATCATTAATCATCATCACATATATGACCACATCATATATCTCAATCATTCAACAACATCAACATTTCAATGCCTATCTTAGGGCCTCTAGCCTAAGTATTTCCTACCACATTACATATTAGATACGGGAAATCGAAACCATACCTTAGCCGTCTTTCCCAAGCTCCACCGGAGCACTTCCAAACCACTTATCCACAAGCTCTCAAGGGCTCAACACCTCCAAGAACAGATTTTTCACCACCAAACCCTCTCCAAGCTTTTCAAAATCACCAATCAAGCTCCAATATCCACACACACACAACCTAAGCCACAACCATCATACCCATACACAACATCTCAAAACCCAAACATCATAAAATCACAAAATACACTAGGGTTGAGAATATTACCACACCCAAGGTCCAAGGAGACAAGATTAACCTTCTCCTTCAAGAGAGTTGGGTCCTATAACATCAAAGAACCCAAAATCTCAACATTTCACCCATGAAACTCGAAAATAAGGGCTGAGATTTCGAACAGCAACACGTGGCTTATCTCAAGATTGGTTGTATGGGTTTTTTAGAGCTCTCCGCGGTGAACGCGTGGCCGCAAACCGAGCGGCAATCGGAGCTCTAGATCAAAAGTTATGATGGTTTGAAGATCAACCAAGGGAGAGAACTTGAGAGAGTGTTCTTCCTCCCTTTCTCTCTAATTTCAGCTTGTGTGTGTAACAAATGAGGAGAGAGAGTGCTGAAAACTAGGGTTTTGGTTAAGTTATGTTGGGCCAAGGGCCCACTTTGGGTCCAATTGGCCCGGTTTGGCCCGTTCGGTCCAATCTTGGTCCGAATTCTATAAAATTGGTACCGAAATTCTCGTCTCAATCTTCTCTATCATATTTAGCCATAAAAATCACATTTTAGGCTTTCTAGAATAAATTCTCATTTATGGGTTAATTAGCCGTTAATTAACCGGGTTTTACATTTATTCTCTCCAAAAACTCTCATTGAGGTTCAATGTATTCATCCATTTTTGCATGTTCATCAAGAACTCAGATTTGCATTGTTTTTGAACCTTTACATGGTATCTAAAGCCAAAATCGATCCATGGCGTTAATGATTTCCTCTGCCATGATAAACAAAAATTTTTTAGCCCTAATCCTTAATAAGCTCAACAATTCTAATTTTGTGACTTGGCAACAACATGCACTCTTCGCCATAGAGGCCATAAACTTGAAGATCACATTCAAGAAGGTAAGGCACCTCGTAAGTTTGAATCTGAAACTGCTAAAGCGTCTGGAGCGGTGTATGCCAAGTATGAAGAATGGAAGAATCTTTCCATCACATATTATCTTTCCAAAGTCAAGAATCTAGTTGCATCATTGGCTGCTACAGATTACAATTTTTCTAATGAATACTATCTTTAAGTTATTTTTGAAGGTTTCCCTGAGGAATTCTCAAGTTATATCTCTTTAATCTAAGTGAAATCAGAACTATTCAATATCAGTGATGTTGAAAATCTACTCACCTCTCATGAAGTCACAATGGAGAAGTTCAAACAATTATCACTCACTTTGGCCCAAGCTAATTTGGCACAAAATTTATCTTTTGATCAATCCTTTTTCTGGCTGAGGCAGAAGATGTGCAAGAGGAGGTCATTCTAATTATGGTGGAAGGTTCAATTGGGGCTCTTCACACTCTCGATGTCAATTATGCGGTCATTTAGGCGATGTAGTGCAAAATTGTTATTAGTGGTTTGATACACAATGTCTAGGTCTAAGTACGCCATCTCGATCACCAACTATAGTTCCATATGTGAATTCCATGCCACCACCCCCATCATCCCCGTCTCATCAACCAAGGGCTTACTTCTTCAACTTCTCATGCATCACTGATTCATCATGGTACCCTGACTCTCCGGCTACTCTTCATATCACTGCAAATCAATCCAACCTTTTAACCTCATCAAAAACATCTTAGGTTCAGAATTGTTTGTTAGTAATGGACAATGTATCCCTATTCATCACATAGGCAGTTCTATTATTGTTAATTCTGCTAATAATTTTTGTTTTTGACTAAATAATTTGTTGCATGTACCTAATATTACACAGAATTTACTTAGTGTGTCACAATTTGCTTATGACAGCCACGTTTTCTTTGAATTTTGGGCTCATTATTGTGTTGTTCATGATCAGGATACCCAGGAATACCTTCTCCAGGGCAAAGCTGATAATGGCATCTATAGATTTGACACTATCTCTATTCCTAAATGTTACATGTTCCTAATTTTGTTGATTCTGTTGTGCTCAATATCCAAAATATAATCAAACTTTAGCATCTTCTACTGTTGATCTTTCTAATTCTTTTGCTTTAGACACTGATTAATCCTTTGTATCGAATAAAAATTCTTCCCGATACCAATGCACTATAAATACTTCTATGAATAATAAGGATCCTAATATTTTTTAAATTCTTCTATATCTTTTCCTTCTCATGGGTTACACACTAATTTACATTCTCATCCTAAAGTTATTGTTCTTACCACCACCACTAAATTCAAAGAACAAAACTTTGCTTTGTGGCACAAGAGATTAGGCAATAACGTCTCTAAAATCATTTTGCATATTTTAAAACAATGTGATATTCCTATTGTAATGAATTTCTCACCTGTTTCTATGTGTGAAATATGTCATTTGGCTAAAATGCATCAACAACCTTTTATTACCTCCAAATCTAATTATGATGCACCTTTAGTGTTTGTGTATGTTGATATTTGGGGTCCTGCTCTTATTTACTCTGGAAATGATTTCTGTTATTATATTTCCTTTGTTGATACCTTCTCAAAATTTACTTGCTTATACTTATTAACTAACAAATCTTAAGCTTTTGTTGCTTTTCAGAATTTTAAGCTCTTTATTAAGAAACAAACATGTCACTTTATTAAGGTATTACAGTCTGATAATGTAAAAGAATTTTTCTCTAATAATTGTGTTTTTTTATATTCCCATGAAATTCACCATCACCTTTCACGCCCATATACATATGAACAGTAGTAAACTGTGGAATGCAAACATAGGCACATCACTGAAGTTGGTTTTAGTTTGCTTGTTGTAACGACCAAACTTCTAACCTGTCATGACCCAGGCTAGCAGCCAGGTGCTACTATTTAGCTGACTTTAGAGACTCTAGACTATATATTAAATGTATACATATGAGCCTTGACGAACGGACTTTTGCCGGTAAAGAATTTCACAAAAATAATCACATTGTAAGTATAGTTTCTAAACCAACAGAGAATCCTTTCGTACAAAAACTTGTTTGTCACTAAAGCAAACCCAATAAAATTTATAACTGAAGTATTCAAACCTCGGGTTGTCTCTCAAGGAATTGCAGGGAGGTGTATTAATTATTAGTTATGAGTTTTGTGGAAAATTTGGAGTTTGGGCAATGGGCACAAAAATAATTATAAATTAAAGTAATGAAAATTAACAAGAGGTTTTATGTAATTAAATTAAAAAGCCTTGACCGGGGGTATGATTAATTGGAAGTTCTATCCTTGTTAAAATTTTCTCAAATGTAGTATCAAAAGGTTGTTATTTTCACTTAGTTAACCCTTACTAAATAAATGAAAGTCAAGTGATTGAGCTAACTCTTATTCGCAAATCCTAGTCCTCTCTCTTGGGAAGGTCTAGCGTTAGTAAATACAGAATTAGCCAACAACTTCCAATTTAACTAATCACTTTAGCATTCCAACTCAAGTGTCTCCTTTTAATTAACCCCCAAGTCAAGTTGGGAGTCTACTCTGTAATCATGCATACCATCTTTGTTGTTAGGAGTTTGGAATAGAAAAGAGACATGATAATGGAAATAAAATCGAAAGCAATTAAATAAATAACAAAATTGAGAAGAAACAAATTAAATTAGAAGAGAAATCAAATTAAAGGAACATTGAACCTAGAATTGAGAAGAAGCAATCCTAAAATTAAGAGAAATCCTAAATCCTAAATCCTAAATCTTAAGAGAGAGAAGAGAGCATCTCTCTCTAAAAACTACATCTAAAACCTAACATTGTGAATTATGAGCCGTCCTCCTCATTCCTCCACTTTGCAGCCTTTAATCTGTGTTTTCTGGGCCAAGAACTGGGCCAAAAATAGCCCAGAAATTGCTGGGGGCGAATTCTCATGCGCTGATTTTCGCAGATCCACGCATGCGCGTGGATTCACGCGTGCGTGTCACTTATCTTCAGGGCAACTATGGCAAATTATATATGATTTCGAAGCCCCAGATGTTAACTTTCTAACGCAACTAGAACCGTCTCATTTGAAACTCTGTAGCTCACGTTATGACCATTTGAGTGAGAAGAGGTCAGGCTGGACAACTTAGCAGTTCCTTCAATTTCTTGTATTCCTTCCACTTTTGCATGCTTCCTTTCCATTCTCTAAGTCATTCCTGCCCTATAAACTCTGAAATCACTTAACACACATATCAAGTCATCAAATAGTAATAAGAGAATTAAAATACACAAATTAAAGACTCTATGAAGCAAGTTTTCAACCATAGAATAACACTAGGAAGGAATTGTAAAATCATGTAAATCATATGGATATGTGGGCAAGGACTTGATAAAAACCACTCAAATTAGCACAAGATAAACCATGAAATAGTGGTTTATTAAGCCTGTAGCGCTAGTCGAGAATTGTGTATCTAGTCACACATCTTGGAATAATTGTAAGTTAAGTAGTTAATACAAGAAATGGAAAAGCATAGCATAGCAAAATCATATCATACATGAAACGTTTACATGCTTAATTCATTACAAGACCCAAGTTCATACTTAATTACTTATTATAATATATACATACTTTATTTTAATGCTTAAATGCCCTGGCTCACAAGAGCCACCCTTGTCTGGGACTCGATATACTTGTCAAATAAATACAAAAGAGCTATCCCTCTAAAAAGACTATCAAGAGCGAGGACAATGACCACTACTAGTAAGACTACTACCATTACTACTACTATTGTTGATACTGGATATCCAAAAACTGCTGACACAATATGCTGAAGCGAGGAATCATTCTGACGTGCCTGTGATGTTATTGCTGCTTGCATCTTCTGTGGAGTCCTCCTCCCTGGTCTCAAAAGAACTAGAGTACAGATCTGCCATTATCTGATCGATTTGCGCCTCTGAGCTATACTCTGTTGAAGGTGCGAAACCAGAGCTTTCAGGAACTCCTGGCCCATCGAATCCAATATCGGCTATAGGAGATGGTGGTGGAGCATCGGACATTGGTATATCAGGAACCACTTGATCCTCTTCGGGGTTGAACCATGGTGGATACTCAGGTACGTCAACGATCGGAGACTTCGGTATTAGCTTTGCCATGTTCAGAGGGTAAGAAAGAAAAGGATACTAGCCTCTGCTAGGGTGAAGCTCAGGTAGCAGTGTATCATAGGGCATGTCAGGGTTAAACTCTTGGTTGAGCAGAGGGTAAGAGAGAGGACGGCCAGGAAGATAGTAGGTGCATGTACGCGGACAACCCTAAAATACTGCGCTCCCCGTTGCTGGGTCCACATAGCTGCTATATGTCGGGTACTCAAAGAAGATCACGTCGGTTTCCATCTACAGACATGGAAAAAATGGGTGAAAACCTAAGGTTTCCAGTACAGTAGTATGTGAAAAACCTAAGAGGGTCTGCAGCCTAAGTCTAATTGTTTATAAGGTTACAACAGTAATCAATCATACAAACAAATGCAATCACAAGTATATAAATCAGTATAATAGTCACATATATAAGTAAGCAGACACAAGCAAAGACATGTAGTAACTAAGTATGATACATGTCTGGTCTTACGTAGGTCATGAGCTTATGCGTCGGTTGGCTACCCGTAACCTGACATTACCCAGCCCAAGTCCGGATATGACTACTCTACTGGGTCGGTCACGCATCGATGCCCGAAATACAGTTACGGCCCTAATAAAGTATGGCCCAAAAATACAAGGTGCTTCCAGTGAGTAACAGTCCATATGGCGGGCATCCCCACATTCATATAGTCTCTGACCAGGCAGGATGGAAGTCCACTCTACCAGGTACCTTTTAGCACCTTGGGGTTTACAGTTTCTTCTTTCGTGGCACATCTCAACAAAATTTATTTCTAAAGAACTTCTCCTTGCTTCTTATATAAAAACTTGTGTCAGGTTCTTTCTTAAAATATCCCAGTCTCATCACATTTTACCATTTTGCCCCTTTTATTTAACTTCTCTTTTTACCGTTTTTATTAGGTTTTTAATGACGTTTTCACCCCTAATATTATTATTTTACCATTATATTTTCATATTTTTTTTAATTGTCCTTTTTTTCCTTCATTGAGTTAATTAATCAATTTTAATTTGTGCCTTATGCCTAAAAATTTCATTTTTACTCTAAGTGCTATAGTTTTACCGTTTAACCTTTTTAGCGTCAAAATTCTACTGAATTAATCCTAATAGTTTTCTATGACCAAAATTACTCCTAGCATTTTTATTAAATGTCAATTTTCATCGCTAAGGACCTAAAAGCTAATTTACCCTTTATTAATTTGTTTACTTGCTCTAATGACTGTTTTTTACCGTTTTACCTCTAACTTTTACTAGAACTTTCATTTAGACCTAGAGCTTTATTTTAAATATAAGTTTTGACCCAAATAATTTATGTGATTATTATTTAACCTCTAAACCTATTAAATTCAGAATTTTACTTATTTCTTATTTATATTATATTTCTTCTTTTTACCCGAAAATAACCATAACACCCATTTTATTTTTACTTACTTGTTTCATGGGATCAAAACTATTTTTATAATTAATTTTTAACTCCTTTTCATCATAATTTTCATGCTCTTAGTGACTGAAAATTTTAGAGGTGCAATTTTTATATTTTTCTTCACTTTTGTGACGTTTAAAACTTGAAACTTAAACCCCAAGTGCTTCCACGTTTTTGGCTGTTACCACACAAAATCTAGAGGCAATATAACAATATATTACACATATTTAGCAAGTCAAAATAGTGGTAATTTATAGCATTTTCAGAATTCCAAAACAAACACAAATTCACCACAAAGTGGCTCATACAAGCACCGAAAACAAGCACAAGCATACTCATATAAGAATTCATCATGTCTACTATTTTAAAAAAATAGAAAAGAAAAAAGAAAGAACAACAGTTTACCTAGCCAAAATTTCGGTATAAACGCAAGGATTAGCAAAAACGGGAAAGAGTTTGTGCTTGTATGGTTTGAGTCCTTGAAGAACACTTGAAGAATAGTGTATGAACAGTGAGATAGGTGGCTGAGAAGGCAGGTAGTAGTTGCAGAATTTCCTATGTTTCTCCTCTCTCACTCACGATTTTTATCTCTCTCTTCATGGTAAAATGTTATTGAATTTTTGCTTGGTAATTATCTTAAATAAATTCTGAAGTCTAACCTAATTAAACATGGTAAAAGAGGGTTAGAAAAATTAGAGAGGAATGGACTAATAATAAGAGAGAAAGGGTGTGATTTTGAGAAAACACAGTCAACATCATAATAATGTGTTTATCCGCAGTTAACCGCAGATAATCACTCGTGGTTAAAAAAATAGCTGAGAGGGGTGAGAGGCTGAGATAATCTTGGCCCAGAGGCTAAGAGAGGGGGACCGAGTTACTTGGGTAGCAAGTAAGAGGATTCGGGGCCTCTAGGAGTCGTTTGCAGAATACTAGGTAAAAATTTATTTCAGATACTTTTACCGGGCGGTAAAATAATTAATAGCTAATATTTATTCTTAAAGAAGTAAATTGTAAATCCCACTAAATTAGTAAATAATTACTCAATAAATTAAGTTTTAATAAAGAAAATTAGAAATGTGAATATTATATTAAATTAGGATAGAGCTCATTAATACAAGAATTTTGACACTAATTTCAAAGAATTTGGCCCAAGATTGGGCCGAACAAGCTGGACCGGTCGAACCGGGTCCAAAATGGGCCCAAGTGCCCAAACCAATCCAATAAGCATTTGACGAACCCAGCTTCCCTTCTTTCTTCATTCACGCTGCAACATTGAAGAGAAGGGAATAAGAAAGATAAAACCCTTAAATCCAATCAAACTTCCATAACTTCTTGCTCCGAGCTCCAATCGTCGCACCGTTTGTGGCCACGCGACCGCCATGTCAAGCTCTACAATTCTAGAGGAACAATTTCATAGGTAAGCCACTCTATCACCCCAGTTTTTCTACCCCCTTTGATTTTTGAAATTGTGAGCATCTATGTTGAGTTTTTGTTGAATTTGGTATTCTAGGTTCGATTTAGCTTGCGGAGCTTATTGGGCTTGGAATGTTTTGTCCATGGGTACAGTAAGGATCATTAACCCTAGTCAATTCCTTGATTTAGTATGTTACGTATTGAAATTGGGCATGTATGTGGTATATATATAAATTAGGTTTGTGTATATGTAATTGGAGCTTGAATTGTGGACGTTGGGATCTTGGTGGAGTTTGGGAGACCTTGCTTTGGAGACTTTGAAATTTGAGGGTTGTGTTTGGAGCCTTGGTGGTGTCTCGGTAAATATGTGGAAATCGGCCAAGGTATGATTTAGGTTTTTTGTATTTAACATATAATGTTTTGTAAAAACCTTATGTTAGATGATCATAGGATTAGTTAGAAACGAATGAGTATAAGTAATGCTTAGAAACCTTGATATGAATTACGTGCTGGCTTTGGAGTTTGTTGAATGTATGATAAGTGATGAATTGATGGTGATATGTGTATAAATGTATATTGAATAAGAACATATAGATCTTGTTGATATAAAAGAGAGGTTGATGCATGATGTGGTTGAATTGAGAAGTGGTAGGATGTGAAGATTGTTGTGGTATTGATAAAGGTATGCTTTGATAATGGCTATTGAAATAGTAAGTTGAATTGAGTTTGAATTATAATGAAAATTGAGGGTTGGGAGTTTTGTGAAAATTTAGTTTTTGGCCAAACTTTGGCGAGCCATAACTTGGCTTCCCCAAATGGTTTGAAACTTATTTTATACGAAAATTAGGTCCGTGAAATATACACCATTTGAAGAACGGAAGGAAAATGATTTAAAACGGAAAAGTTATGCGCGTCGAAAGTTTGAGGTTTTAAATTGAAATTCTACAGGTTTTAAACTTAGCCAAATTTTTGGTTGCAAAGCCTTGCATGCGTACGCATACACCCTTGTACGCATTGATTACATTCTGTTTGGTACCTATGCATATGCATACATGTGCATGTGTACGCATAGCAGCTAAAAAGGGATGTTTCGCGTACACATACAGGAGCCATATGCATGTGTTCAATTCTGTTCAGCGTACATGCGTACGCAGACAGATGCATGCGTATGCGTCTTGGCCAAAAAGAGGTCAATGCGTATACATACATGTGTATGCGTACGCATTCCCCTGTTTTCAACAAATCATTATTTTGTATTTTCATAGCCAATTTGACCTCCTAAACCTCTATTTTCATATTGGTAGTTATAAACTTGGTTAAAAAGCTTAGTAATGAAATGGAGTTAGGTATATATGTACTTACTCACTCTCTGACTAACTTGCTTATTTTTTATCCTCTTAGAGGTTTATAGAGAGTTAGGAATTTGGCTATGTATTTTGGGTCTTGGGATATGTGTGTGTGTGTGTGTGTATATATATATATATTCTCCGGCCAGCCTTAGTTTCGCAGGCTGAGTTAGGAGCTTGTTATTTTGTACTTTTGGCCCTCTATTCCCACTTTCTGTTTATTAATGCTTACGAACCTTAGTTTTCTTCGCATGCAAGTAATCTCGTTTCTTGAGCGGTGTGCTTTTATTTTCCGCAATTTTGTTTCACCTATTTTTCAAGGCTCTTAACTTATCATATTCTTTCTACTATTATATGTATATATTTTATTTTAGAGGTATAATACCACACCACCTCTGTTTTACGGCTTAAGCGTAAAGCTCTGTCTGGTAGGGTGTTACATTATGGTAACAGATCAATTTGTTCCTATAGGGCCTGAAGGACGAACTGACTATGCTTCTGTGCATTTTCTGTATATGTGTCTATGTGCTATTGTCTATGTGCTATTAGGATATCTAATTGATATATATGGCATAAATGTTCGTGAGCATGTATTTGGGACTTGAAACACTAAGACTTACGATATTGAGGCTGATCAACTTAATATCACTTGTTTGGTGTGTATAGGAACCAGATGTCGACTCACGGACGTGATTGTGGATGAGGCAGATATAGAATAGGCAATGCTAATCCTAGCCCGACAGGGAATGACCCTGTAGACTTCATGGCTACCCTGGGGAACATGGCTGTGGCCATGCAGGCGATAGCTGAAATACTGGGCAATCAAGTAAACAATGGTAACCACGAGAATAATAATGGTGAAGAAGGCCCAATGATGCTTGCCACATTTTTGAAGGTTCACCCTCTGACCTTCAAGGGGACCTCAAACCCCACTAAGGCAAACAATTGGGTTCAAGCTATGGAGCAGGGACTGCAGGCTCAATAGGTTCTCGAGGAGTAGTGGGTTGAGTTTGGGACTTATCAGCTACATGGTGAGACTCAGTACTGGTGACAGAGAACACGACGTATCCTACAGCCAGATGGTGTGATGATCTCTTGGGAGGTGTTCCGAACAGAATTTTATAAAAAGTATTTCCCCAATTCGGTCAGAAATGCCAAGGAACTGGAATTGATGCAACTAAAATAAGACCAGATGACTATTACTGAATATACTAATAAGTTTGAGAAGTTATGCCGATTCTCCTGCATCTGTCAAGGTGCGCCTGAGGATTTTGCTAAATGGAAATGCATTAAGTATGAAAGAGGTCTCCGGAGCGATATTCTGAGCTCCGTTGCACCAATGGAGATCAGATTATTTTTTGAATTGGTGAACAAGAGTAGGGAGGCTGAGGAATGTATGAAGAAGGTAGCTTTGGAAAAAGGAAGTGTGAGGTCGCCATTCCAGAGGACTCAAGGGAGGAACTTTGCACCGAAGGGCAGGAATTTCAAGCGTGGAGGCTTTGTCCCACAAAATAATCAAAAGCAAGGCAATTTTAGGAGACCGAATCACAATGGTAATTAGGGCAGAAGATTTGGGAAGCAGCCACAGTAGGATTTGAGCTGTCAGAGGTGCGGGAAGTATCATCCTGGAGTCCTGTGCAGGTCAGGATTTGGGGTATGCTACTTTTGCGGATAGCCCAAGCATCTGGCTAGGAATTGTCTAGAAAATAAGAAGTATGGGACTGGCAGAGTGCAGCAGCCAGGGAGAGTGTATACTACTTTTGCAGCCGGTGCTGAGGGGTCAAAGACACTGATCAGAGGTAATTATGAGATAGCTAGTAAAGTTTTAAATGCCTTGTTTGATTCGATAGCAACACATTCATTCATTGCATTTGAGAAGGCCAATGAGTTAGGATTGAAAATGGTGGTCTTGGGGTATGATTTGAAAGTGCATAATGCTACCTATAAAGCTATTGTGACTAGGTTAGGATGTCCACAAGTTTCGTTTCGAGTACAACAACGTGAATTTGTGCATGATCTGATTTGTCTGCCGATGACTGGTCTTAATCTCATTTTGGGACTAGATTGGTTGTCTAAGAATCATGTTTTGTTTGATTGTTCTGCGAAATCAGTATGCTTTATGCCGGAGGATACAGAAGGGCTGGTTGTGGCGAATAGCTATTATTTGAACTCTATTATAGTGAATTATTCTGGGACTGAATGTCAAGGTATTATGCTATTAACTACAATGGTTTTGGGTGATGATCAAAGCCTGTAGCAGATTCCGGTTGTATGTGAGTTTCCAGAGGTATTTCCGAATGATATTGAAGAATTTTCACCTAATCGAGAGGTTGAATTCGCAATTGAGTTGGTGCCTGGAGCCGGTCCGATCTCGTGTGCTCCTTATAGGTTGTCACCTCTAGAAATGGTCGAGCTAAAGGCTCAGCTGGAAGATCTATTAGGAAAACACTTTATTCGACCGAGTGTTTCTCCATGGGGAGCGCCAGTGTTACTGGTAAAGAAGAAGGACGGAAGTATGCTCCTGTGTGTCGATTATCGGCAGCTGAATAAGGCTATTGTGAAGAATAAATATCCATTGCCAAGGATTGACGACCTAATGGACCAGTTACAAGGAGCCGGTGTGTTTTCTAAGATTGATTTGCGATCCGAATACCACCAGATAAGGTTTAGAGATGAGGATATTCCCAAACTTGCTTTTACGACGCGTTATGGCCATTATAAGTACACAGTGATGTCTTTCGGATTGACCAATGCTCCGGCAATATTCATGGACTACATGAATAGAATTTTTCATCCAAACCTGGATAAGTTTGTTGTAGTATTTATTGATGATATTCTTATTTACTCTAAGGCTGAAGAAGAGCATGCTAATCATTCGCGAATTGTGTTGCAAATCTTGAAAGATAGGAAATTGTATGCTAAGCTATCTAAATGTGAGTTTTGGAAGAGTGAGGTGAAGTTTCTTGGCCACGTGGTGAGCAAGTGGGAGATAGTTGTGGATCCTGATAAGGTGGAAGTAGTGATGAATTGGGAACGACCAACTTCTGTGACGGAGATCAAGAGTTTCCTAGGTTTGGTAGGTTATTATTGGAGATTCATTAAGAGATTTTCACAACTCGCCTTGCCCTTAACCAAGCTGACTAGGAAGGAGGTGGCTTTTGTCTGGACTCCTGAGCGCAAAGAGAGTTTTCAAGCATTGAAGTAGAGGTTGACCACCACATCTGTGTTGGTGCTGCCTAATGAGCAGATATTTTATACGCTTTTTGGCATCATTTTCATATAATTTTTAGTATGTTTTGTTTAGTTTTTATTAAGTTTTTATAGGTTTTAGTGTTAAATTCACATTTTTGGATTTTACTATAAGTTTGTGTGTTTTTGAGCAATTTCAGGTATTTTCTGGCTAAAATTGAGAAGGTGGAGCAGAAGTCTGATTCAGAGACAGAAAAAGCACTGTAGATGCTGTCCGGATCTGACCTCTTTGTACTTGGAAGAAATTTTCTGGAGCTACAGAAGTTTAAACGGAGCTTTCTCAATAGTTATGGAAAGCTGACTTCTAGAGCTTTCCAGTAATACATAATAGTATATCCTTTGCTTCGGATTAGAAGGCCCAAAACTGGCGTCCAATGCCAGCTTTCTACCCCCTTTCAGGCGTCCAGCGCTCAAAGAGCAGAGACTAGTATCTAAATGCCTAGAGAGGACCCTCTAGCCAGCGTTCAATGCCCTAAGAGCCTCATAGCACGTGGATCTCATTAAAACTCAGCCCAAACACTCAACAAGTGGGCCCCATAAGTAGATTTTAGCACTAAATAGACTGTTTTACCCTTACTAGTCATCTGTTTAGTATTTAAAGTGTATTTTACATTCTCCATATGGAGGACAGCCATTATTTTTGAGTTTTAACATTGTATTTCCTTTCAGTATGAGTTTCTAAATCTCCTAGGTTGAGGTGAGGAGCCCTGCTGAGTCCTATGAATTAATAAAAGTATTACTGTTTCTTCTTCGATCCGTGTTTGATTTATTTCTAAGATATATATTCATTCTTCAACAAGGTGAATAGGATGATTAGTGACAATCACCTCTGTTCATCATATTAAGTCAAACGTTCCTGATAAACACCCGCGTCTACTTGGGTTCGTGTGAATACGTGGCCGAAAAGCGTGAACCAACAGCTATGTTTATACATCTCTCAGACGGCTAATCTACGACTTCGTTGGAGACTTCTCGAGGCACCAGTTCAGCCAATTTCTAGGGAGATTAGGGTCTCCGTGGTATAGGCTAGAATCCAAAGAAGCAGCATTCTCTAATATGGAAGATTCGACCTTGTCTGTGGCATTTTGAGTAGGATCGCAAAGAGAATGAACTGCTAGAGCTTTACCCTCAGTCAGATTGGATGACCACGGGCAATGGCATTTGATCTGGAGCAGAGGAGATCAATGACCACGTGCAATGGCTTTGATCACTGATAAACCCATATTTCATGAATTCTTTTGTGCTTAATTTGAGTGATTTATATAATCTTTCACCTACTTATTCAGATTAATTGCATGGTATTACTTTCCTTTCCTTATTATGTCATATTGTAAAAAATATGTTTTCTAAGCTTTGAAAATTAATTATTTTAATTACCTTTATTTCCATTCGATGCCGTGATTAGTGTGTTGAGTAGTTTCAGATTTTCTAAGACAGAATGACTTAAAGGATGAAAAAGGAAAACATACTAAAAGGAAAGGAGAAAGCAAAACAGAGCTTTAAGGAAACTGGTATCCACGCGATCGCATGGACGACGCGATCGCGTGCCAAGCACCAATCAGAAGCGACGCGGCTGCATGACTGACGCGACCGCGTACCTTAGGCAGAACGCACATGACGCGGCCGCATGACTGACGCGACCGCGTGGAAAGGAAAAGCTTCGAATGACGCGACCGCATGACCCACGCGGACGCGTGACAGAGACCACGCATCAGCAAATTGCAGAACACGCCCTAGCGAGTTCTAAAGCCCTTTTTGGCCCAAATCCAAGTTCAGAAAGCATAGACCAGAGGTTATGAAGTGAGGGAAGGCATCCATTCAAGAGGCTGGCATAATTTTAGTTTTCAATGAATTAGATCTAGTTTTGGAGAGAGGTTCTCTCTCTCTCTTTTAGGATTTAGGATTTCTTCTTGTTTCAAGAGTAACTCTGGATCCAGGTTTTGAATGTTCTTTTATTTTAGTTCTATAATTATTTATTCCAGCATTTGAATTGATCATTTACTTTTATAATTTAATTTATGAATTATTCCATGTTACAGATAATTATTTGAATTAATGGTATTGAGGTATTTCCAGTTTATTATTGCTCTTGTTAATTTATGGTTATCATTGTTTACGAATTGAAGATATTTTTATTATTCTAGCAATTTTACTTTTTCCCCTTTTGGTTCTGATTAAGAATTTAGTAACTTAACAGTTATTGAACTCAACGTAATTAATAATCGTTATCTTGCTAATTAAGCTGAACCTAAATAATCCCAACCTTTTCTTAGGAAATAATTAGGATTCATAGGTCAATTTAATTAGTCCCTTGACTTTCCTTCACCCTGGTAAAGGTTGACCAAGTGGAGTTGAGATCCAACTTTTTATTATAGTTGAGAGAGATAACTAAGTTAGACCTCTAAATTCCCTTATCTTGCCAAAAGTTGTTTTACATTTATTATTTATTTTTAATTGCCATTTAATTCACTCCTTATTTAAATTACTTGCTTCTCACCTTCTAAACCCCGATTACAACCTTTATAACCAATAATAAGAACATACTTCCTCGCAGTTCCTTGAGAAGACGACCCGAGGTTTGAATACTCGGTTAACAATTTCTAAAGGGGTTTGTTACTTGTGACACCCAAAACGTTTGTATGAAAGGACTTTTGAAGGTTTAGAAACTATACTTGCAACGAGGATTTATCCGCAAATTTCTAGACCACGCAAAAGTTCTCTCATCAAAATGGCGCCGTTGCCGGGGAACTGCTAACGTGTGCCTTATTATTGGTTATTGTAAATATTTTTCTTTTGCTTGTTTATTTATTTTCGTTCTTCCTTTTTATCTTTATTTGCTACTATGAACTCTCACCCCTCTCACTTTGAGTTTGGTTCTAATATTGTTAAAGGAAATAGAAGTTACAGCAGGAATGTGCATTAAGGTCAGACCAATCAAGGATGGATGGAACCAAGAGGATCTAATCAACCCTTTTGGCAGCAACACCCTCCGAGATATCCTGGACAAAGACCATTCTACCGCGCATACCCAGCTGAAAGACATGGTGGACAACCTTGTAACTACCAAAAAGCCCCACCCCATGCATACGAACCGTCCTTTCAACATAACCTCGAACCACCACACTCACAAGCTTCTCTTCACCATTCGCCATCATATGATCCTTCCTTACCCCAATACCAATCCAATCGTTCCCAGTCATTACTACTTCCTTATGTATCGTGTCTAAGTCCAGCAAACCACGAAGCAGAGGATCGCCTAAAAGAAACAATAACTAAATTTCAAACAACTATTCAACAACTGGAGCACGCACTAATCAAATGGGCCACTAAACGATCAAATATACAAGGATCAACCACAGCTCCATGTGGACAACCCGATGAAGAGCGTAGCATGAAAGAAATACTAGAGACTCCAGTGGACAAGGCAGAGAATGAATTCGTACTAGAACAAGTGGAAGAAGCTGTCATTGTTCAAGAAGAAGAGTTGGTTGAAGATCTAGGCGATGCTGAACTTCCTTGGGAATCCAGAATTGAGGAAAACTCCGTCCAGGATGCTACAATTGATGCTAAGGAAGATACTGTACAATCTCCAAGGCAAGTCGTTTATAAGGAATCAGACGGAATAATCCAAGAAGCAAATTCCCTTGATGATGATGATCACGAGTCCTGTTCTCTCAGTGATGAACTTGCATCTGCAAGTGAATTCCTTGAAATCGAAGAATCTTCCCCGAGTGAATACGAAAATGATGCAGAGGTAGATTTCTCTCAACCTCCAATCTATGACTCGAGTGATGAGGAAGACACAGAAGAATTTGACTCGGACACAGATACAATTGAGGACTCTTGCAAGGATGTGGAAGAATTCACAGAAGAGCATAAGGGAGTAAAACTTACAGAACCACCAGAAACACCTATCCCAAGGCCACTACCACCTAATACAAGCTTCAAGTGGGTACAATCCTTAACTTACAATTTTACTTATTCACTTGAATATGGTTTACTCGAAACAGATGGCCAGCTTAAAGCTCTCTGCGGCTTTAAGAGTAAGAGGGAAATGGCTCATACTCAGAGCTGGTGCACAAGGTTCAATAAGGTTCCACGCTTCACCTCGAAGTACACGGATTGGTATCGTGCTCAATTGCATGGATCACGGAGAACGTTTGGTCACCACGGTGAGATTCTACTTTTTAACACGCCCAAATGGAAACTTACAAATCAAAATGGAGGCAGATTTAAAAGCAAGGCTTGGAATCCTGGAGTTTATTCTGACATTTATCACCCCGAGAACCTAAAAATCTGTTTGAAGCTGTTCAGAAGCTTCACATGCCTAGTTTGGGACCCCGGAGGCTATTGGAATTCCAAGCACTGGTGGAGATTTTTGGACGAATTTAAACATAAGCCACCCTAACCGGATACTCCTCCAATGTCCAACTTAAGGACTTTAACTAAAAGTGCTAGGTGGGAGACAACCCACCATGGTATGGTCGCTTCTTTTTCAATTTATTCCTTGTTAATTACTTTCATTTTTCCTTTTTCATTTTAATCTATTAAACCTGGAATCCTGCATAAGCATTCATGATAGTCATTGCATTCTGCATTTTTCATGCATATATATAAAAAAAGGTTGCTCGACGCGACCGCATGCCATATGCGATCGCGTCATATCGCGAAAAATACCACTCATGCGACCGCGTGATATATATATCGGCGTAAGGATCCAACGAACAGAAAGTTAGGCTGGAATCGTGCGGCCCTTGTGTGCTTCGCACAAATTGGTCCACGCGATCGCATGCCCCATGCGATCGCATCACTTACCCAATAACAATCCCACGCGACCGCGTGAGCGACGCGATCGCGTCGTATGGATTGTACATCACCGCAAAAGGAAACAGAGAGTTGCGCTGAAACGATGCTGGAGTTGTGCGCTTAGCACGAATTTCAGTGACGCGATCGTGAGACCCATGCGAGCGCGTCAACCTTCTTTCCTCCCTCTCATGCGATCGCGCACCCCACGCGATCGCGTCACTCCCATTTTTTCCCCAACCACGCGACCGCGTATCCCATGCGGCCGCGTGGATTCGAAAGTATAACCTCCTCAGCCATGCGAACCCTACCAGTCGTGCAGCCCCCCCACCCCCAATCCTCTTCTCCCTCTCTGCTCCCTCTCCCTCCAACCACCACCCGGCCGCCACCGCCGACCACCCAGACACCGCCAACCAACCCGTACGCCGCCGCTTCAATAACCTTCCCTCCCTCCCTTCTTCCCCCTTCTTCCCCTTCCGTCTCCGCCACTGCCACCGCGTCGCCGTGCACCACCACCGCGCCGGATGCCGCCGCAGCCACTTCTTTCCTGTTCCCCCTTCCGCTTACCAGGTTCCGCAACACGCAACCATTTTTATCCGTTCATCATTTTTCTGTAATTTTTTCTGTTTCTGTTCATACTTAGGATAGCTAGATTTGCATGTTGTAGTGGATTTTTAGGTTGTTAGGTAGCTTAGGTTGTGGTTAGTAGATCTAGGTCTGTTTACTTGCACTGTTCTTACTTCTGTTTTATCCTATATGCAAATCTGTTGCTGCTATATTCATGATTCATATGCTGCTTTCTTATATGTTGCTGCTGTTTACATTGAGTTTTTTATGTTTATTTTATATCTATGTACATGCAGCTTGCTTTCTTTTAATTCATATGAACTGATATGATTGCTGTTTATTTTCCGGGACAATCCAATTTTAGCCGGAATGCTGCCCAAATTTTTTTTAAAAAAAAAATATTTTCATTCATGTTTTGGTTTGGCATTTCTAAATTCTGTTTTACTCTGCTTGACCCAGACCATTCCATGAATGCTATGGCAGACTTTCTTATCCCCTTTGATTTCCTGGTTCATAAACTGCATTTGTGATTCACTGATTCCAATTTTTGCTTTTTTATTTCTATTCGAATCAGCATCACCCTGTTTCTCTTGTTCGATTATGAGTACTTCTATTCTTACTTGTGAATCACTGTTATATGGAATTTTTCTATGCCACTTACTTTAACCCACACTTTACTAACTCCCTAATTTTAATTTACTAATTTCTTTTTCAAAATTCTAACCATACTAACCCTTTTGATCTCTTTTCTGATTTTTTTTTCACTTTCATCTAACTTTCTCACTATGGCATATTGATTTTTTTTCCTCTTTCCATTTAACATTCATTCAATCATATTTAAGTTACTCATTTTCCTTCTTTTATTTCTCCCTTAGCGCTTTGAGTTTCCTTTGTTTCCATTGCCTACTTGCTTTCCTATTTTATCCATATCCTGGTTTTCTGTTTTTCAGGATGTCTGCCTTACAAAAGAAAGGCAAAGGCAAGGCTACTGGCAAGCGCAAAAGAGGAGCTTCCTCCCAGTCCATCATTTCTCTAATGCACGATTCTTCATGGCAGGAGAAGAACTTCACACAGCAGGAAAAAGCTGACCAGCTGCTCCCTTCGACTGATCCTATAAAATTTGCAAACCGGTACTGTGAACTGAAGTACCCGACTTTTGCAAACTCCAGAAATCTATACCTGGAACAAACTCTGAAAATTCCTGAAGCCCTCCAGCAGTACACCACTAAGCAAATCAAGCAAAGGGGCTGGTTCTTTCTGGAAAGAACACTGATAGAGGTCAACGCATCTTGGGTCTGGGAATTCTATTGCAACTACTACCTTACTACCCTTAATGCAATAAACCTGAGGGGAAAACAAATTCTGGTCACTGAAGAGGCCTTAGAGGACATCCTCCAGCTCCCTGCCAAATCCGATCAGCCTGATGGTTTTTCAAAGGCTGAGGAGGACATGAGTCAGATGCAGTTTGATTGGGATGCCATGAAGGCACGGATAGTTCTCGACCCGACAGTTCCTTGGGAGATGGGTCAGGACACTACCATGCCTAGAGGGATCAAAAGAGTGTACTTGAATGATGAAGCTCGGCTATGGCATCAGATCTTGAGCAACTATGTGATGCCGAGTACTCATGAGACTGAGATCCCGGTTACCATGCTTACCCTCCTCTGGTGTGTGCTGGAGGGTAAGGACCTGTACTTGCCTCGTTTTATCCGGTATTATATGGCCAGGGTCCACGTCCGAGGCACCCTCCCTTTTCCATATCTGGTTACACAGCTTGGCCGTCGGGCTGACGTGCCATGGGAGGACGCCGATGAGAGGCCACCAGCGGCAGATTGCAGGAAGATCATTCCTCACAGCAGGAACTTCTTAGCTTTGGGCTACAAACCACCACCCTTCACTGCTACTGATGAGACAGCCCCACCGTCTGCTGGACCCTCTTCATCCACAGCTGCCACTGCTGCTCCTGCCACTACTACTACACCTCCACCTGCCTCTGAGCCCGTATACTGCCTCGTGCACCGCCTATTCCGCCAGCTTGATCAGATGGAGCACCGTAACCGGCGCCGGTATGAGAGATTGGAGCACCGCAGCAGGCGACGCTATTCCCATCTGAAGCTAATGATCAAACAGGGCGCCGACATCCCCTCCGAGCCTGACACTCCATCAGATCCATCAGAGGAGGAGGAGGATGAGTACGAGGAAGAGACTCATTTCCAAGAGGAGACTCATCAGCAGGCAGCCACAGAGCAGGCTGCCCCGCATCCGGAGGTTATGCCCCAGCTTGAGGTTACAGATCCAGAGATCTCGATACAGTCAGCCCACCTCTACAGCAGCCCGACTCCCAACCCACCACCACTGAGACTCCAGCTGCCATCCCTACCAGTGATGACACCCCTTCACACCCGGCTTGATTGAGCATCAGGGACGATGCTTCCTTTTAAGTGTGGGGAGGTCACCATCTCTGGCGTTTATTTTGGTGAACCACTATATACTTTTTCTTTTTATTTTGAATATTTTCTGTATTTTTCTTTTTACTGTTATTTTCTGAGTACTTATACATTGCTTTTATGTATTTTTACTCTATTTTCTACATTTTGCATCTTCAGTTTATATTTTAGCCATTTAGTTTATTTTAGTTATTTAGTTTAGTTTGCAATTCTGATTTATTAGTGGATTAATTAGTATAGTTTACCCCTTTTTAGCATAAGATAAGTATAGTTTAAATAGAAAAATATAAAAGGGAAGTAAGCTAGGAAATTGAACATATTAGATTTAAATCCATAAACCTTGTATATAGCATTACATGATGTAGTTAAGCTGACAGCATTTCATCAAGGAGGAACATTAAAACTTTAAAAGCTACCCTAAATAATTTTTTTTATGAGAATAATGGAAAATTTTAACTAAACCTGTATACAATATATAAATGATATATGATGCTTGAGTTAGAGAACACACAGCCTGTGAGTCTTGAGCTTAAATTGTATGGTTGCATTCAAACCATAATTTTATTTCTGTGTGTTACATTTCTTTTTATTCTGATGTTCTTTCCTTTTCTTTAATCTATATGTCCAATTATAGAACATAGAATAGATACATACCAAGAGAATGATTGAGGCCATTATTTGATTTTAGCTCACCTACCCCAAATTAGCCTACCTTTTACATCACCCTTGTTAACCCCCTTGAGCCTTTTAAAACCCCTTTATTCTATTTAGCCAAATTACTTGCCTTAAGCAGAAAAACAAAAGAAAACCCCAAGTGAATCCTTGGTTAGATTAAGATAGAAAATCATAAATAGAGTTAAAAGCGGAAAACCTTGTGGGAACATGAGTGATAGAAACAAAGGGTTAGGAAGATCAAAAGGAAATAAAAAAATTAAATTTGGGAAGCATGCTCATGAGAAAATCAAAGTGATTCAATTACCATGTGCAAAAATAAATAAATAAATAAATAAATAAAAAGTGAAACATGAGCATGTAACAATAAGTGGGAAAAATGGGAAAATAGGTAAGAAGTTTTATTTTGCTAAATATGTATGTTAGGTGAAATCTTAGTCTAATTAAGGATTCACTTATTAGCTCACTTGACCATATACATAAATCCTTACCTTTACCTTGGCCCCATTACAACCTTAATTGAAGACCTCATGACTTTTTGGTATGACTATATTTTATAATTGTTGATTGGTTAGATGAAAAACAAAGCTATAAGAAAGTAAGAATAAAAAAAGAAAATAGAGTGAATAAACCCAATAAAACTGAGTGACTAGAGAGTAAACACAAAATCCAGTGAGGGTTCAATAACTCATCAACAGATATCTGTGCTTGAAATTTACTAATTGTTTTGCAAGTTTGTACAATGTTTCCTTTCCCCATCTCATTTGCTAAATTGCTTTATTATTTAAGGGTTGGCTATATATCTATATGTATATACATAACTCCTTGAGAATGTGAATTAACTTAGCTACATGTAAGCTTTATATATGAGTGAATAAATTAGAGTTGCATGATGAATCATTCATTTAGGTAGTTGCATTTAAATTAGGTTGCATCGCATGACATCCCATCACTATAACCTTAATTATTTACCTTGGATTTAGCATGAGGACATGCTAGTGTTTAAGTGTGGGGAGGTTGATAAACCCATATTTCATGAATTCTTTTGTGCTTAATTTGAGTGATTTATATAATCTTTCACCTACTTATTCACATTAATTGCATGGTTTTACTTTCCTTTCCTTATTATGTCATATTGTGCAAAACATGTTTTCTAAGCTTTGAAAATTAATTATTTTAATTACCTTTATTTCCATTCGATGCCGTGATTAGTGTGTTGAGTAGTTTCAGATTTTCTAAGACAGAATGACTTAAAGGATGAAAAAGGAAAACATACTAAAAGAAAAGGAGAAAGCAAAATGGAGCTTTAAGGAAACTGGTATCCACGTGATCGCATGGACGACGCGATCGCGTGCCAAGCACCAATCAGAAGCGATGCGGCTGCATGACTGACGCGACCGCGTGCCTTAGGCAGAACGCACATGACGCGGTCGCATGACTGACGCGACTGCGTGGAAAGGAAAATCTCCGAATGACGCGACCACGTGACCCACGCGGACGCGTGACAGAGGCCACGCATCAGCAAATTGCAGAACATGCCCCAGCGAGTTCTAAAGCCCTTTTTGGCCCAAATCCAAGTCCAGAAAGCATAGACCAAAGGTTATGAAGTGAGGGAAGGCATCCATTCAAGAGGCTGGCATAATTTTAGTTTTCAATGAATTAGATCTAGTTTTGGAGAGAGGTTCTCTCTCTCTCTTTTAGGATTTAGGATTTCTTCTTGTTTCAAGAGTAACTCTGGATCCAGGTTTTAAATGTTCTTTTATTTTAGTTCTATAATTATTTATTCCAGCATTTGAATTGATCATTTACTTTTATAATTTAATTTATGAATTATTCCATGTTACAAATAATTATTTGAATTAATGGTATTGAGGTATTTCCAGTTTATTATTGCTCTTGTTAATTTATGGTTATCATTGTTTACGAATTGAAGATATTTTTATTATTCCAGCAATTTTACTTTTTTCCCTTTTGGTTCTGATTAAGAATTTAGTAACTTAACAGTTATTGAACTCAACGTAATTAATAATCGTTATCTTGCTAATTAAGCTGAACCTAAATAATCCCAACCTTTTCTTAGGAAATAATTAGGATTCATAGGTCAATTTAATTAGTCCCTTGACTTTCCTTCACCCTGGTAAAGGTTGACCAAGTGGAGTTGAGATCCAACTTTTTATTATAGTTGAGAGAGATAACTAAGTTAGACCTCTAAATTCCCTTATCTTGCCAAAAGTTGTTTTACATTTATTATTTATTTTTAATTGCCATTTAATTCACTCCTCATTTAAATTACTTGCTTCTCACCTTCTAAACCCCGATTACAACCTTTATAACCAATAATAAGAACATACTTCCTCGCAGTTCCTTGAGAAGACGACCCGAGGTTTGAATACTCGGTTAACAATTTCTAAAGGGGTTTGTTACTTGTAACACCCAAAACGTTTGTATGAAAGGACTTTTGAAGGTTTAGAAACTATACTTGCAACGAGGATTTATCCGCAAATTTCTAGACCACGCAAAAGTTCTCTCATCAATCACATACATCCTACCATAGAAGAGATCATTCATAAGCAGAGAAGACAGTAATACCAGAGTTAATTTAGAAAGACAAAGCAACTCCAGTCTTCAATTATATTCCTATTATTGATTCCAATAATCCTAATATAATTCCATATCCAACAACCTTCTGATTTTACCTGACTAAGACCTGCAAGATAACCATAACTTGCTTCAAACCACAATCCTCGTGGGATCAACCTTGACTCGTTCAGGTATTACTTGGATGACCCAGCGCACTTGCTGGTATAGCTGTATGAAAGTGTAGGGATTCGTGCACCACTGCCTAAGCCGCGTGAACCACTTAAGGTATACTGTGATGCATCACTGAAGGGTTTGGGGTGCATGCTGATGCAGCACCGTAAAGTCGTGGCGTATGCCTCATGGCAGTTAAGGCTACACGAGATGAATTATCCGACTCATGACTTAGAGCTTGCTGCCGTTGTGTTTGCTCTAAAGATTTAGAGACATTATCTGTATGGTGTCAAGTTTCAAGTTTTCTCATATCACAAGAGCTTGAAGTATCTCTTTGAGCAGAAAGAGTTGAATATGCGTCAGAGGAGGTGGATGGAACTTCTGAAAGACTATGACTTCGAGTTGAACTACCATCCTGGAAAAGCGAATGTTGTGGCAGATGCATTGAGTCAGAAGTCTCTATGTGCTACTTGGATGATGTTGCGAGAGGAAAAATTACTAAAAGCATTCCAAGGTTTGAAACTGGGAGTTAGAGAAGAGTCCAGGACTCTGTGTTTGATTCAATTGCAAATTTCATGTGATTTTAAAGCTAAACTCCTGAAAGCTCATCAAGAAAACAAAGAATTGTATAAGGTTTTGCCGGCAATTGAGCAAGGAAAGCAGTGGAGAGTGTTAGAAGATAAGGATGGTTTATGGAGGTTCAAGGACTGGATTATTGTGCCATATGTCGGAGATTTGCGACAAAGTATCTTGAAGGAGGCTCATAAGAGTGGGTTCTCAATCCATCCGGGAAGCACCAAGATGTATCAAGATTTGAAAGCGATGTTTTGGTGGCCAGGAATGAAGAAGGATGCGGCATTGCACGTTTTCATGTGTTTAACTTGTCAGAAAGTTAAAATTGAGTATTAGAGACCATCAGGAACCCTTCAGCCTTTGGACATTCCACAGTGAAAACGAGGGAGTATTACAATGGACTTCGTGTTAGGCTTACCTAGGACTCGGACGGGTTATTACGCCGTTTGGGTGATTGTGGATCGACTGACCAAGTTGGTTCACTTTCTCCCCATTCAGATAAGTTGCACAATGGAGGAGTTATCTCGGATATACATTAAAGAGATTGTAAGGTTGCACGGCGTGCCTTCCACCATTATATCTAACAGGGATCCTTGATTCACATCAAGATTCTGGGGAGCCTTTCAGCGAGCATTTGGGACTCAATTGAGCTTAATCACTGCATATCACCCCCAAACTGATGGTCAGTCAGAAAGAACAATAAAAAATTTGGAGGATATGCTGAGAGCTTGTGTTTTGGATCAATCGGTGAGTTGGGATCGATATATGCCGCTAGTAGAGTTTGCTTATAACAATAGCTACCATGCGAGCATCGAAATGGCTTTGTATGAAGCTCTGTATGGTAGGAAATGTTAATCTCTGCTATGCTGGTATGAAGGTGGAGAAAGGAGCTTATTAGAGCCTGAGATGATAGCTGAAACTACTGAGTAGATAAAGAAGATCCGAAGCCGAATGCTTGTAGCCCAAAGCCGTCAAAAGAGCTATATTGATCAAAGGCAGAAGCCTTTGGAGTTTGAGGAAGGTGAAGATGTGTTTCTGAAGGTTACCCCAACCACTAGAGTAGGAAGAGCCATTGAAACAAAGAAATTGAATCCCTGTTACATCGGACCATTCGAGATTTTGAAGAGAATTGGACCGGTGGCTTATAAAATCGCTTTACCACCGTATCTTTTGAACTTGCATGACATGTTTCACGTGTCGTAGCTTCGGAAGTATACTCCTGATGCGAGCCATGTTCTAGAGCCAGAATCAGTTCAAGTGATGGAAGATCTGACACTACCGGTAACCTCGGTTAGGATTGATGACACCAGCATCAAGCGTTTGGTAAAAGTAGCTTGGAGTCGGGCTGGTATTGAAGAACATACTTGGGAGCTCGAGTTAGATATGCAGAAGGACTATCCACACCTCTTTTCAGGTAACTAAATCTGAATTTTGAGGACAAAATTCTTAATTAGGTAGGTAGGATGTAAACTCCTCTAAATTAGTAAATAATTAGTCAATAAATTAAATTTTAATAAAGAAAATTAGAAATGTGAATATTATATTAAATTAGGATAGAGCACATTAAAACAAGAATTTTGGCACTAATTTCAAAGAATTTAGCCCAAGATTGGGCCAAATGGGCTGGGCCGGTCGAATCGGGCCCAAAATAGGCCCAAGAGCCCAAACCGACCCAATAAGCATTTGAAGAACCCAGCTTCCCTTCCTTCTTTCTTCATTCACGCTACAACATTGAAGAGAAGGGAAGAAGAAAGATAAAACCCTTGAATCCAATCAAACTTCCATAACTTCTTGCTCCGAGCTCCGATCACCGCACCGTTTGTGGCCACGCAACTGCCACGTTGAGCTCCACGATTCTACTAGACAATTTCATAGGTAAGCCACTCTATCACCCCATTTTCTCTATCCCCTTTTATTTTTAAAAATGTGAGCATCTATGTTGAGTTTTTGTTGAATTTGGTATTCTATGTTCGATTTAGCTTGCAGAGCTTATCGGGCTTGGAATGTTTTGTTAGTGGGTATGGTAAGGATCACTAATCCTAGTCAATTCCTTGATTTAGTATGTTAGGTATTGAAATTGGGTATGTATGTGTTATATATATGAATTAGGTTTGTGTATATGTAATTGGAGCTTGAATTGTGGACGTTGGGATCTTGGTGGAGTTTAGGAAACCTTGATTTGGAGACTTTGAACTTTGAGGGTTGTGTTTGGAGCCTTGGTGGTGTCTCAATAAATACGTAAAAATTGGCCAAGGTATGGTTTAGGTTTCTCATATTTAACATATAATGTTCTATGAAAACCTTAGGCTAGATGACCATAGGATTAGTTGGAAACGAATGAGTATATGTAATGCTTAGAAACCTTGATATGAATTATGTGCTGGCTTTGGTGTTTGTTGAATGTATGATATGTGATGAATTGATGGTGATATGTGTATAAATGTATATTGAATAAGAACATATAGATCTTGTTGATATAAAGGAGAGGTTGATGCATGATGTGGTTGAATTAAGAAGTGGTAGGATGTGAAGATTATTGCGGTATTGATAAAGGTATGCTTTGTTAATGGCTATTTACATAGTAAGTAGAATTGAGTTTGAATTATAATGAAAATTGAAGGTTGGGGGTTTTCTGAAAAATTAGTTTTTGGCTAAATTTCGACGAGTCATAACTTGGCTTCCAGATCCCCAAATGATTTCAAACTTATTTTATACAAAAATTGGATCCCCAAAATCTATGCCGTTCGAAGAACAGAAGGAAAATGATTTAAAATGAAAAAGTTATATGCGTCAGAAGTTTGAGGTTTAAAATTGAAATTCTGCAGATTTTAGACTTAGCCAAAAAAGCCTTGCATGCGTATGCGTACACCCTTATACGCATTGATTACATTCTGTTTGGTACCTATGCGTACACATACATGTGCATGCATGCGCATAGCACCTGGAAAGGGATGTTTTGCCTACGCATATAGGAGCCATAAACATGCATTCAATTCTATCCAGCGTACATGTGTACGCGGACAGATGCATGCGTACGCATCTTGTCCAAAAAGTGGTCAATGTGTATGCATACATGTGTATGCGTACGCATACCCTTGTTTTCAGCAAATCATTATTTTGTGTTTTCAAAGCCAATTTGACCTACTAAACTTCTATTTTCGTAATGTTAGTTCTAAACTTGGTTAGAAAGCTTAGTAATGAAATGGAGTTAGAAAATTAAGGTAACTTGGGGATAAAGTAAAGGGTAAATATGATGAATCATATGAGAATGATGTGAATACATAAGGAGTTAATGATGACATGGCTATGATGAATGGTTATGGAATGGATATGAATGGTTATAAATACTTATGTGGCTCATGCATTCAATGTTATCTGAGATATAGGTTTTCCTGGGTAAAGAACCGTAGCTTGCCACTACGTGTACAAGGTTGAGACTCGATACTCTGTTGACTCTACGACATAAATGTGTCCAGGCACTTATAAATTCTCGGGAATGTTAACCCCATTGAGCAATTTTACATATATATGAGAAAAAGTTATGCATAGACTTTTGGGGATGCGCGTCGGGGGACAGTCCAATGGTTTAGTAGCCGAACTTGTCGAGTTGGCTTGATAACCGACAGATGAGACTCATCAGTCATAGGACAGGCATGCATCATATGCATATTGCTTGAATTACTTATTAGTGCATTAACTGGGTGTGCCTAAATGTACTTGTTATGTTAAATGTGTAATTGTTATCTGCGATACTTGTATTCTACTTGTGTTTGTCTTTATCTGCTTGACTGTCTGTGATATGTCATTGGAGATGGAGGTATGGAGGAAAGAAGAAAAGACTTAGATTTAAGGTTAAGTTAAGTTAGTCTTAGATATCCTTAGAAGGCCACCTTTTATGGCTTTCGTTTAATACTTTTAAGCTTCTAATATGAGTGTCGGCGTTCTACGATTGCCTTTACATTTCCAAGACCTTATATTTTATGTGTGTGGCACATTTATTATGCTGAGAACCTCTGGTTCTCACTCCATACTGTGTTGTTATTTTTCAGATGCAGCTCGAGAGGCACCTCGCTAGGCATCTGGGTTTTATTTTGATGTATAGTTATGTATATATGTACTTACTCTCTCTCCGACTAACTTACTTATTTTTTATCCTCTTAGAGGTTTATGGAGAGTTAGAATTTTGGCTATGTATTTTGGGTCTTGGGAGATATATATATATATATATATATATATATATATATATATATATATATATATATATATATATATATATATATATATATATATATATTCTCCGGCCAACCTTAACTTCGCAGGCTGAGTTAGGAGCTTGTTATTTTGTACTTTTGGCCCTCTATTCCTACTTTCTGTTTATTAATGCTTACGAACCTTAGTTTTCTTCGCATGCAAGTAATCTCGTTTCTTGAGCGTTGCACTTTTATTTTCCGCGATTTGTTTCACCTGTTTTTTAAGGCTCCTAGCTTATCATATTCTTTCTGCTATTATATGTATATATTTTATTTTAGAGGTCATAATACCACACCACCTCTATTTTACGGCTTAAGCATAAAGCTCTGTGTTACATAAATCATGAAGGGATGGCTAATATAAATCTAGAGACATATTTACTTGGATAGAAATTACTTTTACCACTGATTCAGAGGTTTTCGATTTCTAGAGTTTTCTCGGCGCGCGCAAAATCGTCACTAAAAGTGTTTTTTTGGCTAAAAAATTTTCTGGTGTGGTAACTAAGCCAATAGTAAAATAGTATTTAATATCCATTTGTCAATTTTTACTTAGGTCTGCCTCACTATTTCTTATTGGGCCGTGGTTTGGAATTTTGAAAGATAATTTTTTAAAAAAAATAGCCATAAAAGCCTATTTACTAAAAATCTTGTTCTTACACTTGCCACAACCTCTACCTATGCATTTTTTGGATGATGCTTTTATCACTGCCATTTACATCATTAATCATCTTCTTACACCAATTTTACAAAATCAAACACCTTTTGAAATATTGTTTCACAATAAACCAGATTATAGTATGTTCAAAGACTTTGGGTGTGCATGTTTTTCTCTCTTAAGACCCTATAACAAACATAAACTAGACTATGAATTTGATATTTGCTTATTCTTAGGTTATGATACTCAGCATAAAATTATAACTATTTGTCCAAGGAAGAACATGTGTATACCTCTCATCATGTTCTTTTATAAGAATGCAAATTTTCATACTATTCTATGTTTTAATCTGCCACTAATACTCATATTAATAACCTTAATTCTAGTGATACTACTGCTGTTGCTACTGTGCCTATTTTGCAGACAGGATATTCTTCTCCTACTAGTTCTCCTAATTCTTTAACACCCAAACCCGGTCCTTCCACATCAAGTTACAATATCTTTCATCCACCTACAACATCTCCTATAACATCTACAACTCATTCTCCTACATCCAACTCTCTTTCACACTCTCTTCACACTAATGCTCCTTCAAACTCCACAACTACTCCTCATGCCACCTCTTCTCCAATTCTTATTAGAGGCATTAAAATTGTGCTTTCGTTACAAAAACCTCCCACTACTACTAAGCTTACTAACCTCTTTGTATTGAAAAAAGGCTATAGAATCTGAATTTTCTGTTCTCATGAGAAGTAAAACTTGGACTACTATCTAACCTCCTCCTCATGTTACCATTGCAGGTTGTAAGTGGATTTTTGCGATCAAACGCAACTCCAAAGGAGACATTGTTTGATATAAAGCGAGACTAGTCGCCAAAGGATTCCATCAAATCGAAGGAGTTGATTTCGATCAGGTTTATAGTCCTGTTATAAGATCGAATACAGTAAAAATTATCATTACTATTGCATTAACATATGGCTGGTCTATGTATCAATATGATTTTGATAATGCTTTTTTAAATGGAGTTTTAGAAAAAATATATATATATGATGCAACCTTCTGACTTTACAACCACAAATCTAGATCATGTATGTAAATTACATAAGGTAATATATGGCCTAAAACAGGCACCATGTGCCTAGTTTCATACACTCACAACAACCCTTAAATAGTTTGGATTTGTTAATACTAAGTCTAACATATCTATATTTGTGAAATAAACTTCCACATATATTCTCTATCTCCTAGCTTATGTAGATGATATTCTTGTAACAGGGAGAATGAGTCTGGAATTGACAAATTTATTTCTTTCTTGAGTAATATTTTTTTCCCTAAAGAATCTTGGTCGTCTTGATTACTTTCTTGGTCTTGAAGTGACTTATACAACTTCAGGTCATGTTCATTTAAAAAGACATCTATAAACTCCTCTAAACCTATGCCAACCCCAATATTTTCTTCTAAAAAATTAACCAAGCAAGGGTTTTGAACCCTTTCAGGATCCAAAGAAATACCGATCAGTGTTGGGAGCTCTCCAATACCTCATGATTACCTGTCCCGATTTAGCTTTCTCCGTAAATAAACTCTCTCAAAATATGCATTGTCCAACACCAAAGCATTGGAACTCGGTTAAATGAATCTTGCGTTACATCCAAGGTATGGTAAGTCATGGTTTAATCTTTACAAAATGTACTGATTTTTGTTTATTGGCCTTTGTAGATGCTGATTGCAGAGCAGACTTAGATGTTTGAAAATTTGTGAGTGGTTATTGCATTTATCTAGGCAACAACCTAGTGTCATAAAAATGTAGCATACAAACAAAGATAAGTCATTCAAGCACTAAGGCAGGGTACAGGGTATTAGCAGTCATACTTGCTGAGCTTGCATCCATCGTTAACTTTTAATGGAATTAGGACTACCTCAATCTATTCCACCTGTTAAGAGTAGTTAGTTTGATGGTTTCTAATTGGTACTATTTGGACTAGAGATTTATTTTATTTTTTCTCTTTTTTGTGTGCTATATATATTTGGGACTTGCTCATTGTAAAGGGATAGCACACTATTAATCAATAATGATATCAGTCTTCTCTACAAGTCTAGGATTCCATTTCTCTCTGTTCTAGTTCTGCGTAATCAAGTCTAGTGCATGATCTTCTTCTGATCATACTAAAGCTCAATACAAAGTTGTGTTTATTATAAATAGAGTTTCTACTAATGTTGTTCATAACATATCACCCTATGAAACATTATGCAATAAACCTCTTGATTACTCTATTTTTAAAATTTTTTGTCGTGGCTGTTATTCTTGTTTGCGACCTTTTAACAAAATTATATTTGATTATAAATCAGAACTATACCTTTTTCTGGGATATGATTCACAGTTTAAAGGATACAAGTGCATGAATAAAGATGGTAGAGTTTACAGGTCTAGGAATGTTCAGTTTGATGAAAAATTATTCCCTTATTTACAGTTATTTGAAGCAAAGGTAAATTCTGGTATGGTTCTAGGTAATCCTCCTCCTGTCTTTACTTTTGATCTTCTCACTACTATGAATAATTCTATTCATATTTGTGATAATGATTCTCCTCTTGCTGCTCCTACACAAGATACTAATCCGTCTTCAGGTATTTTTATTTTTGAAACTGTTAAAAATGCTTTGCCTACTAATTCTACCACAAATACTACATGCTAATACTCAGAGTATGACTACTAGATCAAAATCAAAACTGCTTAACCCAACTGCTCTTAGCACCAAAATTCAAACCACATAAGACCTTGTTCACAGTATATCAAAAAATATTCATCAAGCTCTTCAGTATCCTTACTGGAAACAAGCAACGGATACTGAATATAGAGCCTTACTGAGATGCCACACATGGGACTTAGTTGTCCCTCCTCCCAATTCCACTATAGTTGGATCTCGTTGGGTTTTCATAATCAAAAGAGACCCCCCAAGGCAATATCCTTTGATTTAAAGCTTGTTTAGTAGCCCAGGGGTACCATAAAAAAGAAGGAACTGATTATGAACATGCTTTCAATCCTGTAATTTGTCCTAGTACAGTTAGAATTGTTATTAGCATTACTTTGTCTCTTAGTTGGTCAGTGAGGCAGTTTGACTTTGATAATGCTTTCCTTAATGGAATGCTAGAAGAACAAATTTATATGTCTCAGCCTCAGGGTTACTCCAATGGAAATGCTAATCTTGTGTGCAAACTGCACAAGGCCATTTATGGCCTCACATAGGCCCCACGAGCTTGATTCAATACTCTAAATTAAATCATATCCTAATGCAGTTTGGGTTCAAGCACACTACATCCGATCACTCACTATTTGTTAAACAAAATAATAATTCTGTTATCGTTCTCCTTATTTATGTTGATAACATTGTTGTAACAGGCAGTAATAGTATTGAAATTGACAAATTACTCACATATCTTAACAATATTTTTCCTCTTAAAGACTTGGATCTTTTTTACTATTTTCTGGGACTTCAAACTCATTATGTTTCTAATACATGTCTGTTGTTAAATCAACATAAATATGCTGCTGATGTTCTAAGTCGTGCTCACATGTCTGATTGTCATGCTATGCCTACACCAATGGTATCTAATCTGAAATTGAGTGCTCGTGAGTCTGACCATTTTGATAATCCAAAAATGTATAGATCTATTGTAGGTGCACTTCAATATCTTACAATAACTAGACCTGATCTAGCATATTTTGTGACTAAGGTGTCCCAATTCATGCATGATCCAAGATTGCATCACTTGAAGGCCGTCAAATGGATACTTAGATACTTGAAGGGAATTTTAGATCATGGAGTCGTTTTTGTTTTATAAAAGCTCTAACTTTAGTTTATTGGCCTTTTCTACTGCAGATTGGGTAGGTGATATTGATGATAGGCAGTCCATCACAGGTTACTGCATCTATCTTGAAAGACAATCTTGTTTCTTGGAAGAGCAATAAGTAATCCAAGGTTAGTAGAAGCAGCATTGAAGTAGAATACCGCTCGCTGGCTACTGCTCAAAGTGAGCTTGTGTGTATCCAACAATTACTAAAGGAACTACACATTATTCAATCCATAGCCCCTATTATCTTTTGTGACAATCAGAGTGCTTGCCTCCTTACTGCCAATCCTATTTTACATAGTAGATGCAAGCATCTAGAAATCGATTTGCATTGCATAAGAGATATGGTCAATAGCAAAGAACTTCATGTTGTTCACATACCCGCATTAGACCAAGTAGCTGATATTTTGACCAAACCTCTGTCTTTATACTTATTTAGCAAGTTCAAAGACAAACTAGGGTGATTTCAAAATCCCACCTAAGTATGAGGGGGGTGTTAAGAGTAGTTAGTTTGATGGTTTCTAATTGCTACTCTTTGGACTAGAGATTTATGCTATTTTTCCTCTTTTCTGTGTGCTATATATAATTGGGACTTGCTCATTGTAAAGAGATGACACACTATTAATCAATAATGATATCAGCCTTTTCTACAAGTTTAGGATTCTATTTCTCTCTATTCTGGTTCTGCATAATCAAGTTTAGTGCATGATCTTCCTCTGATCATACCAAATCTCAATATAAAACCTTCACCACCAACGATCTATTGTGATAAACAAAATGCGTACTTGCTTACATCCAACCCAATCCTTCACAGTCGGTATAAACACTTGGAAATTAACTTACACTTGTTAGAGAAACCGTCAATCACAAATAATTGTTTGTTGTTAATATTTTAACTATTGACCAAGTAAAAGATATTCTCATCAAAATTCTATCCACTATTCTTTTTCAAAAAATTTGAGACAAACTTCATATGCGTACACCCGTTAAGTTTAAGGGAAGATGTAAAAGGTAGTTAGGACTTTTAGTCTGTATAATAACTCTAATTGCATTATACTGCAGCTAGAATTAACTTTACTCTTTTTTAAATATTTTCTTCAATATACGTATTCAATTTATTCTCTAAAAACTCTCATTAAGATCTAATATGTTTATCTATTTTTGCATGTTCATCAAGAACCCAAATTTACATTGTTTTTGAACTTGTACACGCACCATTTTGTAATATAAAATATGGTGTAGCTAGTAAAAAAAATTTTATGGTAATTTGATGAAAAGTGAGAAGATCGATCGATTGGATAAATTAAGATATAATTAATTAGTGTTTAATTTGTTCGACATCTAAAAAAAAATTAAAGCGAGTGTAATGCAAGTGTGTATATATAAAACAAACAAAATCATATGGTAAACTACAATAATGTAGATTTTTTTAAGAGAAAAAAATGCAAGTATTAGCACATGCATGACGAGTAGGGGTGGCAAACGGGTTTAAATTCGTTGGGCCGGCCCTTGTAACCCGCCAAAAAAGGCGAACTGGGCTGAAAAATCGAGACCGCCAAATAGTAAAAGCCCGCTTAATCCGCACCGCTTAAACTACGGGCTTTGGCGGGCTTTGGTGGGGCGGGTCGGGCTTCCCCGCTGGGCTAAGGTTTTTTTTAGTGAGGAGATATTTTTGCAATTTTTTGCCAAAACCTAACTTCCCCTAACCTAACTTACAAGAGTATGAAGATAAAAATTGAGTGTTTTGAATTATGTTTATGTTATTTTGGAGACAATATTTATAATTATATTTTGGATTATATTTATTTTGCTTTGGAGAGAATATTTATACTTATATTTTGAATGAAAATTTGGTTTATAATTATATTTATTAGATATTTATAATTACAAAGACTTTAATGTTTGTGAATATAAAAAATATAATTTTTTATGTCATTAGAAATTATAAATTTATTAATATGGTTGTGAAATTATATATATTATTTAATAGTTAATAATAAAAAAAAAAGAAGAACTTTGGCGGGCTTAGCCCGCCAACCCGCAATTAGGCGGGACGGGCTAGAATTTTAGGATCGCCTCACTAAGCGAGGCGGAGCGGGCCAGCCCGCCAAAAGACGAGCTTCTGGCGGGGCGGAGCGAACTTTCCCACTTGCCATCCCTAATAACGAAACAAGTTAGTTGTCAATGCAAGTGAAGAAAATGAAGGTGGGAGATATTTTTATTTTATTAATTTTTTAAGTATCTATAATCATTTTATGTTAGTCAAGTATAACTTATCATCACCATACTGCTTGACCTGTTAATTAAGTACTTGCGTGTTGAACCCTTCAATTTATCCGTGCCAATGTGTCATAACATGATATAAATTATTATTTAGTTATAGGCTTAATTTTTTACGGTGCTACTCCATGTACAAGTATCGTATATTCACGGATGATAATTAAGTCCTAAATTGAACGCCATTTTTGTAGAAAATTGCAAACTCTCTTTATCAAATTGCAAGATACCATCATTTTATTTTATTTCTTTTATTTGTGTGTTTCTCAATTTCTTCGTCATATTCCCTTCTTTAATTTTTATATTGTACTTTTTTTTCTCTCTCTCAATAATTACACATATTAAAATCTGTTATTCGAAAGTATTTTCTATGTTATTAAAAGGGGTTAAGTACGATTTTCATCCCTAAAATAGAGTCTGTAAATTTTTTTTGTTTTTAGTCTTTTTCGCTACAAAATGATCCAAAGATTTCAATTTGTTTTAAAATCATCTTTTTTACCAAATTTTTTACTTTTATTACTAAATTATTCCTAATTAAAAAAATTATAAAATAAAATAAAAAAAGAAAGAAAGGGAACGACGATAGGGGAAGAAAGAGACTGGAGGAGGGGGGAAAAGAAAGAGAATTGGAGGGAGAGAAGAGGAAGAAAGAGAATGGAGGAGGGGGAAAAGAAAGAGAATTGGGGGGAGGGAAGAAGGGGGAAGGGAAGGTCGCGCAGCTGCGCCGCCGTGCCACCGCCTGTGATGGAGAGAACGGAAGAAAAAACCGCCACATACACAGATGAAGATGGGGGAGACAGAGAGCAAGGGAGAAGAAAGAGATCGGAAGGAAGAGGGACCGCTGCCGCCACCACTCTTGCGCCGCTCGCTGTTTCTGCTCCTCCTCCTCACTCGGTCGTCGATGCTCCTCGACGTTGCTGCTTTTGCTTCTGCTTCTGTTTTTATTTTTGCTTCTACTTCTGGTTTTGTTTTTGTTGTTGCTCTGATTTCATTATCCATTGTTGTTATTGGTGTTGTTCTTCTATTTGTTATTGTTGTTTCACCGCTTCTGATTTTTGTTTTTTCATTCTGCTTCTATTTCTGCATTCTGCTTCTGCCTGCTTCTGTTTCTACATTTTGGGGAAGAAGGGGGAAGGGCATTTTCGTTCGAAGAACGATTTAAAAAAACTGAAATTTTTGGGACTATTTTGTAGCAAAAAAAAGACCGAAAATTAAAAAAAAATTTCAGCCACTCCCTTTGGAACCAAAATCGTACTTAACCCTTATTAAAATATAATATTCGTATTAATACTAGAGAGTAACGATCGGTGTACGTTATTAGAGATTAAAAACATATCATGTATAACTAGAACAATGTTTTTGAATATAATTCTCTATTATTAGCAAAGACCTTAGGATTGTAAGATCGAATGGCGAGGAGAATCGCGAATAAAGATACTAGCTAGGACTACTAATGAATAAAATAGAGTAAGATTTATACTCTATCTTAATTCTATTTGTGAATTTAATTTTTTTTAATTTAATTTTATTCTATTCTTAGGTTGAAAATCTTTTAACTTTAATCTTGTTCACACTCTAAAATTTCACACCGAACTCAATTCATAACAAATCAATTTTTGCAATCAAACATAATATTTAATTATTCTATAATTCATAAACGTACTAGTAAAACAGAAAATATAAAATAAACCCATAATAAAACTAAAAACAAGAAAAAAAATTGGGCTTTATTTGTAACAAAAAATCAAAATTTTGAAACAAAAGGAATTTGTAACAAAAAAAGATTGTTGCAGTATGTCCTATTATAAAAAGCTTTGGTAACAAAAAATGAAACTGTTACAATTTAAAGTAATATTTTATAACAAATTTTTTTGATACAAAAATCAAAATTCGTTACAAAAGTGATAACAAATTTTGATCTTCAAAATATTTTTTGTGACAATATATTTTTTTCCATCATAAAATTTTGTTACAAAATATAACTTGATTTTATAATATTTTGTTTTCAAAGTATAATATTTTGTACAATTTTTTAATACAAATTACATACATAATTTATCAAATTATTTTTTTAATTAATTGATATTAACTACTTTACTGAGCAAGTCAACATTTATATAATATGTAAAAACATAGATAATTCAAACATGTTTCATTTAACTAAAATTTGTTTTAAAATAAAATAACATTAATGTCTACATTGATTAGTTCTACAAGTTATATTTCTTACACAAGTTCAACTAAAAGTTAAAAGTCTAACATAGATTAGTGTCTCTAAGAATCAAAATATTCTTGAGTCCTTTAGGTTGCATGTTGTCACCATTTTAACACTCCTGTAAATGAGAAAAACCAAAACAAAAAATTAGAAACAATATATAACACCAATTACAATATTTTTCATTAACTTTTATTCAAAATTTTTAGAAAAGTTTTGGCAGAACCTCTCCTAAAATTCGGATATATTTCCACAGTCTACGGTTCCATCAATAACAACTAATTCATTACTTATTTTTCAGCCTATACACAACCAAATTTATCAAACTAAATAATAGGGCATTTGTCATTTATCAACCATGACACAAGTAAAATGTAATAAATAGATTCATATATAATTAAATTATACTACTAATATATGAATCATCTATGAATATGTATTAAAAGCATAAGCAATTTTAGGAGTACCTTTAATTGTCTAGTTTCTTTCATTGTCAAACCGCGTTATGAAAGAGTTCAAAACGGCTTGTTGAGCTTCCAATTGAGCTTTCACTCAAGCTAATTCTTCCTCTTACTGTGTTCGTTGCTCTTCAAGTTTTTCTTTAAGCACATCTATTACACAAGCAAAAGTCAACTAAAAAATTTAATAAATAAATTCAGTTCATTGTATCTACCAAATAAGTCAATATATCCTCTAATTTGACGACCTTCATCTAAGTTATCACATACTTAAATAATTCAGTTAGATGACTTACATGAACAAATATAGAATTTTTTTGCATAATTATTCATTGATAAATAGTAAATGCTATCTTGCAAGGCACTCATTGTAGTTACTATACAAGATGGATTTGCAAAATCCACAAAACGAAGAATAAGAGGATCTCCATAATGCTTCAATGAACATGCATTTCAACTAATATCCGCACACTAAAAATTGGAGAAGCTAATAATGTTACAAACAATACACTTACATGTTTGGATTCTTTGCTCACAAGTCTCACTTTTCTATATTCAACAAAAGGGTGAAAAATGTCTAAGATAACATTAAGGAATGTGAAAAACTGAATAAGCTTGGTTTAGGAATGTGAAATCAAACTAACGATCAAACTACTATTCTTTAATAATTCAGAAGTAATCAAATCAATTTATTCAACAATTCATCATAACACAGTCGCAAACAACAAACCAATCAAACCATTGAATTATCATCATACTAATACCGAAATCAATAACCATTCACTTTCACAACCAAAATTCCATCACAATCACAGCTAAAATGTAAACTCAATAACATGACAATTTTTAACATACTTGACACAACATCGTTAGCTGAAAATTAGAATTTTAGCATTCTCAAACGATCAAGAAACCAATTATAATTTCAGTCATGAATCCAACAATCTAATCAAAACTCAATAAACTAATTGAAACACCAGAACATCATTTCAACACCAAACTAATCACAATTTTACAACCTCAAACCAAGCTTATTTCTATCAATTAATCATACAAAATATTTATAAATTATTTGCAGTTACTCACTAAACTTCATTGGCATTCATAAGTTAAAACGATTAATTTTAAAATCAATCTCCTACCTCAGAGTGTCGGACTAGCAGGAATTAATTACGACGAACCCCTTTTTCTTAATCCGTGGCAACAGCAGCAGCAACATTTCTGATCACTTTCCAGCAGTAGCAGCGGCACCAAGAGGCAAGGAATCTCGGACCAACACCTCCAGCAGCCTCCTCTGGCGAGTTGTGCCCCTTTCTTCATCGTTGTTTTGTATCTCATTGAACCAATAGTAGCAGAGGTCTCGATTGGTACCAGCAGCGAGTTCCAATAATTGAGAATTAAATGAAGTTGCAGCGGCAAGGAAGACGGCCATGACAACAGTAGCAACCCCCTTTCTGCAACGACGGCAACAGAAGCTTCGCTAGCGATGAGTATGGCTCGACGGTGGTGACGCGGATGACTCCCTTCCTTTCCCGTCGTTCTTCCTCTTCTCCTCTGCTCAGATTGGTGTCGACGGCGGCGATGGGTAACTTTGGGGCATCACGTGTGACGGCAGCAGCGACGGCTTGAACAGCGACGGCGGCAAGCTCAATAAATAGTGATGGTTCAAGCTTGATGGAAGGCAGAACGGTGACGGCAAGGCATGAACGGTGGCGACTCTAGGCAGCAACCCCTCCTTTGCGAGTTCTCCCTCTCTGCGTGAGCTCTCTCTTCTCGACAGCACAACAGCGACTCTCTCCTTTGGGCTCGACAGTTCGGCGGCGGCGGAACGGGCTGGGCATGGCGGCAACAAGCTGGCGACGCTCTTCTCTTCTCCTCCCTCATTGATCTCTATGTGGGTGTGTTTGTTGTGAAGTTTGTGTTACGTCCAAGGGGGGATTTTGTGTGGTTGAAGGAGCTGGGCTAGAGAAAATTAAGGTTTTTTTGTTTAATTTGAGAATTTTAGAATTTACGGTTAGAAATTAAATATTTTATAAAGGATAAATATGAATAAATATTCTAATAAAATTGGAGAGTAGTGTAATTTTAAAATTAAATATATTCTATTAAAAATATTTAAGAATATTATTTATGCATATTGCTAACTTTAATTAATTATTTTTAATTTAAATTATAAAATAAAAATATAAAATAACCAATTATAATAAAGTTCACAAAAATATTAATTAACTTAACTCTAAATATTCATAAAACTAATTTAATTACTTTCGATTAATTTTTAAAAATAAAGAATTCAAATTAATAAAATAAACCATAATTTATTCATAATAAAAATTACTTAAATTAAACTATATAATTCTTTCATTACTGAATTCTAATCTTTATCATGCAAAATATTAAATTATAATAAAATTACATAAAAATTTTGATTAATATGAAAATCAACCGAACATATGCTTTGCGACAAAAATTCTTGTATTTTGTGACAAACAAATAACTTGTTACAAATAATATTGAATTTTGTGACAAATTAATTTTTTGTTACAAAATAATTAGAGTTTTTGAAACAAATGGGTATTTTGTTACAAAATATTTTAAACTTTTGTAACAATTTCATCTTTTATTACAAAATATTATAAAATTTTACAACAAAATACCGATTCGTTACAAAAACCAATATAATTTGTAACAAAAAAATTAAGTCGTTACAAAATAACATAATGTTTTATAACAAATTATATTATTGTTACAAAACATTATTATTTTGTAATAATTACTAATTTTTTGTAACAATTTTAAATTTGTTACAAAATTTTTGTTACAAATGTTTCATTTTCTTGTAGTGTTCATTCTTCCAATTTAGTTTCTAACTAAGTGATTTAATTCCTATTTCATTTGAGCAATTCACCACACCACCGAAAGTCAAATCCTCTCTTCTCTCTCTTCTCTTTCCTTTCACATCACATCGCTCTGAAATAAGAAGAAAAAATGAAAAAAAATCTGAAACTAGGGCAATTGATGAACAAAAAGTGAGTTTTCAATTTCAAACAAGAAGAGAAGGTCAAAGGGACTATAGCAAAAAGAAAGATCACACCAGAAGAGCAAATCAAAAAAGGAGGTTTCTGCATTTGTGCTTCATCAATGATTGTTGAAGAAATTCTCTGTATCACAAGTACCGTTCTAGAAACTATGAAGAAAGTAGAGCAATGGTGCTTTGCTGCTTGATCAAAAATCAAACTTGGAGTCAAAGTAAGAATGCACGGCTCAAATTCAAGAGGCAAAGAAGAAAAATATTGAAAAAGAAGATTGAAGGTATGGTTTCATGTCTGAGTTGGTCACTGCTTCTACCCTCTCTCTTCTCTATGAACGTCGCTGCTACATCTTATTTTGGGATAAGAAAAAACCATGTTGAAGCAAGTTTAAAACACTGGAAGCTTTATTCCTCTATTAAAGGGATGAACGGCCAAGGATTGGAGCAAGGAGTGAGAGTACAATGTTTGGATTCCCATAGCTCACTGAGCTGTTTATTCTTCTCCTTCATGGTTTTCATTGAGTATCTCTTTTTCTCAATTTAGTCTTTCTGTGTTTCAATGGTAAAAGGCAAATTCGTGAGGCTTGTATGTAAAAGCCATTGAGTGAAAAAAGGCAGAGAGTTAGACTTGGAGAAAAAGTCTAAGTTTATTTCAGAATTTTTTTGTAGGTTTTTCTATTTTGTTGTCATGATCCTGAGAGAATTTTCTTGCAAGTTGGGTTAGCACTTTGTTGTTGAAAGTTAAAAATTGAACTTGTCCCAAATAGGATTGGGTAGATCCTAGGGAGAATTGGTGTATGTAATTCTGTTGAAAGATAGTGAAATTCTGTTACTGTTATGATGAAGATTGGATGCAGGCTATATTGCACTGAGCAACTGAACAAGGATACATCTGTGTGTTATTTTCTATTCTCTTCTCTGTTTTTGGTTATGCTGTATAGGAAATAAAAATAAAGTATCTCTTAATTCCTCTACTCAATAACATTTCACTATAATACATCTTGCAAGAACCTCTGTTCTGGCTCCTATCACGTTCGGATACAAAACTAAAATCTCTCTTGTTTTCAACTTACAGCATATCTACAGAACTCAAGGTTAAAAGCAAAATTAAAAGAAGCCCAAGATTCAACCCCCTCTTTTAGCCACTGATAACCATCAAATATAATAAAAAATTTATTAAATATATGTTTTCTATACACTGTAATTGATCAATGATTAATTTTTAGTATATATAGCATGACATGATTCTTTTAATATATCTCAACAGAAAAATAGTTAACAACTAAAATGATACGAATTTGTATCGAGAAATAGAGAATTAGTTATAAATTTAGAAAAAATAGAATAAAAATTCTTAGGAGTAGAGCCAAAGAGAGAAAGTAGAGTCTTCAATTACATCATGCATATTCATACTATTACATCATATTTTTATTTATAGTATAATTCTCTAATTGGGTTATGGGCTCAATATTAATCTTATCATTATCCTACCCTTCAAAATAACCTTGTCTTCAAGGTTGTGAGAAAATATAATTCCTAAGAAAATTTGGAAAAACTAATTACAATTAATAAAAGAAAATGAGCAATTTCAAAATAATGTTTTCTATACTACTGCTGGAAAAAAATTACCACCAAGATCCTATTTTTTAAAAAAATTAAATTTATTAACTGATCACAATAATACTTTTTAAAAGTTCGTCCAATACTTAGCCCATTCTTCAGGAGTTGAATTTTGGCTGAACACCCATAAGAGAGGCCCAACCTGTGAAGAGGGAGCAGTACCCTCCCTCTCACTTTTGTTGCTGGTGTTGGAAAAGAGACGGAAAGAACCAGCCGCCACAGCTCCAACCAGGGACGGACACATGAGGGGAGGGGGCAAGTGAGGGCCTTAGCCCCCAAATTTAAAAAAAAAATAGTAGTAAAAACTAAGAAGTCCACTCCAACCCAAATAAAATATAATGTTCTTTAAAAATTTTTAAATTCCTAAAGACTACATTCTTTTTTTGCATGTTCCTTATTCCTTGACTCGTTGACTGTCCGTATGCTTTTGAAGTCATAGTCTTACTGTCACTGAAGTCTTCAATCATATCAATTAAGGTAAAGGTACTCATCCTACTTTTTACGTCTCTTATATAATTGTATAAAATTATTAATTAACAAAGAACATTTTTTATTATGAAATAATACAATTTCGTTTCTTTGTGCTCAGATGGACAAATGGCTTACCCATCTTTAGGATTCATTCTCTCTTTTTTTTATTTCTTTTTTTTAGTGAAATTGATAGTGACTTAGTGAAAAAAATATTATTATTGATGTTTAATTAATAAAAAATACTTAGACTTTGTTTATTTATGTGAGTATATAATTATTTGAGTTTTTTTTTCAGGTAAAAAGAAATAGAATATTTTATGATGAGAAAATAAAGTAAAATTGATGCAATTTTTAAAAGAAAAATTATTGATAATGTTGGAGTTCAAACAAGTCAACCATCTAATCTTATTTCACAAGAAGTTCAAGTAAGTGAGTTCTCTAATCTTATTCAAAATACACATCAACATAAAGTTAAAGTTTCAAGATTAGAAAAAGATGTTGATATCTCTTTACTAGAAAGGGATCCAGGAAAGCGACGTCTAATTTGACAGTACAATGTCAATGAACGTGATAAGATTTCTAGAGCATACGTAATAACTAGGCCATACCAATCAATAAATATTAGCTATCCAGCTTCTGGTAATAACAATCACCGTCGATATTTTCAATCTTCTTGATTTAAGAAATTTTCAAGTTGGTTAGAATATTCACCAGAAAAAGATGCTGCTTATTGTTTGCCTTTCTACTTGTTTGGTAAATATTATGGTGCCTACAATGATGGAAAGAAATGCATTTTCAGAGTTAGGATTTAGTAAACAATGAGGTGAATTGTGTATTTATATGTCACGAGGGTTCTATTCCTAATTCTCCCCATAATTTATGTGTGAAATCTTATGATGATTTAATGGCTCAATCTAAATATATAAACAAAGTTCTTGATAGGCATAATGATGAAACTATTGCAAATAACTGTTTAAGGTTGAAGACATCTATTGATGCTATTCGATGGCTTGCATTTCAAGCATGTGCATTTAGAGGCGACAATGAAAGTCCTGAATCTTTGAATAGGGGAATTTTATTGAGTTAATTAAGCTTTTAGCTTCCTGTAATCAGAATGTTAATAATGTTGTCCTTGAAAATGCTCCTGAAAATGCTCAATGTATATCTTCCAGTGCTCAAAAAGATATATTGCATATATTGGCTAGAAAAGTGTGTGTAACAATTTGAGAAGAAATTGGTGATTCTAAATTTTGTATAATTATTGATAAAGTAAGAGATGAGTCAAAGCGAGAACAATATTTGTCTGTGGTTTTGAGATTTGTAGACAAGCACGGTTGTGTTCAAGAAAGATTTTTTGATCTTATACATGTTCTTTATATGTGTTCTTTGACATTGAAAATAGAAATTTCATCAATTCTTTCTCGTCATAATCTTGATGTTCAAAATCTTAGGTGACAAGGATATGATGGAGCTAGTAATATGCATGGTGAATGGAATGGATTGCAACCTCTATTTTTGAAAGATTTCCCTTTTACTTATTATATTCATTGTCTTGCTCATCGATTACAATTAGCACTTGTTTCTACAGTCAAAGAAGTTTGCTATGTTCATTATTCTTTTCAAAACTTACACTAATTGTGAATGTTGTGAGTGTTTCTCCTAAATGTCATGATCAGTTAAGGGTTGCTCAAGCAAATAATGTTGCAAACTTAATTGCCAATGATCAAATTGTGACAGGCAGTGGACTTAATCAAATTAGTACTTTGCAAATAGTTGGAGATACTAGATGGGGTCTCATTGTTTGATGCTACTTGTGAAGTTCTTGAAAAAAACACTGAAGAAGGTAATTTCTCTACTCATGGTGATGCTAGTGCAGTTTATAATGCTATCTGACGTTAGGATTTTTGCTAGTAAAAAAATTTGTAAAAATATAGTCGCGTTGTGAGTATAGATTCTAAACCAACAGAAAATCCCTTCGTACAAACGTTTTGGTTGTCACAAGTAACAAAACCCAATAAATTTATAAACCGAAGTATTCAAACCTCGAGTCATCTTCTCAAGGAATTGCAAGGAAGTATGATTTATTATTGGTTATGGAAAAATAGTATTTGGGTTTGAAAAAGGGTTTTAAGCAAGAGAAATAGATTGCAAGAATTAATAAATTAATTACTAATAAAACTCTTGGCAATGTATGAAAACTGGAAGTCCTATCCAGTTGTCCTTATCAATTGTGATGAGAATTGGATTTTTCTCCCACTTAGTTAACCTTTACTAAAGCAAAGGAAAGTCAAGTGGAATAATTAGTTTGATCCTCAAGTCCTAGTCAATCCCTGGGGAAGACTAGTTTTAGAGTGATCTAGATCAATTAGAATCTGCCAATTTCAACCACTGTTGAGTTCGACAACTCAAGAGTTACCAATTAATCAACCAAAGCCAAAAGGGAATAAAATCTACTTGAATGAAAATAATTTGGATAGAGCCCAAGCATCAATAACACATAAGTCTAAAGTACCTCAATTGCATTAATAAAATAAAATCAATCCAAATATGAAGAGTCATAAGCCAAATAAGCAACATCAATAATCAACAATTAAGAGAAGTCGAAATAAAAAGATATTGAACATGATAGAAAGATGAGATAAAAATATTCCTAAGTTCTAAAAATCCTAATCCTAATCCTAAGAGAGAGGAGGGAACCTCTCTCACTAAAAACTACATCTAAATCCTAAAAAGTGTGTATTATTTTTCTCCCCCCATGAATGGGTGGATTCTTCCATTTGTAATCCTTCAATCTGTGTTCTCTGGGTTTGTATCTGGGCCAAAAAGGCCCAGAAATCGCTGAGGACAACTTCTACAAATTCTGCAGATCGCGCACGTCACGTGTCCGTGTGCGTCACGCGGTCGCGTCATCTGGAGTGTTGCCCCTCCACGCGGTTGCGTCAGTCATACGGCCGCGTCAGTTGTATTTCGCGAGTCACGCGTTCGCCTTATTTATGCGCTTGCGTCGATCCCTTTTTGTGTAAACCATGCGGACGCGTCACTGCCAGTTTCTTCAAAAACTCCATTTTATGCTTTCCTTCCATTTTTGTATGTCTCCTTTCCATCCTTTAGATCATTCCTGCCTTGGAAGATCTGAAAATACTTAACACACAAATCACGGCATCGAATGACAATACAAGGTAATTAAAATTAATATTTTTAAAGCCTAGGAAACATTTTTTCACATACATCACATAATAAGAAGGGAAAGCAAAACCATGCAATTTCACATGCATAAGTGGGTGAAGGATTGAATAAATCACTTAAATTCAGTACAAAATATGTCATAAAATATGGGTTTATCAACCTCCTCACACTTAAACAATATCATGTCCTCATGCTAAATCCAAGAGAAAAGAGTGAAGGTGAAATAGTGGGATCTCATGCAATGCAATCTATCCTAGATACAACTATCTAAATGAGTCATGCAAATATAGTTATTATTCACCTATATATAAAGCTTTACATGTAGTTAAATTAATTCACATTCTCAAGGAATCGTATATGCATAGCCAACCTTAGATAATATTAAAGCATTTTTACAATTGAGATGGGTAAATAATATATTTTTCAAACTTGCAAGGCAATTAACAATAGAAGTAGAGATATATGGTGATGAGCCATTGAACCCTCACTGGATTTTGTGTTTATTCTCTAGTCACTCAGTGTTTATTGGGTTAATCACTCTATTCTTCTTTTTATCCTTACTTTCGATAACTTTGTTCTTCATCTAACCAATCAACAATCATAGAATATAGGCATACAAAAATCGTGAGGTCTTTAATTAAGGTTGTAATGGGGCCAAGGTAAAGGTAAGGGTATATGTATAAGGCTAAGTGAGCTAATTAAGTGAATCCTTGATTAGTATAAGATCTCACCTAACATACATATTTTGCAGAGCAAAGCTTCCTTACCTATTTTCCCATATTTTTCCCACTTTTTATATTACATGCTCATATTTTAATTTTTATTTATTTTTATCTCATGTGCATCGCTTTTTTGCATTTGGGGAAATTAATTTTTTTTTTGTTTATCCCCTTATTGAAATAATGCACATGGTAATTTAATTATTTTGATTTCACATGAGCATGCTTCCCAAATTTTTACATAACTTGTTCAATTTAATTTCCTACTTTTTCTATCATCCTATGTTCCCGTAAAATTCCCCACACTTAAATTATACACAATTTCTATCTTAAGCTAACCAAGGATTCAACTTGGGATTTTTATTTTGTTTTTCTGCTTAAGGCTAGTAATGTGGTTGTAAAACAGAAGGGAATTAAAAAGCTCAAGGGGGCTAACAAGGATGGCATAAAAAGGTAGGCTCTATTTGGGATAAGTGAGTTGATAATCAAACATGGCCTCAATCCTATCTTGGTATGTATCTATATTCTATAATTGGACATATAGATTAAAACAAAGTAAAGAACACCAGAATAAATAAGAAGGGTGGAACACACAGGAATAAAATACTATGGTTTAAATGTAACCATGCAATTAAGCTCAAAACTCACAGGCTGTGTGTTTTCAAGCTCATAAATCATATATCAGTTATGTATGTCATGCAAGTAGAAATTAAGAGTTTCTATTATTCTCAATGTAAAATATATTGGATGGCTTTAAAGTTGTAGTGTTCCTCCTTGATAAAATGTTGTTAACTAACTAACATGTAATGCTATATATACAAGGTGTGGATTGTTTTTATTCTGTTAAAGTCTCTAGCTTACTTCCTTTTTCTTTTCAATCTAAGCTAAACTATCATATGCTAAAAAGGGTAAACTATACTAATTAATCCACTTAATAAATAACTAGTAAACTAAGGTGCAAATCAAGCTAAAATATCCAAGATGTATACATATAGCTCAAAGTGTATAATGCAAAAAGTACAATAAAAAAGAAAAAAGAGAAAAATGTGCAAAAATACAGAAAATGGACAAAATAAGAAAAGAGTTTGTAGTGGTTTACCAAAATAAATAGATGCCAGAGATGGCAACCTTTCCACACTTAAATAATAGCATCATCCTCGATGCTCACTCAAGCATGGTGTGACGAAGTGTCATCTCCGGAAGGATGGGCTGCTGGTGTCTCGATGGTAGGCTGAGGATCTGCAGTCGCTGAGAGGATCGGAGGAGTGGTCTGATGCAGAGGGGGCTCTGTCCGCAGAGGAACCTCCGGATCTGCAGTCTGTAGCTGGTGGTGCTCCTCATGATGTGGTGCAGTGTGGCCAGGATCTTTCTGCTCAGCTTGGGTAGGTGCCTCCTCCTCGTGATCGCTCATCTCCTCCTCAGATGTGTCGGAGGGAGTGTCGGGTTCGGAGGGAATGTCACCACCAAAGCGGATCATCAGCTTGAGGTGCTCATAGCGTCACTTGTGGCGCTCAGACCTCTCAAAAAGTCGCCTGGTGCGACGGTCAGATCGCTCAAATTGCTGCTGGTGATGGCACTCCATCTGATCTAGGCGGTCAAATAGGCAGTGCACCAAACGGTAGACGGGCTCAGGAGCAGGTGGGGGCGCAGTGGGTGGTGTTGGGCCAGTGGAGGCAGAAGGGGTAGCTGAAGATGTGGCTGCCTCAATAGTGTTAGTGAGAAATGGAGGGCGGTAGCCGAAAGCCAGGAACTTCCGACTATGCGGGATGATCTTTTGGCACTCTGCTGCGGGGGGCCTTTCACCAACAGCCTCCCAAGGGACCTCAGCTCGGCGACCCAACTAAGTAATCAGATAAGGAAAATAGAGGGTGCCTCTAATATGGACCCTGGCCATGTAATGCCGGATGAAGCGAGGTAGATAAAGGTCCTTACCCGTCATCACACACCAGATGAGGGTAATTATGGCAGCTGGCACCTCCGTCTCATGAGTACTCGGCATCACATAGTTGCTCAGAATCTGTTGCCATAGCCGAGCCTCGTCATTCAGATATATAAGCCTGATTCCTTTGGGTACCAATGTGCTAGTTCCCATGACCCAAGGAACAGTAGGATCAAGAGTGATATCCTTCTTTACTGCATCCCAATCAAACCTCATAAATCTCATATCTTCCTCAGCTTTTTGGTAACCATCTTGTTGATCTGATTTAGGTGAAAGATGGAGGATTTCTTCAATTGCTTCCTCAGTAACCAGAATCTGTTTGCCTCTAAGCTGTACTACATCCAGGGAAGAGAGAAAGTAGTTACAGTAGAATTCTCTAACCCAGGATGAGTTGACCTCAGTTAGGTTCCTTTCCAGGAAGAACCAGCCTCTCTGTTTGATCTATTATGAGGTGTACTGCTGGAGTTCTTCTGGAATTTTGAAGGTCCTTTCCATGTGTAGGTTCCTGGCGGTGGCAAAAGTTGGGTATTTCAGCTCACAGTATTTGTTTGCAAATTTTACCGGGTCAGCTGAAGGTACCAACTGATCAGCCTTTTCCTGAGGGGTAAAGTTCTTCTCCCGCCAGGAATCATCATGTAAGATGCCAAGGATGGAACCAGAGGATTCTCCTCTTTTTCGTTTGCCAGTGGTGACTTTGCCCTTTCCCCTGCCTTGAGATTCAGACATCCTGAAAAGACAGAATTTCCAAGATATAATTGAGGAATAAAAGCAGGAAAACAAGTATGCAAATAACAAGATAAGCAGTAAGTGGTAAAGGATTAGTAAAAGAATGAAATGAGTTAAGGAAATGTATATTTTGGATTGTGTTGGAGTTTGAAAAGCTGAGATGAGAAATCACATTCCAAAATATGTTAGAAGTGGAAAGCTTGTTAATTAGGAAAAACAATTATCATTCCATGAGTGAAATTAATTTAAAGAAGTAGTGAAAAGGGAAAGTGTGAAGTTAGAAAGTTAAAAGTGGTTAAAATTGAAAAAGAGGTTAAAAAGCGAAAATCAGTAAGTTAGTAAAAAGGAAGTCAGAGTAAGTGGCATGATGATTGGTTTCCAAGTAACAAGAATTTCACAATTTGAAGCAACAGTCAACTCATATTCAAGCAGGAAAAACAGGGTATTGATGATGATTTAGATAGATATAGAAGTAGTGAAAAGGAAAATCAAACCATCAATAAATCAATTTATTAACCAGGAGATCAAAAGTAATAAGAATGTTGGCCCGTGCATTCAAGAATAGGTTTGGTATGCATGGAGCAGATCAAAAATGAGAAACGCCAAAACCAATACTTGAATGTAGAAGGAAAAGTAATTTGCAGAAATTTGGGCAGCATTCTGGCTAAAATTAAATGTTCCCGGAAAATAAATAACAAGAATAAGTTCATATGAATTGAAATAAGGCTGCACAAATAGCAAAAATAAGAAAGAGAAGTGGAACAGCAGCATGCAACATGTAAGAGCAACATATGAACAGGATCAACATCATAGCCAGAATAAATTGCAGAATAGATAAACAGATAACAGGAACGGTGCAATTATCAGACCTAAATCCACTATCCAGATCCTAGCTACCTAACCACCTAGAATCCACTACAACATGCATATCTAACTAGCCTAATGATGAACATAAACAGAAAAATATGCAATTAACTAGGAATTGAAAGAAGAATGGCGTTCGGTGGAACCTAGTAGGCGTGGGAAAGAAAGTGGGGCAGAGAGATGGCTGGGGGATGGTGGTGGTGGCTGACGCGGTGGTTGAGGGCGGCGCGGTGGGCGTGGTGGTCGCGGAGGGGGGTTAAGAGTGGTGGAGGGGAGAAGAAGAAAGATAGGGAAAAGAGAGAATGGGGCGTTGCGGTGGTGTCTGGGTGGTCGTCGGAGGTGCGGCGGTGAAGGGAAGAGAGAGAGGGGGTGGTTGTAGGGAAGAAGAAGAAGAAAGGGGTTGGGGGCGCGCGATGGGTAGGGTTCGCATCACAGGGGGGTTAATAATTTGCAATCCACGCGATCACGTGGGGCATGCGGTCGCGTGGCTGGTGGAGAATGGGGTTGACACGGATGCGTGGTTGACGCAATCGCGTGGGTTGGGTGTAAGATAGGTGACGCGGACGCGTGAAGCACGTGATCGCATCGCTGGAATTTGTGCTAGACGCACAATTCCAACGTCGTTTTAGCGCAACTCTCTGTTTGATATAGGGGTCATAATATCCGCGCGATGCGATCGCGTCGCTCACGCTTTCACGTGGGATGAGTGTTGTGTAAGTGACGCGTTCGCATCAGAGACGCGCACGCGTGGGTGTTTTGTGCTAAATGCACACTAGCCGCACGATTCCAGCCCAACTTTCTGGGCGTTGGATCTTTACGCCGATATCCAGATCACGCGTTCGCGCGAGTGACGCGGACGCGTGGGAGGTATTTTCCGCAAATGACGCGATCGCGTGGGGTACGCGGTCGCGTGGAACAATTTTGAGCCAAAGGCATACTTCCAGCCTTGCTTCAGCATATCTCTCTGTTCACTTTCTTTTTTCTTTTATTGCACTTGTGACGCGGACGCGTCAGCGATGCTGTCGCGTTGCGTGCTCTCTCCTCTTTTTTTTATGCAGTATGCAGAATGCAAAATGCAGTGAATGTCATGCAAAAACTTCAGGTTCAAACAAAATTCAAAAACAGAGCAAAACAAAGGGGGAACGATCATACCATGGTGGGTTGTCTCCCACTTAGCACTTTTAGTTAAAGTCCTTAAGTTGGACATTTGATGAGCTTCCTGCTATGGTGGCTTGTGCTTGAATTCGTCCAGAAATCTCCACCAGTGTTTGGAATGCCAGCATCCTCCGGGGTCCCAAACAAGGCATGCAAAGCCCTTAGGTGAGTTCCAACAGGCTTTAAGGCTCCCGGGGTGTTAAATGTCAGAACAGACTCCAGGATCCCAAACTTTTCTTCTACACCCGTCCTTTTCTTGATCTACATTTTTTCAGTTGGATGGTGAGTAGTCTGAATTCTCAATGCAGTGACCAAACAGCTTTCGAGATCCTTTTAATTGAGCTTGACACCAATCCTTGCACCTCAAATTGAAGTGTGGAACCTCAGTGAATCTTGCATACCAGCTCTGAGTGCGAGTCATTTCCCGTTTGCTTTTAAAGCCGCAAAGATCTCTAAGCTGGGCATCTGTATCAAGCAAACCATATTCAAGTGGAAAAGTAAAGATGAAAGTCAAAGATTTTACCCACTTGAAGTTCGTATTGGGTGGTAATGGTCGTGGGATAGGTGTTTCCGGTGGTTCTGCAAGCTCTACTCCCTTGTGGTCTTCTGTGAATTCCTCCACTTCTTGGCAAATTTCTTCCACTTCAACCATGTCTTGATCAAGGTCACCGATATCTTCTTCATCACTCGAGTCATAATTGAGAGGTTGAGAGAAGTCGACCTCTGCATCATCTTCGTATTCACTTGGGGAAGATTCTTCTGTCTCAAAGAATTCACTTGCGGATGCAAGAGCATTACTAGGAGAACTTGAGTGGTGACTATCATCATCAAGAAAACTTGAGTCTTGGGTCATTTCGTCCAGTTCCTCATAAGATACCTGCCTTGGGGATTGTGCACTATCCTCCTTAGCATTAATTGTAACGTCCTTGACGGAATTCTCCACAACTCTGGCTTCTTGCGGAGGTACAACATCTCCTAAGTCTTCAACCAACTCTTCTTCTTCTACAATGACAGCATCCTCTACTTGTTCCAGTACGAAATTATGCTCAATGCTGTCCACTGGAGCATCTTATGTCTTCTTCACAATACATTCTTCATTAGATTCTCCACATGAAGCCATGGGAGTCTGTTGAGTGTCCGAACGTCTGGAAGATAATTGATTTATCACTTGCTCCAATTGATGAAAGGTTGCATTGAACTGGTTTACTGATTCTTCAAAACGAACCTATGATTCTTGGCTTGATGGATATGGACATGGTGTGTAGGAGAGTGGTGGTCTTTGGGAGTAATTGGATTGGCGTTGGGGCGGATAAGGATCATATGGTGGCGAATGGTGAAAAGAAGCTTGTGAGTATGGTGGGTTGAGGTTGTGTTGAAAGGATGGTCTCTGAGCAGAGGGTGGGGCTTGATGGTAGCTACAAGGCGGTCCACCATATCTATCAGCTTGGTATGCATTGTAGAATGGTCTCTGTCCATGATATCTAAGAGGGTGTTGTTGCCTAAAGGGGTGATCAGATCCTCTTGGCTCCATCCATCTTTGATTGCTTAGACCGTGATGCATAGTCCTGTTATGGCTTCCATTCCTTTCAACAAAATTAGAACCAAACTCAAAGCGAGAGGGGTGAGAGTTCATAATAGCTATCAGAAATAAGAGGGAAGAGAGAAAACAAATAAACAAGTAAATATATATATACTTTTTTGAAAAATATTTACAATAACCAATAATAAGGCACACGTTTGCAATTCCCCAGCAACGGCACCATTTTGACGTTCGGATTTTTGCTAGTAAAGAATTTTGTAAAAATATAGTCGCGTTGTGAGTATAGATTCTAAACCAACAGAAAATCCCTTCGTACAAACGTTTTGGTTGTCACAAGTAACAAAACCCAAGAAATTTATAAACCGAAGTATTCAAACTTCGGGTCGTCTTCTTAAGAAATTGTAGGGAAGTATGATTTATTATTGGTTATGGAAAAACAGTATTTGGGTTTGAAAAAGGGTTTTAAGCAAGAGAAATAGATTGCAAGAATTAATAAATTAATTACTAATAAAACTCTTGGCAATGTATGAAAACTGGAAGTCCTATCCAGTTGTCCTTATCAATTGTGATAAGAATTGGATTTTTCTCCCACTTAGTTAACCTTTACTAAAGCAAAGAAAAGTCAAGTGGACTCATTAGTTTGATCCTCAAGTCCTAGTCAATCCCTGGGAGAAGACTAGTTTTAGAGCGATCTAGATCAATTAGAATCTGTCAATTTTAACCACTGCTGAGTTCGACAACTCAAGAGTTACCAATTAATCAACCAAAGCCAAAAGAGAATAAAATCTACTTGAATGAAAATAATTTGGATAGAGCCCAAGCATCAATAACACATAAGTCTAAAGTACCTCAATTGCATTAATAAAATAAAATCAATCCAAATATGAAGAGTCATAACCCAAATAAGCAACATCAATAATCAACAATTAAGAGAAGTCGAAATAAAAAGATATTGAACCTGATAGAAAGATGAGATAAAAATATTCCTAAGTTCTAAAAATCCTAATCCTAATCCTAAGAGAGAGGAGGGAACCTATCTCACTAAAAACTACATCTAAATCCTAAAAAGTGTGTATTTTTTTTCTCCCCCCATGAATGGGTGGATTCTTCCATTTATAATCATTCAATCTGTGTTCTCTGGGTTTGTATCTGGGCCAAAAAGGCCCAGAAATCGCTGAAGACAACTTCTGCAAATTCTACAGATCGCGCACGTCACGCGGTCGCGTCATCTGGAGTGTTGTCCTTCCACGCGGTTGCGTCAGTCATGCGCCCGCGTCAGTTGTATTTCACGAGTCACACGCTCGCCTCATCTATGCGCTCGCGTCGATCCCTTTTTGTGCGAACCACACGTCCGCGTCGTCCATGCGGACGCGTCACTGCCAGTTTCTTCAAAAACTCCATTTTATGCTTTCCTTCCATTTTTGTATGTCTCCTTTCCATCCTTTAGATCATTCCTGTCTTAGAAGATCTGAAAATACTTAACACATAAATCACGGCATCGAATGGTAATACAAGGTAATTAAAATTAATATTTTTAAAGCCTAGGAAACATGTTTTTCACATACATCACATAATAAGAAGGGAAAGCAAAACCATGCAATTTCACATGCATAAGTGGGTGAAGGATTGAATAAATCACTTAAATTCAGCACAAAATATGTCATAAAATATGGGTTTATCACTATCACATCCTTTGAATTTGTCTTTATTTTGCATTTGATGAGAAATATTTTAGAAGTTAGTAATGATCTTTGTCAAACTTTGCAACGAAAAAATTAAGACATATTGAATGCTTTAACTCTGGTTTTTACTAATAAGACTTTAATCTAAAGAATGAAAAAATCAAGTTGGGAGACTTTCATAAAAGAAGTTATATTATGTTGTGGAAATATGAAGCTAAAGTTCCTGATATAAATGCATTGCATATTCCTAAAAGAGGTCGAACTTGCAAAATTATTGACCAAATTTCAATGGAGCATCGTTACCGTGTTAATTTATTTTTGGCTGTAATTAATATACATTGCAAGAGTTTAATGAAAGATTCAATGATAATATGGTGAAATTCTTACTTTAAGTTCAACTTTAGATCCCAGAGATAATTATAAGTTTTTTCAGTGTCAATAAAGCATGTAAATTAGTAGAACGATTTTATCCAGGTGACTTCAGTGACCAAGAGAAATTTCACATTAAAATGTAAGCTCAACATTATGAACTTGATGTTCCTAATCATGTTGAATTAACTAACGTGTGCACAATTTCGAAGTTATGTCAAGAATTAACAAAGACAGGAAAGTCTTTAACATATCCTTTGATTGATCGTTTGATTTTCTTGTTATTAACTCTCTTTGTTTCAACTGCTACAATTGAGAGATCTTTTTCAACTATGAATATTGTAAAGAATAGACTTAGAAACAAAATGGAAGATGAATTTCTTACTAATTATCTTTTGATTTACATTGAGAAGAAGATTGCTGAAAGATCTAACACAGATTATATTACCGATGAATTTTATGATATGAAGAATCGACGTGTATTACTTCGTTAGTAAAAGTACACATATTTTTTTGTATTTTAAATATATATTTTCTATCGGTAGATTTTTGTAATGCATCTTACATTATAATTTATTTGCATATATATATTTTCAACGAGGATGAAGAAGAAAAGGGGGCGGAGGGAAAGTTTAATATTATATATGTTATTGACCCCATGATAACATTTCTGGATTTGTCCCTGGGTCCAACCCTCCCGTTGTCGGCAGTTGTGGACTTTCATGGAGGAACCATCATGCAGCTCTCGTCCCGCATTCTCTGTCTGCCTTCTCCCTTGTTCGTTGTGGCGTTCTCTCCGACACTTGCCGAAACTTTCGCTCGCCACTGCAAATCGTCGATGTGTCGTCCTACGCCTCGATCCCAAGGGAAGATAGCCACCTTGAGGGGCGGTGGCTTGGCCACTAATGGAGAGCTGCGCATGAACCAAACTCCACCGTTCATCACTGTTGCTCCTCCCTCCACCGTTGCCGATGTTGATCTGCCCTCTGCTGTCACGACTGGCCGCCTTCCCGTCGAGGAATCGCCGACCTCGGCATTGCTCATGGCTTTGTCGTGATTGCAGAACCGCCTCCAATCTGGGTCACTGTCCTCAGTTATCGTCTCTGTCACTGCAAACTCAAACGTCGTTGCTAAAAACCCCTAGAGAAAAATGGGAAAGACGTTCTAATTTCTCTATTATTGTTGCAATCTGCTACTTTCTTTGTAATTGTTTATGAGAGTAAGTGATTTTTTAGATTTAGAGTTAATTTTGATTGCAGTTCTGAAATTGGATACTAAAACCCTGCTTGATATGAAATTGCTGTTGATTCATGTTGTTGTTGTTCTGGTTGGAATTCAAATTTGAAATTTGATTGGTCTTCATTGGCCAAAACTGTTGCTTCTTCTTCCTTTTTTGCATCGATTATATTTGAATTTAGACAAAATTTTTGTTGTTGTTGCTGGAATTGTCTTACTGCTTTGTAATTATAAATTGACGATGAGGACTGTTGAATTATTGCTGGAGTTGAATTTTTTGTTGATTTTGCTTCTTGTGATTGAAATTATGATTGATCTACAAATTTTGTTGAGTCTGCTAGTTGAAAATTAAAATTAAAATCTGATTTTGCTACCTCTTTTTGATGTTTTGAATTCAGTTTGAAAGCTGGATTTATTGTTGCTGCATCCACTAAGTCTACATCCTCGTAATCGGAACATGCTTTCCAAAATTGTAGAGTTGAAGTTGGATTTGGAGATGTAGATCACTACAAAAAAAAAGGCCTATGGTCACGGTAAAAAACCGTGACCATAGCCAGTGAAAAGGGTGACCATAGATCTATGGTCACGGTTTTGGACCTATAGTCACGGTTTTTTTACCGTGGCCTATTCTCTCGTGGCCATAGGTCTATAGTCACGGTTTTTTTATCTATGGTCACGGTTTCTATGGTCACGGTTTCAATTTTCAAAATCTGACACTTTAGGCCACGTTTTTTTACCGTGACCATAGGTTAATCTATGGCCACGGTGAAAACCGTGACCATAGCCTTATCTATGGTCACGGTTTTCACTGTGACCATAGCCTCTATGGTCACCCCTCTTTAAAACTGTGACCATAGATAAGGCTATGGTCACGGTTTTCACCGTGGCCATAGCCGCTATGGTCACCCTTCTTTAAAACCGTGACCATAGTCTTATCTATGGTCACGGTTTCCATCGTGACCATAGACTCTATGGTCACCCCACCTAAAACCGTGACCATAGCCCTATCTATGGTCACGGTTTTCGCCGTGACCATAGCTTCTATGGTCACCCCTCCTCAAAACCGTGACCATAGCCTTATCTATGGCCACGGTTTTTTGCCGTGGCCATAGCCTCTATGGTCACCCCCCCAAAGACCGTGACTATAGCTTTTATCTATGGTCACCCCCTTAAAACCGTGACCATAACCTTATTTATGGTCACAGTTTTTCACCGTGGCCATAGCCTCTATGGTCACGGTTTTCCAAAACGGTGACTATAGCCTGTTGTTGTTTATGAGATTCAATTTTTTTAAATTATAATCACATTCCAAAATGATAATAATCACAAAATAAATCTAAAAATAATAAATTCAACAAATCTAAATCATAAAAATTTCATTATAAGATAGATATGTTTAATTTTTAGGCTAAACAACACAAATCAAAATAGAGTGTAATTTTTTCAATTACATGTATCTCAAAAAGTACATAACACATCAAAATATTACATTTACATAACTAAGGTCATTTGTAAGACCCATCCCATGTGATATTTGTATGGAACATATTTTCTTTATCACATCATGTCTTCTTGCACGCAAAAAAAAATAAACATGTTAGAACAGAGCAAAAATGCTTTTAATGATGCAGTACATATGCAGCAAAAGAAGGGAAACATTCATCCACAGCAACACTCAAGAATTATTCACAACCATTATTTTAATATGCTGAATTTTCTTCCGAGTCAAACTCCTTTTTCTTTATTTGAATTCATTTTTCACTTCCATTCCAAGTTCGAATTATGTGCTAATCAGTGATCACTAAATACTATTAATTTAATAATTAGTTGGCACATAAAAGGTGGGATTCATTTTTAAATAATGTTACAAATCACCAGCAAGTAAACCTTGGCAAATATTCATATAGAGATAGTTGTTATAATAACCGACAATTAAGTTCTCAAAAAAATACCAAGTGACAAGCAATTGAGACATCATGAGTAAAAAGTGTGGGTACCTAGGAAGCTTTAAGCTCAACAAAAATAGAACAACACATGATTCTTTGGCAATGAAGGTTTTCAGCAAAGGTAAAATACTTAAAAAACTACATCCCCTCTACTGCACATATATTAACTTATTCCAACTTCTTTAGTTTGCATAAGAGTGATGCTAAAGTATATGTATTTAAGTCCATGACAGGTATAGAAGTCCTAAAGTATAACAAGCACAGAATCCACAAGACCACAACAATGGCTTTAATTAACAATTTCAGAACAATGTAATATGTAATACCTGCAGAGCCCCACCATTTGTAATAATTAATCCGATAACCTTTGATTGCTTTAGCTTTGGTAAAATTTGATCCAGGTAAAAGTCTGGAGAAGCAGAACTTGTAGTCTTAAATGAAGGAATTTCATTTTTTCTTCTCCTTTCCATCAGACCTTCTGGCAGAACTTAGATTGCTTTAGGCTATGAACTGATCAAACATTGTAGATATAGGAAAAGCTATTGAACTTAGAGCTGAAAAAATAGTAAGACAACATAAATTGTGTATATGAATATATTATTAAGAAAATATTAATATATAAATCCCAACGGCACGGTAATGAATGCAGATACTTAGCCACATATACCTAATTCCTTTTGAGCGAGTACTTTCTTGAATTTCAGGAATTATGAGAGTTGCATTTAAAAACCTAGCAACAGCAACCAGATCACAGATCTACAAAACCAAGAAAAATGTCAATGGTAGAAATGATCAATTAATCTACTCTTCATTAACAAGAAGATCAATATTAACTACACACAATTAATTAATTAATCAATTCTCTGTAGCATATGAACATGATAGGATCAAAGAACAAATTAAAGCAGGTAAATTTAGAAAAGAGTGATGAGAATGAAGAGAAGAAGAGCAGCATAAAATTTTCATTAATTCTGGTTCAGGAGTATGAGTTCCCATAAAATTTTCCTTAAGGATTTTCATGAGAGGAAGACTTAACTTGGATTTTTTGGAATATTCAACAGAAAAATCAGTTAATAACACTAAGATTATATTCACAGAACTGCATAAAAATTAGCTACTTAATCATGCTGAAAATAACAACTTCAAGTTTTAACTTCTAACAAAAATGAGGATCTATAAAGAAATACCTTCTCAGCAACAGAACTCATATGCATTTCTATTCCCTATAGCAAAGTTCCACACCCCCAGCTCAATCAACAAAGAAACTACCTTATTCTCTTCAGTGGCCCCAGCCGCAAGAGTTTCAAGTGCATTTATTCTTGATTGGTACTTCTCCTCATGAGCCTTGAAAATATTGTTTTGCTTCATATATGCAACATAGTAAAACAGTCATTCTTCAAGGATAACTGAAAAACTTGAATTCTCTAGGGAGGCAATGAACATATAAAGTTAATTTTACATTTTTTATGCTTTCTGCTTGATGTGAAACACGCAACCCAATGACTTGCAGTATTTTCTTCAACAGGCAACCTGCACGTTGAGCCTAGAAACATGCAAATAAACTCAACAACTGTTTATCAACAAAACCAATTTGGCAAGCACAGGAAATAGCATTGACATGAATTATTTATTGCAGAAGTATTCAGCCCTCCAACTATTCTTTAAACCCAACTCCAGCAGCGGCACCAACTTTGATTATGCCCGCAGCAGTGACAATTTCAACCATTTAAGCAGAACTCAGCGATACTAAGATAGAGGTGCTTACTAATGGAATCAAAATAAGAATGCAGAGATAAACAAAATGCAGCAAAATTAAGGGTAGAGAACATTACAGGTTTTCGAATTACAGAATTGGAATCAAAATGGAGAGTGGCGCTGTTGATGGTAGCTTCAATGGCGGAAAACCCCAAAACAGAAACTGCAGTAGCCAACTCTCACGGAACAGGAATGGAATTGGAAGAATATGGTGGTATTAGCGGCTCAGGGAAAGGCAGAACGGTGACAGCGATCGCGGCTCCAGTGAAGGTGACGGCGGCTTTTCCTCCTCGTCGCAGTCCTTGGCTCGCGTCTCCCTCATCTCCATCTCGGGCTTCTCTCAGTGACACAGAGCGATGACCTCGAAGCACGACGGCGACGCGAAGGCGGCTCCATGGACGGGACGGCAGTGATGGCAGCTCCTCCTTCTGACCTCCATCGCGTCTCTCTCTCGACGCCTCTCCTTCATCCCTGTTCAACCGGGACCAAGGCGGACTCCACGGAACGGCCGCGACGGGCGGGCAAGGCGCGGCGACGAGCTGGCAAGGCGCGACGACTCCCTTCCTCTCCGCTTCTCTTCTTCTTCCCGTTTCCCCTCTACTTCTCGTTTCTTTCCTTTTCTCTGAACGTATGCATTGTGCTATTTGTGAAATTAGGGTATCAATTAGGAATTTTGTGATAGTAGGGTAATGTTAAATTGTGATTTGGGAATTTAGTATTAGGATAAAATATATATGAGTAATATAATAATTTTATAAAACATTTAAGATAGATTAATAATTTAAAATTTAAATATAATATTTTAAAAATTAATTTTAAAACATATAATTTTATTTATTAATATATTATTGAGTTTAAATAATTATTTTTAATTTAAATTATAAAATAAATTTACTAATCACAACTTATAAAATATTAAATTTGAAGATATCAATTTAAATTTTTTAATTATTAAAATTTTTAAATTTAAATTAATTTAAATTCAAATTATCAAAACTTAGTTTAGTTATAAAAATATTCTTAAATAGTAATTAGGCTTAAGGTTAGGGTTAAAATTAAAGTAATGTAAAAAATTTAGTAAAATTAAAAAGTAGAATAATAATTGAAAATCAATCATAATTTATTTAAATTATTTTAAAAATATAATATTTTTTGTCAACTATTACTTAGTTTTATGTTTTAAATAATTTTTAATTTAAAATTAATAGTATTTAACTTAATTTTTATTTATAAAATTAAATTTAAAATTTTAATATTTAAAATAAATTATATAAAATTATTATTAGTTTTTAATTATTAAAATTTTTAAAAGATAAATTATTTAAAATTATAAAAATATATAAAAATCTTCATTAATTTAAACTCAAATGATTAAAACTGCGATCATAGACTCCTTTACGTTACCCTCCAAAACCGTGACCATAGACCCTTTTAGGCCACCCTTTTGCAAAACCGTGACCATAGGCACTTTTTTGTCACTGTAAAAAACCGTGACCATAGACACCTTTAGGTCACTCCAAAACTGTGACCATAGACATTTTTAGGTCACCCCTCAAAACCGTGACCATAGACCCTTTTAGGTCACCTTTTTTCAAAAACCGTGACCATAGTCCCTTTTTGGTCACCGTAAAAAATCGTGACCATAGATCCCTTTAGGTCACCCCTAAAACCGTGACCATAGACCCTTTTAGGCCACCCCCCAAAACCGTGACCATAGACCCCTTTAGGCCACCCCTAAAACCGTGACCATAGACCCTTTTAGGCCACCCTCAAAACCGTGACCATAGACCCCTTTAGGTCACCCCCCAAAACCGTGACCATAGACCTTTTTAGGTCACCCTTTTTTGAAAAACCGTGACCATAGCCCATTTTTTGTCACTGTAAAAAACCGTGACCATAGACCCCTTTAGGTCACCCCCAAAACCGTGACCATAGACCCTTTTAGGCCACCCCCCAAAACCGTGACCATAGACCCCTTTAGGCCACCACCCAAAACCGTGACCATAGACCCTTTTAGGTCACCCTTTTTTTAAAAACCGTGACCATAGACCCTTTTTGGTCACTGTAAAAAACCGTGACCATAGATCCCTTTAGGTCACCCCTCAAAACCGTGACCATAGGTACTCTATGGTCACCCTTTCCAAAAAAACCGTGACCATAGCTTTTTTTTTTTGGTCACCCTAAAAAACCGTGACCATAGAGGGTCTATGGTCACGGTTTTTTACCGTGACCAAAAAAACCGTGGCCATAGACCCAAAATGTTGTAGTGGATGTAGCAAAATATGCTTCTTTCTCAATCATTTTATTTACGGTTGCACAAATTCTAACAAAAATTTCCTTAATTTCTTTATGTATGTTGGTTTAAATTTGATAATTTGAATTTAAGTTAGTTTAAAGTTAGTCCCAAATTGAATCCGAAAAATCACCATAGGAATTTAGCATGGGGTTCAATGAAAGTACCATTTGATATGAATTTGTATAAAAAATAGAAAATTAAGTAAAAGTTCAGAGTGAATAGAATAAAAATCTTTAGAAGTAGAATAAAAAAGAAAAAGTAAAATTTTTAATCGGTTCCGCTACGTTACCAACAGCATTTCTGCCAACATCTGCCAACTCTTATGTATAACTATGTTTAATGGATGTGTCTTCGTGGATGTGTCTAATAAAAATGTATTTTTCATGGCTGTGTTTAATAGAATTGTCTTTATAGATATATTTTCTGGATGTGTCTCTTTATATATGTGTTTAAAATATAATAATTAATTATTGTTGGCAATAAATTGGCAGATAATATGTTGGTAACCTATACTTTTCCATTTTTAATTACATCATATATATATACTATTACATCATATTTTTATTTATAATATAATTTTTTAATTGAGTTATAAATTCAATACTAATCCTATCACAAAATTATCAAACTTTTAGTGATAAAATAATTGAATTTCTTTTAAATACAAAAAATTAATTATTACGATAATTTTTACGTGTGTTTTGTTTTTGTTCTTTTCAAATCAAGGTCAGAAAGCATTATTATAGGACCAATTTTCTGATGTCTATTTCTTTATTCTGATTTTTTGCAAATTTATTTATGTTTTATAATAAATTTAAAACATTTAAAATTTATTAATTTTATACTTTTAAATTAAATATTAATTATTTAATTTTTTGATAATTAAATACTTTTTTAAGACATCATAACACTATCTTATTAAAAAAAGACGAAAATAAATAAAATAAATTAAAATCTTAACATGCGTTCCTAACTTCCTACGCATGAGAATGTACTACTAATATACTAATATGCCATCTCAGCCTCCAATTAGAAACACCTCTAATAGCAAACTAGCAAAGTGAACTTATAAAAAATAATTAATCAAAGCTACAAAGTATTTCCAATTATTTCACTATTTGTAAAATTATAATTATACTTTATAGAGATGCATCCAGAAAATAAAGTTGAGAAAAAGCTGTCCAATCATGTTCATTTCTGCTGACATAAAAACGATCTTCTTTTCCATCAGTATGATAAATTGATAATAATTGTATAGATTCCTACGAAGCTACGTCAACGAAGTGCTAAGTTTATTTAATTATTAACCTATCAACTATTTTATATCGATAGAAAAAAATAGTCTGAATTTATTTTATTTATTATTTATTAATTATTACCTTCATTTTATTTTCCGTTACTAACATTTTGATTTTACATCTACCTAACTATTGCATTCACTTTAAGTTGCACTACCTCCAATTGAAAATAATGATATAATCTAAGAAAATTTGGTTTTTCATAAAAAGAAAAACAAATTAAAAATTTTAATAATATTACTCAAATTATAGTTTGGGTTTTCAGTTAAATTTTTAATTTATATGTCCATTACAGATATTAATTATTTTTAATTAAAAATAAAGAAATTATGTTTTAGTTTTCATTTCAAGTTTGATTTCTTTAATCAAAATGAAACTTAATTAAAAATCATACTGACATGATTTAGTTAAAAAGAAGATACGAAGAGATACAGTTGTGATATATGGACATGGAATATTCATAAAACATATATAGGAACTTCCTTAGAAATTAAATATCATACACATAAAGTTAAACTAATTCAGATCTAACAATTAATATATAACATGTTGGAACATGAATATATAACAATTAATAATAATTTTGTCAACGAATGAAACATGAATATGTAACGAGTGAAAGCGGCAATCACATATGGGAAGGCATAGCTAGGTAAGTGTGGTCCACCACTTGCAATATTTCTCAGAAAGGAACGCAATTATTAAATTGATGCTTTTGTTTTTGTTTTTGCATATATAATTGCCACTTTGCCTCAATACTTACTATCATCATTCATCATAAAACAAATTAAAAATCACATATTCAGAACCAAGAAGGCATGGCCAACAAGATCGCTCTTGGAACCACCAGAGAGGCCACCCAGCCAGATTGCATTCAGGCCCTCGTGGTTGAGTTCATAACCACCTTCCTCTTTGTCTTCGTCGGCGTTGGTTCCGCCATGGCCGCTGGTAACATATACTATTCTAGGGGGGAAAAAATCCTCTAATGAGTAGAATAATTGTAAAACAATACAGTAATTATTATTGAATTTGTAACTTGCGAGTCGTATTTAAAAATGATTAATCTTTTACTTTCTCATTTTATTCACATCTTCACTTTAGAAGAATATAATTCTCTTTCTTAACATATTATATCAACTAACATAAATTTTAGATGTGTAAGTTTTAAATTGTAGAATTGTGTATTTTTTTAAAATTATTATACATGTGTGAAGTTTTTGTTATTGTTGCTTTTTTTATTCGAATTCTAGTGCATACAGAAATTTATTGGCTAACAAATTTATAATAATTGATGAGGTGAGACTAAAACTGACATATTTGTAACTGATTGTAGACAAGCTGAGTGGAGATGCGCTGGTGGGCTTGTTTGCCGTGGCCGTGGCACATGCACTTGTGGTGGCTGTCATGATTTCAGCCGGTCATATCTCCGGCGGGCACCTCAACCCTGCCGTGACCCTTGGGCTGCTGGTCGGCGGGCACATCACGGTGGTCCGATCGGTCCTTTATTGGATAGATCAGTTGGTGGCATCTGCAGCAGCTTCTTACCTTCTTTACTACCTTTCCGGAGGACTGGTAATAATTATAATAATATTAATAATAATTTCAGTATTTATGCACAGACCTTGGTTTCTACTTTCCATATCACCCTTTGTACTCTCTAGTTACTCTTAAGTTAACTATAAAAGTTTCGACGGTTTAAACTATAAAATACATCAAATTGTTAATTCTAATAACTTTCTTCAACAATACCAAGAACAACCAATCAAATTAAAACACATTATACTTTAAATTATTTACCTAAATTTTAATATTAGAATAATCACCCGCATATCTAAATGAATTCTATATATCCATTATTTACATTGTTTAGTATTTTTCATTATATACTTATACATTTCCAAAAATAAAAAGTGCTTTGTATTATGTATGTAAAAAAATTACTTACAAAATTAATTATTATATATGTATGTATTTAATATACCAAGAGTATAATTAATTAAAAATTTTTTCTAAAATAAAAAAATAATTCAGATTAAATAGTTTAATTTTGATATACTAATTCTTATAATCGTATCTATTTTTTTGGATGACTATTTATGACATTAATAAAAATAATATTTATTTTTTATAATATAACATTATATAATTAGATTTAGGCGTAAAACTATTTTACATTCCGGTATCAAAATTAAATTCTATAAATTTTATCTGAACAATGAATTTTGCATGTGCAGGCAACTCCGGTTCACACTCTAGCAAGTGGAGTTGGGTACACTCAAGGGGTGATTTGGGAAATAGTGTTGACTTTCTCGTTGTTGTTTGCTGTCTATGCAACTATGGTGGATCCAAAGAAAGGAGCTCTCGCTGGACATGGGCCCACACTTGTTGGGTTCGTTGTTGGGGCCAACATTCTCGCTGGTGGGGCCTTCTCTGCGGCCTCAATGAACCCAGCAAGATCTTTTGGGCCTGCATTGGTCGCTGGTAACTGGACTGATCACTGGGTTTATTGGGTTGGGCCTCTCATTGGTGGAGGCCTTGCAGGTTTCATGTATGAGCATTTCTTCATTGACCGTACCCATGTTCTGATCCCTCGTGATGAAGAAAACTAATATGAAAATTGTATTTTGGATTTCAAACTTGCACTTTCCTTTTATTTGCTTCTATATATATATGGTGGTGTATTTTATTTCTTGATCATCTAGTCTTTCTTTTCTTTATTAGTGTAATTTGTGTATTAGGTGTTGAGAATGTCTCCTTTATGTATAATTAATTAATTATTACTTAGTGATCTTCTCCTAATAAAACTTGAGTAGTTGAGTTTAATTTCTTTTTATTAATCAATGATTCAAAATCTAAGCTGCTATTATGCGTTATCATAGTTTAAAACGTAATTTCCAGTTTACATGTTAGTACCCCAAATATTTATTCCTATCAGATATTCCTTTAAACAAAAAGTTATCAATTTCCTATTAAGAAAACACGTTGAAAATACATTATTCATTTGTCGGTAATTAAAAAAACAATAATTATCCAAATCAGTCCTAAATATTTAAAAACAAATATTTTAGTCCAAAAAAATTTAATATATAGATTAATTTTTAAAATTTTACTCCAATAAACAAATTACTTTTCAATTTATTTTTAATAGAATAATTATCCAAATCAATTCCCAAAAATTTTGAAAATGAACATTTTAATCCTTAAAAAAATTAATACGCAGATCAATCTACAACATTTTTCTCTGTCAATTATAACAGTTCTCCGTCTATTTTATTTTTATTATATGTCAATATTTATTATTATTAACTTAACTTTGTGTAAGTAGAAAATGACACTAGCATATTAATACACTCTTTTTATTAAAAACAAATAAAGTGAATAATGATACTTTAAAATCTAAATTAAAATATTTTTTTAATACAAACATATTTTTTAAAATAGAACATCTTTTAATTATATTAAATACAAAAATATCAAATAGATTTAACCTTAAATTTCTTGTAAAATAATCTCTAATAATTTTATTGAATATCATTATTATTATTATTATTATTATTATTATTATTATTATTATTATTGAGTGACTATATATATATATATATATATATATATATATATATATATATATATATATATATATATAATGAATAAATATATATATATATAATGAATAAATTTATAAATATTTTTATCTAAAAAATACAAAAAATTATGGTACAGTATTATTGTATAATTAATAATAATAATAATAATAATAATAATAATAATTTTATTTTTTTAGATAGAAGACTATTATGTCTGATGAAAAATAATATTAAGAATTGATTTATGTATTAATTTTTTTTAAACTAAAATATCTGCTTTTGAAATTTTTAAAGACTGATATAGATAATTATTTTGTCAAAAAATAAACTGAAGACTGATTTATACGTGTCTCAGAATAAAATCTTAAAGATATTTTTGTATATTAATATTTTTTGTAATCTAAAATGTCTATTTTTAAAATTTTTAGAGATTAATTTAAATATTTTCTCTAAAAAAATGTTCAAAAACGCAACAATTTGTACTATTGATTTAAATTTTGTCGATTTCTTAAAATACTAATAAAAATCGACTGAATTGAGCCCGGCGATAATAAAAGGAAAAAAAATTTTCAATTTGTAATAAAAATGACATCGTCAATTTCACGGAAATTATTATTCTTATGGAAAAGTAGTTGGTGTTTTGGAAGAATATTGGAGGATGAGGGGATTTACCAGGTGGTGGAACTGCCGGTCAACACGCAGGGGCGTGGTGACCCTGCTACGGTGCAACATGTCCCACCACGCAGGGACGAGATGACGGGACCGGAATGCAACGTGTCACACCACGCAGGGGCGAGATGACGTGGCCGACATGCAGCGACTGGCACCACGTAAGGGCATGGTGGAGCTGGCGTGGCAGAGTCCCGATGCACCACAGAGGGCGTGCTGAAGCTGCTGGCATGCAGGGGACATGTCTCACCCTGGTAAATAGCATGCAGGGCATTCAAGCTCTATATAAACGGAAGCCTTAGCTTTGTTACAATGAGATAGAGAGTGTTAGTGAGGGGAAGGAGAGCTTGGTCTCTTGCTCCATATAAACAGAAGCATTCTTCCAAAGAGGGCTGGCTGCTGCTTCACCACCGTGGAGAAAGGGTGAAAAAAATAGGAAGGAAAAAAAGATATTATTTTATTTTTATTTTAAAGAATGGTTCGTGATTATAAAGCTCTAGAGGAACATATTATAAATTATTTGGATCATCCAATCTATGTAAGTTGCTAAATTATAAGGTCGGAAGGATAATATAATTTTATTGTGTATTTTTATTTCTGTTTTTTATGTTATTTAATTTGTTTAAATATAACTTTTTTTGTTAATTTTAAATTAATTTGCTGTTATAAAAATATTAAAAAATTTAATTTCCCTGTTATTTAATTTAATTTTAAATATTAACTTTTTTTGTGTATAACTATTTATTATACAATAATTTTTTATACGACAAACTAAAATTTTTTAAAAAAATATATTTTTTTACGATAAAAATATAAAAATAATACTATAATAAAATAAATAAATAATATATACATTCTATAAATAAATGTGGAACATATTCAAAAGTTTAATACATAATTGTTAAAGTAATAAATAAATAAATATTAGAAAAATATATGTAGCTTGTTATTAATAATGTTAGAGAAATAAATAAATGTCGGTGCACGAAAAAAAATTATTTTAGCTATGCTAATGCACTTGTAACTATTGAAATAAATAAATATGTAAATATTATTATTAATTAAAGTGATCACATACATTTTATAAATCCATTTTTTAATGTTTGTTTATTAATAAATGAATATTTATAGGTAATATAACAAATATAATTTTGTTGATGCAGCCCAACAGAAATTTGTTGGTGCGTAAATTGGATCAGCCACAGAGTTGGAACCCGAGGGTTGAAAACTACTTACGTGCCACCGGATTCTACCACGTATCTAGGATTGGGATGATAAGAGGATCTCACCCGTTGTTAGCTGCTCTGGTTGAAAGGTGGAGGCCGGAGACTCACACTTTTGTGTTGCCGGTGGGTGAGGTTACGGTGACATTGGAGGATGTTGTACATATATTTGGCTTACCAATTGATGGAGAGCCTGTGAGTGGATGGACTGACAGTAGTAGTGATTTCGTTCAGAGTCAGAGCATGGCAATATTCGGTCGTCAACCGGTGCTCAGTCGTAATTCAAAATCCTATATAAAGCTCGGTTGGGTTCGAAGTGTCAGAGATGAGGAGCCGTTGGACACTGAAGAGTCCATAAGGAGATACGTGAGATGTCAGATTTTCTGTCTGTTAGGGTCGACCCTATTCACAGATAAGTCGACCGCATATGCCCATGCGAAGTATCTACCATTGCTTCGCGAATACTTGCCTGTTGCATACTTGCCTCTATCCGCTGCTGTGCGAATACGGAATAAGTATATCCCGCACGTTTGCGTTCGTAAGACTCAGCACTCTTCCGCGTAAAAAGTTTATTTAACCGATAATATGTTGCTCGAACTAGTGCCAACACAGGTAGATTACGGGCACCCTTCAACACTGAGTTAATGCACTCGACAAGGTTCGTCGTCATATGGCCCCATCGATGTCCCTCGTCGAATGCCAATACCCAATGTCTAAGTCCAATGGCATCACACCACCTGGCATATGCCTCGCCTCGCTCTTCCAACCTCTTATAGTTGATGTTATACTCCTCCACCGTTCTTGAATACCCAATATTGACCACAAGCTTCTGCAAGTGAGGGACTTTGAATGCGCGTAGGAAGTTGCTGCCGATGTGCCTTATACAAAACATCCACCATGCTCTTGGAGGTTGCCAGTCACCTCCGGAACGATTTACCGCTGCCCGAATTGACTCATGCCGGTCCGAGATCATACCCACACCATCTTTTCTGACAACATGCATTCGCAGATTCCTTAGGAAGAAGTGCCACGCATCAGCTGTCTCCCCTTCCACTAAGGCAAAAGCAATAGGCACAATGTTCTGGTTCCCATCCTGTGCAACAGCGACCAGAAGTGTACCTTTGTACTTTCCATATAGGTGTGTTCCGTCAACCTGAACTAGGGGTTTGCAATGCCTGAATGCCCTAACGCATGGATTGAAACTCCAAAATACGCGATGAAGTATTTTTACCCCTTGCGCCTCTTCATTCCCATTGTAGAGTGGGCGTGTTTCTATCTGGACAACTGACCCAGGAATCTTCTGAACCATAACCAAGAGCCACCACGGCAAGGCTTGGTAACTCTCCTCCCAATCACCGAAAACTTTCGCTATGGACTTCTGTTTTGCCAACCAAGCCTTTCGGTAACTGATGGTATAGTTGAACCTTGACTAGACTTCGGCTATTATAGTTTTTACCTTTATGGACGGGTCAGTCTCGACCAATGGCCTTATAGCCTCAGCAACTGTGTCCGAGTCCAACTTGGAATGATCCTGTGAAATCACTCCAGTTGTGCACGTGTGCCTACCGTTGTATCTGCGTATCTCCCAACAACCTTTTTTCCGTATCAAGCTGGCTCGGATAAGCCAGTCGCACCCACGCCCATACATCTTGCATTTTGCATAGAACGTTTGTGGCTCAGACTTATACACGTCGTAGTCAACTCCTCTAGCGATAGTGTAACTTCTAATTGCTTCCACGACCGACTTTCTAGAACTGTATTCCACTCCAATTCGGAACTCTCCGTCCTCGGGATCAGCAACGCCTATAGAAAGTGCCCATCATCGTTTACTAATCAATCCAAAGTATATATTAAAGATAACATATTATTCGGTCATCACGTACCTATGTTTGAATATTCCAGAAACTCCGGTGCATGCATGGCGTCGAGATCCAACTCACGCATAAAAGGTGGCACGTTCATCGGTTGATTGATCGATGGGTGAACCACTACATTATCAGCTGCTGTCTCAACTCCCACATCACCATCCTCGTCTTCGTTGCCGGCTTCATAAGTAGCTTCGAAGTCCTCTTCGCTGTCACTATTCATTCCCTCGTACACTGCTGCTCTATCATCCTCCACCTCTAAGTCATTTTGAATCCCTTCCGCCTCTACGGTTTCAAACTCAACATACAACTCAATATGTGGCTGTCGCATCTGAGTCTGCCGGTGAATTTGAAACATATTATGCATAGTCACTTCGTCAGTGATTGGCATGGTATCAAACTATATTAGACCACCAAAAACTACAACCGGATTTTGGTACAGAATTCTGCTCACTCTCATTAACGTACCGTTCTCCATGCTTTGACAGAGACCATTCTGAAGTTCCATAAACGTCATGGTGCATGGAACCACAAACGAAAACGATCTGGCACACAAACCTCACTCCCTCATGAGTATTACGTATTATCTCACCGTTGCAATACACTACCAAGTTTGCAGTACCCTTCATTACACCAGAAACACACTCAAAGAACACTCACACACTTCCTCAGAATGAAAATGAAGTCGTGCACTGCCTTATATAGAGGGTAGCATTCACTACGCCCCCACGTTTTGATTGCCTCAGGCGAATCACGTACTGCCACGTGTCATCACGCCCCCACGTGCCACGTCATCACGCCCCCACGTGATGCACACGTCATCAACACGCCCCCACGTGGTGCTTGCGTGGCTAATTTGTGCTCCACCACGTCATCATAACGCCCCCACGTGATGCCTACGTTGCAATCATCACGCCCCCACGTGGTGCCAGCGTGGCCAAATCTTGGTCTGCCACATCATCATCACGCCCCCACGTGATGCTTGCGTGGCTTGTTCTTGCTCCGCCACGTCATCATCACGCCCCCACGTTATGAGTTAGCACGCCCCCACGTTTTGCCACCGTGTCTCACTCATCCTGCGCCACGTCATCTCACCTGACATTCCCCGCAGCCACCACGCCCCTGCGTGTTGAACATACATCCACCATCGGGTAAAACACACCATTCCTCCATTTCTAATCAAAACACCAATTTACTTCCCATATTAAAATTTATGAGCCTCAATTTCAATTGTCAAAAATAACGACGACTTTATTCTCAGTATTTTATTCATAGATCAATTTGTTTTCCCCACATTCCTCTATTTGAAAAATAAACCAACTACAATTTTTAATTTGTAGGTTTCGGGTCATAGTCTCATAGATGTAAACATGCAAGTAGGGATGATAGATCATATATGCCTTAAAAGTATTAATAATCCTGGTTAATCAACAAAGGAAAAGTCAACGATATTTTGTGGGAATTATTTGTTTGCTTTCATGATGAAAATGGACGAGACAACATTGTCCACCATCCATGGACTTATTAAAAGCTGCTAGCCACAGCTATTCTCCACTACCAAGTACCAATGGCTATGGATGTATATTTTTAAAGCAAATTATTATAACTGATTAATAATTAAATACTCCAAATTCAGTGTTACTCATTAAATAAAAAAAATCGTTGAGGTAATGTTTATTTTGAAATATTGAGATGGAACTAAAATTTCAGTATTCATCTTAAAAATTTTAATTTTTTTAGTATTTTTGAAAAATAAAAACACAAGAAACTAAAATTTTAGAAACAAAAACTGAAATTTTAATAATATTTTATGTCTAAAATACTCTCATTTTAATTAATTAATTCTAACCTTATCAAATAAACTTAGATCTCACTTCTTCTTCTCTTTGATCATCTTTAACATTATTCAGTTCTTTCTCCTTTGTGTGTTACTTTTTTTTATTTTTTTTGGTAAACATTTTCTTACTTTCTATGTGGTTCTCAAAAGCATCGGAGATTACTTTCTATGCAGTTTTAGTAATCTCAAGCTTTATGAGATTATTATTGACCTTCTTTTCTATTATTTTTATTATGCTGCTGAGATTATGTGACATAGTGAATTATTCGGATTTGTTATGCATTTATCTTCGTAGAAAAAAATTGACAAATAATAACGAAACAAAAAATACATGGAGAAAAAATCAACGACCACAACAGAGATCGGAAAGAGAAACAGACAAACGAATAAAGAGTACAATAGACAGAGACCGGCGAGCACCAAAAAACAGATCGCGAAAGGGAACGCGACAAAAAAGGTGAGATGAAGGTCTTTGTAGAAACGGTGGCAAGCCTTCCTCGTCAAAGGCGAATGCGACACCGGAAAACGTTAGTATGGTGGCAAGATGGCCTTCTCCGATGGTGAATCCATATGCCAGCACCTTCGAGGGAAGAGGGGAAAGGGCTGAAGAGGGGATTAGGGATTTTGGGTGTTATGTTTTGGGGATTTTGTGTTATGTCTTCATTTTAAAAAAGGGGTAAATTGGTCATTAGTCTTATTTTAGTCTCTGTACTTATTTTGAACCAAATAAAATACTGAGATATAATACGACGGTAAATTCGACGATAATATATTATTTATTATTAATTAAATTAACAGTTACCGGTGTATTTAACCGACGGTATACTTAAATTTTAACTTTTTAAAAAAATGTTTACAAATTTAATATATAATTTTAAATATTTAAATTTAATAATTTTTAAACTAAAAAATTTCAAAGTTTTATAATTTTTTATAATAATTTGTCTATAATTTTTTGTTAAAAAATTACAAACAAGTTCAAATATCAAAATGCAAGTAAAAGAGTAATAGAAATCCTATTTGAGCATGAACGAATGAGAGCTTGACTTTTGACATTTCATCTTCAGCTTCAAGCTCATCCACTAAGGGTACCGCTTCCTTGTAATTTTTCTTCCTCAAAAGATTCTTTATTATAATTTCTAGTAGCATACTACCTAGTAATATAGTTTAAGAAACAGATTAGGAAATAAAAATCTTTAATAAGATGACAATAAAAGAGTGTATAGGTAACTGTTAAACGAAAGATGTTGCTTGCATTTTGAAAATTAATCCAAATTAAAATTACAGACATAGATCAAGATAATAAAGTAGGACTAAAGTAAATAAAATAAATCATAAAAGATATAGTTAGTTCCAATTTAGTGCTTATGATACCAAATTTAATCGCATAAACTAAAAGTGAATTCAGGTATAATCTTTAATATAATCATTCAACTGAATATCTTCATTTATATTATCCATCATATATCTAGGTTAATTAAAACTCAGAATCGAGTAAAGATTGATTGATTTCAGGTTAAAATTCAACTAAATACCATGTTATTTAAATTTGGGCACAATTTTGTTCCATCATAATAGATAACTAACAAAATACAAATTTTGCAAGTGCTTTATAACTACCGATGATAAGTATTTCTAGCAGTTAGTGAAAGCGGTAACAAAGCAACAAATTTACTATATTTTGATCGTTTACTACATAATCCTAAATTTACAACTACAAATTTTGATTATTTACTACATAACCTTGAATTTACAACAACTCTAATATTAAATTATTTTATTCATTATTATACTTTTCAAATCAAAGTCACCAAAAAAAAATACTTTCCAAATCAAAGCAACAAGTTTAGAAGTTATCTCATTTTGAGTACTTGAATTTTTTTACAATAACTTGGATTAAGTTCTGTACATTTTTAGTCTTTAGTTATTTTTTATCCGAGCATGATATTTCAAAAAAAAAATTATCAAACAGTTTTAGTCATTTTCATAAAATAGTCACAGAGTTACACCTCTACAAACAATTTAATTATCTGCATCTTTAAGCAAAAAGCCTATCTTAATTTTATCATCAATCCACAAATTCAAAATCATAATAAAATCTAAAGAAACTAAACAAGTAATTAACATGATAAAAATGGGACAGAAAAGTGTAGGATTAGGGTTTAGTAAATGTCAATAATGTCAAAAAAAATAGAAGAAGGAAGGGAAGAAGACATACCTAAATGAAGGAGGAAAGGTAGCATCGCAGCTGACAAAGGCAAGCGGTGGCGACAGTGAACAACAAAGGCAGCAACTCACAGGGGAGAAACAAGTTCCTCCATGGCAAAAATAAGCTCTAGTGGACGCTCCTCGACGGCAACGATGTTGGAGTCGTGGAAAATGGTCAACAATGGCAAACCGGCAGCGAATTGTGGCAATGGGGGCTGACGATAAGAGAGAAAGAGAAAGGAGAGAGAAGTGAGGTTAATGATGTTGTAGAAATGGAAGGGAAGGGTTCGCAAATTTGAATTTAGGGGATCAGCTTGTGACCAAAACGACGCGTTTCATTTAATTACCTTACTGTTGGATTTTTTCCCCTAAATTCGACAGTAATAATAGTGCCACTTTTTCTTTCCCCCTCTAATTATTACCAGTGAATTTACGTCGAAAACCGAATCCGACGATAACATTTTTACCCGACGAATTTATTGTTAGATTCGTCGATAAATTTGCTGTTAACTCCGATACTAAATTTGACAATATTCAATATTTTTCTTGTAGTGTAATTGAACTGGACCCAATTAAACCTAATTTTAATTGGTTCAAACATTAATTTTATGGTTGAAAAATATAAACCAATTTGATTACCCGATTAAGTTTATATTAATTTAAAAAATAAAATATAATAATATATATACATCTTTCTTTTATTCTAACTTAAATTATGATATTTATTTAATTATAACTTTGATGATGTCTCGCTTTTTATTTTATTTTTTTTACTATTGCATATTATCTACATACGTTTTTTTTATATTTTTTTTAAATTTTATTTTCCATCAAGTATCAGATTATACAAACTGATTCACACCAAAAAAAGATTACACAAACCGATTTAACCCAAGTTTAATCGATTCGAATTGATTTGAATTGGTTTGAATCCATTCACAAAAACACTTTAAATTTAAACCAATCCAACTCGTGAACACTTCTATTTTTAAGCTGATGAAATGCACCACTACACCTAATTTTTCTACCATTTTTGTGGTATATAAATAGTTATTTTTGTCCCGAAAAACCGTATCGAAGTTTGCTAGTCTTCGTGAAGGACCATCATTATTCACTCATGGGCCATTATTTTTTTAAATGCAAAAAAAAAATTAAACAAAAATAAAAAAATTATAATAAAAAGAAATGATACTTTTTTCTTTTAAAGATGATCTTAGTGTCTTTTTTTAAAGGTAAAAATTTCATTAAATGAAACTTAAAAATTTGGGTCCACATGGACTCCATACAAGAATAATGATGGGATATCCGATAAAATTGATATGATATCACAAAGAAAAAAACTTAAAAAAAATGAAAGAAAAGAACTTTATGAGAGAGATTGGTATGGTCTTCGAGGAGCTTCATCTTCACCCACTTTCCATAATCGTCTTCCAACTTAATTGTTGTCCCCAAAATCTGCTGATCGCCAATTCTTTCTCTTTTAAAAATCAATTTATTCCTTGTTATCTGCAAATGTCACAAAAAGTGAGCTAAAAATTGAATCTTCTTCCTCTCATTTTTGCTCCCTTCCAAATTTTCATTGAGCTTAAGCCACTATTTCTACATTTTAGCATCATCGTTCATGTTGGTAGGTGTCACACTAGAATTTTGCTAGGTCATCATCACTTTTGGGCAGATCAGCAAACAATACCAAAGTGATTTCTCCTCCTGGCCATATCTTAGACAGATTGAGAAAACCTCAGGTAACCTCTCATAGAAACTTCTTCCAATCGATAATTAATTGTGAAATACCTTCGATTAAAAAAACACTAATTTTTTGTGGGCATTTCAGATCCTACAAGGAGGACCAGAGTTTCTTTGACTTGCATTGATCTGGAAGTACCTCCAATGGTGGGTGATAAAATTGATGAGCTATCTTATACCTCGAAGCAACAATGTATAGACCTTTCCTCTCTAGTAAACATGTAGGTTTGTCTTTTTCCACTGTAATTTATGTATGTAATATTGCTTAAAAAATATTTGGGCTGAATTGTGCTATCACTGCTTGATAATTCTATTCTTTGTGCTCTATCATTAATTGTTTAACTTATTCTACTTGTCGATAGCTGTTTGTTTGAACAATTGTAGCCAATGTTGAAAAATTTTTAATCTAAGTATCTATCATAATATTTACGAAGTTACTCCTTCGTATCTTTCAAATAAGCCTTTTTGTAGTCACTTTTTTTTCCTCCAACAAGCTTCTCTACCCCCAAGAGGGATTATTACCTAAGTCGACTCTTATAAAATTTGAATACCTAAAGTATTTGCTTTTGTATACTCTGAAAATTAGTGAATTAGGTTTGATCAGCAGCCTCCATGTACCACCCTACCACACAAATTCTTATGCTTAAGTCATAAAACTGACGTGGTGAGGTATTACGACCTCTAAAAGTAAAATCATATATATAATATAGGTGAAAAAGGATTTTTATCTAGGAGCCTTTTGAAAAAGATTTAAAACAAAAGCGTTAAACGAAAAGGCGCATATCTCTCAACAAATAAGCGTGATCGTAATTTGGATAAGTTAAGAACAAAGAGCTATAGACATAAGAAAAGATTTCTAAGGATACAGATAACAAAGCTTCTGACTCGGCTCGCGAAGCTAAAACCGGCCAAAGCATAAATACATATATACAAGAGAATCTCTCAAAATACAATTTACAAAATCTATTTTTCCAAATCAACCTCTAAGAGGGACAAAGCATAATATACATATACAGTGGAGATATAAGAGTATCTATATATGCATTAAAACCAAAATAAAGTCCCAAAATACAAAAGATATTCGCTTTCAAAAACTCCCAGTATGCCTAAATGAGGTGCCTCACGTCATGCATCTGAAAATCACAAAATATGTATGGGGTGAGAAACAGAGGTTCTTAGCATGGTAACAGTGCCCACATAACTAACATATAAGGTTTCGAGGAAGCCAGAGGCAATCCTAGAACTTTCGACACTTGATTTAATCTTATAAAACACAACTAAACCAAAATCAGTTAGGCAACTAACTAAGGATCTTCTGTCTAATCTAATACTCCCCTTTCCAACTCCTCCGAACCTCCCAACCCCCACTAAAGTTATTTGTTTCAAACACAAATATTACATGCAAAGAAATCACAATTAGAATTCAGATACAACAGATAAATAGGTAGCACGTTGTTTATCTGATTAGCTAGGCATTCCAAACAAAGCACACCAAACAAACATATAAATGCATATGATGCACATCTATCCTGTGGCTGATGAGTCTCATCTGTCGGTTATATAGTCAACCCGACAAGTCCTGGTAGCTAACCATTGGACTGTCCCTCTGTCGTGCATCCCCAAATCTCAAATCATAATCATTCATAATCATACAACACACACCGGTGAATATCCACAGGGGTGAACTCATTTGGAAAGGTATAAGTGTCCGGCCACACTTACGACATAGGGTCAGCAGAGTATCGAGTCTAAACTTAGAGCATGTGGTGGCAAGCCACTACTTTCACCTAGGAAAACTTGTATCTCAAATATTTGGAAGTCCAACAAATCACATAATCAATCAATATTCATATAGTCAATATCAACCATAATTCATTATTTAGCATAGCCATCAAGCTCATTATATGTACAACACTTCCACCACCATCATCATCATCATCACTTTACCTCTTTCTTCATCAACAAGTTATCTTCTTCACAGCCCTAATTATACTCCACTACCCAAAATCCACCTACCCGGCATTAAACAAGAATTACAAGGGTTTTGAAAGGCAGAGGAATGGTTTTAAAAACTAAAATTTATGTTTTGGAAAAATAAGGATCTGTGTACGCAACCCTCTTCCCACCTACGCGAGGTGCAACCCAAAGCGAAGTCCCGCTCGCGTGTTAGCCTTTGCGTACACAACCCTTCAAAAATCAAGTTCTCGCGTACACGTACATCTGCTCGCATATGCAAGACACCCAAATCAAAGAGAATGGCCCCGTTGCATGTGAGGGTCTGCATACGCAGATTCTACGGAGAGGCAAAATGTTTAAGTGTTGCAGAATTTCAGATTTACACACCGAACTTCCGATGCACATAACTTTTTGTTTTAAAATATTTTTCATCCGTTCTTCAAACGGTGTAAAGCTCTCGGACCAAATTTTCATTCTAGATAAGTTTGATAAAAATCAGAGGTCCGGAAGCCATGTTACACTTCGCCAAAGTTGGCTAAAAATCAAAGATTTCATTAAAATTCCAAACCTCAACTTTCAAAATATTTAAATCTCCAACCCCTTTAAAGTTACCAAATATGCATCAACCAAGTTCAATCATTCCTCAACATCCTTCATTTACTCCATAACACACCAATTCACAATTATATTCACTTCACACAATAATTCATATCCAAACAACATTATACATAATCATCAACTTCTATACATATACACATACATCATCAAACACCACAAACTTACATTATTCCACCACCATCAACTTTCTCATGCCATTAATCATCAACCCAACTATTTCACAAAAATTTGACACAATATACACACCAATACATGATTCAACCTACCCTAAGTCATCCAACCTAAGTTTTCACGACACATTATATTTTAATTACGAGAAACCAAAATCATACCTTGGCCGATTCCTCCTAATGCCTGGAACACCTCACAACTCAGCATTTTCCAAGCTTCCAAGACTCCAAGACCCTACCAAACAGCCCTCTAGCCACCAAAGCTTGATCTCTAGCTTCCAAATCCTCACATTGTTTCCAACCAACAATCAATTTTCAATCTAACACCACAATTATTACTATAATCAATATAGAGTTCACTAATTCAACATTATACAAAAGTGTTGAGGGTGCTTAACTGACCCACAGCTCAAGTGAGCTAGACCCAACAACACCTGCAAGCTAACTCGAACCTAAACACTGAAATTACACAAAATTTAACATAATTACTCATTGAAATTCGAAACTAAGGGGATGAGTAGCTGGGATAGAAAATGGGGATTACCTATGAAATTTTTCCAATGGATTCGTAGAGTTTGATGCGGTGGTCACGTGGCCGTAAACGGTGCGACAATTAGAGCTCCGAGTAGGAAGTTATGGCAAGTTGAATGGAGGTCAAGGGTTTTGCTCTTGTTCCCCTCTCCTTGAATTTGTTTCAGCATTCTTGTTGAATGAAGGAGGAAGAAGGGATTTTTTTTAAGTGTGGGTGACTTTGTGGGTTGAGCCATGGGCCCAATACGGGTCCGATTTGCCCGGTTCAGCTCGTTCGACCCAATCTTAGGCCAAATTCTTCAAAATTAGTGTCAAAATTCTTAGTTTAATTAGCTCTAACTCATTAAACTATAGAATTCAATTTTCTAATTTTCTTGAATAAATGTTAATTTATGAGTTAATTATTTATTAATTATTCGGGTTTTACATTCTACCCACCTAAATAAGAATTTTGCAAACAAAATTTGAATTCAGTTACCTGAGAATAGGTGCGAGTAGTTTGTACGCATTTCGAATTCAAGTTTCCACGTGTGTTCTTCAATATCAGCCTGACTCCACGCAACCTTAACTAACGTAACTTCCTTTCCGCACAACCGTTTAATACTGGTGTCGTCAATCCTGACCGAAGTCACTTAAAGTGTCAAATCTTCTTTTAATTGGACGGATTCAGGTTCTAACACATGACTGGCATCAGGTTTGGGGAAAATGGAATTGAATTTACCCAAAATTTTGGAGTTCCAAAGTCAGTCTTCTTATGCAGTTGAGATAGCTCTAACTGAAAACTTATGATAATGGCAACTTTGAACTCAATTGAAAAGGGACTGCATGAAAATAGAGAAAGAATAAAATAAAACAATAGACATCGAGCTATCAAGATTTGGAGTGTAGGATCCAAGAATTTTCGCAAGCAAATATAAAACAATTTATTATAAGGTTATTTATGAAATGGAAATATAGTTTACCGAGTATCCTTGAGCACATCACATGCAAAAAGTTGCAACAATTACTATTGTGCAATACACTGAATGGAAATTATCAAGAACAAGACACTTACCCAGCAAAAGTTGTTGGACACGTCAGAAGCCGTGGAAGTATTACATAGATAGGTATAGTCAAATTATGGCACACATTTCCATCTGCTATCTGATAAATGGAAAGGGAGTTAAAATATTGTTTTAATTTCAAATGCTTTTAAATTTATATCACTTTCCTGGGTTGTTTGTATCAAAGATGTTTCAGTTGCAATTTTCTCCCCAAGAAGAATGGACTCAACATGAAACAACTGAATGTCCATTGAGTGAATCGAAATTGCAGATGTTTCTACAGTTAACTCACCATTAATAGGACCAGCCAAAGAACACTGAGAAAAGATCTTTCCAATCACCCGAAATCCACCTATTCAACAATACATCAGCATTAACCTCATGATTTTTTCATTAAAATGTTTGCAAATACTATTATTCATGTTCATTACCAACAAACACAAGCAAGTTAATATCTGCCACAGTAAATGAGAAATGTGAAAGCAATAAGATAAATAGTTTTAACTAAGCCTGAGTAAAAAGTATACCCTTAAATAAAAAAACAACACACTAGATTTTAATTCAGGAAGCAGAGAGTGTCGTTGAGTGTGGATAATTTGTACGTTTTTTGGCATTGTTTTTAGTATGTTTTTAGTATGTTTTAGTTAGTTTTTAGTATATTTCTATTAGTTTTTAGTTAAAATTCACTTTTCTGGACTTTACTATGAGTTTGTGTATTTTTCTGTGATTTTAGGTATTTTCTGGCTGAAATTGAGGGACTTGAGCAAAAATCTGATTCAGAGACTGAAAAGGACTGCAGATGCTGTTGGATTCTGACCTCCCTGCACTCGAAGCGAATTTTCTGGAGCTACAGAAGCCCAATTGGCGCGCTCTCAACGGCGTTGAAAAGTAGACATCCTGGGCTTTCCAGCAATTTATAATAGTCTATACTTTGCCCGAGATTTGATGGCCCAAACCGGCGTCCCAAATCAGCTCAAAACTGTCCAGCGTTAAACGCCGGAACTGGCACAAAAGCTGGCGTTTAACTCCAAGAGAAGTCTCTACACAAAAATGTTTCAATGCTCAGCCCAAGCACACACTAAGTGGGCCCAGAAGTGGATTTTTATGTCATTTACTCATCTTTGTAAACCCTAAGCTACTAGTTCTCTATAAATAGGACCTTTTTGCTATTGTATTTTCATCTTTTGATCTTTGGAATCTTTTGATCACTTTAGATCCTTAGATCATCTTTGGACGTCTAGTTCATAGATTAGTGGGAGGCTGGCCTCTCGGCCATGCCTAGACCTTGTTCTTATGTATTTTCAACGGTGGAGTTTCTACACACCATAGATTAAGGTGTGGAGCTCTGCTGTACCTCGAGTATTAATGCAATTACTATTGTTCTTCTATTCAATTTTACTTATTCTTGTTCTAAGATATTCATTTGCACCCAAGAACATGATGAATGTGATGATTATGTGACACTCATCATCATTCTCACTTATGAACGAGTGCCTGACAACCACTTCTGTTCTACAAGCAAACAAGGCTTGAATGTTTATCTCTTGGATCCCTTGATCAGAATCTTTGTGGTATAAGCTAGAATTGATGGCGGCATTCAAGAGAATCCGGAAGGTCTAAACCTTGTCTGTGGTATTCTGATTAGGATTCAATGATTGAATGACCGTGACGAGCTTCAAACTCCTGAAGGCTGGGCGTTAGTGACAGACGCAAAAGAATCAATGGATTCTATTCCGACCTGATTGAGAACCGACAGATGATTAGCCGTGCCGTGACAGGGTGCGTTGAACATTTCACTGAGAGGACGGGATTGTAGCCACTGACAACGGTGATGCCCAACATACAGCTTGCCATGGAAAGGAGTAAGAAGGATTGGATGAAGACAGTAGGAAAGCAGAGAGACGGAAGGGACAAAGCATCTCCATTCGCTTATCTGAAGTTCTCACCAATGAATTACATAAGTATCTCTATCTTTATTTTATGCTTTATTCGTATATCATCCATAACCATTTGAATCTGCCTGACTGAGATTTACAAGGTGACCATAGCTTGCTTCATACCAACAATCTCCGTGGGATCGACCCTTACTCGCGTAAGGTTTATTACTTGGACGACCCAGTACACTTGCTGGTTAGTTGTGCGAAGTTGTGATAAATAGTTGAGATTGCAATTGAGCGTACCATGTTGATGGCGCCATTGATGATCACAATTTCGTGCACCAAGTTTTTGGCGCCGTTGCCGGGGATTGTTTGAGTTTGGACAACTGACGGTTCATCTTGTTGCTTAGATTGGGTATTTTTTTTCAGAATTCTTAAGAATGAATTCTAGAGTTTCATGATGATCTGTTGAAGTCTGGCTGGCTGTGAAGCCATGTCTAATTTTATTGGACCGAGGTTTCAACTTATCATCACAAGAGCTTGTTGATTTCTATCAATCTTGCTGTTGGAGCAATGATCTGCTAAGGCTTGGCTAGCCATTGGCCATGTCTTGTGTTTTGGACCGGAGCTTTCTTTGAAAGCTTGGCTGGCTATGAAGCCATGTCTAATTCCTGGACCGGAGTCTTAGACTAGCATTGCAATGATTCCTGGAATTCTCATTAAGAATTTTGATATCTTTATTTTCTTTTCCACTTAATTTTCGAAAAATCCAAAAAAAAAAATTTACAAAATCATAAAAACCAAAAATATTTTATGTTTCTTGTTGAGTCTAGAGTCTCATTTTAAGTTTGGTGTCAATTGCATGTTTTTGTTCTTCTTGCATTCATTCATGTATCTTAAGTGATCTTCAAGATGTTCTTGATGATTTACTTACTCTGATCTTTAATTCTCTTGTCTTGAGTATTTTTGTTGTTTTTCATATGCATTCTCAACTTGTTAGTGTCAGTAGTGTACAAACTTCTAGGTTTGGTGTCCTGCATGCATTGTTTATTTGATTTTAGTTGCATTTTGATTATTCCTTATTATTAAAAATCCAAAAAAATATTTTTAATTTGTGTCTTTTCAAGTCAATAATACAGAGAATTGAAGATTCAGAACATACAGCAGAGGAATTACACAGAAAAAGCTGGGCGTTCAAAACGCCCAGTGAAGAAGGCAAACTGGCGTTTAAACGCCAGCCAGGGTGCCTGGCTGGGCGTTTAACGCCCAAGAGGGTAGTGCTTTGGGCGTTAAACACCAGAATGTGCACCATTTTAGGCGTTTAACGCCAGGATGGCACAAGAGGGAAGATTTTGTTTTCAATTCAAATTTTTTTCAAGTTTTCAACATTTTTCAAAATCAAATCTTTTTCAAATCATATCTTTTCAATCAAATCTTTTTCAAAATCAATTTTTTTCCATTTTCAAAAATACTTGCTATCAATTAATGATTTGATTCAACATTTCAAGTATGTTGCCTTTTCTGTTGAAAAAGGTTTAATGTTTGAATCATATCTTTTCTTGTTAGCCAAGTCATTAATTTTTAAAATCAAATCTTTTTAAATTGTTTTCAAATCATATCTTCTCAATCACATCTTTTTAAAACCATAACTTTTCAATCATATCTTCTTAATCACATCTTTTTCAAAATAGTTTTCAATCATATCTTTTTGATTTCTAATTTCAAAATCTTTTTCAAAAATCACTTGATTTCTTTTCCACTCTTGGTTTTCGAAAATCAATTAGTGTTTTTTTCAAAATGTTTTTAAAATATTTTACTTAATTTTCGAAAATTTCTTCCCCTATTCTAACATCCTTCTATTTATGGACTAACACTACTCATCAATGCATAATTCGAACTCCATCATACTTGATAAGTTCGAATTCTTCTACATCTTCCTTCTATTTTTCTTTTCCTCTGACACCTCAAGGAATCTCTATACTGTGACATAGAAGATTCCATATTTTTTTGTTTTCTTCTCTTTCATATGAGCAGGAGCAAAGACAAAAGCATTCTTGTTGAGGCTGACCCTGAACCTGAAAGGACCTTGAAGCGAAAGCTAAGAGAAGCTAAGGCACAACTCTCTGTAGAGGACCTAACAGAAATCTTCAAAGAAGAAGAACCCATGGCAGCCGAAAACAACAAAAATGCCAACAATGCAAGGAAGGTGCTGGGTGACTTTACTGCACCTACTCCCGACTTCTATGGGAGAAGCATCTCTATCCCTGCCATTGGAGCAAACAACTTTGAGCTTAAGCCTCAATTAGTTTCTCTAATGCAACAGAATTGCAAGTTCCATGGACTTCCATTGGAAGATCCTCATCAGTTTTTAGCTGAATTCTTGCAAATCTGTGACACTGTCAAGACTAATGGGGTTGACCCTGAGGTCTACAGACTTATGCTATTCCCTTTTGCTGTAAGAGACAGAGCTAGGATATGGTTGGACTCACAACCTAAAGAAAGCCTGAACTCTTGGAAAAAGCTAGTCAATGCCTTCTTGGCAAAGTTCTTTCCACCTCAAAAATTGAGTAAGCTTAGAGTGGAAGTTCAAACCTTCAGACAGAAGGAAGGAGAATCCCTCTATGAAGCTTGGGAAAGATACAAACAATTGATCAGAAAGTGTCCATCTGACATGCTTTCTGAATGGAGCATCATAAGTGTCTTCTATGATGGTCTGTCTGAACTGTCTAAGATGTCATTGGACAGCTCTGCTAGAGGATCTCTTCATCTGAAGAAGACGCCTACAGAAGCTCAAGATCTCATTGAAATGGTTACAAATAACTAATTCATGTACACTTCTGAAAGGAATCCTGTGAACAATGGGACGAATCAGAAGAAAGGAGTTCTTGAGATTGATACTCTGAATGCCATATTGGCTCAGAACAAAATATTGACTCAGCAAGTCAATTTGATTTTTCAAAGTCTGTCTGGAATGCAAAATGCACCAGGCAGTACTAAGGACGCTTCATCTGAAGAAGAAGCTTATGATCCTGAGAACCCTTCAATGGAAGAGGTGAACTACATGGGAGAACCCTATGGAAACACCTATAATCCTTCATGGAGAAATCATCCAAATCTCTCATGGAAGGATCAACAGAGACCTCAACAAGGTTTCAACAACAATAATGGTGGAAGAAACAGGTTTACCAATGGCAAGCCTTTTCCATCATCTTCTCAGCAACAGACAGAGAATTCTAAGCAGAGCTACTCTGACTTAGCAACTATGGTCTCTGATCTAATCAAAACCACTCAAAGTTTCATGACTGAAACAAGATCCTCCATTAGAAACTTGGAGGCACAAGTGGGTCAGCTGAGTAAGAAAATTAATGAACTCCCTCCTAGCACTCTTCCAAGCAATACAGAAGAGAATCCAAAAGGAGAATGCAAGGCCATAAACATGACCTACATGGCCGAACTTGGAGAGGAGGAAGAGGCAGTGAACGCCACTGAGGAAGACTTCAATGGACGTCCACTGGCCTCCAATGAGTTCCCCAATGAGGAACCATGGGAATCTGAGGCTCACACTGAGACCATAGAGATTCCATTAGATTTACTTCTGCCATTCATGAGCTCTGATGAGTATTCTTCCTCTGAAGAGGATGAGTATGTCACTGAAGAGCAAGTTGCTAAATACCTTGGAGCAATCATGAAGCTAAATGACAAGTTATTTGGTAATGAGACTTGGGAAGATGAACCCCTTTTGCTCACTAAAGAACTAGATGACTTGTCTAGGCAGAAATTACCTCAAAAGAGACAAGATCCTGGGAAGTTTTCAATACCTTGTATCATAGGCACCATGACCTTTAAAAAGGCTCTGTGTGACTTAGGGTCAAGTATAAACCTCATGCCTCTCTCTGTAATGGAGAAGCTAGGGATCTTTGAGGTACAAGCTGCAAGAATCTCACTAGAGATGGCAGATAATTCAAGAAAACAAGCTTATGGACTAGTAGAGGATGTTCTGGTAAAGATTGAAGACCATTACATCCCTACTGATTTTGTAGTCCTAGAGACTGGGAAGTGCATGGATGAATCCATCATCCTTGGCAGACCCTTCCTAGCCACAACAAAGACTGTGATTGATGTGGACAGAGGAGAATTGACCATTCAAGTGAATGAAGAATCCCTTGTGTTTAAGGCTCAAGGATATCCCTCTGTCACCATGGAGAGGGAGCATGAAGAGCTTCTCCCAAAACAGAGTCAAACAGAGCCCCCACAGTCAAACTCTAAGTTTGGTGTTGGGAGGCCACAACCAAATTCTAAGTTTGGTGTTGAACCCCCACATTCAAACTCTAAGTTTGGTGTTGGGAGGTTCCAACATTGCTCTAAGTATCTTTGAGGCTCCATGAGAGCCCACTGTCAAGCTACTGACATTAAAGAAGCGCTTGTTGGGAGGCAACCCAATATTATATTTTATCTATTTTCTTTTGTTATTTTATGTTTTCTGTAGGTTGATGATCATGAGAAGTCACAAAATCACTTGAAAAAGCAAAAACAGAATAAAAAACATAAAGAAAAATAGCACACCCTGGAGGAAGACCTTGCTGGCATTTAAACGCCAGTAAGGGCAGCAAATGGGCGTTTAACGCCCAGTCTGGCACCATTCTGGGCGTTTAACGCCAGAAAGGGGCACCAGACTGGCGTTAAACGCCAGGAAAGGGCACGAAGCTGGCATTAAACGCCAGAAATGGGCACCAGCCCGGCGTTTAACGCCAGAATTGGCATAAAAGAGCATTTTTGCTCGCCACTTGGTGCAGGGATGAATTTTCCTTGACACCTCAGGATCTGTGGACCCCACAGGATCCCCACCTACCCCACCACTCTCTCTCTTCTTCACCCATTCAGCAATCACCTCAACACCTCTTCCCCAAAAACCCCTCACCTATCAAATCCCACTATTCTCTTCACTACTCACATCCATCCTTCATAAAACCCCACCTACCTCACCATTCAAATTCAAACCACTTTCCCTCCCAAACTCACCCATTCATAACCGAACCCTACCCCTCTCTCCACCCCTATATAAACACATCTTCACTCCTTCATTTTCACACAACCTAAACACTACTTCTCCCCCTTTGGCCGAACCACAAAAGCCATCTCTATCTCCTCTATTTCTTCTTCTTCTACTCTCTTCTTTCTTCTTTTGCTCGAGGACGAGCAAACCTTTTAAGTTTGGTGTGGTAAAAGCATTGCTTTTTGTTTTTCCATAACCATTTATGGCATCCAAGGCCGGAGAAACCTCTAGAAAGAGGAAAGGGAAGGCAAAAGCTTTCACCTCCGAGTCATGGGAGATGGAGAGATTCATCTCAAGGATGCATCAAGACCACTTCTATGAAGTTGTGGCCTTGAAGAAGGTGATCCCTGAGGTCCCTTTCAAACTCAAAAAGAGTGAATATCCAGAGAACCGACATGAGATCCGAAGAAGAGGTTGGGAAGTTCTTACCAACCCCATTCAACAAGTCAGAATCTTAATGGTTCAAGAGTTCTATGCCAATGTATGGATCACCAAGAACCATGATCAAAGTGTGAACCCGGACCCAAAGAATTGGCTTACAATGGTTCGGGGGAATGTTTAGATTTTAGTCCGGAAAATGTAAGGTTGGCATTCAACTTGCCCATGATGCAAGGAGATGAACACCCTTACACTAGAAGGGTCAACTTTGATCAAAGGTTGGACCAAGTCCTCATAGACATTTGTGAAGAGGGCGCTCAATGGAAGAGAGATTCAAGAGGGAAGCCGGTTCAACTAAGAAGGCATGACCTCAAGCCCGTGGCTAGGGGATGGTTGGAGTTTATCCAACGCTCAATCATTCCCACTAGCAACCGGTCCGAAGTTACTATAGACCGGGCCATCATGATTCATAGCATCATGATTGGAGAAGAAGTAGAAGTTCATGAGGTTATAGCTCAAGAACTTTATAAGGTGGCGGACAAGTCCTCTACCTTGGCAAGGTTAGCCTTTCCTCATCTCATTTGTCACCTCTGTTATTCAGTTGGAGTTGACATAGAGGGAGACATCCTCATTGATGAGGACAAGCCCATCACTAAGAAAAGGATGGAGCAAACAAGAGATCCCACTCATCATGAAATCCCTGAGATACCTCAAGGGATGCACTTTCCTCCACAAAATTATTGGGAGCAAATCAACACCTCCCTAGGAGAATTGAGTTCCAATATGGGACAACTAAGGGTGGAGCACCAAGAACATTCCATCCTCCTCCATGAAATTAGAGAAGATCAAAGGATCATGAGAGAGGAGCAACAAAGACAAGGAAGAGACATTGAGGAGCTCAAGCACTCCATAAGATCTTCAAGAGGAAGAACAAGCCGCCATCACTAAGGTGGACCCGTTCTTTAATTTCTTTGTTCCTTATTTTCTTGTTTTTCGAATTTTCATGCTTATGTTTATCTATGTTTGTGTCTCATGATCATTAGTGTCTTAGTGTCTATGCCTTAAAGTTATGAATGTCCTATGAATCCATCACCTTTCTTGAATGAAAAATGTTCTTAATTGAAAAAGAAAAGAATTGCATGAATTTTAAATTTTATAACAGATTAATTATTTTGATGTGGTGGCAATACTTTTGTTTTCTGAATGTATGCTTAAACAGTGCATATGTCTTTTGAATTTGTTGTTCATGAATGTTGGCTCTTGAAAGAATGATGAAAAAGGAGACATGTTACTGAGGATCTAAAAACTCATAAAAATGATTCTTGAAGCAAGAAAAAGCAGTGAATAAAAAAAAAGCGAAAAAAAGGGAGAAAGAGAAAAAGAAAGAAAAAGAAAGAAATAAAAGTGTGATCCAAGGCAAAAAGAGTGTGCTTAAGAACCCTGGACACCTCTAATTGGGGACTCTAGCAAAGCTGAGTCACAATCTGAAAAGGTTCACCCAATTATGTGTCTGTGGCATGTATGTATCATGTGGTAATACTGGAAGACAAAGTGCTTTGGGCCACGGCCAAGACTCATAAAGTAGCTGTGTTCAAGAATCATCATACTTAACTAGGAGAATCAATAATACTATCTGGATTTTGAGTTCCTATAGAAGCCAATCATTCTGAATTTCAAAGGATAGAGTGAGATGCCAAAACTATTCAGAGGCAAAAAGCTAAAAGCCCTGCTCATCTTATTAATACTGATCTTCATAGATGTTTTTGGAATTCATTGCATATTCTCTTCTTTTTATCTCATTTGATTTTCAGTTGCTTGGGGACAAGCAACAATTTAAGTTTGGTGTTGTGATGAGCGGATAATTTGTACGCTTTTTGGCATTATTTTTAGTATGTTTTTAGCATGTTTTAGTTAGTTTTTAGTATATTTCTATTAGTTTTTAGTTAAAATTCACTTTTCTGGACTTTACTATGAGTTTGTGTGTTTTTCTGTGATTTCAGGTATTTTCTGGCTGAAATTGAGGGACTTGAGCAAAAATCTGATTCAGAGACTGAAAAGGACTGCAGATGCTGTTGGATTCTGACCTCCCTGCACTCGAAGCGGATTTTCTGGAGCTACAGAAGCCCAATTGGCGCGCTCTCAATGGCGTTGGAAAGTAGACATCCTAGAATTTCCAGCAATGTATAATAGTCCATACTTTGCCCGAGATTTGATGGCCCAAACCGGCGTCCCAAATCAGCTCAAAATTGTCCGGCGTTAAACGCCGGAACTGGTACAAAAGCTCGTGTTTAACTCCAAGAGAAGTCTCTACACGAAAATGCTTCAATGCTCATCCCAAGCACACACCAAGTGGGCCCGGAAGTGGATTTTTATGTCATTTACTCATCTTTGTAAACCCTAAGCTACTAGCTCTCTATAAATAGGACCTTTTTGCTATTGTATTTTCATCTTTTGATCTTTGGAATCTTTTGATCACTTTAGATCCTTAGATCATCTTTGGACGTCTAGTACATAGATTAGTAAGAGGCTGGCCTCTCGGCCATGCCTAGACCTTGTTCTTATGTATTTTCAACGGTGGAGTTTCTACACACCATAGATTAAGGTGTGGAGCTCTGCTGTACCTCGAGTATTAATGCAATTACTATTGTTCTTCTATTCAATTCTACTTATTCTTGTTCTAAGATATTCATTTGCACCCAAGAACATGATGAATGTGATGATTATGTGACACTCATCATCATTCTCACTTATGAACGAGTGCCTGACAACCACTTCTGTTCTACAAGCAAACAAGGCTTGAATGTTTATCTCTTGGATCCCTTGATCGGAATCTTCATGGTATAAGCTAGAATTGATGGTGGCATTCAAGAGAATCCGGAAGGTCTAAACCTTGTCTGTGGTATTCTGAGTAGGATTCAATGATTGAATGACTGTGACGAGCTTCAAACTCCTGAAGGCTGGGCGTTAGTGACAGACGCAAAAGAATCAATAGATTCTATTCCAACCTGATTGAGAACCGACAGATGATTAGCCGTGCCGTGACAGGGTGCGTTGAACATTTTCACTGAGAGGACGGGATTGTAGCCACTGACAATGGTGATGCCCAACATACAGCTTGCCATGGAAAGGAGTAAGAAGGATTGGATGAAGACAGTAGGAAAGCAGAGAGACGGAAGGGACAAAGCATCTCCATTCGCTTATCTGAAGTTCTCACCAATGAATTACATAAGTATATCTATCTTTATTTTATGCTTTATTCGTATATCATCCATAACCATTTGAATCTGCCTGACTGAGATTTACAAGGTGACCATAGCTTGCTTCATACCAACAATCTCCGTGGGATCGACCCTTACTCGCGTAAGGTTTATTACTTGGACGACCCAGTACACTTGCTGGTTAGTTGTGCGAAGTTGTGATAAATAGTTGAGATTGCAATTGAGCGTACCATGTTGATGGCGCCATTGATGATCACAATTTCGTGCACCAAAAACCAACATTTTTTAAGTCCAAAAACCCAATTTCTTTTCATTCTTAAATCGGAAACTTTCCCAAAGGCTCGGATTTGTTTAGTTAAAATTTAAAGAATACTTCAAAAGCAATGCGAAATTAAGTAATCAAAGTTCAATCTTCTTTAAAATCTGCTAAAAATCCTCCAAGGGTACTTCTTTGACCAAACCGTAAAACATAGGTCCCCTCATGTTTAAATCAGACTTAAAACATGAGCTTTCCTTAAAAGATTAAACTTGAATCACCTGTTTCTTAATAAATCAAGAACCAAACAATAGAACCTCTCGAATCCAATCCTTTTCTAAATCATATTTGAAAACAAAATCTTGAATTTCATAAAATTTGGACAGCACCTCCCCTAAAACTTGGACTTTGCCACTCGTTTCGGGTCCCTACCAAACCAGTATACAATCCCTTCCACGGGTTCAAAACCAAATCAGTTTAAAAATAGACTAATTTTGAAAATTCACATCCTTCTTATAATTCAAGAAATCAATTCCAAACTCAATCCATTTTCAATGAACCAACTCGTTTTTCGAAATTGAAATGAAATATTTCAGCAACCAACCATATAACCAAATCAAACAACAATCCAATCCAACCACAAATACATTCATCACAAAACAGCCCAGCAATACATAAGGCTTATACAATCACCAAAAGTACATTTATCACATTAATATCCATTTATAACAACTCCAAATCATATAATTAAGTTCTTTGAAAAGACCCCTACCTCAGCAGGTGAACCCAAAACCAAACGCATCAGAGAATTCCTTTTCGTCTCGACTCGAAATTAACCGCAACCAAAATCTCAACTCTACTTGCTTTCTTAATGGCAGAACAGCCTCAATCACAACATGCAAACTCGATTTTCTAATTCCTAAAACCATTAATATCGCAAAGACTTTAATACACGTAATAGAACACTAATGCGGGGTCTTCGAAAATAGAAATACTCACTGTAATACGAAAGCGAAGCAGCGGCAGTCTCTGAACCAGTTTGGCAGCGGCCCCTGGCAGCCACCTCACGCGGTGGCGGCGACCAGACTCCAACAACGGCAACTGAAACCAACATGCAGTGATTGTAACGTTTTCAGACACAAAAGGAACGAAACCCAATACTCAAAACCTTACCGGCAGTGGTCGTTGGTGATGGTAGCGGCGTTTCTCGACAAAGAAGGTTCGGCCACCCATCACCAGCGGTGGCGGCGGAGCTTGTGACGGCAGCAGTAGTTTCGCGCGGCACCTCCCCTTTCCCCCACCGCGAGCTCTCTCTCGCGCTCTCTGCTCCAAGGACGGCGTCGATTTGTAAAAAGGGAAAAATGGCGGCGAGGATTTCACGATGGCGACGCAACTGGGCGGCGGCTGGGCTCGTCAGCAACTGCGGTGAGGACAGCGACAGTGGCATGACAGTTTTTGCCTCCTTCACCTCGTGTGGTTCTGTGTCTCGATGGCAGCTCCACGGTGGACTACCGGCGATGGCGGGCTGGGTGGTGGCGCAGACAACTCCCCCTCTCTTCCTCTCCTACTCCTCGGCGACCCTTTTCCCAGTTTCCCTTTCTTCTTCCTCTCTTCCTTTCTTTCTTTTCCAGCTGTTGTATCATGTTTGTGTGTTTTAGTGTGTGTGGGCTTGTGTGACCGTGTGTGTGACTTAGAGTGGGGGAGGGTAAATAGAAATTAGGGTTTGTATTGTATATCAAAATTAGGGATTTTGGGATTAAAGTAATGTAGTAATTTTATTAAGAAAACTAAAAATAGAGTAATAATTAAAAACTAAACTAAATACAAAATATTTATCTTTGAAATACCATTTTATTATTAATTTGTAAATTAATTTCAATTAAATACTATTTTAATAAAATTAGAGTTACATAAATTAATTCTCCGTTACTTATAAAATAAGGTTAAAAATCAAGATATTAAAATTAAGATATATAAAATATTTTATTATTTTTCAATTATAAGAACTCTATACGATAAATTTAGAAATTACTCAACTTTTGTATGAAAATCTCTAAAAATAAAATCTTAATTAGATATAATAGTTCATCAATAATATATTTATAACTTTTCAAAATTCAGGGTCTTACATCCTACCACACTAAAAAAAAATTTCGTCCTCGAAAATTGACTTAATACGCAAAATACTAGAATAGTTCTGAACAGTTTACTTTTGTATACTTTAGAAAAGTAGGGGTCTTGGCATACATATTATCTTTCAAATATAGGCCTTATAACTTGAATATACATATAAGAAAGAAAATGTGTGGTACAAAACAGGAGATACAAGATAGGCTTGTTGTAAAAAGGTTATATGGTTTCGAGACTTTGCAAAACTCGGATAAACACAGTAGAGTGCAAGCTTTTCATGATAGGCTTTCGCAAAAGTAAGGTGGTAGTTAAAGTGGCCGAAGGTTACAAGGCAAGCTGGTCTTAAAACGACGAGTGTATCGTTCGCACACATACATTGTACCCACTTCAGAATTTTAACTTTCCAACTCCATCAATCACTTTACAACCCGATAATTGGTCACAAGCTTAATCATCCGCAAACTTTCACGAGGAACAAATTGTCACATGCCTCATAACATTGCACACTTACCAATCCACCTTTCACGTTCATAAACAACATTTTAAAGTTTCGTTTGCTACGTCTAAAGGTCATACGTGACTCTAAGGCAATCCTCGAGTTTATTCAGAAGGATACAAGACCTTGGAAAAAGACAAGCGACAAGAACAAAATCCGCAAGAGCTCGAAAGAATTATTGAGATCACAAGTAATCACAGATGCACAAGGAATGAAGAGTGCCAGAAAGAAAATTAGTTCGGCAATCTTAAGAATGACTCCCAAATTGATGACGTCCGATAGGAATAAAAAAGAAAAGTAATGCAATAGTTTCAAACAAAACCAAGTCGAGTCACGGAATATGAGGTTTACAGAAGAAGGGTGTTTAAAACCTAAGATAAAGTTTATAGAACTCAAGAGTATGGTTTAAAAATACTTTTTAATACATTGTTCGTAAAGAATGAAAAACTTAAGGAAAAATCATTTCATGTTCTAAAAGAGAAAATGGGCAACAAACATCCTTCAAAAGATTAATAAAAGCGTAAATGTGGCATTATCTCAATATAAATTCAAGTGGAAATACATTACACAGACTTTGTAAATGGAAATATTAATTTGGGCTAAGAGCAAAATTGTATTTTCTCTTCTTTGTCAAGCATGTATGAAAACTGCAATCTTGTTGGAAGGAAACCTGGGATAAAGTTTTACTCTTAAAAGAAAAGAGGATGCACTACAATCGAACATGTTTAAATCACATACAGAAATTTTCAAAGTATAAGGTAAAGGAGTGTAGGCTAAATTGAAAGCGATTTTATTAAAACTTCAATAGACGGTTATATCGTACCAAAATAAGTTCAAATCACATCAAAGAGAGGCACTGCTCAAGTAAATGAATGCAAAGTCAAGGGCAACTTTGCATAGGAATAAATCAAAGCTTGTTTAAAAAGGTTTAAAACAAAACTCCAATAATATACTTGATCACAACATTATAAGGATGTTCAATAATATTAAGATTTACTAAGAAGGAAACCAACTCATTTCAAGAAAGAAACTTAAATCAAGAGATTTCAATTAGGATTCATAAAGCATGTCACTCAGAAACGAAAAGCTTAAGAAGGAACTCAGCAACTTAAAAAGTTGATTCAAAACTTAAATCTCTTCAAAAGAATTCAAAACTTCTTCAACATGGTTCAAAACAAAATTTTGAAAGTATACTTGGAATAACCACCTCGCAAAAAAATCATTTAAGAAGATTACGATGCGCTTAAAAGAAAATCAGCCCATGGAAGAAAATATCTTTAAATCAAGGGAATTCAAACAAGATCCAGAGGTATGAGACATCAAACAAGCTTTCAATCAATTCAAAAGAATACAAAATTCGTAAGGAAAGACACTCGATCAATAGTGAATTTTCGAGAAAGAACCTTTGACTAAACAAAGACAAATAAGAGGACAAACATTGCACTAGATTGAAATAAATTCAGGATGACTCGGACGAGTATGAGATTCACAAGAGAAGGAAAACTAAGACTAATGGTGATGTTTGTAACAATAAAAGAATAATTAAAAACAGAACCAAGTATATCATTCAAAGAAGTGAAAAGCTTAAAAAGGAATTGGTTTGTTCCTAAGAGGAAGGATACAAGCCCAATACTTTCAAAAGAACAACAATTGCATAGGCAATGTATCATACTAAACCAAATTCAAATTAAAAATAAATTAAGTGAAGTTTGTCAAATGAAAGTTAACTGAAATAAAAGCAAAAGTCTTGTTTCAGGAAGTTTGAAGAATACGCAAGTACATAGTAAAGTAAATATATATGCATAAAAATTCCAATTGAAAAAGGATCAAATTATGTTTAAATGAATAAATCTAAGGTAAAATATTCTTATAAAATTAAATAAAGAATAAGTAGTACTTTTAGAAAGAAACATGCTTTAACTATACGAAGAATTTATTCATTTCGTATAGGAGAGTACTTATAAAATCAAAAGCTATTGTATTCAGAATTCAAAGAATGATTACAATGAGAATTAAACTGAAAAAAAAAATCAAATAGAACTATTTTCAAAAGAAGTTCCAAAAAAAATAAATAAAAAATAAATAAATAAATAAAAATTTCAGAAGAAACTACTAGCAGTGATATATTACATCGAAACAAGGTCAAAGTGTTTATCACTCTTGTATGGGAACATAAAGCCAATGGTTGTAATCTGAGCAAAATACGCATAAGTTATAGAACACAAAACAGGAGAACCAAATCGAGTGATTAGCTTGCTAAGAATCGCAACTCTTAAGATTTCAAACGGTTTATGAATCAAGGATTATACGTTACACTAAAATAAATTCAAGATCAAATCAAGAAATACAGAATTTATGAACAGTATCAAAGTTGAATGTTCCCTAAAGATTCAAGCAACAAGTAGGAACATAATCAAGCAAGGATATGTATGAACGACAAGATATGATGGAAAAATATCGAGAACATATTCCAAGAAAGAGACCGAGAGAACTTGAGACTTCAATACAATTAATAAAGAAAGAGATAACGTCAAGTACGAATATAGATTATACGTCGAAACGGAGCTTGTAAGGCCCACATCGGTTGGGGAGGGGAACGAAGCATGCCTTATAAGGGTGTGGATACCTCTCCCTAGCATGACGCGTTTTGACGAGTGAGTGTGGGGGGCTTTGGCTATCATCCCTATCGTCAAAGGCAAAACTGTGAGGCCTTGTGTGCCAAAGCGGACAATATCATGCTAGCGGGTGGTCTGGGCTGTTACAGATGGTATCAGAGCCAGAACCCGGATCGATGTGCCAACGAGGGCGTTGGACTCCCTTAGAGGGGTGGATTGTAAGGCCCACATCGGTTGGGGAGGGGAACGAAGCATGCCTTATAAGGGTGTGGATACCTCTCCCTAGCATGACGCGTTTTGACGAGTGAGTGTGGGGGGCTTTGGCTATCATCCCTATCGTCAAAGGCAAAACTGTGAGGCCTTGTGTGCCAAAGCGGACAATATCATGCTAGCGGGTGGTCTGGGCTGTTACAGAACTTATCTCTAGAACTTAGTTTCTAACGTTCCCAAAACCCACATCTCGCATTATCTATAACTTGTATATCGTCTATGATAACCCATTAGTGCTTACATATATATATAATTCACTAGTGTTAAGCCGGCCAAACTTAATACCAGGAATTATGCAATGCAAGACTATTGGCATTAATCACTAGACCGTCATGTACTTAAAGCTCTATTCTCATTATTCAAACAAGACCTACTACATGACAGACTCTCCGAATATGCAATTGAAGCATAACCGATCCATTCCTCAGGCTCTACAGGAAAGACCGCTCTGATACCATAATGTAACACCCTAACTATCAAAAGTCACACTTCCAGCTGCACCACTCTGATAGCTCGGGTATTTCAACGACTCTTAAAAGTATTTAGTGCTAAAATATGAGCCTCTTTAAAATTTTCTCGAATATTCGAAACATACATCCATACGTTGCAATACTTACAAATAATTCATATACATATATATATATATATATCAATATAAAAACTTTACACATCAAAACTCCTATCCCTCTTGCAAAATGCGCTAGAAATAAAGGCGAGGGAAAAATAAAAACTAAGATCATACAAAATAATATCGAATAAACGGAAAACGAATATAACTCTTCTGAAACTTCGTCGTCCATATCCTGAAAAGGGAAAAACCTATAGGAGGGTGAGAACCTAACCACACGGTCTCACCACGGAGTTTCAAAGTTGTCATAAAAAGATATTTAATAAGAAAACTGTTTTCAAGCTCAGTGATTATCATGCCTTATGAATCTTTTAAAAACCAATAAGTAGATGTTCAAAACCTTTTCAAAGAAACAAAGTTTAATCTTTCAGAAATCTGAAACCTTTCCTTTCTTAAAAGAAAATCTCAATCAGAAACCAACCATGCAATCAACAACACAATCATTAATTCAGCACCAAAGTTCATTCTCAAATGTAGCACGTCAGGACAAACACAGGCAAGACAGACAAAGAAAGCACAAGTAGGTAGCAGTTACAGTAAATAGTTCAAGTAGCAGTTAAGAACAATTTAGCAATTAGGCAAACCCAGACAAGTTCAAACCCAAACAAAGCATACAAATGCATATGATGCATGCCTGTCCTATGGCTGATGAGGCTCATCTGTCGGTTATCCAGCCAACCCGACAAATCTGAATTGTCCTTAGACTGTCCTCCGTCGTACATCCCCATGAGTCTATGCATAGATTTTACATTCATACATCATTCAAATCACTCACTGGGGGCTATTGTAACACCCTACTATACAGAGTCTTATGCTTAAGTCATAAGTCAGAGATGGCAAGGTATTATGACCTCTAAAAGAAAAATTTAGTACGTATAGTAGTATGAATGATTGATTATAACTAGGAGCCTTTGTAGAAAAAGAGGTAAACAAAAATCGCAACTCAAAGCGCAACACTCCGATCAATAACGTAACGAACAAGGATAACCAACGCATGATTATATATATACAAAGGAGTGTCAAAAACAGGAATATCAAGACTCAAAATCCGGCTGGGAAGATAACCGGCCCGAGCATAGCAATATATACATATGATAAAATAAGGAAAACCCCAAAGGAAACCCAAAGGGACACAAATACATAAAACCTAATCTCCAAAATCTCCCATAAAAGGAGTCATCACAGTTTGTATTATTTAATGGAGATAAAAGTATCTAAGCAAAACATATAAACCAAAACATAGCCCCGAGAACAAGGATCTTCGCAAATCTAGAAGTCTCCAGCATGCCTCAGCGGGAAACCTCACGTCCTGCATCTGAAAACCACAAAATCCGCATGGGTGAGAACCAAAGGTCCCCAGCATGGTAACAGCTTCCACATATATAATACATAATAATAGAGGAAAGCCAAAGGCAATCCTAGAACTTCCTCCAGATAATATCAAAGCTTATAAACAGGCTAAACCATAAAGGGCATCTGACTAAAGATACTTCAGTCTAACTAATACTTCCCTTTCCAATTCCTTCTCACCTCCTAACCACCAGCAGGAGTATAATGTAGCAAACACAATTATATCAAACAAGAAATATACAATTAGGAACAAGTAAGGCATTTAGACAATTAGCAAGTAATATGCAGTCAAATAGGCAATCTCAAATAATTCATATAGTATGCATATGATGAATGCCTGTCCCTAGTGGCTGATGATATCATCTTGTCGGTTATAAAGCCAACCCGACAAGTCCTGGTCGCTAACCATTGGACTGTCCCTCTATCACGCATCCCAACTCGAGTTATACTCGTTATAAACTTGATCATAATCATGATCTATATCCATCACCTTCAATGGTGAATATTTACGAGGGCGAGCTCATCCGGGTCTTTCACAATGCCCGGCCACACTTATGACATAGGGTCAACAGAGTATCAAGTCTCAACCTGGAGCACGTGGTGGCTAGCCACTGCTACTACCCAGGGAAACTCGTATCTCAGATAGTGGAAGTGCAAATCACAATTATCAGTAATTCAGCATAAACATGCATGAATTCTCATCCATGGATCAACATCCATATCAGCCATCCGGCTCACGGTTCAGTCCAGAACCAGCCAATATTCATATCATACACAGCCATTCCGGCTCACGGTTAAATCCATAACCAGCCAATATTCATAGCATACACAGCTATTCCGGCTCACAGTTCAATCCAGAACCAGCCAATATTCATAAACAATTACGGCCCTTCGGCCAATGGCATAACAAGCACTTCCACCACCATCCTCCGCATCTCGCATAATCATGCTTGATCCTCAATGATCATTCATTTTCCCCTTGCTTCACTCGCAAGTTACCACATTCACTAGCCTTCTTCGCATAGCTAGACATATCATAATGATTTAAGATATAAGTGGTGAGATCGGAGGCTTAGAAGTATGAAATTTGGCTTTTAAAACTCAAAAATCAACTTTGGGATGAAAACAGGGCCACGCGTACGCGCACCCCACGCGCACGCGTGGATGGCCTCAAAAACTTCATCGACGCGCAAGCGTCATGCACGCTAACGCGTGGATTAAAAATTTTCCAATCGACGCGTACGCGTCAACCACGCGTACGCGTGGGTGTTCTCGTGCCCCAGGCACAACACTAGCACAGTTCTGGCATAACTCTCTGGAAAATGGCTGGGCATTGGGTGTAGCACTATCGGCGCACCCGCGCACATCACGCGCACGCGTGGATGGCATTTTCTCGAAGAACGGCGCGCACGCGCCAAGTGCGCCCACGCGCAAGGGGTCATTCTGCTAAAAATTTTCTAAGTTAAAAGCTGCAGAATTTACTAATTTAAACCCCAATCTTCCAACGGACATAACTTCCTCATTTTAAATCATTTTTCACCCGTTCTTCGAACGGCATGGACATCCCGGATCCAATTTCATTTCTAAATAGATTTGACACAAAACAGAGATCCGTAGTCCAAGTTATGTCCCATCAAAGTATGCCCAAAAACCATGTTTTTCATAAAAACCACAAAGTGCCATTTTCAAACATGTCATTTTCAACTCTTTTCAAAACCAATCAAAACATGCCAATTTCATCCCTTTTCTTTGAAATCAATCGATATATATCAAATTCAACATCAAGCCTCCTCAACTCACACATTGACACATTACCACAATTTACAAAATCACTATCTCATCATTTTAACCCACTTCACCCAAGTGGCTCAAACTCAAACATATTGACATATCATATACTCTTCCTCATGCCAATTCTCAACAACGTCAATTCCACTAAATCATCATTGTACACAATCAATATCACACTCACCATCAACATGGTTCAACCCACAATTCAACCATAACCAATCATCATGCATATATCACATCATGTATATTTCTCATACATCATACCATCAAGGCATCATTAATCATCATCACATATATGACCACATCATATATATCAACAATTCAACAACATCAACAATTCAATGCCTATCTTAGGGCCTCTAGCCTAAGTATTTCCTACCACATTACATATTAGAAACGGGAAACCGAAACTATACCTTAGCCGATTTCCCAAGCTCAACCGGAGCACTTCCAAATCACTTATCCACAAGCTCTCAAGGCCTCAACACCTCCAAGAACAGATTTTTCACCACCAAATCCCTTTTTAAGCTTTTCAAAATCACCAATCAAGCTCCAATATTCACATATACACAACCTAAGCCATAATCATCATACCCATACACCACATCTCAATACCCAAACATCATAGAACAACAAATTACACTAGGGTTGAGAATCCTACCACACCCAAGGTCCAAGGAGACAAGATTAACCTTCTCCTTCAAGAGAGTTGGGTCCTATAACATCAAAGAGCCCAAAATCTCAACATTTTTGCTCATAAAACTCGAAAACAAGGCTGAAATTTCAAAGAGCAAAACGTGGATTACCTCAAGATTAATTGTATGGGTTTTGTAGAGCTCTCCGCGGTGAATGCGTGGCCGCAAACAGAGCGGCAATCGGAGCTCTAGATCAAAAGTTATGGTGGTTTGAAGATCAAGTGAGAGAAAGAACTTGAGAGAGTGTTCTTCCCTCCATGGCCTCCATTTTCAGCATGTGAGTGTGTTTAGTGAGGAGAGAGAATGCTGAAAACTAGGGTTTTGGTTTAGATATGTTGGGCCAAGGGCCCAATTTGGGTCCGGTTGGCCCGGTTTGGCCCGTTCGGTCCAATCTTGGTCCGAATTCTATAAAATTGGTACCAAAATTCTCGTCTCAATCTCCTCTATCACATTTAGTCACAAAAATCACATTTTGGGCTTTCTAGAATAAATTCTCGTTTATAGGCTAATTAGCCGTTAATTAACCGGGTTTTACAGCTATCCATACCCAGGAATTTATACGTGCCCGGTCACCCTTACGACGTAGGGTCAACAGAGTATCAAGATTCAACCTGGAACACATGGTGGCAAGCCACGGTTCTTTACTCAGGGAACTCGTATCTCAGATAAACGTGCGGAAGCCATATATGTTTATTCATAATCATTCATCCATCATCATTTCCGCATTTCATTAACATTTCATACCAAACCAATCATTATTCAAGCCATAAGTCGCTTTTTATTTCTCAAGTCTCTTCAAACTCATAATTCAACTTTCCTCAAAATCAATTTCCTTTTCAAGTCTTAGTCGCTTAATATAATATTTTACAAAACTTCCAAGAGACTTTCAATCATAACCATAAAACGGAACTTTCTTTGAGAAGACACAAGACTTTAGGGAAGAATAACCTGCCTCACTTCTTAAACTCTTTAGAAATCCTCGGAATCATAATTACTCAACTAAAATCATTTAAAATGGAAACTTAAAACCAAAACCAAGGCATGTAGGCCAAAAGTTCCGAACCAGTTTCAAAACCAACATTATTTAAGTCCAAAAACCCAATTTCTTTTTATTCTTAAATCGGAAACTTTCCCAAAGCCTCGGATTTGTTTAGTTAAAATTTAAAGAATACTTCAAAAGCAATGCGAAATTAAGTAATCAAAGTTCAATTTTCTTTAAGATCTGCTAAAAATCCTCCAAGGTACTTCTTTGACCAAACCGCAAAACATAGGTCCCCTCATGTTTAAATCAGACTTAAAACATGAGCTTTCCTTAAAAGATTAAACTTGAACCACCTGTTTCTTAATAAATCAAGAACCAAACAATAGAACCTCTCGAATCCAATCCTTTTCTAAATCATATTTGAAAACAAAATCTTGAATTTCATAAAATTTGGACAGCACCTCCCCTAAAACTTGGACTTTGCCACTCGTTTTGGGTCCCTACCAAACCAGTATACAATCCCTTCCACGCGTTCAAAACCAAATCAGTTTAAAAACAGACTAATTTCGAAAATTCACATCCTTCTTATAATTCAAGAAATCAATTCCAAACTCAATCCATTTTCAATGAACCAACTCGTTTTTCGAATTTGAAATGAAATATTTCAGCAACCAACCATATAACCAAATCAAACAACAATCCAATCCAACCACAAATACATTCATCACAAAACAGCCCAGCAATACATAAGGCTTATACAATCACCAAAAGTACATTTATCACATTAATATCCATTTATAACAACTCCAAATCATATAATTAAGTTCTTTGAAAAGACCCCTACCTCAGGAAGCGAACCCAAAACCAAACACATAAGGGAATTCCTTTTCGTCTCGACCCGAAATTAACCGCAACCGAAATCTCAACTCTGCTTACTTTCTCAATGGCAGAACAACCTCAATCACAACATGCAAACTCGATTTTCTAATTCCTAAAATCATTAATATCGCAAAGACTTTAATACACGTAACAGAACACTAATGCGGGGTCTCCGAAAATAGAAATACTCACCGTAATACGAAAGTGAAGCAGCGGCGGTCTCTAAATCGGTTTGGCAGCGGCCCCTGGCAGCCACCTCACGCGGTGGCGGTGACCAGACTTCGGCGACGGCAACTGAAACTAACATGCAGTGATTGTAACGTTTTCAGACACAAAAGGAACGAAACCCAATACTCAAAAGCTTACCGGCAGTGGTCGTTGGTGACGGTAGCGGCGTTTCTTGACAAAGAAGGTTCGGCCACCCATCACCAGCGGCGGCGGCGGAGCTTGCGACGGCAGCGGTAGTTTCACACGGCACCTCCCCTTTCCCCCACCGTGAGCTCTCTCTCGCGCTCTCTGCTCCAAGGACGGCGTCGATTTGTAAAAAGGGAAAAATGGCGGCGAGGACTTCACGACGGCGACGCAACTGGGCAGCGGCTGGACTCGTCAGCAACTGCGGCGAGGACAGCGACAGTGGCATGACAGTTTTTGCCTCCTTCACCTCGCGTGGTTCTGTGTCTCGATGGCAGCTCCACGGTGGACCAGCGGCGACGGCGGGCTGGGTGGTGGCACGGACAACTCCCCCTCTCTTCCTCTCCTACTCCTCGGCGACCCTTTTCCCAGTTTCACTTTCTTCTTCCTCTTTTCCTTTCTTTCTTTCCCAACTGTTGTATCATGTTTGTGTGTTTTAGTGTGTGTGGGCTTGTGTGACCGTGTGTGTGTGAGTTAGAGTGGGGGAGGGTAAATAGAAATTAGGATTTGTGTTGTATAGCTTATAATTATATTTTAGGATGTTTATTTACAATTTATTTATATTTTTTTAGTATAAAATAATTTTTTCGGTTAAATTACGATTGAACCAGTTGAAACAGTAAATCAGTAAATCAGTAACTAAAACGGTTTAAACCTTAAACTCTAAACTCCAAGATCTAAATCCTAAATCATAAATTCTATACCCTAAACCCTAACTTCTAAAATATAAACCATAAACCTCAATTTGAATTACATCAACTAGTAAATTTGAATAACTTGAACTTAAAACCCGAACTCTAATTATTAAATTATAAATCATAAATTCTAATATAAAAAATTTATGTTAAGTAAATACTTTATGTTAAATAATCTTATATATAATTCTAATAATTACTATTAATTTTTAAATATTATATTTTAGAATAGTTAAAAATTTATTTAATCCTTTCAAAAAAAATCAATTAAAATAATATTTAAACTTTTTATAATTGACTTAAAAATATAATAATATTAAAACACAGATCATATATTTTTAATATAAAATAAAAATTTATTAACGTAGGATTATATAATTTACATCTTAAAATTTTACTATAAACTATCGTACTAGAATATATCCTTTTAGTAAACCTTCAAAACAATTTTTACACTAATAAAAATAAAATAGAAAACCCACAAATTATATGTAATTATGATTATAATAGGTCAAATGAAAAACTTTCAAAATAAATATAGAAAGTTCTAATTAATCAGTAATATATAATGGACTAAAATCAATCAACTTACCTAAAACAAAAATGAAAATGGCTTTTTGAAAATATGCACTAAATCACATTATAAAATTAATAGAATTAATTGATTAAATCTTACTTACATATATTTTTTCAAATCATTTCATTCTTTTCATTTACTTTCATTTACAAGAATCCATGGATGGAGATGAAGTTAGTGAAGCTATGTCCAAACGAATTAAGATTGATGTCCAAATCGATCCTATTAATATATCTTTTAGGTATTTTATATAATATTCTTTTGTAATAATATATTTTTTTAAACAAAATATTAAGTACTAATATAACTAATTATGTATCATATGAATTTTTTTTTCATACAGTTACGATAACACAATATTATTTGAGCACAAAAAAAAATCAATCATAAAAAAAGAAGAAACCAAAGCACTAAAGGTAAAGTTCATCATTTAATTTGCCGTTTTTTGTTATTATTTGGGGACTCATATTAAAATTTTCTTTTGTTAAAATATAATAAATTAATTTTCTTTTTTATTTTTTATCCCTTCGTTTTGTACCGTGATATTAAATTTTACTGTTTTTGCCATTCATTGTATTCTAATTCTTTCCTAATTTTAGAATTTTTCTTTCCTTGGTATTTTTAAAAGAATAATAACCTATTTTAATATAATTTCATGTCTTGAACAAGTTAACAATAAAAAATATAAAGAAATGGATACATAACTCAAGCAAATAGAAGAAATCGTTAATAATTTTCAAAAGATGTATTTTATCAATTAACTAAATTTTTTTATTGGTTTACCTCAACTCATAATGCCTTTCTTCCCTCTTATACCGCCAAATTTTTATGATCCTTTTTCAAGATTTACTCAAACCTCACCTCCATATACATTCCCTTCGATTCATATGCATATGCCTCCATATCCTCCTTCCTTTGCATCCCATATTCCCAACACACCACTAACCCTTTTATGATCGTTTTTCAGAATTTACTCAAACTTCACCTCCATATACACTCCCTTTGATTCACATGCATATGCCTTCATATCCTCCTCCCTTTACATCTCATATTCCCAGCACACCACTAACCGATGTTATTATGGAAAAACTCAAGTCTCTAGTAGACAAAAGTACTAAAACAATGGTCAAAAAGATTAATACTAATGCTGGGCGTAAAAAAGAATTACTATGCAAAAATTTAGTTTCAATTGGAAAAAAATTCTATTCTCCAAAGTCGTCACCAACTAAAATTCCAAAGTCTTTGTTGGGTAAGGATTCTCCAACTAGATATTCCATCAACCATAACACTTTGCCCAACTTAAATTTGCGTCGGAACGATTATGGAATTGAAGCACCATTTGTAAGTTATAATTTTTTGTTCTTTTTTTTAAGTGAATCTTTTAAAGATTTTAAATTTGCTTGCATTTTAAAATTTGTGTTATAAGAATTTTCTAATTTATTTTTATGTATTGGTTCAATTACAGTGACTTTCGGTTGTATTTAGACCACCTGTTGGAATAAAATTAGATGAAATAGACATATAAGTGGCCACATATATATTTGAATCTGATAAAGATGATGAAATTAATAGGTAAATATGATATCAACCATACATATAATTTACATTTTTTTAGTGTTTTATAACATTATATATAAGACTTTAAATAATTACATTTTTTTATTGCAAAAAAAATCATGCCAGACATAAATTTTTAGCAAGAGGTTCCAAATTTAATGCAAATAGGGACAGTTTTTTCAACTTAATTCCCAAGAGATGGATTGGTGAAGATGTAAGCATTTTTTCTTAATTATCATTTTTAAAAAAAAAATAAATATAATTATATTAATTTTCATGTTTTATTATCTAAAAAAAATAAGTCAATTGAATCTGATATTTTTCTATTTAGATACTATGTGTGTATGTTCATATGCTAACTAATGAGAAAAGATCAGATTTAGAGTGTCTAAGACATTGGTATATGTCTACTGTATTTTCTGTAAGTAATTAATTATTAATTACATGTAAAATTAACTTGTTTTATTCTTATATATTATGTTACATATCGTTAAAGTATATTTTTATTATTGTTTAGAAACTTGTACTCATAGAAAAAAATTCTCCCCCCAAAATGATAATACAATATCAAAAATCTTTTATGAAAAAGGTAGAAACTCTTCATAAGGTAAAAATACTTTAACTTGAACTAAATATAACCTCAATATTCAAGACTTACTTTTATTAAAATTTATTTAATTTGATTTTATACTTAGATATTTGTGCCTGTCAATGAAGACAACATCCATTGGTATCTTGTGTATAAGATGCACGAATGTCAGATAATTTGATTGGACTCTAAGCCAAACTATGAAAAAATGGAGAGAAAAATTTTAATATTAGAAAGCTGGTAATTATTTAAATTTATAACGTTAACATCTATGATTCATATGTAAGCTTTTGTACAGGAGTAATGTTTAACTAATTTAACTTAATCAATTAATAGGTTATGTATATTGAAGAGATGCTTCAAGATGACTCATTTTATGATCTTGAAATCACTGTTAGGCCTAAAATTTCTCGTTTCGCTGATGCAAAGCATATAGAAATAGGAGAACAAAAAATTGGTTCGTAATGAACTAATCTTATCTCTATTTTATTTCTCTTAATATTATGTTGTATACTTTCTTATATGTGATTTTTTTTTCTACACCATTAAAATAGTAATAACTATGGAATTTGGGTAGCAAATTGGATGAAAAATTGTGCTAAAAGTGACAATTATTCCATCAAGGTACGCACACTTTAATATTATTAAATAATTATTAATTAGTTTTAAATTTATGACTTGTTACTTATTATTTTATATTTTAATTTTAGATTGACAACACAACAAGAATGTGCATTACTTTTGATTTGGTTATCAAACCATACAATACAAAACAAGGAATCATTTTGAAAACTGCAAAAAGAACTACAAGTAAATTGAAGAGAAAAATAAGAATTTAGTTAAAAATAATTTTATTTGAATTTAAATTTTTTTGGAACAATATGATAGAATTTTTGAGATCGTTATGTGTAGTTTTTAATATTTGTTTTTGGAGTCTGAAATACAAGTTTCCTTACTTTTATACTTTGCAAGTTTTTAATAAATATTTTTTTATAAATTAAATGCTTAATTTGAGTATTACTTTTCATGAGTCATAACTTATTAATATATTAATACATGTAAGATTTTAATTTCATGATGGACTCGTACATGTGAATGAATTCAATTCAATTAACGGCTCAAAATCATGATAGGTTCATGCGCCAATGCATTCAATTGAATTAATAACTTATTAATATGTGTATAGATTCAATTCCATGATAAGTTAGATAAGCATGCAAATATTAAAAATTTTTAAATCTACCCACACCTTTCTCAAATTATGATTCATGCATATTTAGTGACATAATACAATTGAAGTCATTGTTTCTATGCCCTAAATTAATGTCTTTATAATTTTTTATTTTGAAAAACAACTATTTCGATATTTCCATTTAAACATACATTAATTTAATTTATTATCTTTAAACATACCTTATTAAATTATTAATACCTTACTACTTTATACTTAAATGGTGAGAATAAATGTTAAATAGTGATTATTTATTTGTATGATTATTAATACGTTACTATATTAATTTAATTTATTGTCTTTGTACTTGAATGATGACAATCAGCAATTAATCTGATATTAATCAAGTTCAATTCAAATTTCAAAACACAAATTATTTATTTGTTTCTAGAATACTTTTTTAAAAGAATGATTTTAAAAAAGTAATATCGGTGAGATTATGTGATAATTTTTTTTATTAAATATAAAAAATAATATAAATACATAAAAAATATTTGTTAATAATTACGCGTATATTAAAATTATTTGTTGACTACTAGTATTATTATTCAAGTAAATAATATACAATTTAACTTTTCAACCTTGCTTAAAAAAACTCTTACTTGAGATAATATTTTGCTTTATCACTGTGCTTAATAATAATGATGGACAATAAATAAATAATACATTACTAATCAGTTTTAAAAGTGAATAACTTCAAATACTTGCTCATTTAAATACGTTACAAAAAAATAATTGATCTCTAACTTCTTCTCTTTCTCCAAATCTAAGTCGTAGCTCACAATGCTCATTCTGTCTTACATACAGGCTAATTCAAAAAAATGAGGCAATTTTGGCCGACTGAAAGTGAAACCAGCATTCTTCTGTACAGTACCAAAAAAAAAGTCAATTTTGCTAACTCTTTTTCCATTTTATTTGAGTGTGGTTTGTAGATTGACAATGGAGATGTGATGGATTGAAACCAATAACATCTCTGCACAACTCATGATAATCAGAGAAAAGATACCAATTAAACAGAACATGAAACATTTTACATGCCTATAAACATGAGAGATGGAAGACAAATACAACCAAATTAAATTAGATAAAAAAAATTAAGAAAGAAAATGATGAAGCTGCCTTCAAATACAAAAAAGCTTAAATTAAGACATCCATGATTTGTCAAGTTCCAAAACTCCAAACAAAAATGAAAAAAAGCTTAACTGAGCTTCATGATAGATCCAATTCCAAAACTTCAAACATAACTCAGCTGCATTCAATACAAAATTAAATATTAAATTCACACTTTAAACTTTTCTTCTCTTCCTTTTCTTCATTCTTTTCTTTCTAAAACTTTAATCTACTAAATTGACAATAATTTATTGTGGATAATGTTTTAATTCTCATTGTTAACTAGAATCCTAAAATGTGAAGGGATGAAAAATACGAAGACTACTTCAAGGAACGCAAAGTAATCAGCAACCTGTTTGACTAATGCAAATACTTTTCATGAAATTGGTATACACACAACCAATCATTTATTTGTTTCTTCTGTCATTTGGAGGGATAATTAAAGAAGAATTCAAATAGCAATTTTAGGATTAAACAGTGAACTTGTACGGGCTCAACAACTGAAAAGATAATTTCAATTAGGCGAGTAATTACTTCAGATTCCAGAGCCAATCATAACATATAGTGTAATTAATCTATTTGATAAATCTATATAGTAAATATACAGCTCAAAAAATTGTATCAATGACAGCAAATTTGATCCATAAAGAAATCAACAAAATGAAACACACGGTTTAAACAGGCAAGCATCGAAACAAGTCCATATAACCAAAAAAAATATAATTCATTGTTTGAACACCTAATATCAGGGGTGTGAACGTCAGAGACGGTGATGGAGAACGCCGCTACGCTGGTAGATCGGAGGCGTCAAACACAGGGGTCACGGAGGCTCAAGACGTGAGAGACGGTGGCAACACCGCTGATGGAGGCAGAAACAGGGGGCGCTGTAATCGTGGTCACGGAAGCTAATGACGGGTGATGGAGATGGAGATAGACGAAGGCGTGAGAGATAGAATGGATCTGGCGGTGTCGGTGAGCGGTGGTGAATAGCAGTGGTGAACGGCGATGGTGGGAGAGGTTCAGATCTGAAGGGTTGGGTGTTCAAAATTCTTACTAAGAACAAAAAACAATAATTAGTGGGTGTTTTGGAAAGAGAACACTAATAAAAAAGGGGAGAGGTTTTTCATTTTAATTTTATATTAATTTTTATAAACAAAAATACTTAATCATAGTTAATCATATATGATTAAAGTATAACGTATTCGTATTTATATATAAATAATATTTAATATACTTTTAAAATACATTAAATTTTAAATTTTTAAAATTATTTAATTTTTAATTGATTAGGATTAATAATGTCACATATCTATATTGTATTGATCAACATATACAAAGTATGAATTTTATCACAAATATTAGAGTATGAGAACAATCACCTTCTAATTATGATTAAAGACATATTCACATATTAACTATAAGGGTGGTAAATGACATATATTAATCTTGCCTGGTCAATATCCATCCAAAAACGAAGCAAGTCTTTTCTCTTATGAAACCTATGATGCTCGTAAAAGTTTAAACTCTTTTAAATAACAGTTTCTTTTAGTAGGTTTACTTAATTTTTACACATGTTTTTTTTATTTATTTTGTGCTATTTTTTATTTTTGGAGTTTACTAATAATCGAATTTTAGATCTTTTATCATATTATGATACTATTACTCTCGAAAGCTTAAATTGATAAAAAAAACAATATAAATAATTATATGTTTGTTTGGGTGCCATTATTTTGATATAAAAAATATTTTTTCAATAAATTTTTTTTATTTTTTAATGTGTTTGACAAATTTCTAGTAATAAAAGTAAAAGTACTAAAAAAATAAAAAATATATCTTTTTAAGAAGTTACAATTTACATTTTTTTTAAATATCTTTTTTTAAAGAAAGATATTTTTCACATAATATATGAACAAAAAAGTACTTTTATCTTATTTTATCCAGACATAATTAATAAATAAAAAAATCTTTTTACATGAGATATTCAAACATAAAATCACTTTTACTTTTGTAAAAGATCTTTTTCAATAATAGCTCCCAAACAAAAATTAAAATTAAAATTAATTTAATAAAAATTAATAAACAAAAAATATAATCAAATTTAAACATAAATAAAAAAAATAATCAATTTATAATATAATTATTAAATTTTTAAAAGGATAAAGTACTAAATTAGTCCTCTACGTCTGGGCGTAATTCTGTTTTAATCCTTAAGGTTTAAAGCGTTATATTTGAATCCAAAAGTTTCATTTAGCTTCAATGTAGTCCCACCATGAGGTCAAAGTTAAATAATTAACGAAATATCCTATATGACAGCGGTATAAGAACAAGATCGATGATATGGAGAACAAGTACAAACTCCAAAGGCACAAAATTGCATCAATACATTTATTTATCATTTTTCTTACAATTTAAATGAAATATTTTCTATAAAATAAAGGAGAATGATAAATAAATGTATTGATGCATCCACGATTAATTTTGTACCTTTGGAGCTTGTACTTATTTTCTAGATTATCGACCTTGTTCTTGTATTGCTGTCATATAAGACATTCCGTTAATTATTTAACTTTGACCTCACGGTGGGACTAAATTAAAGTTAAATAAAAATTTTTTGGATTCAAATAGAATACTTTAAACCTTAAAGACCAAAACAGGATGTTGAGTTAAGAAATTAACTAACATAATTGATGATGACACACATTAATTTTATTGGGCTAACTACCCAATTAGTTTTGATGATTTTATTTTAAGTGATGCAAGCTAAATTTCAATAATGCAACAGCCCAAATAAATGAAACAAAAATTTAAAGCTTTCATAGTGTGCTACACTTACACAACAAGTCCAAGAAAAGATCCAAGTTCATTCAATCAATTTGAATTGACCAAAATATAAGAAACACTTAAGGTCCAAAGGAATAAATTGAGCAAAGAAATCACATGGGCTGAGAAGTTAAGTGAATAAAATCCAAACCCAAGGCACAATCTTCAATTGGTATCAACCTTCTCTAAACCTTCTACAATCTTCAAGAGCGTTGGTCTCAAGAATCAAGCTTCATCGCTTGGAGCAAAGGTTTAATGGAAAACAACTTGGGTTCAACCACAGTTGCCTACACTCTAACTGAAGACCAGTCAAAAAATAGGCCACCCTTCTTCAACGGAAAGAACTATGCCTACCGAAAAGAGAGGATGAAGATCTTCATCCAATCCATTGATTACAACATTTGGAAGAATGTTGTGAGTGGTCCCAAGATTCCAACAAAAACAAGTACTGATGGAATGGTGACTCCAAAAGAAGAAGTTGAGTGGAATGAAGACGATAAGAAGACGATGGAGTTGAATGCTAAAGCCATCAACCTTCTTCACTGTGCTATTAACTTTGAAGAGTATCGAAAGGTGTCTAGATGCAAGAAAGCCAAAGAAATCTGGAAAAAAAAAACTCCATGTTACACATGAAGGCACTAAACAAGTCAAAGAAACTAAGATTGATATGCTGCGAAAAGAGTACGAGATGTTTAATAAGAAGGATGGAGAAGGCATTGATGAAGTGTTTGAGAGATTCTCAATCATAATCAACAACCTTGATGCTATGGGTACAAACTACTCAAAACAAACCTTAGTGAGAAAACTCTTTAGAAGCCTCACAAAAGAATGGGAAACCACTGCCACTGTTCTAGCCGAGAGCAATAACCTAAGCCCTATAACCTATAATGAGATGAGAGGAAAACTCCTTGCCTATGAAACCACACACACAAACCCGGACTCAAAGAAAAAGGGAATAGCCCTCAAGTCAAAAATAGAATCAAAAGAGAGTGAGTCTAGTGATGGTATTTCAGATGATGAGCTTATATTTTTTGTTAGGAAATTTAGAAGGATGATGAAGAACAAAGGCAAGTACAAGGGTTCAAGCTGAAAGGAACACAAGATGGACTTGAGCAAAGTGACTTGTCATTATTGCAAGGAGGCTGGACATTTCAAACTAAACTGTCCGAAGCTCAAGAAGGAGGACAAAGGGAAGAAAGAAAAGAAGAGAGTGCTCATGGCAGCTTGGGAGGATCTCGAGAATGACTCCAATGAGGAAGAAGATTCTGAAGGTGAAGATAAAATTTGCTTCATGGCTGGTAATAATCATCTTGATGAGGTAAATTACTATGTCTTGTCTATAGATGATTTACATGCTATAATTGATGATATTACACTAAACACCTCAAAATTGTTGGATAAGTACACTAAATGCAAATCTGAAAAGGATGTATTAAAAGCAAAAAAAATGATTTTTTGAGAGAAAAGGTGAAAGAAACTGAATGTGCTTTGGACATTATTGAAGAAAATAGATTTCTAAAATCTGAACTTGAAAAACTAAAAGGAAAGCACATTGTGGATCCTTCTCAAAAGCTAATTGCTAATAATGAAAGATTAAATGATATGATTAAAAGGTTGAATGGTGACTTCGCAAAATTTGCTCAAAGTTCTAGTAATTTGGACAAATTACTTGCAAGTCAAAGACTATTGTTTGAAAAATCTGGTATAGGTTATGTAACCAAGGAAAGTACAGTTTTTAATAATTCCTCTATAAAATTTGTGGCTTCTTCATCAAATACTGAACCCACATCCAACAAATCTGGTATTGGATATGTTCCCACACTTGAGGAGAAATTTGATGAAGTTTACACAAGTGAAACTGAGCCTTCACCAAGAACTGAAACAATGAGGTTGCCTTCAAGAAATCACCATTTTACAATAAAACCTCATCTTCGAAAAGTCCAAAGGTTTTAAAAAATTCAGGTGAAAATACTTTTGCAAAGAGAAACAATTATAACAAAAATCAGTTTGTCAAAAGAAATGACCTCTTCCTAAAATCAGAAAATTTCATCCCTTTAATCATTTTCAGCACAACAAATCACCTCAATTTTAGCAATATGCACCAAAAAATCATTGTCTTAACTGCATAAAATTTGGTCACTCATATTCACAATGTTTCATAGAAAAGAGAATTGTGGAAAACCAAATTTACAATGTTATTTGTGATTTCAATGCTCTTGGACAACCAAGATGGAATAACTTCAAAGGATCCAAATTAATTTGGATACCTAAGATTTCTTGAAGTTTTTAATGCAGATTTTTCTAGCATCCAAGAACAAAAGGGATATGTGGTACTTGGATAGTGGATGTTCAAGGCAAATGACTGAAAGGTCAACTTACTTCATCAAACTAAACAAGTATGATGGAGGTTTTGTGACCTTTGGAGATTATGGAAAAGGTAAAATAGTAGATGTTAAAAAAGTAGGTGATAATCACTCTACTTTCATTGATGATGTCTTTTTGGTAAGTGGCTCGAAGCACAATCTTTTAAGTATAAGCCAGCTGTGTGACTTAGGATATTTAGTGACTTTCAAAAGACTTGAACGATGTGTTGTAAATGAAAAGACCAATGAAGTGCTTTTTATTGCCAAGCGTTGTAATAATGTGTATGGACTTATCCTTGATGAACTAAAGGATCAAAATGTAGCTTGGTTTCATTCTAAAAAATTTGAAAAGTGGCTATGGCACAAGAGATTGGACCATGCAAGTATGTTTCAAATAAACAAACTTTTAAAGAAAGGATTAGTAAGAGGTCTTCCTTTGATAAAGTTTGACAAAGACATCACTTGTGATGCTTGCCAAATGGAAAAATAAACAAAAAGTTCATTTAAACCAAAGGAAGACATCTCTACTAAAAGGCCACTTGAATTGCTACATATTGATTTGTTTGGTCAAACAAGAACTCAAAGTCTAGGCGGTAAACATTATGGTTTAGTGATTGTGGATGACTATTCTAGGTTTGGTTGGATTTTATTTCTTGCACACAAAAATGAAGCCTTTTCGGCCTTTGAAATTTTTTACAAGAAAATTCAAAATGAAAATGATTTAAAGATCTCTTCTATAAGAAGTGATCATGGAACCGAATTTGAAAACCATTTATTTGAATCCTTTTGTGAGAAATTTGGAATATCTCAAAAATTTTCTTGTCCAAGGACACCATAACAAAATGGTGTTGTGGAAAGAAGAAATAGAAGCATTCAAGAAATTACAAGAGCTATGCTTAGTGAGAGCAATGTTCCAAAATTCCTTTGGGTTGAAGCGGTTAACACAGCTTGCCACATTTTGAATAGAACTATCATAAGAAAATTTTTTAAGAAAACTCCTTATGAACTTTGGAAAGGTTACCCACCAAACTTGGACTACTTGCACATCTTTGAATGCAAATTTTTTGTTTTACATAACAAAGATAATTTGGAGAAATTTGATCCAAAGGCGTATGAGTGCTTATTTATAGGATATTCCACAACTAGTAAAGCTTATAGAGTTTATCATCAAGATGCTAAGATTATTGAGGAATCCATACATGTTACATTTTATGATACTAACTTGGTGCAAATTGTTTTGGAAGATTGTAATGCAGGGAATCAAGCTCAAAAGGACGATGAGACTGCACAAAATCATGAAAATGAAATTTCTGAACAAGCTGAACCAGAAACTGCAGCTGCTGAAAATTTAAGAGACAATTCCATTTTGTCTCATGAATCTGAAGGAGATCCTGAAACCAGCAATACCCAGAATCCCTTGGTAATTGAATCTGCCTCCAAGTCCACCAGACCTCGTGAATGGAGATTCTTGAAGAATTATCCTGAGGAATTTGTCATTGGGGATGTCTCTCATGGGGTTAAAACTCGGTCTTCAACTAGAAAGGCAAATGAAGGAACAAACATTACCCTTCTCTCACAAATGAAGCCTCAAAATGTCAAGGAATCCTTTGATGACCCTTCTTGGGTAAAGGCGATGGAAGATGAGCTTCTTGAATGTGAGAAGAATCAAGTGTGGATATTGGTTCCAAGGCCAAATGGAAAGAAAGTGACCGGCACCAAGTGGATATTTCGGAACAAACTAGGAGAGGATGTTAGCATTGCAAGAAACAAAGCAAGGCTAGTGGCACAAGGATATGACCAAGAAGAAGGAATAGACTTTGATGAATCCTTTGCCCCTGTTGCCCGAATGGAAGTCATAAGACTTCTCTTAGCTTATGCTACTTTTTGTGATTTTAAATTATATATCAAATGGATGTGAAATACGTATTTTTGAATGGTGTGATAGATAGAGAAGTGTATGTAGAGCAGCCACCTGGTTTTGAAAATAAAAAGCTTTCTAACCATGTTTTCAAATTATCAAAAGCTCTCTATGGTTTAAGACAAGCTCCTAGAGCTTGGTATGAGAGACTTAGCTCTTTTCTTTTGAAAAATGATTTTCAAAGAGACACTACAGAAACTACTCTATTTATCAAGAATTCTAATGATTCTTTCATTCTAGTCCAAATATATGTTGATGACATTATTTTTGAATCAACCAATGAAAAGTAAATTTGACATGAGTATGATGGGTGAACTTAATTTTTTCTTTGGGCTATAAATTAAACAAACTGAAAATGGTATTTTCATTCATCAAGAAAGTATGCCAAGGAACTAGTTAATAAATTTGGTATGGAAAATGCTAAACCCCCATGCACCCTAATTCAAAATAAGATAAGGGAGAAACTGAGAACGATGTAGATGAGACTATGTATAGAGGAATGATTGGCTCTCTTATGTACTTAACTTCCTCTAAACCCGATATTGTGCAAAGTGTTGTAATGTGTTCAAGATTCTAATCCAAACCTAAAGAGTCTCATCTTTCTGCAGTTAAGAGGATCATTAGATATGTTCATGGCACATCCAATTTTGGTCTTTGGTATCCTAAGATTGATGATTTTTCTGAAGTTGGTTATTGTGATGCAGATTTTGCCAGTGATAGAGTTGATAGAAGGAGCACTTTAGGCTTATGTTGCTTCCTTGGAAAGTCCTTGAATGTTTGGTCAAGTAAGAAGCAGCCAACAGTGGCTTTATCCACTGCAGAGGCTGAGTATATAGCTGCTTCTTCTTGTTGTTCTCAGCTTATGTGGTTAAAAACACAGCTTGCTGATTATAAATTAAATGCTGTAAATATTCCCTTGTTGTGTGATAATATGAGTGCCATTAATATTCCTAAAAATCCAGTTTTTCACTCTAGGACAAAACATATTGAAGTGAAATTTCGCTCAATAAGAGAACATGTTCAAAAGGGGGATATTAGCATTCAATTTGTTAAATCAGAGGAGCAATTAGCTGATATTTTCACTAAACCACTAGTTGAGGACAGATTTTATATGCTTAGGACCAGTCTAGGAATTTTAAGTTATGATTCATTGTTTGAAAGTTGCTGATGAGTTTGTTGGAGTTTTTGTCTCATAAACAGGTATGAGACAATTCTGGGCATATGAAGAACCTTTTCTGAACAGCATTCTCTGGACTTTACTGCACATGCTGAATCATCTGGGCCAACATTAAAATTTAGAATCTGGGTGGTCTAATATGTTTTCTCAAACCAAACCACCTCTGGGACCAATGATTGTTACATATGATGGTCCAATGTGTTTCCTTAAATTCTTGTGATTTTGTGCATTTTATCTTTAGTGAAAAGGTTTTATTTAAATCATTTTTTATTCTTTTAAAATATTTATTTTTCTCAAATCAAAACACTTTTCATGATGTCAAGTCTTTTTGGTTGATTTACAAAATCTAAAAAAGAAAGGTTTTGAGTTTGTTGATAACCTCATTTTTCTGGACTAGAACCACCTTTTAAAATAAAAAATTCTGTTAAGTGGGATGAAGGAGTTAGTATCTCTTTCAATGATGCTTTAACTCATATTTGTGAACATATTTCTTTGATTGATGGCATCACCCCTACTCACAAAGCCTTGGGTCATGAACGTACTCAGTTGCACCGCATAGTGAACCATATCATCCTTCTTTAGAGTGGCTCATACTAAAGGGTATCTTACACTGACACTATTGTTTTGTATGCTATTCTCACAAAAATAGAAATCTCTTTTGCTTATTTAATGGTAGGATATATGTTTGATTCTGTTAGAAGTGAGAAAGATAAAGCCTTTCTGTATGGGATGTTCTTAACCTATATTTTTGAACATTTTGGTGTTGACTTATCAAATGAGTCATATGAAAATAGATACTCTTATCTAAAAGGAGGTGGTTCAGTGAAACAGCAAAAAAAGGGACCCACTCATTCTGAAAGGGTGTTTCTTGATGATGATGATGATGATGATGATGATGATGACGACTATGAACCAGAAGACTCTCCTCCACCTTCTACCAAGGGTACCTCAGCATCCACTGTTCATAAATATTCTCTATATAGGGTTGTTAAGGATGTAATGCAGGAATTTGTTTCTCAATCAAACCATATGATTGCTATGAGTAAAGAGCAAAGGAAACTAGTCACCAAATATGAGAACTTCCTCAAAAAATCAAGAGACAGAGTGGTTGTTTTCATTAAATTCATTGCCAATCTCCAAGAGGATGACAATGCTGCCACTGATCCTGAAGAAGATGCTGGTTCTGATGAGAATGGTTCGGATGCCATTATTGTTGTTTTCTTTTGAACTACTCTTTGTCTATTTCGGATGCCTAAATTTGTCTCATGTTGCTGCAACCTTTTATTCACTTTTAGTTACTTACTTGTTTTGGACTTTGAACTAACATTTGTTGCAGGTTTTAGTTCATTTTTGTTCCACCCTTGATGACAAAAAGGGGAGTAGTAGTATATAAATTTGATTTATCTTTATGAATCAGGTTATTTTATTGCTATTGTGGTCATTTTCTTTGAATTATTGGGCTGGATTTGTGTTGTTGGTTATGTAAAATTTCTCAGTCAAGTTGAATTGTGTGTAGTTCTTTATTGTATCCTCTATAAGAATAATAAACAGGAAGGAAGAAAAGAGGATAAATTTAAGGGGAGCTACTCTTGAAAAGGAAAGGGGGAGCAACACAAAAGCAAGCAACAAAATCAAAGGGAAGTCTCTAAACTTTATCAAATTTCAATTCCTTTTGATCATTGTTTCAATTATGTTTGTCATCAAGGGGGAGATTGTTGAGTTAAAAAATTAACTAACATAATTGATGATGACAAACATTAATTTTATTGGGCCAACTACCCAATTAGTTTTGATGATTTTGTTTTAAGTGATGCAGGCTAAATTTCAATAATGCAACAGCCCAAATAAATGGAACAAAAATCTGAAGCTTTCATAGTGTGCTACACTTACACAACAAGCCCAAGAAAAGATCCAAGTTCTTTCAATCAATTTGAATTGGCCAAAATCAAAGATGCAGCAGCCCGAATATAAGAAACACTTAAGGCCCAAAGGAATAAATTGAGCAAAGAAATCACATGGGCTGAGAAGTAAGTGAATAGAATCCAAGTCCAAGGCACATCACTCATAAAAAAGAGAGAGAAAGCTTTCTTCCTTGTCCATTTCATCAGAGAAGAAAGAAAGAGAAAGCTTAATCATAAAGGCAAAGGTCTAATCGTTCAAATCAAAGCAGGATAGGCTAGGTCAGAAGAAAGGTGATCTATTTCCATTTACATGTAATTTCATTTCTTCACTTCTTCTTCCTATTGCTACGATACCATTTTTGGTTAAATGAAGAAAGAAGTCTTTGATCTCTGCTGCTGTAAATCAAGGGTTCACAAAGTTTCTTGGAGCCAAAGCACATCATCAATGGTTTAGATTCAAGTTTACCTTTGAAACTTGTATCTTTACTGATCTAAGGCTTTTGGTCAAGCAAAAAATGGTCTGTTCCAGCATTCCATTTTTGGACGTAAATAGAAGAAAGTGAACGACTGAGTTGGTGAAGCACACAGCTCGAGGGTTGACCTAGGAGAGAGCAACTCAGCAACATGCAAGGAGATACAAAAGAAGATTTTTGATCATTCAGAAGCCAAGGAGAGATAACCAGTGTTTTGAGGTTTATGTTCTGAGAAGAGTTTTCTGAAGAAGTTCATCAACTTGGACAGTGCTTCCTAGTCAAAGGAGCATTCCGCCAGAATGAGGAACTAAATCAGAGGCTATAGCAAATCTGGTTCATCACATAACAAAGAGGCTGTTGAAGCATTAATCTCCTTCATGTTTTACAGATTGTAATTTTATTTTTAATGTTTATCTTTTTGTAATTTCTTGAGGTAAAAGGCTGAATGAGAGAGTCATTGAAAGAGCCTAAGAGTGGAAAAAGACAGAGAGATACACATGAGTGAAAAGTCTAGAGTTATTTCAGATTTCTTTAGGTTGATTAAGTGTCTTATATCTTGTACCTGTAAGGTACCCCTTTCTTAGTTGGGTAAGTACTAAGAGTGAAGAGTTAGGTATTAGCATAACCAAGTCAAGTTAGGTTAGAACTTGAGTGTGAAAGGATTGTGTCAATCCTGTGAATTGGTGTATGTAATACTTTAACTATAGTAGAAATTTCACCACTGTTATGGTGGAGACTGGATGTAGGTTGCATAGCACAAGACAACCGAACCAAGATACATGATGGTGTCAGCTTCTCTCTTCCTTACTCTGTTCTGTTTTCTGATATTCATGAGAGAAAATGAAATTGTCTCATAAATTTTCCGCTGCTAAGTTCAAACAAGTTCAGATTGAAAGTTTGTTTTAAAGAGTTAATTTATTAAAGTAAAAGAATGTAATAAATTCAACCCCCCTTTTCTAAGCCTTTTACAACCTTCACATGATTATGTCCAAACGTAGGGGACCAATTTAATACTTTACCCTTTTTAAAATTAATAAAATGATTTACCATAATGTCTATTTTTAAATTACTTTCAAAAACAAAAAATAGTTTCAACTCAATTTTCAATTAAGAAACAATTTTAAAATAACATCAAAATTTACAACACAAAAATAAAAAATAAAATTGTATAATAAAAAACCTCTCTACTTCAAGAAACAAGCTATGAATGAATGTGCGAAGGCGTGTGATTAATCCCAAAATTAAAAGTATATTTTTTTTGTTCTTAAAGTTCAAATTTTTTTTAAAAATATATATAAATTTTAAAATATTTTTAAATTTTATTTTGTTTTAATTTTGTTCTAAAAATTTTTAATTTGTATCAAATATATTCCTACTAATTTTTCAAAAAATTTAGAATTACTTCAACAACAATTACATAGAACGGTAACACAAGTAATCACACATAATTATCATGCATTAATGTTGGTTGGTCTTAAATTTTTTTAAAATTTTAGCTATCAAAAATGTATTTGATACAAATTGAAACATATAGATCCTCTAAATTTTAAATTTTATTTTAAAAGATAAAATGGGATCTCTCACAATTTATTTTATAAATGAGACAAAAAAATTATGAGAGAAACTATTTAAAGTAAAAGATCATACTTTACTCTTTAAAGTAAAAATTCAAAATTTAGAAAATTCAAATTCTAAATCGAAAATTTTTAAAACAAAATTAAAACAAACTAAAATTTAAAAATATTTTTAAAATTTTTATAAAATTTAAAAAGAAAATACTTTACCCAAAAGAATAAAAAACTGCTATAGATCTTTTCAACAATGAAACAGCATACGCCCTTGTTGATAGAGAAATATTATCCAAACGAAATCATAAATTCATAACCTTACACCTCATAATCTCAATTCATGAGTAGAACATCAAAAACAAAAAGCGTATCCACCTAGCAACTCAGTGACTCAGTGAGTGAGACCGGCGATTTAATCACCATCCCTTACAATGGCCGATTAGAACTAGAAACCTGAGAACTTCGAGCTTGTTAGAAACAAGAGATTAAACTGGAGGAAGGATTTGTGTATTATTGAGTGTATTCAAGTTGTCTATTCAAGTTGTGTGTTCAAATTGTCTAGAATGATACAATCTACTTAATATACTAAAACTGGGTTTTCCCCCAACTACTAAAGGTGACGTGTCGATCTCTCGTGCCTCCGTTTTTCCTCCAAAACAAATAAAATTTTTTTCTATTCTAAATTATTTTATTGTAATTATATTATAATTAATACTAAATAAATAATATATAATAATACTAATTTGGCAACATATCTTTATTATAATTATATCAAATCAATATTTAATGCACTATTAAACTACTTATCAATTCTCAATTAAAAATACTTTTAATAATTTTAATGATAATAATAATATCAATAATAGTAATAATAATAATAATAATAATAAATCTTTGTTACCCGATTCACGTATATCAAATAATTTTTTTAAATTATTTTATAAAAAATATCTTTAATATAATTATATTGTAATTAATATTTAATGAATAATATATAATTATACTAATTTAGAAACATATCTTTATTATAATTGTATCAAATCAAAATTTAATGTATTATTAAAAAATTACTTGAATAATAGATAATTTACATATTTATTTTTGTTTTACTAAAGTCTATATATAGTGTTTTCCTGTGGTACATGAATCTAAATTTGAGAGTCAATTCATCATTTTATATTTAGTGTTTTTTTTACTACTTCATAAAATAAGAATGTATTCTTCGTTTTTTATTGAAGTTGATCTTTTTAAGGTACAATTTATAATTTTTTATAATATTTTTTTATATACTTATTCTATTATATTATTCTTTTGATAATTTTTTATTTGTTGTTACTCTAAGTTATTCTTATCGTCTAATATTCCAATTCGATTGTCTTTTGTTACAATCATTTACAATGTATCAAATCCATAAAATACATCATTGAGTTGTCTTCACTGATTCGGGTTCCAACTACATGGATGTAAGCGTTCAAAGAAGAGGCAATAGTCTCTACTTTATCGAAGAATGTAAGCGTTCAATTTTGCTAAATTCATGACAAATTCAGATATGCAATTCCAACGATTGGTAATATATTTAAATTTTTTTAGTTTAAGCTGTTCATTATTAGAATATTTTAACATATTTTGATTTTTTTTCAGAAATTACCAGTTTTCTTTTGCATGTATGCAATGCCATTGAGGGGAATAAGAGTTAGTTTGGTTTCTCGGTATGACAATTCTATACCTTGCCGCATTGCATGGATAGCGGATGATGAAGCTTATCTAACAAGAGGATGGTTTGATTTTGCACGAATTCTAAATATTAAAACTTACGATGTTATTTCAGTTGGTTGTCGTTACAAGAATGATTCTATACTATACGTGACTAAGGACTAGAATAGGTTCAATATTGTTTAGGTAATTTGGTTTTACTATTAATATTTGATTAAATTATAATTATAGAATTTTAAATTATTGCCTCAATTTATATATTACGATTATTTTTTGTGGATGTGCTATTTTTAAATAATTTAATAAAATGAAGTAGTGTCAGATATTATTAAGTTTATTTTTATCCTTTATTTCTTTATTTGTATTTTCATTATATTTGACAAAAAATGAACCTACATATATTAAATCGTTGACCTAAACACAATTTATTTGCCAATAAAAACAGATTTTATTTATAACTGGAATAAAATTTATTTGCCAACAATCGGTGGATAAAATTGAAATTACACCCGTGTCATATAATTCTAATTAATTAATTGATATAAAATAAAATTATACCCGTGCCATAAGTAATAATCTAAATAATTATATCTTAACAAAATATAATTTGAAATAATTTATAAACAATTATCTTAACAAAAATAATTATTTAATAATTGATTTAAAAATCAATGCAAAAAATAATTATTAATAATAGTATTATTAACTGGGTAAATAATATAATTTCAAATTATTACTTGAAATATAAACAATATATGAAAATCTATTGAGTAAATCAATAATTTTATTCCTTAATAATTTGACAATTACTACTCAATTATCCAGCTAATTGAATTAGTAATAACAATTTCCAATTTTAAATTTTGTATATTAAGTAGTTATTAAAAACTGGGTAATAACGATTTACACGGAAAAATTATTGATAAATTCAATTAACCATATAGAAGATAATATACTAACAGTTTTAGTATATTATTTATGGCAAGTAAAATTATTTTCTCAGATTTTCTATTAAAATTGAAATTAGTAATAGTTTTAAAAAATGTTTATTAATAAAATTACTAATAGTCACATTTTTATACACAAGATATATGTTTTCTATATATTATTTAAAAAATATAATGAAACATGAATAATGAATGAGTATGTTATTTCTTCGACTAGCTAATTAATACAAAATTGAGTACCCATTTTTTATTCAATTGAGGTCATATTCTGTTTGGTAAAAGTTTTAATCACCTTAATTAAATCATGTCTTTGTGCCTTAACTTATACAAGTAGTAATATGTTACATATTATTTGATATATCTAAGTAGTTATTTCTCATAGTGGAGATGTAAAAAATCATATTAAGGTTTATTGCCAAATAATTAGTGGATGAATAATAGTAAATTATATTATTTTGGGAAAGTATTTTCATTATAATTATATCAAATCAATATTTAATTATGATAAAATATGTCAATTATAATTATATCATAAAATTATAATAATTACGATATTTATGTTATATATTTTAATCATTTATGTACGTAAATAATTAGAAATCAATCAAATCAAATTATCGCGATAAATAATATGTTGTATATTATTACGGGAAATAATCTGTAGATAAAATTGAAATTACACCCGTGTCATATAATTATAATTGATTAATTGGTATAAAATGAAATTATACCCGTGTCATGAGTAATAATCTAAATAATTTTATCTTAACAAAATATAATTTGAAATAATTTATAAACAAGTATCTTAACAAAAATAATTATTTAATAATTGATTTAAAAATTAATGCAAAAAATAATTTTTAATAATAGTATTATTAACTGGATAAATAATATAATTTCAAATTATTACTTGAAATATAAATAATATATGAAAATCAATTGAATAAATCAATGATTTTGCACCTTAATAATTTGACAATTATTACTCAATTAACCAGTTAATTGAATTAGTAATAACAATTTCCAATTTCAAATTTTGTATATTAAGTAATTATTAAAAACTGGGTAATAACGATTTATACGAAAAAATCATTGATAAATTCAATTAACCATAAAGAAAATAATATACTAACAGTTTTAGTATATTATTTATGGCAAGGAAAATTATTTTTTCAAATTAAATTTTATATAATTATAGTAAGTCTTTATAATTAAAGCAATATAAAACTGCTTCATATATAGCGATAATATTATACATATTTATATATCTTTTCTTTTATCTCTTTTTTTTTTAAATATTGACATATAATTAATGTAAAAAATATATAATATTAAACTGTTTTGTTATGCATATATATGAATTTGTATAATAACCCGTATAATTTATACGTATGGCATAATACATATGTCACAAAAAGATTCCATAATTTTTGAAAACCACTGTTTTGTTATATGAAATTGAAATTGAAATTAAATAATTTCTATTTATATAATTTTTTTCTATTAGTATCGAGTATTTCCATTAAAATTTATATCGTTTGTAATTAGTGTGTGTATATATATAAGTCGTAATAGTCAATTGTTTCAATTATTTTGATGTTAATGCTCTTGCGAATGAACTAAGTGGGTATTTAGAAAGGCTAACTAATGAGCAAAAATTTGCATACGATCAAATAATTGGTGCTGTTAGCGGTAATATGGGTGGACTTTTCTTCTTATACGGTCAAGGTGGTTGTGGAAAAACATTCTTATGGTCAACTATATCATGCTCAATTAGGTTTAAAGGAGGTATAATTTTAAATGTTGTTTCGAGTAGGATTGCTGCACTTTTGTTGTCTAATGGAAGAACTGCACATTCAAGGTTTAAAATTTCTTTGGTCATAAATGAGGATTCTTTGTGTAGCATTAAACAGGAAAGTCCTCTTGCAAGGTTAATATCCAAGGCCAAATTAATCACATGGGATGAAGCTCCAATGATAAGTAAATATTGTTACGAAGCTTTAGACAAATGCCTCAGAGACATCTTAAGGTGCTTATATTCGTATAATGCTCATTTGCCATTTGGAGGTAAAGTTGTTGTTCTCAGAGGAGATTTTAGATAAATTTTACCTGTGATTCTCAGAGGCTCAAGGCAAGATATAATTCAGTCTTCTATTAATTCTTCATATTTGTGGCATAACTGTAAGGTTTTGAAGCTTACAAAAAATATGAGATTGTCACTAGGTGAAAACAACAACATACAAGAACTCATAAATTTTGCAGAATGGCTACACAAAATTGGTGATGGTTTGGCTGGTGATACAACAGATGGTGATCGATCGTTCATATACCATCTGACATTTTGATTAAGAACTCTGAGACAGCTTTGGATGACCTCATTGATTTCGTGTATCCAGATATGTTATCCAATTTATCCGTTGAAAATTATTTCAATGATAGAGCAATTCTTGCACCAACTTTGGATTGTGTCGCTGATGTCAACAACAAGATGACTGCAGGGTTACCTGGACAAGAAAGAGTCTACTTAAGTTCAGACTCTGTGTGTGCTGAAGAGGAAAATATAGAATTTGAGTTAGATGCTTTCTCGCCGGAGATTCTAAATGGAATAAATTGTTCAGGTCTACCACCACACAAGTTGGTTATGAAGGTTGGCGCTCCTGTTATGTTGCTGCGGAATATAGACCAAACTAATGGTTTGTCTAATGGAACGAGGATGCAAGTTAGAAGAATGGGAAATCATGTGATAGAATGCAAGACTTTAACTAGTAACAAAGCTGGAAGTATTGTTCTTATCCCAAGACTGAATCTAATTCCAAATAATGAAACATTGCCGGTCAGGTTTCAAAGAAGACAATTCCCAATTATCATGTCATTTGCAATGGGAATAAATAATTCCCAGGGACAAACTCTATCGAAAGTTAGAATTTACCTTCCAAGGCCAGTTTTCACCCATGGTCAATTGTATGTTGCGTTATCAAAGGTAACGAGTAAAGATGGTCTGCGAGTGCTGTTGCAAGATCATGGACACTTGGAAGATAACTGCACGATGAATGTGTTATATAGAGAAGTTTTTGAGAGCCTATAATAAAAAGGTAATAACAAAATGTCTTACTAAATCTATTTATTTATTAAAATTTATTACTATCACCTAAAAAAATTTAGAAATTCTAAGAACTAATAGATGAATTCTTATTGTACATTAATAGTTTGAGAATATTAAAATTATCATTAAAATTCGTATAATTTTATTCTCTTGACAAACAATTTTATAATTACGTTAATCATATAATTTTATATACAAACATTGATACGATGTTTTCATGTATATACTTTGTAGGTATCAAAGGATAGTATTGAATTGTTATTCAGTAGGTTTAAATTATTTATTGTTTATTACAAAATTTTCTGCATTAAAATTCTCTATTAATTTGTTCTTCATTTTGAGCTGATTTTGATGTTTTCTTACTTCACAGTAAACTAACATATAAAATTTTGTTGATAGATTTAAGTATTACTAGATTATTTATGGTCATATTGAGTATATATGCCTGATTTATTGAAAAAAGTAGATTAAATAACTATTTTATAGTTAATACGATTAATACTTTATTAAGAAAAGAAAAATAACGCATACAAGTTATTTTTTATTAATTAAATTATTATAATTAAAATAAAATTTAACATAACAACTTAAAATTATAATTTCAATATTATTACGTGCATGGCACGGGTGATTAAACTTGTATAAAAGAGTATTTATAGGTACTAAGAGAATCGTAATAATAAAGACGTAATCTCTTATAATAAATATTCAGATATACTAAATAATACTAATTGATCCTAATTGATCCTAATTATATTCCAACATCCCCCCTCAAACTCAAGTGACAACTTGAGTTTAAAACTTATTTAAAACAACGAAATAAAGAGAAAAAAAAGACTGCATAAACTGATAAAACGGTGCAGACGAAACTGCCGGAAGGAAGCGTAGATGGAACTGCCATTTGTATGAAGGAAATGCAGATGGAACTGCCACTAGTTTGAAGGAAGCGCAGACGGAACTACCACTAGTCTAAAGGAAGCACAGACGAAACTATCGCTATCTGAAGAAAGCGTAGACGGAACTGCCGCTTGTCTGAAGGAACCGCAGACGAAACTGTCATGAAAAAATGCAGACAAAACTGCCACAAGAGAACGCAGACGAAACTACCACGAAAGAATACAGACGAAACTGCCACGAGAGAATGACAAAAGGGAAAGAAGAATGTCATAGAAAAAAATGCAAAACTACATTGATTTTACCACAAGGAAAATAACCTATCCTCTTCAAGGAGTATACCATGGCTCTGATACCATGTTAGAAACAAGAGATTAAACTGGAGGAAGGATTTGTGTATTATTGAGTGTATTCAAGTTGTCTATTCAAGTTGTGTGTTAAGTTTTCTAGAATGATACAATATAAAAGGGTATTTATAGGTACTAAGAGAATCATAATAATAAAGACGTAATTTCTTATAATAAATATTCAGATATACTAAATAATACTAATTGATCCTAATTGATCCTAATTATATTCTAACATGGTATCAAGAGCATATGTTTTTTTTTCAATGAACATTTGTTCATAGTTCCTTGTTTTTCCTCTTCCGGTAGTGTTCTTTGGCCTCAATTTTCGACCCTTTCTCGATGCTTTGGTTTGTCACCGCCCCACCATCTTCTTTGTTTCGTCGTTGTGAGTTCAACGAGACCAACCCCGTCGCCGGAAACCGTCGAACGTGCTGCCAAGCGCCGTCTGAAGGTCGCCGTCCATTTTGCTTCTTTTCCTTTTTTCAGATGCTTCCAGGACCGTCCGATCTCCACATCCACACCCAGGATTGACCCACGTGTCACGAAGCCACGCCCCCAGCATCAGCGCCCACCCAGCACCGTTTGATCTTTAACAACGATCCACGGTCCAGCGAGCGCCACGTGTCGCGGAATCAGTGTCTCTAGCAACTCGCGCTCGTACCGACCCGACCCGGACCGCTTCGCGACCTGCGCCCCGCCCTTGCTGACTCAGCTCTGACGAGGTTTCTCTTCTCGAATCAGATGTTGCCATGTGTCACCTTCCCGCAGACGTGGCTGCTGAAGTGGAATCTGACGTGGCAGCTAATGTGTCAGACAGTGGGACCCTCCCTAAGGTTTTTTGGTGAGCTCTTTCCGATTCTGCACTCCGATTTCTCATTTTCTGCTCCGAAATTTCTATTTTTTCTCCTCTCTTTGATCTTTGTGCCTACTATCATGGAAAAGCCAGATATTTTTGCTGCCACCGACAAAAAGGGTAAATTCTGTCAAAACTGTAACCGTTCTGGACACCTCTTCTCCGACTGTCCTTTTGTTGAATGTCGAACATGCCACCAGAAAGGTCATATTAGCTACCATTGTTCACAGCTGTTCTGCCGTTACTGCAAGCTCTCGGGACATTTAATTACCGCTTGCCCTACTCGCCCACCACGTCCTCATCCACTCAACCCGTCTTCTGTCTCTCTATCTGATCTTGCATCTCTTCTTCAGCGTCTTCTCTCCGTTTCTGGTAATACCCCTGCTTCTTTTTCGATCCCTCCAGGTAATTCTAAATGGTACTTTGACTCGGATTGCTTTAATCACATGTTTCCGTTGCGTAATATTTTTTCGTCCTTGTTTACCACTACAAATTGGCCTTCTATCAATATTGCAAATGGCTCCCTCTTGCTAGCAACACACAAGGTTCTATATCCCAGACAACTCTTAATCTTCCTGATACTTATTATATTCCCAAATTAAACTTTAATCTTATTTCTGTTGGTCAACTTTGTTTCTTTCATATTCACCTACTTTTGTCGTTTGTTGTACGAGAGTATATATAAATTTTTTTGTTGCATGGGAGTACATCAAAATTTGAAATATAATTTAAGTAAAAAAATTTCATATTATATACCAATAGAGCAGTGACATGTATTAACAGGGTCATTAAATAAATTATGTGTATTTAAATTATATTTTAAATTTTTAAACAATGGGTAGTTAGAAAAGAGATAAACGTGTTAATAGTAGACAGTTTAATGATTTCCAAGTAAATGTGTTAATCCCTATCATTTAAAATGGACTAAAATTGATCAAACATATCTATTTTAATCTATTATACCAATCTTTTTATGTACTAATTGCATGAAAAAAGTTTATATTATTGATATTATTAATATTTTTTATTAATTCTAATTTTTTTTAAAAAATACATATATCTCATTTACAGTGTAAACGAGATATACTATAAACGAGATATATATCTGTTTACAGAGATAAACACGTGTCGCATACATCCGTCTTATCTCGTTTACACTGTAAACGAGATAAGAGAAGAGTATTTATTTCGGCAAAAAATTTTTAAATTATTTATTTTGATAATTATTACATTTATTTAATTTATAAAAATAAAAAATCCTAGTTTAAGTGGCTAATTCACACAATTTGAGCACAATCTTCTATCTATGTATTATGCTATAAGATTTTTATTGTATTTTTATTTTTTTATAATAACAAATCTTTATATAATGTTATAGGATTCTTTTTAACCTTAACTTTTCATATTCTTTTATCCTTTATTTTTATGTAGGTTACACTATTGTTTTCAATGTTAATGTTAATTTTTTTAATATATATAAATTTAGTTAAAAACTAATTCATTCTCTTGTTCTTTCATATTTATTACTCACTCTTATATTTTTTCTTACTATATAAATCAACATTCATTTCACACATTTTTTTTATCCTCTTTCACAGAATCTCAAATCTTTTTCTCTTTTTTGCTTCTCTCTCTCAATTCTTGCTAATTTTTTACACAATTAGAATTTAGTAGATAATTATAGTTTTATTTTTATTTTTTTTAATTTGTTAAACTAATGTATGTATTAAGTGAGTATATCCATTAGTTTTTCTATTTCTTTGTGTAATTGCATTCATGAGTTATATATTGTCTTTATCGCCTATATATCATTTCTTTTTCCTTTCAACCATTTATATTTTTTTAATATCATTTAGTAGTTGTAGTAATATCGTTGAAAATACATGTCATAATTCATGAAAAATAAAATTAAAAAATTAAATATCATTTTTAACTATCAAAACATTAATAATATTTATACTAGTATTTTATCTAATAATTTTATCATTGTACTATAATATGTAAATATAACCTAAAGAGATAAACAAAAATAAACAAAACTAACTATTTAAAAATAAAAATAAAAAAAATTATATAAAATTAGATGAATAAACTTTAATTGAATTTTTTTATTACTTACACAAAATAGTTTCACAATCATTCTTAGACATTTTATTTAGGAATAAGTATTGTTTTGATCCCTCGAAAAATTTTCTGCTGTTACCTTCATCATCGAATGAAATGGGTGTGTGCAATGCCTCGGTCTCATACTGAAATACGATTTCCTCCAATTCTGTTGGCACTTCACTGAAATAGAATCTCCCTACCCCTACATTATCCGACTGCACACCAGGATTATCACCACCACCTCCTTGATCATTTGGCCCATCAGTCCCCTGACCACCAGCATTAGTGTCTGCACTATTTTCTCCTCTTACATTCACCCTTGTCCCATGCTGAACCATCTTCTTTCTAACCTTAGATTTTTTTTTTTTACCCTTACCTCCTTGCAACTGGCTTCTTCGGAGTCACTACCTTTTTTCACCCTTGATATTTCTTTTTCTCTTGCAACCAGCAACCCCTCCATTACTATCACTTTCAGTACTATAGGTCTCCACTCCAGCTGGTGGAGGTTTGTACAGCACATCTTTCGTACTTTTGTACCCGTCATCTGATGAAGATGATGTCTTCAGTTCCTCTAAAATCCCATCCACATCCACATCCATTACCCCATCACTATTCTTGCTAACATCTTCAACGACCTTAGGGACATCGACTTCATGATCAAAGTATATATGGAACTCAGAAGTCTTTTGGTTCTTTAATATGTTCTCTCGCATTGCATTTATCCCTGCATCCGTAGTTAACATGTTCAATCCAGACTCAATGTCGCTACTTGTGGGATCATACCAGTATACTTCCTTGTATGACTGGTATCCTAAATCCTTAAATAACATTACAAGGTCTCTGAAGTTCACAAAGTCCATATCCATCTCAGGGAACCTCTCTTCCTTCCCATTTTGATAAACCAGGGCTCCATCACTTCCTCTGACAAAGTTACCTCCATGGTGAAAAACTGACACGACAAAAACAGTAACCATCTGAAATTAACCAATCATCAACAACGTGTCAATCCAAAAATAGTTACCAAAAATATGAACGAAATCCCTTTCCCCGAACACAATCTCTCCTTCTAATCCTACGCGCAACGTTTTCAAAAGAGTTTTTCGCCTTCATTACACCACTGTTACCCACACTCTCAACATGCACACACACTGCCTTCACCCTTTGTTCACACCACAATAACCAAAACTTAAATGCTAAGCATCACGATCTTACCTTCTGATGAAAACAGCAATTACAACCTCAACAAAAACCTCCTTCTGGGCCTCCCGCATCAACTTCACCACGCACCGATTGCTCTTTCACATAGTGTAATTTTTTGAAGGAGAAACAGGGGGAGGGACTTTGATCGTTTATCTTCTTAAGTTTTCAATAATTTAGAAGAGCAAACATGGGTTTATGGATATTGCATATAGAAATTAAACTATGTTTGGAGGGATGGGGGATAAACGACATCGTTTTGGAGCCGGGGGACTAATACATCATATTTTTAGAAGGTCTAGTCCACGTGCCATCCCATAACGGCCATGTCAGCACCACAGGAGACACGTCAACATTTTTCGACAGGGCTAACAGACTGAGTTTAGCCCCGGAGAGGGGAGGAGCAGGGTAGATTTGTCCACATTTTTAAAAGGTCAGAAACATATATATTTTTCAATTGTCGAGGACAAAAATATCCACAGAGAAAAAAGTCAAAAACCTATTTATTCTTTTCTCTAAATCTAATTTATATTATTATTTAATTAAATTACAAAATAACAGTTAAACACAATTATTATCTATTTTAAAACGGTATATTTTTTTATATCTTTTTATTGAATAATAATAATAATATTATTGAATCATATATAAATGGGTTTGTCTCTGGTGGCTATAAAGATTGAGTGGCTAAGATGGCTAAGATCAAAGAATAAATCAGAATTTGACATGTGGCAGAGTTTGGAGTTGAATGAATTATGATTTGACCCTAATTAACATGATTGCTAGACACCAAAGAAAAAATAGCTACTTTTCAAAAATATCTTAATAACATTTAAATTTAAAATTAATAGATAAATATAAACCTGCAATTAAATAAATTAAAATGTGTAATTAATTATTATTTATTATTCTAATTAAATCTTTAATGTATAATTATATATTTATATATTTTTAGGAAAAATTTCACTCTCCTCTCCTCTATTTACAAAATATACATTTCCCTCTCTTATAACTTTTAAAAAATCCCCTCTTTAATCTATTTTAATTTTTTTGTGTTAGCTAAGGTTAACTTTTATCTATTTCCAAAAAAAAATTATTTTTTACAAAAATACCCTTTTAACAAAAATTTTATTCTTTTATCATTAAATTTTGCTTACCAAAATACCATTTAATAAATTATTTTTTATTTATTAAATTGGATTTTACCAAAATATTTTTTTAAAAATTAATAATTAAATTATATTTTCCTATACCCTTCAATAATTTTTTAATTATTAAATTATAATTTTACCAAAATTTTGGTTAATAATTTTTTATATTTTACTATTAATTTTTCGATATCAATGTATATTATTTTAAAATTAAATAAAAAAAATCTTACCATTGTTAATATGTATAACAATCAATATATATTGATGTTGAAAAATAATTTTACTAAGATTTTTTTATATTAAAATAAAATATATTAATATCGAAAAATTAATAGTAAAATATAAAAAAATTGTTAACACAAATTTTGGTAAAATCATAATTTAATAATTAAAAAATTATTGAAGGGTATCTTAGAAAATATAATTTAATTATTAAATTTTTTTAAAGATATTTTGGTAAAAATACAATTTAATTAATAAAAAAATAATTTATTAAAGGATATTTTGGTAAGTAAAATTAATGACAAAAAATTAAAATTTTTACTAAACAGTATTTTTGTAAAAAAAAATTATTTTTTTTCTTGAAAGGTGGATAAAGTTAAAATTAGTTAACACAAAAAAATTAAAATGGATTAAAGAGGAGGTTTTTTAAAAGTTATAAAGAAGGAGAATATACATTTTATAAATAGAGAAAAGGAAAGTGTCATTTTAACATATTTTTATGAATTTAATTTTGATACACTGTTAATATATAATAATTTATACGAACATTTAACAATTATGTATTATTATGTCAATAAAAATAATTATTTTTTATTAACCATATAAACAATTGTCTAAAAAGATTATAATTAAACAACTATATAAAATATTTTATATTATCAGTATAATAAAATTAAATTAAATTTTTATTAATAAGTCTTTCTTTTAATATATATTTCACAAGTATGATATATTTAAAAAAAAGGATATTTCATCATCATGTCTTTTTTTTATTTTTATATTAATTATTAACTAATGATCAGTCAATTTTCTTGATAATATTCGTAACTTTATTCTTTTAATTTAATTCAGTTTCTTAAGGTACATTATTATTAATTTAAACATTTTTTCCATTTTCGTAAGAATTTAAATTTAACGCATATTTAAAAAAATTTTCATAATTTTTAAATCAAAATTTTAATTCAATTTGTTAAGTTAAATTGTTATATAGATCACCATAAATTTATTATCCGTATGTGTAAAATTTAAATTCAAAATTTTATTAAAAATTTTATCATAGTTTTTAAATCAAAAATTAAATTTACTTTGTTAAGTTAAAAAATTAGTTAAATCACTATAAATTTATGATCACTGTTTCTTAATTTTTTAAATTACAAAGTTATAAAGTGTTAATATTTTTTTTTCTTTCTGTTTTAAACTGTGTGCTTTACAAATTCTACTAAATTCTTCATACCACATGTCATATATTTATTGAATGGTCAACTCTTAGTCATGGTTGACCACCATTCTTTTGGCCACCAGAGACTCACCCTATATAAATTATCAAATTATATAAATATATTGTACAATATTTTTTACAAATTAATTTCTAAGTTTAATATTAATTTACATATTATCTAATATATCCCTAAACAATATATCCCTAAACAATATATATAGCATTTTAAATTTATACTATATAATATTAATTTAGCATTCCGCATATCCCGTGAGTCTTATCTAGTTTATATGGTTGTAATCAACACTTGTAAAGTCTACATGAGACTTCTCAAGTATCACTGTTTCAAATGTTGGGAAGTTACATTACATGAAATGGAAAGCCAATTCACTTGAAACCAACTCAAATGTTATATTAAACAATATATCCACTTCCTGCCTGCTATAGCTTGGTGCATTCTTATACACAACCTTACTTTGTCCGAACCAACTCGAGCGGCAATGTTTCCATTGCTAGCTGAAATTTCATAAAGGAAATTGGAAAACAAAAGGATCCTTAATAAAGTGAAGAACAATAAATGATAAATGAACTGCCATTTGGGGAAAATGGAACTGAATTTACCCAAAGTTTTGGAGTTCCGGAGTCAGTCTTCTTATGCAGTTGAGATAGGTCTGACTGAAAACTTATGACAATGGCAACTTTGAACTCAATTGAGAAGGGACTGCATGGAAATAGAGAAAGAATAAAATAAAACAATAGACATCGAGCCATCAAGATTTGGAGTGTAGGATCCAAGAATTTTCGCAAGCAAATATGAAACAATTTATTATAAGGTTATTTATGAAATGGAAATATAGTTTACTGAGTATCCTTGAGCACATCACATGCAAAAAGTTGCAACAATTACTATTGTGCAATACACTGAATGGAAATTATCAAGAACAAGACACTTACCCAGCAAAAGTTGTTGGACACGTCAGAAGCCGCGGAAGTATTACATAGATAGGTATAGTCAAATTATGGCATACATCTCCATCTGCTATCTGATAAATGGAAAGGGAGTTAAAACATTGTTTTAATTTCAAATGCTTTTAAATTTGTATCACTTGCCTGGGTCGTTTGTATCAAAGATGTTTCAGTTGCAATTTTCTCCCCAAGAAGAATGGACTCAACACGAAACAACTGAATGTCGATTGAGTGAATCGGAACTGCAGATGTTTCTACAGTTAACTCACCACTAATAGGACCAGCCAAAGAACACTGAGAAGAGATCTTCCCCATCACCCGAAATCCACCTATTCAACAATACATCAGCATTAACCTCATGATTTTTTCCATTAAAATGTTTGCAAATACTATTATTCAAGTTCATTACCAACAAACACAAGCAAGTTAATATCTGCCACAGTAAATGAGAAATGTGAAAGCAATAAGATAAATGGTTTTAATGAGAAAGTATACCCTTAAATAAAAGAACAACACACCAGATTTTAATTCAGGAAGCAGAGAGTGTCGTTGAGTGTCCTGGGTTATGTAGAAGATTACCATTTCTGGAGGAATTGGCCGTTGTAGAAGATCAGCTGAAAAAATCCACAAACAAAAGAAATACTAGTAGTTTAATCATGATTACGTGAATAAATGTATAAAAACAGAACATTTGATTGCAACGAACTTATACCTTTATCACTTTCAACAATGAACTCCATTGTTGTTGATAAAGATTTATGTAAGTATCCGCGAGTCACATCTACAGTCACCAAATACTATAAAGGCTATCAATCACCAACTGTCGAAATTAGTTGATAAGTTAAATAAATAAAACAGAGACTTACACGTGTAAAATGAGTTATTTTTTATCAATTTTCAATTCTAAGAATTTACACCATCAGTGAACCATATGGCATCACCAAACCTTATTAGTGTAAAAATATTCAACCTTGATTAAGATCAAAGCCAATCACCAACTGTTGAAATTAGTTGATAAGTTAAATAAATAAAACAGAGACTTAAACCTGTAAAATGAGTTAATTTTGATCAATTTTCAATTCTAAGAATTTACACCATCAGTGAACCATATAGCATCACCAAACCTTATTAGTGTAAAAATATTCAACCTTGATTAAGATCAAAGCCAACTTCTTTACCAAATGTCAAAAAGAGAGATAATAATCAATAGTAGGAATGGTGGTGAAAATTTAATCATGTAGATCAGTTGGCTAAGAAAGCATCTTCCATTACATTACCTGGATACTTATATTTGCCCCATGGAAAGTCTCATAAAACTTTTCCAAATTTTCACCTTTCTGTCTAAGGGTCACCGAAAATGGTATCTGCCACAAGATTGCAAACCTTTAAATGAATATGAACACAGTGAACTAGGTTAAATCAAATTAATAGGAAAACCTGTCAACTATGGTACTAAATTTTCACTCAAAAGAACATTATAGTATTTCAAATATTATTTTGTTCAGAAAAGCCAACTTAAGACAGGAACTGCAAGAACAAATCCAACTATGTTATTCGAACAGTGAGATCAGATTTGTTTCGTAGGACAGTATCATATTTTTGGCAAAAATGAGAAAGTAAATCCAGATGAGACAAGACACTCATTAAGGGGTAAAATCATATAACAAAACAGCTTCTTAAAAGCTTAATCTTCCAGATGGTTGCAAGTCTAGAAATCAGATATTTAACTGAACTTCACCAAAATTATGAGAAAACCTCTGCAGAATCACATATGGTTATGCTTATCTTTTTATCAAATTAAATTCCTCTATCCCCAAAACAAGAACCTCATGCACCAGGCCCACCTCTTTGGGAAACAAAACACAATGGGCTAGCTCAATATCTTATCCACTTGATAGCTGATACTAGATATCATGCCTTAATAAGATAAGTAGTCTAAAAGACAAAACTGTAATAAATAGAAACTTCTATTCATTCACTAATGATATATTACCTCTGTTGTGCCCGAAGCAATCTTTCCAGAAGGTTTAACCTCGATGGTCCTATTCCTGTTTACAAGTTAGTCATAACAAGTTTCATATTTTCCTTTCTGTAACACCAGAAATTCCTTATGAGTGCTATTAGCAAAGTATCAGCTTGAATGAAAGTGATCATGCAAAGCATAATTGTTATCAACCAACTTCACGATGCCGTTTATGTTGGTCCCAACTAGTTTTTAGGGAAATGATAATGCCACTTCCATTTTTGATAATGCCACTCCACACATGATTCTTTTGCATTGTATATTTTTATGAATTTGTGGAAAAAAGAAGTGGGATTATCAAAATTGGAGTGGCAATATTCATTTCCTAGTTTTTATCTAAAGCATTTAAACTTTTTTATTTGCAAAAAAAAAAAAAAAAAAAACATTAACTCATTATTGCAATATTGAATGTAACTCTTTTCAATTACAATATATCCCAATGATGTTATTTACAATTATAAACTCAATGTTTTATTCTGCCATTTAAGTTTAATAATAATTTGAAAATCAAATCAAACATTAAGTCTATCAGAATTTTGGAGATCACAAATTTCAGCAGAAACTCCGCCTATGTTACACTTGCGGTACATAGCCGGTCCCAAGCCCGGATAAAGGAGGAGGGTTGTGTTAGGTCTTCGGCAACCAACGTAAAAATATAGCCGAACCCCCCATGACAAATTTCAGCAGAGGCAGCAATGACAGTTTAAGACACATCGGAGGCAGAGGCGGTGGGGTTGTGCCGTGGTGAGGGCGAGGGGTTTAGGTGGAGGTGGAGGTGGAGGTGGAGGTGGAGGTGGAGGTGGAGGTGGAGGGTGGTGGTAGTGGGGTCATGAGGGACAAATTGGTCCTGACCAATCCCAATCCCCCTCTAGCACGGCATTTAAATGGTCATTTCATCACAATAACAAGCCAGCTAGGAAAGTTTTGTTATCAGTTCACGGTGGATTTCACAAAAAGGGCTATGTTGTCTCACGACAAACAGGATCAAGGGCCAAATTGTCCTGTTTTTTTTTGTCATGCGTCACATTTTCCTCTAGGAAGATATACACGGACCAAATTGGGTGTTTACTCGCAAAATTAACAAATTACAGGGATAATTTGCCAATTTTAAAAGCATAAATACAAGTTGAGTTACACACTGTTGGATCTAAAAGTAAAAAACCTAACAGCTAAAATTAAAAGCAAACTTAGAGGACTAATGTTAGCCCCAAATAAATCTGGGACCAACAGAAATGCCACCCACTTTCACCATCAAAAAGAAAACAATAGATGATATAATGTACTCTCACGAATTCTTCTTATCATTACTATCTTCTTGTTATATATATATATATATATATATATATATATATATAAAGTATTGTCTCTCATGAAGATTTACCTAGTCAAAGACCGGTAAGTTAATCACAGTCACATAGAAACTGAATCAAATCCCAAATAAGCAGACTAATCTGCAAATCTATAATTATAAGGTTATGCATTACGGTTGGCTCATCGAGAAAGATCATATATGCAAAAATGAATAAGGTAGAAATCATTTACAATTTGTTATTTTGTTTAGACAAGGAAGCAAGAAATCAATAACACTATTTGCCATATTTTGAAAGGAAAAGAAAATCAACAGCATCAATAAAATTCACACTCTGCTTGTCAAATTACACAGTAAGAGAACAAGAAACAAACTTACAAAATAGGAATTGGCTTAATAACTCCATAGAGTGACTCAACAACCCCAGCTGATCCTCCACGAACCTTCACCATACACAACAATAAGGCCAACAAAACCATGAATTAAAGCTTCAATAAAATACTAACTATAAGGTTTGCGTCTTTTTGGTGTAACGAAAGAGAAGGGTGAACCTGCATGTTGACGGATCCTTTGAGAGTAAGGCGAATTCCATAGTGGGAAATTGAAGACTGCGTTTTGATGATGATTTTGCCTTCCAGTGCTTCCTGAAGTCAAATTCCCAATCAATAATCGATTAAGAACATTTGTGTGTGTGTGTGTGTGTGTGTGTGTGTGTGTGTGTGTGTGAGAGAGAGAGAGAGAGAGAGAGAGAGAGAGAGAGAGAGAGAGAGTTACCGAAGGGCGATAAATACGATTGAAGCGCGAGAGTTTGAGGTCGATAGACATCGCAACTAACTAAAAAACAAACAAGCACTGGTCACTGGCTCTGTGGCTCACATGAATTATGAGCAAGGTTCTGAAAACCGGACTGGTCATCAAACCGTTCTAGTCACTGGTTTACTGGTCCAACCGGTCCAACCGTGGTTCAACCGGAAAAACCGTTCCATGATAAAATAATAAATAAATTATAAATAAACATCATAAAATATCTTTCAAATTTAAAACCCTATACAAACTATCAGTCTATCACCAACTAAATGTAATTAATTAATCATCAAAATATGCAAAATTAACATCATTATACTTCCATTAAAAATAACTGGATTGAATTGCAATGCACAAGTTAAAGATAGACAATATTGCCTTAAGTAATTGAGTCAAAAAGTAAAACAAAACAGGCCCTTTTAGTTCTTTTATGCTTGTAGGCTTTCAATAATACAATCATTACCATACAGAGGAACTTTCTTGAAGGAATTTATGGCAACCAAAATAGGCCCTGCTTTTGTCTGAATTGTACAAGATATGATTAACAAGGTTAAATATTGTAGTTAATCAGACCAAAAAAGAACATTTCCCAGTTGTCTCACTGAGTACAGCCAAATGGCACAAACATCACTGTGTACTAGCATAATTCTAGATCAGACTCAGTTCCAGAAGATGTTATTATCTTCACCAGCTCCCAATTCCCATTTGAAAGTTGAAGCCAACACTGAACCTTTTGAAATAACGAACTTCAGAAGTAAGGGAAAGAAATAGAAAATTCTAAACTATCCATGTCTTACTAATAATGAGAACAGAAAAACTCAATCTCTTGAACTCAATAATTACATCAGTTATCCAACTAAATAATTGCATCACAGTTATCATAAACTGATTTCAAAGCCTAGAAGCAGAGTGAAATTAAAAACATGAAGCATATAATAAATCAAAAGATCACCAATTGCAATTTTTTAATAAGAACAGAAGTTAAGAACAATGAAAAATGAAGAAAGATTAACATTTTTCAACCCAAATTTAACAAAGCTCATCACAATGATTAACAACAACAAAAACACTGTAGGAACAGTGAATCAGTAACATGGGCAGTGCAAATTTAAAATTTAAAAGTTATCAATTTAAAATCTATCATCAAATACAATCAGTGAGCAAAGCCAATCAACCAAGCACTGACTGAGCATTCTGTTATGATTCTGTTACTGGGAAGCAACAAATTCAAGTTACAGCAACATATTTAACAAATCTTAGTAAAGTCCCGATTTACAGCAACATTTAGATCAGCAACAAGGCAAATTTATTGATTAGCAATTCAGCAACATGCACAAATACAGGGAGAAGGGAAATTTGGAAAAGAGAGAACAGGGAAGCGATGGTTCAGGGACTCACCAACCGTTGACGCCGAGTCGGCAACCACCCCACAGAAGGCGACGAAGCAAGAGACAACCCCACGAGTTGCTTCTGCCGCCGGCGACGAGACAGACGAACCACGAGATGCCAGTGACCGAGACGAGACTCGAGTGACACTGGGAGGCAGAATCGAGCAGAGACAACCACGGACAACGAGCAGCAACCAACGCGCACAGGTCGAGCACCCACTGGCGGAGGAAGGCGCGAGCAGCCGAGCACAGAGGAGAGAGACGAGATGCGAGCACACGACGCGGAGGATCCCGAGAGAGAACCGAGACCACGAAGACGGTAGTTCTTGAGTCGTCGGACGGCGGCAGTAGACCCTCACTCCGACAGACGGCGACAACGATTGGTGGAGGCTGCTAGGGTTTGCTTTCTTTGGTGGAGGCTAGGGCATTTGCTGGAAGGAGTTGGAGAAGGGGGATAAGTGGATAACGCGTGCAATCTTTTCCTTCACGAAAGGAAACGACGTCGTTTTTGTAAACCGGCCGGCTTCTGGTCCGGTCAGCCGACCGGTTACCGGCCAGCGGTTCTCGAATGGTTTTAGATTGTGCGGTTTTGCACATTGGATCGGATCTTTTCTTTGCCGGTCCGGTTGAACCGGTTTGACCGGTCAATCCGATCCAGTTTTCAAAACATTGGTTATGACATGAGTTTAGTTTTGAGAATGCAACACTCCACTTCATTTCCTATTATAAATTGCTCCGGTAACCTTAGCAACATGGAGGTTAAAATTATATAAAGAAGAAAATATCATATCGGTGCTCCACATATTCTAATTTTGGTCAAATTGATTTTTGTTATTGACAAAATAATCTTTGAATGATTTTAAAATTTGACAAGCATATTCGTAAACTCATCAGAGTGCAATTCTAACGAAAATAATGCTAAAGTGGCCGTTGTATTTTCCTGTTATGATAATCTTATTAATGTACATATATAGGTGGAATTTTTAATTAATTAATCAAATTCTATCTGAACAATCCATATCCTAACCTTAATCTCCCTCCCCAATGCACTCTCACACTTTCTCACTTTAAAATGAACCAAAACGGCGTCTCAACCTTTCCACTCTCACAGAGTCGCTGTCGCTAACACTGTGTGGTCACGCGTCTCCTTGCGGGGTCTACTACATCTGCCAACTCATGTGTTGTTCGTCACCGGTCTGTGCTTCGCGGTGGCTCGTTTCTCTCCTTGCGGTCAAATATAAGAACAGACACACGTAGTAGTGGTGTCTCACATCAGCCTCGTCTCCGCGCCTCTCGCCCATAATTGTGTCTCATTTTCCTACCGCTAGTCGCTAATCACAACTGCTCGCTGCTCATACAATATAAACAAGATAAGATACGTTTTCCGTTGAACATATCACGTTTGCACACGTGGTACATGAGAGATGATGCACTACACATATCTCGTTTACAGTATAAATGAGATACGTAAAAAATTATATCATTTACACTCTAAACGAGATAGACTACGAGAAATTTTGACTAGTTATAAAAGGATCTATAAGTATTAGTCTTCTCCACAAACATTTCACTTCTTCTTCTCCACTCTTTTAATAAATCTAGTAAAAGTATCTAGTTGTAGTGGATATATTGTTGTATGTATGTATCCCAATTATCATATGAAAAACAATGACAATGAAGTTGTTTTTGAGTGTGATAGTCCTTTTCTTTTGCGCACTTAGAGACTAAGTTCTTTGTCTGAGTTACAGAGTCTGATATTTTACGAGTCTCAGTGCTAATGGGACAAAGGAGATTGGAAAAGTTAGATATAGGTTGTTAGCACCGATGAAAAATCGAGTATTTTAATTTTGTATTTTTTGACTCGATGGTCATGAGCATGTGCGCCTGATGTTTGATATCTACGGGAAAATCATGGCCGAATAAGTGATGAAACTTTCTGTGGAGGTTAGTGATATTGGTAGTGGTGGTTCTAGGCCTCGAATTTTCTCTAAGATGACCCACCTTTTGCATCACTCCCTTTGCACCGTGCTAGTCCTATAGTACACATGGACATGGACAGTGAGAAGTCGGATGAAGAGTATGTTGCGGATAGCAACAAAAATGGTTCTTCTGAGAATGATGATGAGCAGAAGTTTGTACCAGAGACTCCTATCGGTGATGGTTCTCATGGATGATAAGGTAAGTTGATTATTTTTCATGATTTTATTAAGTAATGCTAGGCCAAGTTTATAAATATTTTTTGTTCATATTTTAAAGAATAACAAGTAACGAGCAAAGATGGTCTGCGAGTGCTGTTGCAAGATCACAGAAACTTGGAAGATAACTGCACGATGAATATGGTATATAGAGAATTTTTTGAAAACTTATAATGAAAATGTAATAATGAAATCTCTTAATTAAATTTATTAATTTATTAACATTTATTACTATCAATTAAAAAAATTGACAAATGTTTAGTGCTAATGGGTAATGTATTCTTATTGTACATTTATAGCTTGAGAATATTAAAATTATCGTAAAAATTCGTATTATTTTATTCTCCTGATAAATAATTTTATAATTACGTTAATCATATACAATTTAACATTGATATAATATTGTTTCAAGTATATATTTTGCAGGCATCAAAGAATAGTGTTGAATTGTTATTCAGTGGGTTTAAATTATTTATTGTTTATTAGAGAACTTTCTGTATTAGAATTCTGTAATAATTTGTTGTTAATTTTGAGCTGATTTTGATATGTTCTTAGTTCACAGTAAACCAATATATAAAAATTTGTTAGTGGATTTAAGTATTATTAGATTATTTATGATCACATTTAGTATATATGTCTGATTTATTGAAGAAAGTAGATTACTAAAACCGATTAATAACTATTTTAGAGCTAATTTAATTAACACTAGATAAAAAAAACAAACAATGCATAATATGTTATTTTTTTATTAATCAAATTATTATAATTCAAATTAATTTTAACAAAATAACTTAAAATTATAATTTTAATCTTATCACGTGCATGGTACAGGTAATTACACTTGTTAATACATATAAAGAGGAAAATATAAAATCTGTATTCGAAATATTCTAATTCTGATTTGATGATATTTGATTTTTGCTATTGACAAAATAATTTTTACATAATTTTAAAATTTGAACAACCGTATTCGTAAATTCGTCGAAACGCAACTCTAACGGAAATAATGCTAAAGTGGCCAATGTATTTTACTCTTATGACAATCTTATTAATGTATATATTTATAGGTGGAATTTTTAATTAATTAATCAAATTTCATCTGAACAATCCAAACCCCTAACCTTAACCTCCTTCTCCAACACATTCTCACACTCTCTCACACTAAAATGAACCAAAACGGTGTCTCAATCTTTCCACTCTCATAGAGTCGCTGTCGCTAACATCGTGTGGTTCTCCTTGCGGGATCCACTGCATCTACCAACTCCTGTGTCGGTTGTCGCCAGTTTGTGTTTCGCGGTGGCTCGCTTCTCTCTCTGTGGTCAAGCATAAGAACTAACACACACAGCAGCGGCGTCTCGCATCAACCTCGTCTCTGCGTCTCTCGCCAATAGTTGTGTCTCATTTTCCTACCGCCAGTCGCTTATCACAACTGCTCGCTGCTCATACAATATAAACGAGATAAGATACATTTTGCGTTGAACATATCACATTTGCACACGTGATACATAAGAGAGGATGCACTACACGTATCTCGTTTAACTGTAAATAATGTAAATGAGATACAGTTAAATTCAACTCGTTTATAGTTTAAACGAGATACGTAAAAAACTATATCATTTACACTCTAAACGAGATAGACTACGAGAAATTTTGACCAAGTATAAAAGGATCTGTAAGTATTAGTCTTCACCACAAGCATTTTACATCTTCTTCTCTATTCTTTCAATAAATCTAGTAAAAGTATCTAGTGGTATTAGATATATTGTTATAAGTATATATCCCAATTGTCATATGAGAAACAGTGACAATGGAGTTGTGTTTGAGTGTGATAGTCCTATCCTCTTGCGCACTTGGAGACTAAGTTCTTTGTCTGAGTTACAGAGTCTGATATTGATGAGTCTCGGTACTAATAGGACAAAGGAGATTGAAAAAGTTATATATAGGTTGCTAGCATCGATGAAAAATCGAGTATTTTGGTTTTGTATTTTTTGACTCGATGAGCATGTGCGCCAGATGTTTGATATCCACGAGAGAATCGTGGCTGAACAAGTGATGGAACATTCTGTGGAGGTTGGTGATGTTGGTAGTGGTAGTTCTAGGCACTCGAATTTTGTCCAAGATGATCCATCTCTTGCACCACTCTCTCTGCACTGTGCTAGTTCAGTGGTACACATGGATGTGGACAGTGAGAAGTCGGATGAAGAGTATGTTGTCGATAGCAACAAAAATAGTTCTTCTAAGGATGATGATGAGCATAAGTTTGTACCAGAGACTCCTATCGGTGGAATAGTTTGGTATTTTCTTCTTGCCCCAAAATCAATTTCAAAGTTATCAGTTGTACTCAGTCAGTATTATACATTGGATCTGGACACGATGCATGAGAAAACTCTATTTCCAATATAGGTGGAGACAATTACAACATAGACATTGGTGTGGAGTTTTGCATTGGTCCAGATTCAAAAATAGAGAAGTTGTCATGCTAGGTGTGAAGAATTACATCATTTGGAGAAGTGTTGAGTATAGAGTCGTGGAGTTGGATCGATCAAAGTACCATGTGCATTGCAGGAAATATACAGCAAGATGTCCTTGGAGTATCCGTGTTGTCCTTCGACCAAATCTCAGATATTGGTAAGTCATTATTCAATGCCTAAAGTATATTCTTATTTATCATAATTATTTTGGGATGAATGTCTAGTAATTCCATTTTAATCCCATGAGATGTCAGACTGGGCCAGTAGATTCAACAAGAAAATATGGTTACAACATTGTGATAGCGGTCGCAGGCTTGGGCACATTACAACAAAGCTCTCCAAATGAATTAAAGCTGTTTTGAAAGGTATGCGGTATGTAGCGATTTCATTCATTGTTAGATGTACTTACAAGAGGCTCTAGCAGTTGTTCGTCATGAAAGATAGGGAGGCACAATCACAATTGACAGCCCGTAATCAGTTTTCTCACTGGCTGCTAGCTGGTATTGAAAAAAATAGGGAGAAATCCCAAAGATGCGAGTAACACATCGTAATAGGAAGGCCTCAATGTTTGAGTGCGGGCACATGTGAATATGGTCCTTTCCAGACACTTTATTTTCTATGTCGTCATGCACTTACTGCTTGTGCCACAGTAAGTGTCGAGTGGGAGAGATATGTTCATCCAGTGTATATATAAGAGGCAGTGTTCAAGGTGTATGAGGTAGAGTTCCCGCCATGCATAAGAAAGCTACTGGGAGACCAGTTTCTATGAGATTTCATAATGAGATGGATGAGGTCGAGCATGTAAAAAAAAGGTGTGGGCTATGCAAACAAACATGCCATACTCGGAAAGGGTGCCCCAATCAGCCCACAGAGGATACCTAGTTGTGTCATGTATTTCATTATTGTAGTTGTGGGGTCTTATTTATTGGCTGTGTCAGCCATACCTATCGGCGTGTTGCTCTCCTCCACGGGCGTCGGTGCAGTGCTCTCCTTCGCGGTCATCTTCTCCACGCACGCTGCTCCACGGCTTGTCCTCCTCCTGTCTCGGCTCAACGTACGCGGTCACCTTCGAGAAACCCATCTCCTTTTTCTTCTTCTTCCCCTGTCTCGCCTCCTCCTTTTTGCAAGCTCTGACAACACTACATGCAGCTGTAACCCCCTTCCTCCTCCTCTGCGTATTGGTAAGAAGCTTCTGATTTTTACTATGGAATGAAATTTCTGAATACATTGATTCTGAATGAAGATTGGGAATGTTTTGAATTTTAGTATGAAAATGAAATTTTTGAATGCATTTATTCTGAATTTCCGCCATGGGAATGTTCTGAATGTACTGAATTTTAGTAATACATAAATTTGTTATATCATGGGTTTCATGTTGATGCTGATTTAACAGATAGGAAGATTCAAAAGAAGGTAACAAAATCCTCCTGAATTGATACTTTGGCTATAGTCCAATGTTTCATTCATTTGATATGAAAATAATGCCAACATTTTTTTTATCTACTGCTTGATGGAATGTTTACAGCTAAGTTTTATTATGTACAAAATATTGAGAAACCAAGTTTTTTCAATTCTTAGTACAACTAAGTTTTTACAGCTAAGTTTTTTTTATCTACTTCTATTTAATTTGTTGACTTTGTTATGACTAATCTCTTAGCCAAATAAATATCTTAATTGAAAGTTATGCCATGCTGCAGGTGCCAGAGGCTCAGCTAGCACAGTAGAACTACATTTTGGTTGTTGGAGAGCTGGAAGCAGAAACTGGACATGTGCTTCTTATTTTTGCTTTGGATGCCGCATTAACAGTTCTCACTTTCAGGTACAGTTGTTTAGTTGAGTTATACTAAATCCATTTGATGATATTTTGGTTGTTGTTATCTGCTTAATCCATGCTATGGTTTTCAGTAAGAATTAAATTCATGCACTTTAGCTTGTCTATACTTTATAGTAGTATTTAGTGATGCAGTATTAAGCAAAGTTGCTCTTTATAGTCTCTATAAATTTGATTGTTTTCCTCCACCTTAAATTGAGAAAGGCAAAAAAAAAAAAAAACAGAATAATAATGTTTTTTTATCATGTTGAAAGTTAAAACATATTGCAACTATTGTTTGGAGATTATTTTCTACAGGTCCTTGTTTGTTAGATTATGTTACTTTTCGGTTACAGGATTTTAAAGTAGTTCGTATATTAGAGCTCTCGATATTTATTGAAGCATATGTCCTAGTTCCTTGAAGTTATCATTTGGAATCACAGGCATCTTACCTTTTCGAAACTAGTATTTCTACGAGCCTACAATTTTTTTCTATCTATATTCATGGTGTTCCCTTTCTTCTCTTTTCTCGCCTCCTCCTCTTCGCAAACCAGAGACTGCAGAACCGTAGCAAACCCTGTTCCATAGGCGAGCTCTAACGCGTTCCGGTGACCACCCATCCGCTGCTTGATGAGCGGATATTTTATACGCTTTTTGGCATCATTTTCATATAGTTTTAGTATATTTTGTTTAGTTTTTATACGTTTTATTGTTAAAGTCATATTTTTGGATTCTACTATGAGTTTTTGTATTTTTTTTACAATTTCAAGTATTTTCTGGATGAAATTGAGGAGTTGGAGCAAAAGTCTGATTCAGAGACAGAGAAAGTACTGCAGATGCTGTATGGATCTGACCTCCTTGCACTCGAAAGAACTTTTCTAGAGCTACAGAAGTCCAAATGGAGCGCTCTCAATGGCTATGGAAAGCTGACTTTTAGAGCTTTCCAGAAATGTATAATAGTCTATACTTTGCTTTGGATTAAAAGGTCCAAAACTGGCGTTCAACGCCAGCTTCCTGCCCTCTTCCAAGCGTCCAGCGCCCAAAGGAGAAACCTGGCGTCCAAACGCCCAGAGAGGGCCCCCTAGCCAGCGTTTCATGCCCCAGATGCCTCATAGCACGTGGATCACATCAAATCTAGCCTAAACACTCACAAAGTAGGCCCTAGAAGTGGATTTTAGCACTAAATAGACTGTTTTACCCTTACTAGTCATTTATTTAGTATTTAAAGTGTATTTCACATAATCATTCAAACAGATCTAGGAGGACACACATTATTTTCGTTTTTCATTGTATTTTACTCTCAATATGAGTTTCTAAACCTCCTAGGTTGAGGGGAGGAGCCCTGCTGAGCCCTATAAATTAATAAAAGTACTACTATTTCTTCTTCGATCCGTGTTTGATTTACTTCTAAGATGTATATCCGCTCTTCAACATGGTGAATAGGATGATCGAACAATCAGCTTTATTCATCATACTAAGACAAACGTGCCTGACAAACACCCGCGTCTACTTGAGTTCGTGTGAATACATGACTGGAAAGCATGAGCTAACATCTATGTTTATACATCTCTCAGACAGTTAATCCACGACTTTGTTGGGGACTTCTCGAGATACCAGTTCAGCAGATTTTTGGGGAGATTAGGGTCTCCGTGGTATAGGCTAGAATCCAAAGAAGCATCATTCTTTGATCCAGAAGATTCAACCTTGTCTGTAGCGTTTTGAGTAGGATCGCCAAGGAAATGAACTGTTAGAGATTCACCCTTCGTCAGATTGGATGACCACGGGTAATGGCTTCTGATCTGGAGCAGAGGAGATTAACGACCACGGGTAATGACTTTGATCACATACAGCCTGCCATAGAAGAGATCATTCACAAGTAGAGAAGACACTAATACCAGAGTTAATTCAGAAAGACAAAGCAACTCCGATTCTCAACTCTATTCCCATTACTGACTCTATTCTAACTCAAATACAAATTAAGAATAGTTTCCCTATTCATGAAAACACATAAACCTTTTGATCTGCCTGAATAAGACCTGCAAGATAACCATAGCTTGCTTCAAACTACAATCCTCGTGGGATCGACCCTGACTTGCTCAGGTATTACTTGGATGACTCAGTGCACTTGCTGGTACAGCTGTACGAAAGTGTGGAGATTCGTGCACCACTGCTCTATTGCTCCGGCGACACTATAGTGCAACTGCAACCTCCTCCCCCTGCCTTCTTATTTTTCTATTCTTCAGCTTTCAATTTTTTGCAAAATCTCATTTTGATATTCTCCATTTTAATTCATTACAGTTTATTTAGGGTTTAATTCTTACTTAGCAATTTTATTTAGTCAAATTAGTTTTTGCTGATTAGGTTAATTTAGATTAAAAATAGGATTCTCTTATGAGCATTTATCTTAGTTCATAGGTAATTAAGCATACTATTATGATTCTTTGGCCTGGAATTTCAATTCGTTTGGGCTGGCTTGATTGATTTTCTGTTGAATTTCAGGTTCTCCTTGGCTTCTCCACTAAGGTGCGCTTTAAATTTAGGTGAAATGTGGAGTCAGAGGGAAATTAGATACCCCTTGTAATGTTGTGGGATACATAGACAGAGAGGTGATTGGAATCAACCACATGTATAAGCATCTAGCTTGTAAGAGAATTCTAAGGCTTATTGCCTTTTTCTCAGGCTTGCACCGAAAAATCACCTTTCGAAGGGCCATTTAGGAAAAATGCTCCCTTATAGTGTTATGCTCCTTTTGAGCCAGAAGGAATTATAAGGTTTGTAATTGAAAATGTCTTTACATAGTTTGAGTTTTGATGACATGTAATATAATTATGATATGCAATTGTAGCTCAATATCAACTATTCTATCCATAATTATTGGATTGCATTTTGGACATGTACTCATACACATGCAGGTGATGAAGCCTTTGAATCAAAGCGATTATCTAATAATCTTTGATTTTCACATCTCTACAACTTGTGCTTACTCTTCCAGTTATGTGATTTTTTTCCATAGGACCATCCTTTAAGATTGAAACACTAGATTCTCCTGGGTTTATCTCTTCTTACTTCGGGACTTATTCTTCACTTCACTGATGGTGAACTCTAATTAACCAAGTGTTTAGCTGGAATATCTTTATTATATATTCTAACCACTCACATGTTACTTCTTTGTGTGCCGCAGCCATTCCTTTGAATAAGACACGATATACACTAAGCTATGTTTGATAAACATCTGGAGCAGCAACATTAGTATTTTCAGCCTTCTATACAATGATATTATTATATACTATGAACGTTCTAGTTGCCATTGTATCATGATAGTGATAGATAAATCTTGTACATTGGATCATTGCATTGCATGTTGATATTTGGAGCTTGAAACTATAGTTCATGCCTTTGAAATGGATTGGCATGAATGCCATGTTTGTGTACGTTATGGCAGCTGAGGGTATCAAAGGTAAAATTCTTAAGTAGGTAATCAAAAGAGTAGTGGTTGCTTCCTAATATATTGAAGCCCTTAAAATTTTATTTACTTGCAGATAAATACAGTTGCACATGATGAGGGTCACCATATTACATTGGAAAAAAAACTTATATTGAAAGATACTATTTCTGACCTTTCTCTGGTATATTTTAATTTTTTATTCATTCTTTTATTGTCCTTATGTTTCATGATAATTTGGTTGTTGATAAATGTTATTAACCTATTAAGATTGAGAAAGATGATTGGTGGACGAAATTGTGATCACTACAACTTCGCACAACTAACCAGCAAGTGTACTGGGTCGTCCAAGTAATAAACCTTACGCGAGTAAGGGTCGATCCCACAGAGATTGTTGGTATGAAGCAAGTTATGGTCACCTTGTAAATCTTAGTCAGGCAAACTCAAATGATTATGGATGATGAATAAAACATAAAGATAAAGATAGAGATACTTATGTAATTCATTGGTAGGAATTTCAGATAAGCGTATGAAGATGCTTGGTCCCTTCCGTCTCTCTGCTTTCCTACTGTCTTCATCCAATCCTTCTTACTCCTTTCCATGGCAAGCTGTATGCAAGGGTTTCACCGTTGTCAGTGGCTACCTCCCATCCTCTCAGTGGAAATGTTCAACGCACCCTGTCACGGCACGGCTATCCATCTGTCGGTTCTCAATCAGGTCGGAATAGAATCCAGTGATTCTTTTGCGTCTGTCACTAACGCCCAGCCCTCAGGAGTTTGAAGCTCGTCACAGTCATTCAATCATTGAATCCTACTCAGAATACCACAGACAAGGTTTAGACCTTCCGGATTCTCTTGAATGCCGCCATCAATTCTAGCTTATACCACGAAGATTCCGGTTAAAGAATCCAAGAGATATCCACCCAATCTAAGGTAGAACGGAGGTAGTTGTCAGGCACACGTTCATAGGTGAGAATGATGATGAGTGTCACGGATCATCAACTTAATCTATGGTGTGTAGAAACTCCACCGTTGAAAATACATAAGTGATAGTGTGATCATTGGCTTCGGCCCCAGAGAGGGAACCAGAAGAACCAAGATGATCTAAGAACTAGACGTCCAAAGATGAAAATACAATAGTAAAAGGTCCTACTTATAGAGAACTAGTAGCCTAAGGTTTACAAAGATGAGTAAATGACATAAAAATCCACTTCCGGGCCCACTTGGTGTGTGCTTGGGCTGAGCATTGAAGCATTTTCGTGTAGAGACTTCTCTTGGAGTTAAACGCCAGCTTTTGTGCCAGTTTGGGCGTTTAACTCCCATCCTTGTGCCAGTTCCGGCGTTTAACGCTGGGAATTCTGAAGGTGACTTTGAACGCCGGTTTGGGCCATCAAATCTTGGGCAAAGTATGGACTATTATATATTGCTGGAAAGCCCAGGATGTCTACTTTCGAAAGCCGTTGAGAGCGCGCCAATTGGGCTTCTGTAGCTCCAGAAAATCCACTTCGAGTGCAGGGAGGTCAGAATCCAACAGCATCTGCAGTCCTTTTTAGTCTCTGAATCAGATTTTTGCTCAGGTCCCTCAATTTCAGCCAGAAAATACCTGAAATCACAGAAAAACACACAAACTCATAGTAAAGTCCAGAAAAGTGAATTTTAACTAAAAACTAATAAAAATATACTAAAAACTAACTAGAACATACTAAAAACATACTAAAAACAATGCCAAAAAGCGTACAAATTATCCGCTCATCACAACACCAAACTTAAATTGTTGCTTGTCCTCAAGCAACTGAAAATCAAATAAGATAAAAAGAAGAGAATATGCAATGAATTCCAAAAACATCTATGAAGATCAGTATTAATTAGATGAGCGGGGCTTTTAGCTTTTTGCCTCTGAACAGTTTTGGCATCTCACTCTATCCTTTGAAATTCAGAATGATTGGCTTCTTTAGGAACTCAGAATCCAGATAGTGTTATTGATTCTCCTAGTTAAGTATGATGATTCTTGAACACAGCTACTTATTGAGTCTTGGCCGTGGCCCAAAGCACTCTGTCTTCCAGTATTACCACCGGATACATACATGCCACAGACACATAATTGGGTGAACCTTTTCAGATTGTGACTCAGCTTTGCTAGAGTCCCCAACTAGAGGTGTCCAGGGTTCTTAAGCACACTCTTTTTGCCTTGGATCACAACTTTATTTCTTTCTAGATCATCTTTTTTTTTCGTTTTCTTTTCTCCCTTTTTTTTTCGTTTTTCTCCTTCTTTTTTTTTTGTATTCACTGCTTTTTCTTGCTTCAAGAATCATTTTTATGATTTTTCAGATCCTCAGTAACATGTCTCCTTTTTCATCATTCTTTCAAGAGCCAACATTCATGAACCACAAATTCAAAAGACATATGCACTGTTTAAGCATACATTCAGAAAACAAAAGTATTGCCACCACATCAAAATAATTAATCTGTTATAAAATTCAAAATTCATGCAATTCTTTTCTTCTTCAATTAAGAACATTTTTCATTCAAGAAAGGTGATGGATTTATAGGACATTCATAACTTTAAGGCATAGACACTAAGACACTAATGATCACAAGACACAAACATGGATAAACATAAGCACTAAAATTCGAAAAACAGGAAAATAAAGAACAAGGAAATTAAAGAACGGGTCCACCTTAGTGATGGCGGCTTGTTCTTCCTCTTGAAGATCCCATGGAGTGCTTGAGCTCCTCAATGTCTCTTCCTTGTCTTTGTTGCTCCTCTCTCATGATTCTTTGATCTTCTCTAATTTCATGGAGGAGAATGGAATGTTCTTGGTGCTCCACCCTTAGTTGTCCCATGTTGGAACTCAATTCTCCTAGGGAGGTGTTCAGTTGCTCCCAATAGTGTTGTGGAGGAAAGTGCATCCCTTGAGGCATCTCAGAGATTTGATGATGAGAGGGATCTCTTGTTTGCTCCATCTTCTTCTTAGTGATGGGCTTGTCCTCATCAATGGGGATGTCTCCCTCTATGTCAACTCCAACTGAATAACAGAGGTGAAAAATGAGATGAGGAAAGGCTAACCTTACCAAGGTAGAAGACTTGTCCGCCACCTTATAAAGTTCTTGGGATATAACCTCATGAACTTCTATTTCTTCTCCAATCATGATGCTATGAATCATGATAGCCCGGTCTATAGTAACTTCGGACCGGTTGCTAGTGGGAATGATTGAGCGTTGGATAAACTCCAACCATCCTCTAGCCATGGGCTTGAGGTCATGCCTTCTCAATTGAACCGGCTTCCCTCTTGAATCTCTCTTCCATTGGGCGCCCTCTTCACAGATGTCTATGAGGACTTGGTCCAACCTTTGATCAAAGTTGACCCTTCTAGTGTAAGGATGTTCATCTCCTTGCATCATGGGCAAGTTGAATGCCAACCTTACATTTTTCGGACTAAAATCCAAGTATTTCCCCCGAACCATAGTAAGCTAATTCTTTGGGTCCGGGTTCACGCTTTGGTCATGGTTCTTGGTGATCCATGCATTGGCATAGAACTCTTAAACCATTAATATTCCGACTTGTTGAATGGGGTTGGTAAGAACTTCCCAACCTCTTCTTCGGATCTCATGTCGGATCTCCGGATATTCACTCTTTTTGAGTTTAAAAGGGACCTCGGGGATCACCTTCTTCAAGGCCACAACTTCATAGAAGTGGTCTTGATGCACCCTTGAGATGAATCTCTCCATCTTCCATGACTCGGAGGTGGAAGCTTTTGCCTTCCCTTTCCTCTTTCTAGAGGTTTCTCCGGCCTTGGATGCCATAAATGGTTATGGAAAAATAAAAAGCAATGCTTTTACCACACCAAACTTAAAAGGTTTGCTCGTTCTCGAGCAAAAGAAGAAAGAAGAGAGTAGAAGAAGAAGAAATAGAGGAGATTTAAATGGCCTTGTGGTTCGGCCAAAGGGAGAGAAAGAGTGTTTAGGTTGTGTGAAAATGAGGGAGTGAAGATGGGTTTATATAGGGGTGGGGGGAGGGTTATGGTTCGGCTATGGGAGGGTGGGTTTGGGAGGGAAAGTGTTTTGAATTTGAATGGTGAGGTAGGTGGGGTTTTATAAAGGATGGATGTGAGTGGTGAAGAGAAAGATGGGATTTGATAGGTGAAGGGTTTTTTGGGGAAGAGGTGATGAGGTGATTGGTGAATGGGTGAAGAAGAGAGAGAGAGTGGTGGGGTAGGTGGGGATCCTGTGGGGTCCACAGATCCTGAGGTGTCAAGGAAAAGTCATCCCTGCACCAAGTGGCGAGCAAAAATGCTCTTTGTGCCAATTCTGGCGTTAAACGCCGGGCTGGTGCCCCTTTCTGGCGTTTAACGCCAAGTTCTTGCCCTTTACTGGCGTTTAACGCCAGTCTGGTGCCCCTTTCTGGCGTTAAACGCCCATAATGGTGCCAGACTGGGCGTTAAACGCCCATCTGCTAGCCTTACTGGCGTTTAAACGCCAGCAAGATCTTCTTCCAGGGTGTGCTATTTTTCTTTCTGTTTTTCATTCTGTTTTTGCTTTTTCAATTGATTTTGTGACTTCTCATGATCATCAACCTACAGAAAACATAAAATAACAAAGGAAAATAGATAAAATATAACATTGGGTTGCCTCCCAACAAGCGCTTCTTTAATGTCAGTTGCTTGACAGAGGGCTCTCATGGAGCCTCAGGGATGCTCAGAGCAATGTTGGAACCTCCCAACACTAAACTTAGAGTTTGAATGTGGGGGTTCAACACCAAACTTAGAATTTGGTTGTGGCCTCCCAACACCAAACTTAGAGTTTGACTGTGGGGGCTCTGTTTGGCTCTGTTTTGAGAGAAGCTCTTCATGCTTCCTCTCCATGGTGACAGAGGGATATCCTTGAGCCTTAAACATAAAGGATTCTTCATTCACTTGAATGATCAATTCTCCTCTATCAACATCAATCACAGCCTTTGCTGTGGCTAGGAAGGGTCTGCCAAGGATGATGGATTCATCCATGCACTTCCCAGTCTCTAGGACTATGAAATCAGCAGGAATGTAATGGTCTTCAACTTTTACCAGAACATCCTCTACAAGTCCATAAGCTTGTTTTCTTGAGTTGTCTGCCATCTCTAGTGAGATTTTTGCAGCTTGCACCTCAAAGATCCCTAACTTCTCCATTACAGAGAGAGGCATGAGATTTACACTTGACCCTAGGTCACACAAGGCCTTCTTGAAGGTCATGGTGCCTATGGTACAAGGTATTGAAAACTTCCCAGGATCCTGTCTCTTTTGAGGTAATTTCTGCCTAGACAAGTCATCCAGTTCTTTGGTGAGCAAAGGGGGTTCATCCTCCCAAGTCTCATTACCAAATAACTTGTCATTTAGCTTCATGATTGCTCCAAGGTATTTAGCAACTAGCTCTTCAGTGACATACTCATCCTCTTCAGAGGAAGAATACTCATCAGAGCTCATGAATGGCAGAAGTAAGTCCAATGGAATCTCTATGGTCTCATTTTGAGCCTCAGATTCCCATGGTTCCTCATTGGGGAACTCATTGGAGGCCAGTGGACGTCTATTGAGGTCTTCCTCAGTGGCGTTCACTGCCTCTTCCTCCTCTCCTAATTCGGCCATGTTGATGGCTTTGCACTCTCCTTTTGGGTTTTCTTCTGTATTGCTTGGAAGAGTACTAGGAGGGAGTTCAGTAACTTTCTTACTCAGCTGTCCCACTTGTGCCTCCAAATTTCTAATGGAGGACCTTGTTTCAATCATGAAACTTTGAGTGGTTTTGATTAGGTCAGAGACCATGGTTGCTAAGTCAGAGGTGTTCTGCTTAGAACTCTCTGTCTGTTGCTGAGAGGATGATGGAAAAGGCTTACCGTTGCTAAACCTGTTTCTTCCACTATTATTGTTGTTGAAACCTTGTTGAGGTCTCTGTTGATCCTTCCATGAGAGATTTGGATGATTTCTCCATGAAGGATTATAGGTGTTTTCATAGGGTTCTCCCATGTAATTCACCTCTTCCATTGAAGGGTTCTCAGGATCATAAGCTTCTTCTTCAGATGAAGCCTCCTTAGTACTGCTTGGTGCATTTTGCATTCCAGACAGACTTTGAGAAATCATATTGACTTGCTGAGTCAATATTTTGTTCTGAGCCAATATGGCATTCAGAGTATCAATCTCAAGAACTCCTTTCTTCTGATTAGTCCCATTGTTCACAGGATTCCTTTCAGAAATGTACATGAATTGGTTATTTGCAACCATTTCAATTAGTTCTTGAGCTTCTATAGGCGTCTTCTTCAGATGAAGAGATCCTCCAGCAGAGCTATCCAAAGACATCCTGGACAGTTCAGAGAGACCATCATAGAAAATACCTATGATGCTCCATTCAGAAAGCATGTCAGAGGGACACTTTTTGATTAATTGTTTGTATCTTTCCCAAGCTTCATAGAGGGATTCTCCTTCCTTCTGTCTAAAGGTTTGGACTTCCACTCTAAGCTTACTCAATTTTTGAGGTGGAAAGAACTTTGCCAAGAAGGCATTGACTAGCTTTTCCCAAGAGTTCAGGCTTTCTTTAGGTTGTGAGTCTAACCATGTCCTAGCTCTGTCTCTTACAGCAAAAGGGAATAGCATAAGTCTGTAGACCTCAGGGTCAACCCCATTGGTCTTGACAGTGTCACAGATTTGCAAGAATTCAGCTAAAAACTGATGAGGATCTTCCAATGGAAGTCCATGGAATTTGCAATTCTGTTGCATTAGAGAAACTAATTGAGGCTTAAGCTCAAAGTTGTTTGCTCCAATGGCAGGGATAGAGATGCTTCTCCCATAGAAGTCGAGAGTAGGTGCAGTAAAGTCACCCAGCACCTTCCTTGCATTGTTGGCATTGTTGTTGTTTTCGGCTGCCATGTGTTCTTCTTCTTTGAAGATTTCTGTTAGGTCCTCTACAGAGAATTGTGCCTTAGCTTCTCTTAGCTTTCGCTTCAAGGTCCTTTCAGGTTCAGGATCAGCCTCAACAAGAATGCTTTTATCTTTGCTTCTGCTCATATGAAAGAGAAGAGAACAAGGAAATATGTGGAATCCTCTATGTCACAGTATAGAGATTCCTTGAGGTGTCAGAGGAAAAGAAAAATGGAAGGCAGAAGTAGAAGAATTCGAACTTATCAAGAGAGATAGGGTTCGAATTATTCATTGAGGAATAGTGTTAGTCCATAAATAGAAGGATGTGAGAAGAGGGGAAGTAATTTTCGAAAATTAAGTAAAAGATTTTGAAAACATTTTGAAAAACACTAATTGATTTTCGAAAATAAAAGTGGGAAAGAAATCAAGTGATTTTTGAAAAAGATTTTGAAAATTAATGACTTGGCTATCAAGAAAAGATATGATTCAAAAATTAAACCTTTCTCAACAGAAAAGGCAACATACTTGGAATGTTGAATCAAATCATTAATTGATAGCAAGTATCCTTGAAAATAGAAAGAAATTGATTTTGAAAAAGATTTGATTGAAAAGATATGATTTGAAAAAGATTTGATTTTGAAAAACTTTGAAAACTAAAAAAAAAAATTGATTTGAAAACAGAATCTTCCCTCTTGTGCCATCCTGGCGTTAAACACCCAGAATGGTGCACATTCTGGCGTTTAACGCCCAAATCACTACCCTTTTGGGCGTTAAACGCCCAGCCAGGTACCCTGGCTGGCGTTTAAACGCCAGTTTGCCTTCCTTACTAGGCGTTTTGAACGCCCAGCTTTTTCTGTATAATTCCTCTGCTGTATGTTCTGAATCTTCAATTCTCTGTATTATTGACTTGAAAAGACACAAATTAAAAATAGTTTTGGATTTTTAATAATCAAAATGTAACTAAAATCAAATAACAATGCATGCAAGACACCAAACTTAGCAGTTTGTAAACTACTGACACTAACCAAATGATAATGCATATGAGACACATAAACACTCAAGTCAATAGAATTCAAAGATCAGAGCAATGAAATCATCAAGAACAACTTGAAGATTAATGAAGACACATGCATGTATGCAAAAAGAATAGGAACATGCAATTGACACCAAACTTAACATGAGATTAGAGTCTCAATAGGAAACATAAAATATTTTTTTGGTTTTTATGATTTTGTAAATTTTTTTTTTCGAAAATTAAGTGGAAAAGAAAATAAAGATATCAAAATTCTTAATGAGAATTCCAGGAATCATGCAATGTTAGCCTAAAGCTTCAGTCTAAAGGAATTAGACATGGCTAGCCAAGCTTCAGCAGGACATTGCATTCAAGAGCTAAATTGATGAAAATCAATCAGCTTTGGTGATGATAGGAACATCACCTTGAAATACTAGAATTCATTCTTAAGAACTCTGAAAAAAAATACCTAATCTAAGCAACAAGATGAACCGTCAGTTGTCCATACTCGAACAATCCCCGGCAACGGCGCCAAAAACTTGGTGGACGAAATTGTGATCACTACAACTTCGCACAACTAACCAGCAAGTGTACTGGGTCGTCCAAGTAATAAACCTTACGCGAGTAAGGGTCGATCCCACAGAGATTGTTGGTATGAAGCAAGCTATGGTCACCTTGTAAATCTTAGTCAGGCAAACTCAAATGATTATGGATGATGAATAAAACATAAAGATAAAGATAGAGATACTTATGTAATTCATTGGTAGGAATTTCAGATAAGCGTACGAAGATGCTTGGTCCCTTCCGTCTCTTTGCTTTCCTACTGTCTTCATCCAATCCTTCTTACTCCTCTCCATGGCAAGCTGTATGCAAGGGTTTCACCGTTGTCAGTGGCTACCTCCCATCCTCTCAGTGGAAATGTTCAACGCACCCTGTCACGGCACGGCTATCCATTTGTCGGTTCTCAATCAGGTCGGAATAGAATCCAGTGATTCTTTTGCGTCTGTCACTAACGCCCAGCCCTCAGGAGTTTGAAGCTCGTCACAGTCATTCAATCATTGAATCCTACTCAGAATACCACAGACAAGGTTTAGACCTTCCGGATTCTCTTGAATGTCGCCATCAATTCTAGCTTATACCACGAAGATTCCGGTTAAAGAATCCAAGAGATATCCACCCAATCTAAGGTAGAACGGAGGTGGTTGTCAGGCACACGTTCATAGGTGAGAATGATGATGAGTGTCACGGATCATCACCTTAATCTATGGTGTGTAGAAACTCCACCATTGAAAATACATAAGTGATAGTGTGATCATTGGCTTCGGCCCCAGAGAGGGAACCAGAAGAACCAAGATGATCTAAGAACTAGACGTTCAAAGATGAAAATACAATAGTAAAAGGTCCTACTTATAGAGAACTAGTAGCCTAAGGTTTACAAAGATGAGTAAATGACATAAAAATCCACTTCCGGGCCCACTTGGTGTGTGCTTGGGCTGAGCATTGAAGCATTTTCGTGTAGAGACTTCTCTTGGAGTTAAACGCCAGCTTTTGTGCCAGTTTGGGCGTTTAACTCCCATCCTTGTGCCAGTTCCGGCGTTTAACGCTGGGAATTCTGAAGGTGACTTTGAACGCCGGTTTGGGCCATCAAATCTTGAGCAAAGTATGGACTATTATATATTGCTGGAAAGCCCAGGATGTCTACTTTCGAAAGCCGTTGAGAGCGCGCCAATTGGGCTTCTGTAGCTCCAGAAAATCCACTTCGAGTGCAGGGAGGTCAGAATCCAACAGCATCTGCAGTCCTTTTTAGTCTCTGAATCAGATTTTTGCTCAGGTCCCTCAATTTCAGCCAGAAAATACCTAAAATCACAGAAAAACACACAAACTCATAGTAAAGTCCAGAAAAGTGAATTTTAACTAAAAACTAATAAAAATATACTAAAAACTAACTAGAACATACTAAAAACATACTAAAAACAATGCCAAAAAGCGTACAAATTATCCGCTCATCAATGATTATGCTTTAACTTGTTTGGTCCTTATATTATATTACGTCACTACAAGAAAAAAGGCCTGTCGGCACACTTTTTTCTTACCACGCTTTTAAAGCGTGCCCAAAAGTGGTCTATGGCCACGCTTTTTCACTTTTTTCTTACGACGCCTTTAAAGCGTGCCCAAAAGTGGTCTATGGCCACGCTTTTGCGAGGGTGGCCACTAATTTGTGATTTGGCCACGTTTTTTTTGCTACACTTGAAAAGCGTGGCCAAAGAAGGAAATCGGCACGCTTTTACGAGGGTACCTGATGAGCGGATAATTTATACGCTTTTTGGCATTATTTTTAGATAGTTTTTAGTAGGATCTAGCTACTTTTAGGGATGTTTTCATTAGTTTTTATGCAAAATTTACATTTCTTGACTTTACTATGAGTTTGTGTGTTTTTCTTTGATTTCAGGTATTTTCTGGCTGAAATTGAGGGACCTTAGCAAAAATCTGATAGGAGGCTGACAAAGGACTGCTGATGCTATTGGATTCTGACCTCCCTGCATTCGAAATAGATTTTCTGGAGCTACAAAACTCCAAATGGCGCGCTCTCAACGGCGTTGGAAAGTAGACATCCGGGGATTTCCAGCAATATATAATGATCCATACTTTGTTCGAGCTTAGATGACACAAACTGGCGTTCAACGCCAGTTCCATGCTGCATTCTGGAGTAAAACGCCAGAAACACGTTACAACTTGGCGTTTAACTCCAAGAGAAGCCTCTGCACGTGTAAAGCTCAAGCTCAGCCCAAGCACACACCAAAGTGGGCCCCGAAAGTAGATTTCTGCATTTAGACTTATTTCTGTAAACCCTAGTAGCTAGTTTAATATAAATAGAACTTTTTACTATTGTATTAGACATCTTTGGTCTCAGTTTTAATCTATTCTTCATCTTAGGAGACTATTGATCACGTTCATGGGGGCTGGCCTCTCGGCCATGCCTGGACCATCTCTTATGTATTTTCAACGGTGGAGTTTCTACACACCATAGATTAAGGGTGTGGAGCTCTGCTGTACCTCGAGTTTTAATGCAATTACTACTATTTTCTATTCAATTCAGCTTATTCTTGTTCTAAGATATTCGTTGCACTTCAACATGATGAATGTGATGATCCGTGACACTCATCATCATTCTCACCTATGAACGCGTGACTGACAACCACTTCCGTTCTACCTTAAAACGAGCGAATATCTCTTGGATTCCTTAACCAGAATCTTCGTGGTATAAGCTAGAATTATTGGCGACCATTCTTGAGGATCCGAAAAGTTTAGACATTGTCTGTGGTATTCCGAGTAGGATTCAGGGATTGAATGACTGTGACGAGCTTCAAACTTGCGATTGTTGGGCGTGGTGACAGACGTAAAAGAATCAACGGATTCTATTCCGACATGATCGAAAATCGACAGATGATTAGCCGTGCTGCGACAAGAGCATTTTGACATTTTTCACTGAGAGGGTGGGAAGTAGCCATTGACAACAGTGATGCCCTACATACAGCTTGCCATGGAAAGGAGTATGAAGGATTGAAAGAAGGCAGTAGGAAAGTAGAGATTCAACAGGGACAAAGCAGCTCCATACACTTATCTGAAATTTCCACCAATGAATTACATAAGTATCTCTATCTTTATTTTATTTTTATTTATCTTTATTTTCGAAAACCTCCATAACCATTTATAATCTACCTAACTGAGATCTACAAGATGACCAAAGCTTGCTTCATACCAACAATCTCCGTGAGATCGACCCTAACTCACGTAAGGTATTACTTGGACGACCCAGTGCACTTGCTGGTTAGTTGTGCGGAGTTGTGACAAAGTGTGATTCACGTTTGAGAGTGCTACCAAGTTTTTGGCACCATTGTTGATGATCACAATTTTGTGCACCAAGTTTTTGGCGCCGTTGCCGGGGATTGTTCGAGTTTGGACAACTGACGGTTCATCTTGTTGCTCAGATTAGGTAATTTTCTTTTCAAAAAGTTTTCAAAAATCTTTCAAAAATTTTTTCTTTGTTTTCGTTTTTCAAAAAAAAATAATTTTCAAAAAAAATAAAATAAAATACAAAAAAATAATAAAATCATAAAAACAAAAAATATTTTGTGTTTCTTGTTTGAGTCTTGAGTCAATTTTTAAGTTTGGTGTCAATTGCATGTTTTTAAAATTTTATGCATTTTTCGAAAATTTCATGCATGGTGTTCTTCATGATCTTCAAGTTGTTCTTGATAAGTCCTCTTGTTTGATCTTTATGTCTTCTTGTTTTGTGTCTTTTGTTGTTTTTTATATTCATTCTTGCATTCATAGTGTCTAAACATGAAAAATTTCTAAGTTTGGTGTCTTGCATGTTTTTCTTTTCTTGAAAATTTTTCAAAAATAAGTCTTGATGTTCATCTTGATCTTCAAAGTGTTATTGGTGTTCATCTTGACATTCATAGTGTTCTTGCATGCATCATGTGTTTTGATTCATAATTTTCCTGTTGTGAGTCATTTTTATGTTTTTCTCTCTCGTCATTAAAAATTTAAAATTCAAAATAAATATCTTTTCCTTATTTTGCTCATAATTTTCGAAAATTTGAGTTGACTTAGTCAAAAATTTTTAAAACTTAGCTATTGCTTATAAGTCAAGTCAAATTTTCAATTTTTAAAATCCTATCTTTTCAAAATCTTCTTCAAAAATCAAATCTTTATAATTTTTTTTATTATTTTCGAAAATTTTTAAAATTTATTTTCAAAATTTTTTTCTTATCTTTATTTCAAAATTTCGAAAACTTTACTAACAATTAATGTGATTGATTCAAAAATTTTAAGTTTGTTACTTTTTTGTTAAGAAAGGTTCAATCTTTAAATTCTAGAGTCATATCTTTTAGTTTCTTGTTAGTCAAGTAATCAATTTTAATTTTAAAAATCAAATCTTTTCCAAAATATCTTTTTCAAATAATATCTTTTTTCAAAATTGATTTCAAAATATCTTTTCTAACTTTTTATCTTTTAAAAATTGATTTTCAAATATTTTTCAACTAACTAATTGACTTTTTGTTTGTTTCTTATCTTTTTCAAAATCACCTAACTACATTCCTCTCTCTAATTTTCGAAAATTACCTCCCTCTTTTTCAAAATTTTTTTAATTAACTAATTGTTTCAAATTTTAATTTTAATTGTTTTTCTTCTCTTAATTTTCGAAAATCACTAACCCTTTTTCAAAATTTATTTTCGAATTTCTCCCTCTCTCATCTTCTTCTATTTATTTATTTATTTACTAACACTTCTTTTCATCTCAAGAATTCGAACCTATCTTCCCCTTTGTGTTTGGATTCTTAACTCTTTTCCTTCCTCTATTCCTTTCTTCTTCTACTAACATAAAGGAATCTTTATACTGTGACATAGAGGATTCCTCTTTCTTTTCTATTCTCTTCTTTTTCATATGAGCAGGAACAAGGAAAAAGGCATTCTTGTTGAAGCTGATCCTGAACCTGAAAGGACTCTGAAGAGGAAACTGAGAGAAGCTAAAATACAACAATCCAGAGACAACCTTACTGAAATTTTCGAACAAGAAAAGGATATGGCAGCCAAACCCAACAACAATAATGCAAGGAGGATGCTTGGTGACTATACTACTCCTACTTCCAAGTTTGATGGAAGAAGCATCTCAATCCCTATCATTGGAGCAAACAATTTTGAGCTGAAACCTCAACTAGTTGCTCTAATACAACAGAACTGCAAGTTCCATGGACTTCCATCAGAAGATCCCTATTAGTTTTTAACTGAGTTCTTGCAGATCTGTGAGACTATTAAGACTAATGGAGTAGATTCTGAAGTCTACAGGCTCATGCTTTTCTCTTTTGCTGTAAGAGAAAGAGCTAGAACATGGTTGGACTCACAACCTAAAGATAGCCTGGACTCTTGGGATAAGCTGGTCACGACCTTCTTGGCTAAGTTCTTTCCTCCTCAAAAGTTGAGCAAGCTTAGAGTGGATGTTCAGACCTTCAAACAAAAAGAAGGTGAATCCCTCTATGAAGTTTGGGAAAGATACAAATAGATGACTAAAAGGTGTCCTTCTGACATGCTTTTAGAATGGACCATTTTGGATATATTCTATTATGGTCTATCTGAGTTCTCTAAGATGTCACTAGACCATTCTGCAGGTGGATCCATTCACCTAAAGAAAACGCCTGCAGAAGCTCAAGAACTCATTGACATGGTTGCAAATAACCAGTTCATGTACTCTTCTTAGAGGAATTCTGTGAGTAATGAGACACCTCAGAGGAAGGGAGTTCTTGAAATTGATGCTCTGAATGCCATATTGGCTCAGAACGAAATGTTGACTCAGCAAGTCAACATGATTTCTCAAAGTCTGAATGGATGGCAAAATACATCCAATAGTACTAAAGAAGCATCTTCTGAAGAAGAAGCTTATGATCTTGAGAACCCTGCAATAGCAGAGGTAAATTACATGGGTGAACCTTATGGAAACACCTATAATTCTTCATGGAGAAATCATCCAAATTTCTCATGGAATGATCAACAAAAGCCTCAACAAGGCTTTAATAATGGTGGAAGAAATAGGCTCAGTAATAGCAAGCCTTTTCCATCATCTTCTCAGTAACAGACAGAGAATTCTGAGCAGAGCACCTCTAACTTAGCAAACATAGTCTCTGATCTGTCTAAGGCCACTTTAAGTTTCATGAGTGAAACAAGGTCCTCCATCAGAAATTTGGAGGCACAAGTAGGCCAGCTGAGTAAGAAAGTCACTGAAACTCCTCCTAGTACTCTCCCAAGCAATACTGAAGAGAATCCACAAAGAGAGTGCAAGGCCATTGACATACTTAACATGGCCAAACCTAGAGAGGAAGGAGAGGACGTGAATCCCAATGAGGAAGACCTCATGGGATGTCTCTCAAGCAAGAAGGAGTTCCTTATTGAGGACCCAAAGGAATCTGAAGGTCATATAGAGATCATAGAGATCCCATTAAACCTCCTTCTGCCATTCATGAGCTCTGAAGACTATTCTTCCTCTGAAGAGGATGAAGATGTAACTGGAGAGCAAGTTGCTCAATATCTTGGAGCCATCATGAAACTGAATGCCAAATTATTTGGTAATGAGACTTGGGAAGGTGAACCTCCTTTGCTCATTAGTGAACTAGATATATGGGTTCAGCAAACGTTACCTCAAAAGAAACAAGATCCTGGTAAATTCTTAATATCCTGTACCATAGGCACCATGACTTTTAAGAAGGCTCTGTGTGATCTAGGGTCAGGCATAAATCTTATGCCACTCTCTGTAATGGAGAAGCTAGGGATCATTGAGGTACAGCCTGCCACATTCTCATTAGAGATGGCAGATGGATCACAAAGACAAGCTTATGGATTAGTAGAGGACGTGTTAGTGAAGGTTAAATGCCTCTACATCCCTACTGATTTTATAATCTTAGACACTAGGAAGGAGGAGGATGAATGCATCATCCTTGGAAGACCCTTCCTAACCATAGCAGGAGCTGTGATTGATGTTGACAGAGGAGAACTAGTCCTTCAATTAAATGGGGACTACCTTGTGTTTAAAACTCAAGGATCTTCTTCTGCAACCATGGAGAGGAAGCATGAAAAGCTTCTCTCAGTACAGAGTTAAATAAAGTCCCCACAATCAAACTCTAAGTTTGGTGTTGGGAGGCCACAACCAAACTCTAAGTTTGGTATTGAACCCCCACATTCAAACTCTAAATTTGGTGTTGGGAGTCCACAACATTGACCTGATCATCTGTGAGGCTCCATGAGAGCCCACTGTCAAGCTATTGACATTAAAGAAGCGCTTATTGGGAGGCAACCCAATTTTTATTTATCTAATTCTATTTTTATTTTTATTGTTCTTTTATGTTTTATTAGGTTTATGATCATGTAGAGTCACAAAACAAATACTAAAATTAAAAACAGAATCAAAATAGCAGAAGAAACAACACACCCTAGAGGAAGGGCTTACTGGCGTTTAAATGCCAGTAAGGAACATCTGGATGGCGTTCAACGCTAGAACAGAGCATGGATCTGGCGTTGAACGCCAGAAACATGCAGCAATCTGGCGTCTAAATGCCAGGATTGCACACTGAGGAAAGTTGGCATTTAACGCCAGAAACATGCTGCAGACTGGCGTTGAACGCCCAAAACAAGCATAGAAATGGCATTTAACGCCAGAAACAAGCATCAATCTGGAGTTAAATGCCAGGATTACATGCAGAGGGCATTTTACACGCCTAAATGGTGCAGGGATGATTAATCCTTGACACCTCAAGATCTGTAGACCCCACAGGATCACCTCAGAATCTGTGGACCCCATAGGATCCCCACCTACCTTCTCCCTCTCTCTCACACCTTTTCATAACACTCTTCCCCAAACATCATTCACCAATCACCTCAATCTCTCATCCACACCTACTTTCTCCCTCTCACTCACATCCATCCTTTCTTCCCCATAAACCCCACCTACCTTCAAAATTCAAAATCTCTTTCCCACCCAAACCCACCCTACATGGCCGAAACCTACACCACTCTCCCTCTCCTCCATATCTTCTTCTTCATCATCTATTCTTTTTTCTTTTGCTCGAGGACGAGCAACATTCTAAGTTTGGTGTGGTAAAAGCATAGCTTTTTTGTTTTTTCATAACCATTTATGGCACTTAAGGCCGGAGAAACCTCTAGAAAAAGGAAAGGGAAGACAAAAGCTTCCACCTCCGAGTCATGGGAGATGAAAAGATTCATCTCAAGGGTCCATAGTTCAGTAGTAGAGCATTTGAATGCACATCAAGAGAGCCCACTCATGGACCTCAACAAGAGCATGGAAATTCCCTCATTAAGAAATTCCTGAGATACCTCAGGGGATACATTTTCCTCCACACAATTATTGGGAGCAACTAAGGATAGGAGCACTAAAATCACTAGGGATCAAGCAACAAAGGCAAGGAAGAGACATAGAGGAGCTCAAGAGCTCCATTGGTTCCCCAAGAGGAAGATGCCACCCACACTAAGGTGGACTCATTCCTTAATCTCCTTGTCTATTTATTTTCTGTTTTCGATTTTTGAGCTTCATGTTTTGTGTCTTTATTATGTGATCATTAGTGTCTAGTGTCTATGTCTTAAAGCTATGAATAATTCCATGAATCCTTCACCTTTCTTAAATGAAACATGTTTTTAATACAAAAGAACAAGAAGTACATGAGTTTTGAATTCATCCTTGAATTTAGTTTAATTATATTGATGTGGTGACAATACTTTTTGTTTTCTGAATGAATGCTTGAACAGTGCATATTTTTTATCTTGTTGTTTATGAATGTTAAAATTGGTGGCTCTAGAAAGAATGATAAAAAAGAGAAATATTATTGATGATCTGAAAAATAAAAAAATTGATTCTTGAAGCAAGAAAAAGCAGTGAAGAACAAAGCTTGCGAAAAAAAAAGTGGCGGAAAAAATAAAAGAAAAAGAAAAAGCAAGCAGAAAAAGCCAATAGCCCTTAAAACCAAAAAGCAAGGGTAAAAAGGATCCAAGGCTTTGAGCATCAATGGATAGGAGGGCCCAAGAAAATAAAATCCAGGCCTAAGTGGCTAAATCAAGTTGTCCTAACCATGTGCTTGTGGCATGCAGGTCCAAGTGAAAAGCTTGAGACTGAGTGGTTAAAGTTGTGATCCAAAGCAAAAAGAGTGTGCTTAAGAGCTCTGCACACCTCTAACTGGAGACTTTAGCAAAGCTGAGTCACAATCTGAAAAGGTTCACCCAGTCATGTGTCTGTGGCATTTATGTATCCGGAGGTAATACTGGAAAATAAAGTGCTTAGGGCCACGGCTAAGACTCATAAAAGTAGCTGTGTTCAAGAATTAACATACTTAACTAGGAGAATCAATAACACTATCTGAACTCTGAATTCCTATAGATGCCAATCATTCTAAACTTCAAAGGATAAAGTGAGACGCCAAAATTGTTCAGAAGCAAAAAGCTACAGGTCCCGCTCATCTAATTATAACTAATATTCATTGATAATTTGGAATTTATAGTATATTCTCTTCTTTTTATCCTATTTTATTTTCAATTGCTTGGGGACAAGCAACAGTTTAAGTTTGGTGTTGTGATGAGCGGATAATTTATACGCTTTTTGGCATTATTTTTAGATAGTTTTTAGTAGGATCTAGCTACTTTTAGGGATGTTTTCATTAGTTTTTATGCAAAATTTACATTTCTGGACTTTACTATGAGTTTGTGTGTTTTTCTATGATTTCAGGTATTTTCTGGCTGAAATTGAGAGACCTGAGCAAAAATCTTATAGGAGGCTCACAAAGGACTGCTGATGCTGTTAGATTCTGACCTCCCTGCACTCAAAATAGATTTTCTAGAGCTACAGAACTTCAAATGGCGTGCTCTTAATGGCGTTGGAAAGTAGACATCCAGGGCTTTCCAGCAATATATAATGGTCCATACTTTGTTCGAGCTTAGACGACGCAAATTGGCATTCAACTGCAGTTCCATGCTGCATTCTGGAGTAAAACGCCAGAAACACATCACAAACCAGAGTTAAATGCTAAAAACACGTTACAACTTGGCGTTTAACTCCAAGAGAAGCCTCTGCATGTGTAAAACTCAAGCTCAGCCCAAGCACACACCAAAGTGGGCCCCCAGAAGTGGATTTCTGCATTTAGACTTATTTCTGTAAACCCTAGTAGCTAGTTTAGTATAAATAGAACTTTTTACTATTGTATTAGATATCTTTGGTCTCAGTTTTAATCTATTCTTCATCTTAGGAGACTATTGATCACGTTCATGAGGGCTGGCCTCTCGGCCATGCCTAGACCATCACTTATGTATTTTCAACGGTGGAGTTTCTACACACCATAGATTAAGGGTGTGGAGCTCTACTGTACCTCGAGTTTTAATGCAATTACTACTATTTTCTATTCAATTCAGCTTATTCTTGTTCTAAGATATTCGTTGCACTTCAACATGATGAATGTGATGATCCGTGACACTCATCATCATTCTCACCTATGAACGCGTGACTGACAACCACTTCCGTTCTATCTTAGAACGAGCGAATATCTCTTGGATTCCTTAACCAGAATCTTCATGGTATAAGCTAGAATTATTGGCGGCCATTCTTGAGGATCCGAAAAGTCTAAACCTTGTCTGTGGTATTCCGAGTAGGATTCAGGGATTAAATGACGTGACGAGCTTCAAACTCGCGATTGTTGGGCGTGGTGACAGACGCAAAAGAATCAATAGATTCTATTCCGACATGATCGAGAACCGACAGATGATTAGCCATGCTGTGACAAGAGCATTTGGACCTTTTTCACTGAGAGGATGGGAAGTAGCCATTGACAACGGTGATGCCCTACATACAGCTTGTCATGGAAAGGAGTATGAAGGATTGAATGAAGGCAGTAGGAAAGCAGAGATTCAACAGGAACAAAGCAGCTCCATACACTTATCTGAAATTCCCACCAATGAATTACATAAGTATCTCTATCTTTATTTTATTTTTATTTATCTTTATTTTCGAAAACCTCCATAACCATTTATAATCTGCCTAACATAGATCTACAAGATGACCATAGCTTGCTTCATACCAACAATCTCCGTGGGATCGATCCTTACTCACGTAAGGTATTACTTGGACGACCCAGTGCACTTGCTGGTTAGTTGTGACAAAGTGTGATTCACGTTTGAGAGCGCTACCAAGTTTTTGGCTCCATCGTTGATGATCACAATTTCGTGCACCAGGTGCCCACTTATTTGAAAGTTGGCCACGCTTTTTTACTGCCACGCTTGAAAAGCATGGCGATAGAGGGAAATCGGCACGCTTTTACGAGGGTGGCCAGTGATTAAAAATTTGGCCAGCCTTTTTTTGTCACGCTTAAAAAGCGTGGCCATAGAGAGAAACCGGCACGCTTGAAAAGCGTGGCTATACCGTGTTTATTTTGGCACCGTAAAAAAACGTGCCGATAGAGTTCCCTCCCCTAAAATTTAGTTTCCCACCTATTTTTTCCCACACTTAACCTTTTTTTCTAAGTTATCAAATTTAACCCTAAAAATGATAACAACAACACACTAACTTTACATTGTTATCAAATTCACTTTTAACCCTAAAATTCACTTTCAAACCCTAAAAGGCACCGTCAGCTTCATCCATCTTCATCGCTCAGCTTCATCTTCTCGAACTCAGCCTTCATCATTCATCCATCTTCATCGTTCAGCTTCATCTTTTCAAACCCAGCCAGCTTCATATTCTCGAACCATCTTCATCACTGCCCTTCATTGCACCCAGCCTTCATCGCCTTCATCGTCACCTTCATCATTCATTATGGTGGTCTTCCTCGAGCTTGCCGTCACCATCACCGTCAGTGGTCATTGTCTTCCTCGACGCTGCTTTGAAAGGGTTTTGAGTGGCTTTTCCTTGAAAGGTTTAGAAAACCCTAATCTCCATCACGCCACCATCTATCTCACTGTTGCCACCCTTCGCGCTCAAGATCGCAACCAGGTTCGTTGTTAGCCAGCTCGCCATTCCTCTTGTTGTTTTGCTTGTCGTCCCTCTCGCCGTTCTGGTCGTAGTGCTGCTCGCTTCTCTATCGCGGTTCTGCTCGCCGTGCTGCTCGAAGGTTAGTGCTCAGTTGTGCTTCATCTTAATTTTTTTAAAATGTTCCATTTAGAAATCAATCAAGAAAATTGGATGATTAATGGAATGTTTTCTGCTGTTAACTTTTTATTGAATTGATTAGTGATTAGCTCTTGCTGTGCTGCTGTTTTAATTTGTAAAGTAGATTATTATTGAATGTTTTCTATTGTTTTATTGATTAGTGATTAGGGGTGGCAGTGGGGCGGGTAGGGGCGGGTTTTTGCCCTACACGACCCCGCCATGCCATCCTGTTATGCATATACTACCCGCCCCATCACTATCCGCAGGTAGTAAATTACAGAACCTGAACCCGCCCCACCCCGACCCGCCCCTATAAAAATTAAATATTTTAATTTTTACCTATTCATATATAAATTAAGACAAAAATTTAAAATTCATAGATAAATTAAAATACAAACATAAAATTCATACAATGTCATTAGCTAAAATAACTTGAAATTAAGAAAAAAATATTGTTAGAGCACCACAAATTTAACACCATAATAAAGAAATTACAATATTAGATATAAAATGATCTTCAACCCTTATTCTTGTTCACTTTCAACATCTTCATCATCATTAAAAGTTTGCAAATCAAGATTTAAATCTGAAAATTAAAAGAGATAACAATTAACAAATTAATCGGTACTATGAAAAAAATTAACATAAATGAAGATTAATCAATATATCACCTTTACTTCCCAAAGGTGTCCACAACCAACTTTGGTCACACATCAAAGCTTCAATTATGTTTTGTTTGAGCTTTGCACGATGAGGAAAAATCACACGATCACTTGTACTAAAAGCAGATTTAGAGGCAACAGTAGACACCGGAATAGCATATATATCCTTAGCTATTTTTGCAAGAACTTTAAATTTCATCTGATTGTTCTTCCACCATTTCAAAACATTAAAGTTAGGATCATTTGGAGGATGAATTTCCTCCTCAAGATAATGATCAAACTCAACATTCACATATGAACTCCTTGTCATTTTTCTTCTTTTAAGATACACCATATAATCATCACCCCCAAATAAACTTGCATTTTCACTTTCATTAAGTTCTTTTATACCAACACCAACACCAACACTGACATGTGACACATCAGAATTTATTTTTTGAGTGTATTCATTAACCAACTCATTACACAACTGATGGATTCTATCAACTTGCTTGGAGCATTCTGTTGGATCAGGATACATTTTTTCAAATTGAAACTCAACCCCAACCATGTTGTACTTAGGGTCTAAAACAGCAGCAACACCCATAATGCCATGAATTTCATCCTAATACTTTTCAAATTTCTTCTTCATGTTAGATGTCATATTAGCAATTAATGGATTAATAGAAATTTTTCATTCATTCAATGACACTTTTGTTTTACAAACCAAAGTAAAATAAAGATTAGCAGTCTGAAATTTAGACCCAGAAAATAGTTGAGTAACATCATAAAACAATTTCAATCTCACATATTTCCTTCGCAAGTTCCCACTCCTCATTACTTGGCACAGTTTTATATTGGGGTTCCTTCTGCCTTAACCTAGGAAAGACAGCTTTATACAACAAAGCATTTTCTAACATCAAATAAGTTGAGTTCCATCTAGTTGGGCAATCAAGAACTAATTTCTTAGTAAATGAGATCGCTGTTTTAGCACACCAACTCATAAAAGTTTCGGTCCTTTTCTGTGTTGTAGTCCAATACAATACACTACTACGAATCTTTTCTATACTTTTCTTAACAATACTTAAGCCATCCTTCACAATCAAATTCAATATATGAGCATAGCAACGCATGTGTAACAATTTATCCCCCAGCATCAAGAATGAAGAATCTAAACGCCCCAATAGTCCATCTATCATAGCATCATTAGTAGAATGGTTATCCAATGTAATAGTGGACAATTTTCTATCAATGTTCCATTCTAACAATATTTTCATCAACGTTTCAGTGAGAACTTCACTTGTATGGAGACAAGGAACATAACAAAAGATGAAAAGATTAACAAACATGCATGCATTTTTAGATTAACCAAGCTCAATATATGAAAACAACACAATGTATAAAAGATTATAAAATGTTTAAAGTACCTTAATAGGCGCATATGCAACTTCCACGAACTATCAATATAGTGAGCCGTGACAACCATGTATCCTTTTTCTTGGTTGGAAGTCCACATATCACTAGTTATTGCAACTCTACTATCATTTTCATCTAGTTGAAGAGTTAACTTCCGCTTCTCGTCCCCATACATCTTCAAGATGTCTTTTCTGACAGTGTTTCAACTAGGCATTTTAAATGTTGGTTGCATTGAAGCCAAAGCTCGCCTCAATCCATGGTGGTCCACACAACTCATAGGATACTCATGCAAAATAATCATTTCAGCGACATATTTTCTTGTAAATGAAGGATCAAACACAAAACCATCTTCATTCACTTTTTTTCTTTTGTGATTGTTTTGACAATGATTCAACAATTGATGATTGCCTAAAGTTTGCCACCTTTACTCTCTTACAATATCGATCCACATGGTTCCTCAATGACTTGGTACCATTCCTCGGATTTGCACTAAGCACAGTCTTGCAAAACTTGCATTTCACCTTCCATCCACCTTCAACTTTCAAAATACTTCCAATAAGCACTCTTAACATGAGTTTTATTGTCACCTTTATTAGGAGTTGATCCTTCTGGAGTTGAGACATTATCCGTTGCTTGTGGAGTTTCTGAAGTTGGATTAGCATTACTTTGAACTTCAATTTCATTATCATTTGGAGCAACACTATTGCTTTGTGTGTCTTCTCTAGCATTACTAGCCATGAAGTAATTTGAAAACACCTATATCAATAAAATTAAAATACATGAGAGTATAAAATTAACATAAATCATATCATAAATGCATAATTACAAAATCAGAATAAACTAAATCAGATTGCACAATTACAAAATCAGAATAAAATCAAAATAAAAAATGCATAAAAATGATAATTCAAAGCATAAATACATAAGAACACCATGAGCATATTTCCTTAATTAAAACAGAACACAAAGCAACAGTTTCATCATGAATGTGAAACTCATTTCAAGATGATACTGAATAAGTTAGATTAGAAATTATTAATTCCATTATAATATTTAGTAATAATAAGATAATAGCCAAAGCATAGTTTATTTACACCACTTGAATGAAAAAGTAACAGCGTTATTGTATTTATTATGGCTTCCAAGATATTCCACTTATAACCTCCCCAATTCCCATCTCCATTTCCAAAACAGCACAAACGTCCATAGCAAAAGTGGTAATATAAAAAAGGGATACACAAAAGTCCAATTCATTTTTTTGTTTCATAGAAATGCTTTTTGCCTTTTTGAGCATCAAATTTTGGTATTAATAAAATAAACACACCCATATATATAATTTTTTTTAAAGCTTCAAACAACAAATATCTTTGCTTGTGTGTGAAGTTGAAACTTGAAAGTTGAGAGTTGAAAGCACTTTATTGCTACACAAAAAAGAGTGGACTCATATCTCATCTTTGACAATTGACACAGTCATAGGTTTAAAGTCTTCCCTACTTAAAAGGGTCTTTTGTTCACACATTCTTATTTCTTTCTTTGATCTTTGATCTTATTTTCCATCATCATTATCTTTGTGTTGTAGCCATCATCAATATCATTCATCAAATTGCAATAACAACATCAAATACATCATATTTCCTTAGTAAGCTGTTTCAAAATCAAAATAAAGTTGTTTCAACCCACCAAACTTAGTAACAAACTAAGGAAACTACCCAAACAATCTGTTATCACCCAAAAATAAAAGAACTTCTTCTTTGTCTATTCTCATGATACATCCAAAATTAGCCAGAGATTAAACATATCAAATCATTCAAAAAGAAAAGAAAGGATGGGATAGGGGCAAAAACTGTACCAATGCTATGCGGGGAGAATTTGGTGGAGGTGGCACGTTTCGGGACCAGGAGAGGCATGGACGAGGCTTGATTCCGATATAGAGGAGGCACGGGGTGGCTCGTCTAGTGCGTGACTTGGAGGCCAAAGAGAGCACAGAGGATTTCGGACTGAGAGGCGGCGCGGAGGAGGAGCGAAGGCACACGCGGCTTGAAGGAGACGCGGAAGAGATCGTAGAAGCACGCTGCGGAGGAGTGGCAATGAGATGATTCAACGAGTTACGATGGCAGAGACGAATTGCGTGGAGAAGCCGAGGAGGAGCGACAGGCACAGGCGGCTTGAAGAGTTAAAGCCTTGAAGGAGATGTGGAACTGGAGCATATTCGACGGCGGCACTGGGTTGACCCGCCATGATTCAAACCCGTCCCGCTCTGGGTCGGGTTTAAACCCGTCCCGACCGGGTAGGGGCGGGGCGGGTACCCGCGGGTACGGGTACTGCTGCCATCTCTATTAGTGATGACCACACGTCAAATAGAAGCATTTAAAGCAGGATTCAACTAGGTTAGATACTAGTCTTCATCAATAGAAAGGAGTTTTAGTTTTGATTAGATTATGTTTGGTATTAAATTCTCAAAGAGTTTTGATTGTTATTAGAAAGTGCCTAGTATTAAATTGTATTATATTTATTTATTTTAATCATGGCCTATTCTTGTCTCCCCCTTTACTAATTTTTTTTAATTATCCCCGAGACATGCTGAAAGAGAACTTGACGGGTTAAATTATATAGGATTAAATATTTTTTCCTTCTGCTGCTATTTCTGAACTTTAAGAGTTCACTGATACATAACATCAATAAGGTGGCATGTCATGAGTTGTTTTCTGTACATAGCCTTATCTATATGTCTTGTCTTGATATTGTTTGTGAATTAAGAAGGTGGTGTTTTACTGCTTGCGTCAATAAGGCAAACAGATGAGCTGGACTATAGTTGAAAAATTCGTTAAGGATTCTTTTTCCAGTTTACTTGAATTCAAAATTTTAACACTTGTCACTTGTTTCTTTCTTCTGGTCATTTCAAGTTTTTGACATATCATCTTTGCAAATTTTTATGCTCATCCTGGTCATTTCAAAATTTTTACTTAAGATTATATTTTATGCTCATCCTGATTGATGCTATTTTATTGATTTGCCAAGTATGATGACATGTGCTAATTACCTGAAGCTTTCTCCTTATTCTACCAAGGTATAATTCATCATATAGATTTGATGATTCATTATCATGCTCATTGAGGTTTCTTTTGGTACTAATTTACAATACCCCACATTTTCTTGGCAAGAAGTTATGTCCAATAAGCTACTCTATGCAATCAATGAGGGCTAAGAATCCTTTGATTTATCATGCGTCTCAAGAACTAACCAAGTTATCCCTGAATATTAATATGATGAATCAGGGCTTTTGAGGCTGAATCAATTTTTGGTTGCATGTACTTCCCTTCTTCTCATCTCAAATAATGGAGGCTGAATCGGATTGGCACATTTTCAAGGTGTAAAGGGATTCGCGGGGCTCATTTTAGCTATTAGTGTATGTTGTATTTTTCAACTAATAATTTTTTTTCACAAATGTGATGAAGGTTCATGTATGTTGGATGTGTTAATTTAAAATTATATAAAAAATTTTCCATTGTTGAAATGAGTCATTTAAATTATGATTCAAAATTATATATTAATTTTTCAATGTTAAATTAGAAAAATTCATAAACAAGTATAGTCATAAGTATTTTGATCTAAATAATCATATTTTTTGCTATTGGCACGTTTTTTAAGCGTAGTCATATCTTCTATTAATCATCAATAGCCACGCTTATCAAGTGTAGCCATATTTTCTCCTATTGGGATGCTTAAAAAGCATACCCATATCTTCTCCTATCGGTACGCTTTTGAAGTGTAGCCAAAACTACCCATTGGGCACGCTTCCAAAAGCGTGGCGAAGCGTACCTATAGGTTAAGACCTATGGCCGCATTTTTTAAGCATGGCAAGAGATGAAAGCGTGCCAACAAAAAAAGTGTGCCGATAGATCTTCAAAAGCGTGGCCATAGAGCAACCAGCACGCTGGCGGACGTGACCCTTTCAAAAGCGTGCCGATAGCTCAAAAAGCGTGGCGAAAAGCTATCCACACGTTTTTTGGTACTTTTTGGCATGCTTTAAAAGCGTGGCAGAAAGTTTATTTTCTTGTAGTGCGTTTATACTATATAGTTGTTTTCTTTAGTATTGAATATGGTTTTATTCTTTGATTGTTATTTTATATGATACGAAGATGTTTAGCTTAATAGGTTGCACTAGTGAGTATGGTTGGACTGTAAACATGGAGAGGATTATGAAGGCACAGACCTTGAGAGATAACAGTATGACTGGCTTCATATCTAGTAAGAAGACTATGGAGATCAAGCCTGACATACATCGGCATTATGGAAGAACTGACGAAGAAAACGGAAGATGATAAAATTAGGCATTTATTTGTTAAAGTTCATGAGAAAACATGTATTTTTTTTTGTTTAGTCATGTGTATTTTGATTTGAATTGGCAATTGCAAGTATATGTAATTAAAATTTACTTAGTTGGATTTGAAACAACTTTTTAATTTAAATATATATGCAATATATTAGCTTATTAGCTTATTTTTTCTTTCTATTTATTAAATTTAGTTTAAATAAATAATTTTATTAAAGTGTGCTATATATCCTTTTAAAAAGACAATTCCAAATAAATTTAGATAAATGTTGTTTTAGATATATGAAAAGACAACACTGAAAAATTTAGGTAAGTGTTGCTTTAGGTTTATGAAAAAAGTAACTTAAAAAAATATAAACAAGTTTTGCTTTAGGTATATGAAAAGGCATCTTAAAAAAATCTGAATAAGTGTTGCTTTATGTATTAGAAAATACAACTCGTAAAAAATGTTGTCATAAAGTCTTATTATCTAAAGTGTTGTGTTTGGGTATTCTAAAGCAACTCTTTCGTGGAGTTGCTTTTTTTTTGTAGAAAAGGCAATATTTTTTGAAGATTGCCATAAAAAGGGTTTTCTTTGATACACAAAAGCGTTGCCGTAGACCAAAGGTAACAACCGTATAGGCAACCCCCAAAAAGCATTGCATTTTGTCGGAAAGTGTTACCTATGATAAAAGGTAACACTTTTTCTTATTACAGGCAACGTTTTTAAAGGGTTGCCTCAGCTCGAATTTGTTGTAGTATAAATTACACAAAATTCAGCATAATTACTCATTGAAATTCGAAACTGAGGGGATGAGTAGTTGGGATAGAAAATAGAGCTTACCTATAAAATTGTTCCAATAGATTCGTAGAGCTTGACGCGGTAGCCGCAAACGGTGCGGCAATCGAAACTCGGAGTAGGAAGTTACGGCAAGTTGAATGGAGGACAAGGATTTTGCTCTTGTTCCCCTCTCTTGAATTTGTTTCAGCGTTCTTGCTGAATGAAGGAGGAAGAAGGGGTTTTCTTTCAGTGTGGGTAACTTTGTAGGTTGGGCCATGGGTCTAATACGGGTCTGGTTCATTCGGTTCAGTCCATGCACCCCAATCTTGGGCCAAATTCTTCAAAATTAGTGTTAAAATTCTAACTTTAATTAGGTTTATCTCATTAAACTATAAAATCTAATTTTCTAATTTTCTTGAATAAATGTTAATTTATGAGTTAATTATTTATTAATAATTCGGAGTTTACACTCCAACCTTGTTTTTCGAGCATAGCCATATTAAAGGCCCTAAGATCCTTGAAATTTAAACCTCCTTGAGACTTTAGTATATATATTACAGTCAATTTAATCTAGTGTATTTTCTTTTTTTCGTTCTTCTCTGTCTCCACTAAAACTACATTATCATCTTGTAAAATTCTTCCATTAATGTCCTTGAAAGCTTAAAATAGCTCAAAATATAAATACAAATAGCAGTTGTCACCGCCTTAATGAGCACTTCTTTATCACTGGCTGATAACAAGAATTGTTTTCACTGCTAAAGTTTCGTGGTAACTCTATCCTTAATATAATTAAAGATAACCTTCTTAGACTTGTTAACCACGGAAGGGAGACCCAAATATCTGTCCTGGTTCCCTATATGAGGCACTTGTAATACATCTACAAATTGATTCCTTATATCTCCGGTATGTTATATCTGAAAAAATCGATAATTTGCCTAATTTAATGACTTGACCACTAATTTAGAAATAGGTCTATAATACACTCAATAAGTGTTGACAATCCTCTTTTGTAGTTCTACCAAATAGAATTGAGTTGTCCACAAAAAATAAGTGGCTAATAGCAGGGCATATGCGATTAAGTCTCAAGCTAATAATTCCTTGCCTCTGTTCTCCTCTATGGAGCAGATGAAAGAGTCTCTATACACGAGAGAGAGAGAGAGAGAGAGAGAGAGAGAGAGAGAGAGAGAGAGAGAGAGAGAGAGAGAGAGAGAGAGAGAGAGAGAGAGAGAGAGAGAGAGAGAGAGAGAGAGAGAGAGAGAGAGAGAGAGAGAGAGAGAGAGAGAGAGAGAGGAATAAGAGATTGTCATTACACACTCCTTCATCCAGTCCACCTACTTTTTGCAAAAACCCATCTTCTCCATTAACCCAAACAAAATTCTATTCCACCATATCATATGCCTTATTTATATCTAGTTTGAGAGCCATCTTACTATCTTTATACCGCCTATTCTTAAAAAATGTATGAACTCATGAGCAATTAGCACATTATCACTAATAAGTCGACCCTTGATTATATTCTGATTTGGGCTAATAATTTTATTCATGACATTTAATTTTATAAAAATATTACTCAAATTAATAGGACAAATTTACTTCATAATATAAGCATTAGAGACCTTTAGTATCAAATAAATATTGGTATAATTAGAACCCTCATTAAATAACTATCTGAAAAAAAGTTAACCACTGTCTATATCACATTAGTCCTTATAATATTCCAAAATATTTGATAAAATTTAACAGTAATAAAGTGATATTAATCTGATAAAATCTACTAAATAGAAGGAGATATATTTGTAAAAAAATTCTAAAAATAATTTTTGATGTAATATTTTATAAACTTACTTTAAAAAATAATATTTTTCTATTTTTAATTTGAGTAAATCTAGATCAAGAAAATTTTTTTGGGTATTTTTTTATGCAAATAACAAAAAATTCAAATTATTTTAGAAAATTGATTTATTTTTTTACTTTCTAAATTTTTTTATATGTTTAAAAAAATATGGATGTCTTTTTACCACGAATTGAAAAATAATAAATTTTGATCATATTTAAAATGATCAAAATATCATTTTATTACTTGGAGAATCATCTCATAAAAAATTAAATGTTTTAAAGGTCAAAATTATAATTTATCATTAATAATATCAATGATTTCCACGAGTTTATAAAAAAAGAAAGAAATATACTAGCACTTTTTTGACTCCATTACGTGGAATGGAAACCCTCTCTTTCTCTCATCAATGCCTTCAGTTGAACACCATAACCTGTCTGCCCTCTGCAAATTCTCTCTCTCTCTCTCTCTCTCTCTCTCTCTCTCTCACAGTTGCTATGATCATTGAACAATTTTGACTCAGTAAGGCTCCATTCTTTTCCTTCTTCTTTTATTCACCATCGTCCTCCATGAAATGTAAAAGAAAACAAAAACAAAAACGACACTTTGATTGTGCCATTAATTTTAGGGTTTATTATTTATTGTTAATTTAGTTCAGCAATATTGTATAAGTTGAGCTTCAATTTCTAATGCCAGTATGGTTTGTCCATAGATAGAGCTAAAATTACTATTCTTTTTTACATGATTAAGAAGCATCATTTTTTATTTTTATTTTGTTTTTGGTTTTGATGTTTCCCAATTATTTTCAGGTTTATGGACTACTCTGATTTCCTGAAATTGTTGATTTCCATTGTTGTTTGGTGCACTGCTTACATTGCTGTTGCAGTTCTTGATTCCTTTCGTGCCATTAATTGTCTTTCAGCTTCCTGAGCTTCAGAGAGGTCAGGGGAGATTGCTCGGGATTCGAATTATACCAAAGCGTTACGGGTTATGCACAACTTGTTATAGGTCCTGTTGGCAGTGGCAAGGTAATTTACTGTATCATCTCATTTGTGTGTTTCTTATGATAGGACACCACTGAATGAATGGAGAAATTCTAGCATGATCTTTGTTAAGCAAAAGAAAAGTTTTTTTATACTGTTTGGCACTGTACAATTACACTTCAGCCATTTTCTAGAATAATGTAGTGAATGTAAGAAGCAACAAGCAATGACCTCCAACTTTGATGTGCAGATGGTGAATGGAATAGTGTTTTGTGTGTGATCTTTAGGAGACCTTAGGAAAAAATTTGTTAAAGCAGAGTTAGTTACAAATGGTGTATTGTAGAGGAGAGGAAGAACAAAGAAAACTTTAGCAAAAATTATTAGAAGAGATTTAAATATGAATGGATAAACACAGAGATGACTTATGACCGGGCACAATAGTATTGGTTGTTCCATGTATCTAACTCTAGTTGTTGTTGTTGTGGTCTTTGTTGTTTTGTGTATTGTCTAATCTTTGTAAGCTAACTACACCTAGTGGGACAAGATTAAACTCTGTTTGCAATTTTCTTTCTTTTAATTTTGCTTTTTTAAAAGTGGGTTCTTGTAGCTGTGAATCTATTAAGATTCTTCTGAGTGTCTGATTTTGTTTTCTCTTATTAGTCCACATATTGTTCGAGTTTGTACGAACACTGCGCTGCTCGGCACACAATGCATATTGTGAACCTGGACCCTGCCGCTGAAAATTTTGAGTATCCTGTTGCGATGGGTAAAATAAAATGATTTGTTACTTTTACAGATTCAGTTGTTCGGTTTTGTGGAGCCTAACAGTTTTACTTTCAAGATTGTTGCAGATATAAGGGAACTTATTTCCCTTGATGATGTTATGGAGGAAGTTGGGCTAAGTCCCAACGGCAGTCCTATATACAGCATGGAGTATTCTTTTGTATTGATTTTAAGTTTTTCTGTTTTAACTTTTAAGCCAATGCCGTTGTTCATGCCGTGTTGATAGGTAAGTGACTTTGTTTGCTAGTATAAGTGAGTAACGCCTGTTTTTATGTTGCATTCTTTTCTTGTTTATTTCGCTTATTTGCGTTGTCAAAAGTTTGATAAAACAAACCCTTGTTACCTTAACAATTCTATATAGACACCTTGAAGATAATCTGGACCTTTGGTTTAATGAGCAACTGGAAAATTATTTAGATGATGATTATCTGGTCTGACTGCCCAGGTATTCATGCTTATCTCTTAGTACCTTTCTGTTTTGTACTTAGTCTGCAAATGTTACACTTAATGGAAAACTTTGATTGTGAGGTGATAATATTGTTATAAATGCAGTTACGTGAGTACATGAGATAGCAATGAAATATGTCTTTTTAGATCAAAACAGTTGTTTGGCAAGTTTGTTATGTTTCTTATGATTGTTTTTTTTTCCACCTATAAATTTGTTTGGTTGAAATTCGACCCAACAAAATTGTTCTAAGTCAATTCACCATTCTTTTATTTTTTTTTCCAGGTCAGATAGAATTTTATTCACATGTCCGAGTGCTAAAGAATTTTGTGGAGCATTTGAAACATACAAATTTTAATGCATGTGCTGTGTACTTACTTGATTCACAGGTTTGTGGCAGTTGTTAATAATATAGACATATATCATGTTTCCTCTTAGGCGGCGACTCTGGTGTAGAATTTTAATATAGAAGTGCAGTGGCGGATGGAGCTCAAGACAGGTGTCTGAGGAGCTCTAGAGCGGTGATGTGCAGGGCATGTCCAGTTTTTATCACGTTGGGATTATGACAGTCTCCTTGTGTAATTATGTGTATTAGCACTTAATGAAGATATCATGGTTACGGGCCTAGAAATTGGGCTGAATGTTGAGGGCTTTGTTTTGAAGAGTGTATTTTTTTAATTTAAGGGCGATGTTTATATCCAGCAATTTTAGAAGCTGAAAATGTAAAAGATATGTTGAAGGTTGTTTAATTTGTCATATGTGATTTATTGATTTATTTGGTTTTGAAAAAACAATTCAAATAAATATAATTACATTTAATTAAAAGTATAATTTATTATCACTTATTGAATATGTGCCTTTCTTGGGCGTTTATATTTCTCTCAAAAAAATTGTGATATTGTTGAACAAATCAAACTAACTTCGTGAATTATTTGAATTACATAATTTAATAGTTTAATTTAATATATTATTTTACTGAATATAATTGTTGTTACTTGTATTTATTAAATATATATAATTTTTAAAAAAAATTTCAAAAATTAATTTTAATAAGTTACTTTTAAATTTAGAAGTTTTATCAAATCAGTGTTATATCTAAAAAAGTAAAAAATATACCACTTTTACAAATTGCAGTCTTTAATAAACCCACGCTAAAAATTAAACTACGAAAACTTTATTCTCCGGATCTTTTATTACTCATTTGTATTCATTTTTTAGGAATGATACTGTCTTTTAGCATCAATCACATTGTTTTTTTTGTTATTTACTATCATTCATTTCATTTTAAACATTTTGATATTAAGTCTATAAATTATTTTTCGACTAACCTTTTTTTAAAATATTGGATGTTAACTTTTGTAGTAAAATTACGCGCAAAAAACAGAAATAAGCCAAGGAAGAAAATAATTTACGTGAATCAGCTAAAACGAAAATTGTTTCATGAATCCACTAATGCATATTTATATGTAGTTCGAACCAGCTTGATTCGAACTTCATTTCTACATAATTCGAACCAACTTGGTTCGAATTACACACAAACACACGCACATACTAATTCGAACCAGCTTGGTTCGAATTACATGGTATAATTCGAATTATACTGTTAAAAAATTAATAATTTATTAAAAAAATGTTATTAAAAAATTTATTAAAAAAATTAATAATTTAAAAATTAAAAAAATATATTTTATTCTATACAAAATAATTTTAAAAAATGGCTTAAAAGATGTTATGAGTACTATAAAAGTTTGTAATATTCTAGTGATTTAGGTAAATACATGATAAAAATATTTTTTTTAATTTCTAAATTATTAGTGACTATGTGGAGTATTTCTTTAATGTCCTAAGTCATTAGGACATTACAAATTTTTATAGTATTTCTAACATCTTTTAAGCCATTTTTTAAATTATTTTGCATAGAATAAAATATTTTTTGTGGTATAATTTGAATAAATTTATTAAAAAATATTCATGATAATTTTTTAATAAAATTATTTAAATTATATGGTGAGATATTACATGATTCGAATTACGCATGGGGAAGTTCGAATCACTCTGATTCAAATTATATGGTGAGCAATTCGAATTCTATACAATACTCTTCTGCCCATTTTTGATAGCTCATGAATATTTTTTTAATAAATTTATTTAAATTATACCACAAAAAAATATTTTATTCTATGTAAAATAATTTAAAAAATGGCTTAAAAAATGTTAGAAGTACTATAAAAATTTGTAATGTCCTAATGACTTAAGACATTAAAGAAATACTCTACATAGTCACTAATAATTTAGAAATTAAAGAAAAAAATATTTTTATCATGTATTTACCTAAATCACTAGAATATTATAAACTTTTCTAGTACTGATAACATCTTTTAAGCCATTTTTTGAAATTATTTTGTATAGAATAAAATATATTTTTTAATTATTTTATATGGAATAAAATATTTTCTTTCATTTCTAAATTATTATTGACTATGTAGAATATTTTATTTAAAATTTGAGTACATGCATATATTTACCTAAGTTATTATAACATTACAAATTTTTATAGTACTCTTAACATTTTTTAAGCCATTTTTTAAATTGTTTTGCATAGCATAAAATATTTTTTGTAGTATAATTTAAAAAAAATTATTAAAAAAATTTATTAAAAAATGTTCATGAGCTATTAAAAATAGACAGAAAAGTATTGTATGGAATTCGAATTGATAGCTCATTAATATTTTAAAATAATTAAATATTTTGTTAGCTTTTTTTAACGTATGAAAATAAAAAATATATTTTTTAATTTTTAAATTATTAATTTTTTTAATAAATTTTTTAATAAATTTTTTTTAATAAATTATTAATTTTTTAACAGCATAATTCGAATTATACCATGAATTACTGTGTGTAATTCGAATCAAGCTGGTTCGAATTAGTGTGTGCGTGTGTTTGTATATAATTCGAACCAAACCGGTTCGAATTACGTAGAAATGGAGTTCGAACCAAGCTGGTTCGAACTACATATAAACATGCATTGGTGGATTCATGAAACAGTTTTTATTTTGGCTGATTCACGTAAATTATTTTCTCCCTTAGCTTATTTCTGTTTTTTGCCCTAAAATTACTTTATAATATAATATCTTTTGAAACAAAATATTTTAATTATATATGTTACCCAAACATGATTATGGTCATCCAATTACTTCATCAAAACTCGCATATTTATCAAAATAAGGCTAATTACCCGTGCCATGCACGTGATAAGATTGAAATTATAATTTTAAATTATTTTTTTAAAATTAATTTGAATTATAATAATTTAATTAATAAAAAATAACATATTATGCATTGTTTGTTTGTTTGTTTTTTTAATTTAGTGTTAATTGGATTAACTCTAAAATAATTATTAATGGATTTTAATAATCTACTTTCTTCAATAAATCAGACATATATACTAAATATGATCATAAATAATATATTAATAGTTAAATTCACCAACAAATATATTAGTTATTATCACACTATAAAACAAATTAAATATAAAGGCTATTAGCACTCATAAATCTATAAAATTGCACTGTCTTTGATTCGTGCAAGGGTTTACTTATCAAATAAACTTAAAAGATGAACAAAAAATATTTATAAAATGGACCTAGCATCACTTGAAAGAATCATGGAAAATAATCAACTTACCTTATCATCCATGAGAACCATTTATATGTAAGTCGTCTTGTTCTTGTCAAATTTTGGCTGAGACTTTCCATAACCTTATAATTATTGCCTTTATTTTTCAAACTTTTTCATTATATAATCTAGTAATCTACCATAGGTAACACTGTTGTTGATAGAATTGTAGTTAGTAGCCTTTAGGTATGAAAAATAATAAATGGAAGAAAATCTATGTCTGAGGTACGAATTTTCTAGATGATAAATAATTGTAATAATTCACTATTATTTCTTATATACATATATAGACACACACTAACAAATATTTTCAATGGAGATACTTGCTACAATTAGGTGAAATTTATGCCATTATATTTTATTAACCTTTATGATTAATTCAATAGAGATACTTAATATATATGTTATATACATTAATTATATGCCAATATTTTTAGGAAAGAGGTAAAAGAGGAGATATATAAATATATATAATATTATTGCTATATAGAAACATAAATTGCTATATTTTTTATTATATTATACAATTTAAAATTATAGTATCATGTTATTATTAATTCTAGATACTTGCTATAATTATATCAAATTTAATTATGACTCTAAATAAAAAAATAGATAACATTCAATATTATTTTTTTCTTTTTTACATTCAATATTTACTGTAAATATAAAAAGTAAAATAATTAATAAAAAAATATGAGTAGAAAATAAAACATATTAATTAAAATTTAATTTGTTATTTAATTAATCTTATGTCCATACGATATAACTTTACAAAAATGTTATGAATCACATCTTTAAAAGAAAACACAATAGAATATTACAAAATAAAATTATAGCAAGATTATTTAAAAATAACATAAAGATGACACATCTTTTTTGTTAATCAGAAACTAAAAGAAAAAAAGTATGCGCCTAATATAAGCAATTAAAATAAACAAAATTTTTAAAAAATATAAAAAGATAAAATGTATAAATAAAGATAAAAGAAACAAAAATTAAATAAATTACAAAAATTGTACTCCAAACACGAAGGAGGTAGGGAGAGAGGAAGAGAGGGAGAGAGAAAAGAGAGCGAATGAGTAAAAAATATTTGATCTTATATAAATAGATGCTATTGAGAAAAATAAACTAATTAAATTAATTCATATATTTCGTTATCATATTTATTATTTATTAAATAATTTGATATTTACTCCAATCAAATTAAATAATTAATATAATTAATTATAATTAATCAATTCATATAAATTATAATAAATTGTGAGATTTAAATGTCTAATCAAATTAATTAATTGATATAATTAATGAATTATAACTGATTTGCTTTAACGAATTAATGAAATAAATCAGAAAACACCTCAAGAACATGTCACATCAGTTCCATTATTAAGTGTAGAAATTCAATTTTTATATAATAGAATACATAGAATAGATAGATAATAAAGATATTTTATTAAATTAGTATAATTATGCATTATTCATTAAATATTAAGTATAATATTGTAATATAATTATAATAAAGATATTTTTCTAAAATAAATTTATTTAGAGAAATATAAATTAGTTATTAATAACTGGTGTCATTATTATTATTATTATTATTATTATTATTATTATTATTATTATTATTAAAAGATTCAAAATATTTTTGATTGATATATAATTGATAAGTAGTTTAATAATGCATTAAATATTAATTTTATATAACTATAATAAAGATATTTTTCTAAATTAGTATAATTATATATTATTATTTAAATGCTAATTATAGGATAATTATAATAAAGATATTTTTATAAAATAAACTTAGAAGAGAAAATAGTACATTCATTTTGGCAGAAAAATGGATTCATGAGGAATCGACACCTCACTTTCATTAGTTGGGGGAAAACTCAATTTTAATATATTAAGTAGATCTACTAGATAGATAAATATTAAAAGGATTAATCTCTATATACAAGTGATTTTGCTATACAAGTCTTACAAGTGCTCTAATTGTATTACGCTCAAACGCGCTTGTTATGCACATATATTTCACGCGCCTTTAATAGAATTTTAATTTTTGAAAGGATTCATTTTCTTTTTTTGAATTTTTTGCCTTCTCTTTCTCCTTCTTCATTTACGTGCTTTTTTCTCTCTGTTCTCTTTCTTCGTTATTCTCGATTTCCATTGTTTTTTGACATCAAGCTCTGAAATCGTTTTTGAAAATAATGGATAATTCAACTTCAGATTGTCAGATGAACCAGTGCGTAAACCTTGCCTGTGAAATTTGCTGTTAATTCTTCCTTGTTTGAATTGAATCTAATGTACTAGTTCTGATTAGAATTAATATAATCTTTTCTATTTTATATTAGACGTTCGAGTGTAGATCAGGAATATTTGGGTGTATTTTTATAAAAGTTTGGGTGTATTTACAGTTTATGACTTTTCATCTGACGGAGGGTGAATTGTCTTATTCTTTTAGTTGAATTGTTTTAGTTTCTGTTTAGTTATGATTCATGAATCTGGTTTTTGTTATTTTCTTTATGATGGTTTTATAGTTGTATTTGTATTCTATAGTTTATGCTTGTTTTAATATGGTGTATTTTGGGTGTATTTTGCAGTCCTTGCTGACTTTGGTGGCTAATTTGAGTGTATACGTAACATAACTCATTTCTGTATCTGCAGCAAATTTGGGTGTAAAACAAATATATTTGGGTGTAATACGAAGATATTTGGGTATATTTTTATTCTGATGAGTTTTGCATAATTCAGAACTCTTTCTCTTCCTCCTCCTCATCTTCTGCTGCTTCTTCTTTTTCTTCATCTTCTTATTTCATATTCTCATAATTCTTTTTGGGAGGAAAAAATCAAACAAAGAAGAAAAAAATACATAATGTTGCAAAATCAAAAGAAGAAGGAGGAGAAACACGACGATGAAGATGAAACACGAGAAGAAAAAGGAGAAGAAACACAAAGAAGGAGGAGAAGAAGAAGGAAGAAGAGGAGGAGAAAGAGAAATGCGAAGAAAAATGACAATTGTGGTTTTTATTGAGGAAGAAGAAGAAGAGTCATTCATAATGGTGGGTAGCGCGCTTTGGAAATAGAAAGTGATTGAGTAACGTGTGTGTATTTACTCTTGAACGTGAGAGTATAATGCGCGTATATTTTATTGGGTTTGTGCCAACTTGTAAAACTTGTAAGCCAAAAAAAGTTTATATTAAAAATGTGGTTAAGATGTTTTTCGTTTTGGGCAGAAATTTCGGATTTTTGGTCTTTTTTTCTCACTAGACTTATAGAAAACACTGTATCCCACCCGTCTTGTGGTTCATGATTATTGGTCAAACAAAAACCTCTCCCTGACCACAAAAAAAAAAAAACCTCTCTCAACAAATTCACCAAGTCCATCAAAAATAAATTAAAAATTATAATTACATTTAAAATCAAACTGTTAATTTCTTTGGTAACACAATGCAACAAATTATAATCTATTTGTCCTTCTTTCCATTACTAAACCATCAGTCAGTTTTAAACGTCCACATGTCCATTCTATATTATGCCACAAGTATTCTATTGGTGTAAAAATCGTTTTCTTTCTGCACTATAGAATTCACCATCCTGTTATGCTATCAATTCTTTAACGTTACTTTGTATTACCAATGGTTGCTATTCTGATTGTATTTGTTGATTCTCTAGTGATTTTAAAATCATTCCAGTTTGTGTCTGATGTGACAAAATTTGTTAGCGGGTGCATGGCATGCCTCTCTGCAATGGTTCAACTGGAATTACCACATATTAATATCCTTCAAAAATGGACCTTGTGACTGAAAAAAAGGATGTTGAAGAGTAAGTACTCTTAATAACTTTCTTTTCATCACTTAGTCATTTTAATTCTGATCCAGTCATTTATTCTTTTTTTTCTCTTAGATTCTTGGATCCAGAGCCTACCTTTTTGCTGTCTGAATTGAATCAACGGATGGCTCCTCAATTTGCAAAATTAAATAAAGCTTTGATTGATCTGGTAAGTGTCCTTTAATTTTCTTTTTTCCACTCTGATATTGTGAAGTGTGAACAGTACACTGCACTATGATTATTGAAGCAACCTAGAATCCAGAAGTTTGAGATAAAAGAAACATCCAAGTGGATGAATAATGGCAAAGGGGTTGGATATGGAATTTTCAGGAGAGGAAAAAATAAGTAGGCTCAATTGAACATTTCTATAGATTGCATTTCTTGTGGTTCTACATGTTTATATCGATTGCATTTTACTTTAATGTCTTTCCTTTACATAGTTTAATTGGGACATATAAGAAACCTGTGATTTTAGTTAGGAATCTATCATCTAGAACTTGGGAACTATATACAAATCATGAATTTTTACTAACTGAATTCTGTCATTTATAGCTCGTAATAAATTCTGGGAATATAAATCTTTTAAAATTATATCAATTTTATCCTTATATTATAGATTATGCTACAAAAGATTTATAAAATCAAATTATTTTTATAAAAAAGTCATAAAGAACAAAAGTTTCCATCGACTAAGAAGACCAGGATCTTCATATATAAAAAAGATCAAATCATAACATTTTTAGTTATTATATTCATGTGAAAGAATTTAATTTTTTACTAATAATTAAATTTAACGTTCGTTATCTAAAATTTAAAATAATTTAACGTGTATACTTTTATATTTGATTAGGTATTATTAAGTTTGTTACACAAATAGAAATAATTAATTTTTATCCTTGCTATTTAAAAATAATATTTTTCCTCTCTCTATATATAAAAATATAATTAGATATTAGCATAAAAAATTTATATTAATAGTTATAAAATTAACTCAAAATCAATACTTTTTTAAACAATTAAATATTAATTCTAACTTTTACTCCTAATATTAGTAATAAATATTTGAAGAAAGAGAAGTGAAAATCTAGATTAGAAATATAAGCGGTAAAAATTTAAAATTAAATAAAAAATTATATATATAATAATTATATTTTTGTTTGAATTATATTATTTTGTTAATTTTATTCTTTGTAGAACAAAAAGATAGAGAAACATAGAGAATGAAAGAAAAAAAAGAAGATAAAGAAGAAGAATGGAAAAAAGAGTAATTTTGGAAGAAAAAATTTTATTTTAATTATATAAAAAATATCTGGTAACATATTTTGACTTGTCAAATTATTAATATAAAATATAAGTTATAGATTATATATAGTGTGTGAAGAGTGATAAAAATAGAAAAAATAAAAAAGGTAGATGAGAAAATGTAGGAAGAGAGTATTAATTTTGAAGAAAAATATTTTCTTTCAATTTTAATAAAAGAGTGTCATGGAACATATTTTGATTATTAAATTAGTTAATAATATATATATTTTAATTTTAATTTAATTTTAATACAATTAGAAAATGCCTTGTATATTTTGTTTGTCAAATTTATAATTAATAAATAATATATAAAAGAGATAGAATGGATGAAAGAATGAGAGAGATAGAGAAAGAAAGAAGAAAGAATGAAAACTCTTTAATTTTGGAGAAAAAATTTTGATTTCAATTCTAATGATAAGGTACATGTGACATATTCTAATTGTAAAATTAGTAATATATAATAAATAATAAATATAATAGATATGCGTTGGCCCAAATTGACAGCTACATTCAGTACGGAGAAAACGCAGATGTGAAGGTTAGGCTGATTTTTTTATATGATTTAGTGGTGTGAGTTATGCTGCGTTATGATCATTAGGGGGGTATTACAATGTTATGACGGCGTTGCTTTTAGAAATTTGGGGGGGGGGGGGGGAAGAAATTGGTGGGTCCGATTTCAAGCAGAGAGGAAGGAACACAAATCGGTCCCACCGATTTGTGTGAGAGAGAGATTCAGTTTACATCAAATCGGACCCACCGATTTGTGAGAGCCCAATTTTATAAAACGGAGAGTGTAGTAATCGGACCCACCGATTTCGGATGGCCAAAATTTTTTTAATCCGGGAGTGCATCAATTGGACCGAGCGATTTATGTGGCACGCGGTCGGTCCGTCCGATTTGCCTGTAACTGCATACATAAAATGAAAAAAAATCACAGAAGCCTCATTTCTTCATCGCCGGTCTCAGCTGATATTCTTCCTCTTCTCTCATTCTTCTCCTTCATTCTTGTAGAATAAATTTCAGTGAGTGTGAGAATAGACAAGTACGTATACTGATATGGATGATAGAGTTGTCTTGAAGATTTATTGTTACGGGCAGATTTTGTTGCAAACATATGAAGGAGTTCAATTTGTGTGTGAAAATTCATTAGATGTTGTTATTCCGTTCACATTGTCATTTAAGGAATTGAAAGGTGTGATTTATGAGAAGATAGATTCTCAAAGATCTAAGAGAGTATCGTGTATTTTGTACAGGTATCCTTTATCTGTGTTTAGTGGTTTCGTTCAATTTCAGACCAAGTACGTGACGGATGAAGCGAGTATGCATGAAATGTTTTCAATGTATATAGAAAATTGACACCGAATGTCGTGCATTGAGTTGTATATTGAGTTTGAGCAATCTGAAGCGGACCGTAACATTGAATTGGAAGATTATAATAGTGAAAGCGAGGATGAATTTGAAAGTAACTATGAGATCGTTGGTTTAGGTGAAGATGAAGATGAAGCTGGCGGCGCCATGAACGCAGATGTGACGGAAGTTGCAAATGCACTAGCAAACCCGCATCCGTTTCAGAAGCCTTCTTTCATGCGGTTGTTGGATTTGGAGGCTATGCATGCACCGGAGTTTCCACAATATATGAATCCAGGTGCGTAAAGCTAGATAGCTATATGAAACTCTTAAGTAGCAGATCAATAAGTCAGATAAGTAATATATGTGATATGTGGATAGTTATTTGTGACCATAGCATTTGATTTTTTTTTTGTTTAATTAGTAGTTCTTTGTTATGAATCATATTTAGTTGTTCTTTACGTAGATAGAATAGCGACAAAAAAGACTATTACGATCTTACATGGTAAAGTGTGTTTATTAATCGAGTTGTAATAAATGATTTATTACTGAGTACACAATAAAGGATTTATTATTTTTGATGTATGCAATGCTTCCTGTTGTGGCGGATGGTGAGTTCACATTGGGCATGGAATTCAGTTCAAGGGAGGCAGTAATCAAGGCAATGAAAGATTATACCATTCACAGAGGTGTAGACTATCGGGTATATGATTTGGAACCGACGACATTCTATGCCAAATGTACATAATATGGTAATGGTTGTGACTGGTTGACCAGGGTTACCAAAATGCAGAAGAAGTACTGTTGGGAGATAAGGAGGTACAATGGAAGTCACACTTCTCCCGGTGACGGCGCTTGTTAAGGCTACATTTTACAGACTGAATGAGTAATTCACTAGAAAAAGAGTTGAGGCTGAAGCCCGAATTAATGTTGAACTTGTGTTCTCTGAGATGGTGATCTCTAAGGTGCATGCAAATCAACGAGCATCGGGTAACATACAGGTTAGTTGTTTTGATAGAGAAAATGAAGTATTTGAGGTACGCGAGATGCCGAGTGGGGTTGAGTATGCAGTTGGCCTATGCCACCGTCGTTGCGACTGTAGTGAATTCCAGGTTCACTGAATTCCGTGTCGACATGTATTTGCTTGTTGTGCAAATCAGCAGTTGGACTGGCAAGTGTACGTTCATGATGTATACAAGATGGACCAAGTTCGAAGAGTATACAGGGCTAGGTTTAGACCACTGAAAAATCCTGCAACGTGGCCTGCTTATCATGGACCTCGATTAGTTGGAAACCCGTTCCTCAGACGTGTAGCCAAAGATCGTCCGAAGATGACCCGCTTTTTAAATGAGATGGACACTCATATGTTGTGTCGCCCTAGGCGATGCAAGCAATGCGGTGCCAAGGGCCATAGTCGTAAGTGGTCACCAAATGCTTCTCGGTACCAATGCATGTAAATTTTCAATGGATAATGTAAATGCACCAAGTCATTAGAGAGAGTGTGACTATACCGATTGGTCCACTGCATCACCCAAAAAGAGTGGGTATTGGCCCAATCTTGATTCTTAGGCCCAGTTAGAACTTCGCTGTGTGATGCACCTAGATCCCGCTCTTGATTAGGAACACACTGTCTCAATCCAAATTGCCTCCTGACTCTATCAGATGCATGCCTTTCAATGCATTCAAAAGATATAAGTGGCACTGTGGTACTCCAGATAACCGAATTATGACGGATGTCTAAAGGAATCACGTCTGGGTCGATGTTTCCAATGCCATAAGCTTGCCAAACAAACTGGACACATCGAACCCGTCAGATGATTACACAACAATTAATTCACTTAACAAGTTACATACGGTACTTGTATTTTACAACATACCTGTCATTCTTGTAGATCATCCAACAACCTCCTGTAGTGCGCAAGCGAATTATATCGGTAGGCATAGTTTTCACAGTCCCAGTTACGCCACCTGCCATCGGACAATCCATTAGTCAACTTATCTTGTGGAAAACAAAATACAATATTCTATCATTTCTTTCAATGGATACTTTAATCAAACTTACCTGTTTGCAATTGAAAACACTCGGGGATTGCCGGGAATCGGCGCTAGAAATGGTAGCCGGATCTAAGCCCAAGTGAACAACAGTGTCAATGGACCGTCCATCTCCTTGCAGTCGATACGAGTTGTCCTACACAATGATCTATACAAGTGTGCCAGACATGCCGAACCCCAACTAAACTGTATGATCTGACCAAAGTTATAGAGCAAAGGTAAAAATTTTCAATGCACAGCTGCACTCGACTTATCTCCAAACAGAATTGTCCCAAATAACAACATTATGTGACACTTTACATACATCTGAATGTGCACAACATCATTCAACACTATACTATCTTTCAAACCCCTAAACCATATTAATTTTATAAAGCTCCCTCTATAGTCCGTCTTCCTCAGTGCAACTCCAAATTGGTGCAAGCACTCGACTTCCAATGCCTCGAAACTACTCATGGTCGGTCCTGTAACCGGAAGACCATTTGTCGACAGACCAAGAATTATCGCCATATTCTCCAAGGTCACGGCACACTCACCAACTGGAAAATGAAACGCGTGAGTCTCAGGCCGCTATCTCTCAATAAGAGTATTAATCATTACTGACTGACATTGGATAACTCCAATTTGGGAAACATAATAAAATCCAGTCTCGCGTAAGTGTGACTCAACAATTTGGTTGTATGGATCCGGCTGCTTTAAATGATCACACATCAACATCCATAAACCCTACAATATCACATTTTCGCTATAAGTACCAGTATAATATAACTATGTTATCAAAAACACAATTATCCTTATATGTCCATTATAACTAATTCCAGCATAATTGCATTTCAAATATACACAGTAAATCTGTTATACAAAAATCCTTCGATCATATTCATTACCTTATAACAAAAATTATTTAACCTTAACTAACTAACCACAATAATTTCACGACTGATAAACTATTTATTCGTAAAACAGCATACTAATTTTATTATTGTTATTATTATTCATAAAATAGCATACTAATTTTATTATTATTATTATTATTATTATTATTATTATTATTATTATTATTATTATTATTATTATTATTATTATTATTATTATTCATAACATAGCATAATTTCCTAATCTAAGTTTAGTTATTACTAATTTATTGTCTAAATTTTATTGAATTAAAATTTAATAATTGATGATCATAAATAAAATAATTTATTAAATTTTTATTATTAATCATAATAATTTATTAAACTCAATTACTACTACTAATAATAACAACAACAATATTAATCTACTCTAATCTAATATGTACAGATCTCATCTCATTTTTCTTCTTCTTTCATTCATTCATTAACTATAAAAAAAACCCAATTATTCCGTAGAGCTTACCATACCATATCATACATACATATATACATGATTAATTCCTATTTTAATTTCTATTTCTAACCACCTAATAATAACATCATACACACATACATAATTAATCTCTACTTAGTGCCATTACAATATATATATATATATATATATATATATATATATATATATATATATATATTTCTAATCAAATTTAATATTATCACTATTATTATTATTAAATCAGATTATTAAAAAATAAAAATTTACATAATTTAGATGTCCAAGATAATTAACAATATGAAATTTTGGTTGATTTACTTCTTTAATTTTTGGTCTTCTTGGCATTTTCTTTGAATTTTGTTGAAGGTTTGTTGTGGTCCAACAATGGTGATGAAGGAAGAAAGTGGTGGGATTGAGTGTGTGTTGAAGAGAGGGAGACGAGAATGAAAGGGAAAGTGCTGGTAGGGGGAAAACATTGGTCTTTTGGATGAGGGAGTCACAGGCCAACCAAAGGAGGCAATTGCATGCGTGACGTGTGGATAGGGTGCACCAATCAGCCCCACCGATTTGTGCACCAACCGCGTCCTAAAATCGGTGTCTCTAATTTTCTTCCTACCACTCGGTGCCATCGATTTTTTCTACCTAGCCGTCATAAATTTGTGAAACACTATTAACCCCCATATTGCTGCTATACTCCATCAACCGGTCCATATCAAAATTAAAAAACTCTTAAGGTTAAGCATTTCGATCCGGAGGATGATGATGAATACTTGAATAGCTTCTGCTCTTTCGCAGGACTACTACCATGAGAGATGATTCAAAGCTTGGTTTCCAAGCTTGATAAAAAGATGTGCTGCTTTTTGTTTATATATTGTAATTTGTATATATCGTTACAATTTTCTGGTCTGTATTGTCAAATTAAAATTTCCAAAAATGTATCAATAATCATGAAGTTGAATATGAAAATTGAAGCATCTTTACACACTGGGAATTACAATGATTAAAATTATTTTTAGATGTGAAATTATTACTAAAAGAGTAAATATTAGATTAGATTCTTAATATTATTTTAATAATTTTTATATTACAAAATTTTAAATTATAATATATTATTATAATAAAATATTATCTTAAATGTTATATGTATATTATAATAAATTATACATAATATTAAATATATATACACATAATTGATAATATTTAATAATTATAAATTATAATAATAAAAGGCAAACGAATTTATAAAAAAATAATAATAAGATGCATGAAATAAAATAAAGACAGAGGATGAAAAAGAATAGTTAAGAAATAAAATGAAGATGACTTTGCATGTAGAAAAAATGAGAAAGACGAAGAAAAATAGTTAAAAAATAAAATAAGAATCCTACAAGGGAGCTAGGAATCTTGACAATACGTATAATGGGTTAGTTATTTAGTTTAATAGAGATAAATAATAAATTCAAAATCTCTCATTCAATTATTTTACATCAAATTTCAAATTTTAAATTTTTAAAAAATCCAGTTAGTTATTTCAAAAAAATAACCATCTAAAATTCTAATTCATTAAAACATTTCACTTTAGTACTCTCTTTTTCAACCGGCAGCCACCCATCTTCATCAATAATCATTCAATTTCACCGTCGTTACTTGGCTTGCCACATGCCACTCACCTTTAGTAAAAATAAGCATCCACTTAAGGATAAAAATAATCATCCGCATACCTAATGAATTGAACATCCAACATATTTTAATTATATATAACTAAACCTAATCCAATCAAAATAATCATTTACATAAAAAATAAAATAACCATCTGCATACCTACTAAAATGACCATTAAAATAGAAGAAGAAGATGAATAAATAAAAGAAATAACTTTGATCATCCAACAATTTAATTTTTATTAAAAAAGAAAAATGTATAATTTGACAGAGTCTTATGATTTGATGTAATCATAAAAATGGAGAAACAAAAAATAGAAAAAAAACTTGAACAGATGAAGAGACATGAGTGAGATTCAAAAGTAAGCAATTGAGTGTTTGATTTGATATTGTCTTGAGCACGTGTACGTTACATCTACCATACTCACACAGTTAATTCAAACAGCAGCGTCGTTGAACTTTTGGCGGCTTATGCGGGAACCCGTGGCGGCATCGTCTGCGATAGTGTCGGCGGCACGGATACGTGAGGGGAAGGAAAGAGTTATGTTCATGGTGAGACTCCGACGGCAAAGGAAAGCGGCGCGGCGCTGCTCCGGGAGTGCGGGACGTCGCTAACCGCGAAAGGGGGATGGCACTGCTTTGGAAAGGGGATGGCGGTGCTGAGGTTTGGGTTACCTGATCGCTGGATGGTTGCCGCCAATTATAAGGAGAGATCGAGGGGAACTGTGAGGCGTAAAGTGGGTGTAGGTAGCAGATGGAGGGTGACGGCTCTGCTAGAATTTAGGTGTAAGGATTATATGTAGTGTGAATGAATTTAACTACTAATCCTAATTTTTTAAATTTCAAAATTTAAATAATTATTAAATAATTAATTAAAAATCTGATTTTTAATTTTTAAAATACATTTTTTTAAAGCTTATTATACATATTGTACACTAAAATTATTGGCTCTCCATACTTTCTCATAAAATAAAGACGATGGTATATGTATAAAAGGAAGAAGGTGAATAAAGGTAATTAAGAAAATAAATTTTACAATCAATTCTTAACAGTAAAATTGAAAAGCAAAAGCTACAAATAAATGTACATTTGAGGATAAAAATCATATTAAAAAAAAATCAGCCAAACAAGTTTGATCTAACCTTCAAGACTCTTGAACATATATTCATGCTTCTAAACACTTAAATCAAACATACATTTTCTTCACTCGTGAATAGTACACTAAATAGTAAATACTTTCCTTAATTAATTATTAAGAGGACATTTGGTAAGAGTGGACAAATCTGCACTAATTTCTATGGTTTAAGATGATTACTGATATGAAAGTTAATTAGTTATTTTGCTGCAAGGATGTGAGAATTAGATCGGTCATCAAATTGTTATAGTTATTGGTTTATTAGTTTATTAATCTAATCGATCCAACATCATATGAATAGCAAACAGAGATCAAATCGTGAAAGATTTTTCAGAGGTTATCAAGATTCACAAAGATAGCAAGCTCGTAGTAATGGATAGAAGAAATGATATAATTTGGTCAATAAACCTCATATTTTCAACTAAACATGTCACTAATATCTCAAGTGCTCAGTTTCAAGATAACGGTAACCTTATTCTTAAGGATGACAACACTAGAGAGAAACAGTTTAGGAGAGTTTCACCTACCCTGTAGACGTAGTTGTGCTAACGATGAAAATCACGGCAAACAAGTTCACAGGCAATAAAAAAATTTTAAAAAAATAAAGAGCAAGTGAGCTATGAGTCATTGACCTTTGATAGCAGAAGAGAACGGACGGCGACAGACCACGGCGATAAGACGATAATAGACGATGGTGACAATACGACGGAAGTTCAAGGTCGTCCTTCTTGGCATAGTGACGACAGAGTTTTGCAACTAGTGTTTTGTGATGCGGTTAACAGAATGAATTGGAGGTGGACGAATGGATGGACAACGGCTTTGAGTGCAACAAAGGTCGATAATGTGCCACTTCTTCTGCCGGTGGTGATGGCTAGGGGTTTTTGGCTCCATTTGTTTCTGAATGAAAGAAAAAAGGGAAAAAGGGCTAGGTTTTTCACCGTGTGCGTGTCTGATCCTTTTTTTTTTTGAAAATTAATTAGATTCCGATTTAGTCCAACCATTTAATTTTCGGCCGATACAACAATTTTTTAGCAACTTTTAGAATAATAGTTTTTCAAAATACACAGAAACCGCAAAATTTATTAATTCACAATCAAATCGGTTTGATTGACCAATCTGATTTTGAGAACCATGCTTTGTTGTCAGTATTAATATAATTTTTTTTGTAAGTTAATTCTTAAATTAATACTAAAAGTTACATGTGTGCCTCAAGATGTCAATATTATATTATTATATAAATTATGAGGCACAAACAATGCAAGTTGTATTTTGTCATATCATATTATCGTCCATATTAACATATCAGGTATATATCATCATTTCATTATGTGCGGTTGATATACTACATCAACATGTTGATAATGAAAAATAATTAAAAAACTCATGCATGTTACCACTGTCACTTTTAAAGATTAAATTAAAGAAATTAAAATTTTGGTATTAAATTAATATGTTCAGAAACTACTCTTATTATTAACTTTTTTTTATACATAAAAATGTAGTAGTTATATAAACATGATAAACTATTTAAAAGTTGTTAACTATTATCTTAGTACAAAAATATCTTCACTTAGTTACTTTATATGAGAAATAAAACAAGAGATTCAGTTATACAAACAAGTAACTGAATCAGTGGAAGTAGGTACCTTGTAGCTTCTTCTCGACCCATGAAGGCGACAAAACAGGGCTCATATCATAATCCCTAACTTTAACCCTCCCTTCCCTACCACTGCTACTTATTGTTGCATCATATTCCAAACACATCTTTTCATCATTATCTTCACTCAAAATCTTAATCCTCCAAACCTTAAATGTTTGGTCCAAACTAGCACTATAAACCAAGAAACCCAAAACAACCTTTTCCATCTGGAGGCACGCCGCCAGACACCTGACGGGTCCACGGTGTCCGTCAAGAACCGCCAAGCACTCGTGGTAGCAGCTGCCTTCCTCCCTCCTCCACACCCTAATGGTGGTGTCTTCCGAGCCGCTGAATACAAGATTACCAACCGTTGCTAAGCAAAGAACCGCGAACCGGTGGCCCTGCAAGAATCCTCCGTGGTTGAACCGGTAGCATAGCCTCTCTTTCTCCCAGAAGTTGATCATTCCGTCGGAGGAACCTGAATAGAGGAAGCAGTGGTTGAAGGAGGAGCTTAGAGCAAGTGCATTCACAGGTGAAGGTTGGAACTTCAACGTCATTGTCAAAGTGTGCGAGTCTTCCGTGTATACCTACCGTACATAATTCAGTACCAATATAATTCAATATGAGTAGATAACAAAAATAAATTCTCCATAAAAGATTACAAATCACAACTTTTTTTATTTTTATTATTTTTTTAAGAACTTCGTTAAGTAACTAACACCTAACTAGCTAATTACCAGCTAACTTATTATTAATTAATAATTATTTAAAGTTAACGTATTAAGAATTGTTTATCTGTACACTGTACTATTTTTATAAATATAAATTAAGAGCTTTTAGGTGTTTTTTGAGAACAAATGAAATTTTTTGTTTTATTCTATACTATTATAGAAAATTTGAGTTGCCCTGTTAACTACGGTTGGACTGTCAATAAAACTGATAAAAAGGTCGAATTTTATGCACTTTATCGAAGTCAAGCTATCGATAGTAATAATATTCTTGTAGTACTATTTATGTATGAAATATCAGCAATATTAAAAAAAATAATTAGTTAAGAGTTAATTTTTCGTATTTTCAAAATATAATTTTAAACAATAAAAATAATCCACATTGAATGTTACAACATAAATAAGATATTTCTTATATCAGTATAATTGGATTATATTATTTTTTATAAACTACTTTAATTACATTATTTAAAAAATTAAATTATAAATGCAAATATGTAATCATTTCATATGCAACAGTCAATATATTTTATCGAGCTGATTGATAGGTATTTTTAGTTTAATTTTCATATATATATATATATAATTGGATAAATATAATACAACGCATAATACATAAATACAATTAAGTGAAAATTCACATGCAACCAATTTTACATAAAACTATTTTTAAATTATTAACATGTGTTATTATTTGATTTGATAAAAAAAATTTTATTTTATACAAATTATTATTTTAAAAAACTAGTTTGAATATATCAAATAACCACTTTTTTAAAAAAATTTTTTTAATTCTTTCTATGTATTATTCTTATGTATTATTTTAAATGATAAATTTCGTACGTTCTTTTTTTTTCATCTTTTTTGACCAAATCTTTTTTTAATTAAATTTATTTTTTATTTTTATTTATTTAATTCTTATAAAATATATGTATATAAATTATTTGAAAAAGTAAAATTTAGTATTCTAACAAAAAAATACACTCATATCTTTTTGACTTTATAAAAATGATGAAAGAAAAAAAATAGAAATTGAAAAGAAAAAAGAAAAAAATTAAGATTCACATTGAAGGAGAATCGAGTTTGTGATACAAACAAAAGATCATAAAAAAAACAAAAATTAAAGAATATATTTGAAATAAAAAATTTGATTAAGAAATATAAATAAGAAGAACATACTCAATTAAAAATTTAAAATTAATTTTAAAAAATTGAAAGAGAACAAATTTTAAAAGAATAATAAAAAAAGATAAAAATAACTGTTTAATCTAATTTAAATTAAATTTTTTAATTAAATTATTTATATATAATAAATTATTTTTTTAAATTAAATAATAACAGACTTCAGTAATTTAAATATAATTTTATGTGAAGTTAACTGCTAGTAAATTTCTGCAATACAATTAATTAAAATTTTAGAAAGTTAAGATAATATAAAAATAATATTAGAGAGAAATGTGCATATGATGATGATAAGTGTGTACCCTTCTCCATATCTTGACTGATCCATCAGAAGATGAAGTGAAGAGGCAGCCATCGTCTTGGTTGACCAACATGGAGTTTATGTTATCTTCATGTGCAAGAAACGAGTCAACGCATTTCCTATCAGAGACCCTCCAAGCCTTCACCGTTCTATCGTGTGACCCAGTGTACAATAGCCCCTCCGAATGGTAATAAGCCATGCAAGAAACATTCTCCTTGTGCTTTGGATTTTGCTGGTTCCCTCTTGGGAACAACAGGAACGAGCTTTTCCTAGGTAGCGTACCCACCTAAAAAATTGTTGGATATATGATGTTTTGTTTAAATTTAATAAAGGTTTGTACTCTTTCTTCCCAAAACAAAATGTATATATTTTAACGTGTATCAAAAAGTGGTGTAAATATGATTTTTCTACGACGAAAATTTATATACAATTATTTTTATGTGTTTAACTAAATTATTATTTATAGTTTTAAATTATTAATTTTACGTAAATATAATTCAGCGTGAATTTTTAACATTTTCGATAAAATCTACCATTTTTTATCAGTGAATTCTAAATACTAAAAATTAAAAATTAAATTTTAAATTTTAAATTTTAATAATAGAAAAATAAAATATTAATCCAAAATGTTGACTAAAATTGATAAGACATGTTGGCCTTAACAATTCTCTTTTCGATATTTATACATGAATAAGATGAGATATTATTTATGCATGATACGGGTACCTACTTTCTTGGATTTGAAAGTGTCCGATACAGTGAAGTTCCATATCCTGATTTTGTGGTCCTTGTGGGTGGAGAAAAGTGTGTTGCTATAAGCCAATATGGCTCTAACCTCACCAGAACTCGCCTTGAGGTACCCTTTGTCCATACAATCGGGTTGCTTCCAGACGCGAATTCTGGCGCTGTTAGAGCCAGTAAACACCAATCCCTTAGAAGCCGCGATGGCATAGATGTTGCCCTCGTGGCGGTGGAGGGAGGCTATGCAGTGATAGAGCAAGGAAGGCGAAGGGTTCGGCGGCGGTGAAATGGAGGAAAGTGTCCATGGTGAGTCCGGACACGGGTGTGTCGGCGAAGACATCATAGGAAACATAGTTGTAGTTGTGTTTTCAGATGTTGAGGTTCTTGGAGAACTAAATTGAACATTGTTAACATCATCTTGTGGTGGTTGTCGTGTTATGGTGATGTCTCTATGGGTTTGAATACGAAGGTGATTGATGTTTGGAGATTTTTGTTGTTGGAATTCGTTGTTATTTTCGGTATCAGTCATTAGGGAAAGGAGAGATTTTTTGTTGCCATAGAAATCCATGGTACCATATATAACATTATTATAACATTTGTCTTGGTTAACAAAAAGAAGATACCTTTCACATTAGGGTTGGGGAGTGAGTATGAAAGATATAAAAAGGGTTTGGGTGATGGGTGGTATAGTTATTATGGTTATAAATGTGTCTCAACTGTGCAATATGATGAAATCAGCTCATGACTTTGGAGGGTGGAATAGTAGACATTGTAGTACAGGTTGAAATATTTGCATTTTTCTTTTTTTAACACATTTAATGTGTGATGGACTGATGATTAAAAATTATTTTCATTAACTGGGTTTTATTGGTAATACTTAAAAAGTTATTTTATTTGTCCCAAATTATTATCTATTAATATTTGATCAATTTAAAAAAAAAAAGGAAAATTGTAACAAACTTTAATTTTAATACATTATTATATTGAAAATTTGAAAATTTTAACTTTCTATAAAATATTACAGTAATAAATAATTTTATGACATTTGTTATATTATCCTCAACTTTTGTATAATAATTCTGAACTTGATTAGATTAGATATATGTTATTTTTTTGCTAAGTTCTTTATAAATCTTCTGTAGTAGCTAGAGAAAATTAATAAACATTTACGTACTGCACGAACAAATAATTAAGTTGAGATAAATTTTTTTCTATTTATACAGAGTAGGATTCTTTTAACCAAAATAAAATAAAATAAATACCTATAAAAAATTGAATTGAAAATTGAAAATAAACATATATGAACTAGTAAGGAATAAATTTAACATAGGTCAAAATACATAGGATGAGTTATAGGAAGGATAGAGGTTTTCAATATTTATATGCCTTGATTGCCCTGTTCTACTAGCCATCCACTTCTTGTTTGTTTGGCGAGCCAATAACTTTACAATGTATTAATGTACATATACGGTAGTTCTACTCATTATAAACAGGGCCAGGGCCAGGGCCAGCTACAAAGAGGTCTTCTAATTTCAATTAATATGATTGGTATCAATCTTAAAATTCAGCATTCAATTTTGCAGATATAACGTTATCCTGCTTAATTTAATTTCTATTAGTTGTTTTTCCCCCTCAAAAGTAATTAGGAATAAGGAACAGGAGTCGGGCACATAATCCCACATCTAAATAAAACTAACGAAATTTAACCAAAGGTAGTTAGGAGTAGGGAATGGAAACTGAACACATGACTTAACACTTAAAAACCACTAAGATGTGGTTTCAACTGGTTTATGAGGCACGATCTTTTCAATAGAAAAGAAATCAATACAAAATGTATAACAGGCAATCAAGAGAAGACATTTTAAGTGTATTCTCAATAAACAATATAATCTGCATTCACATATTAGAAAAACATACATTGATTTGGGAATGGAAACCGGAGTGGAGCTCCTTTTGGTTAGTGCATCTATTATTAGATAGAATACTAAAATAATATATTCAAAATTTATGGCGTTGAGAAAAATAACTTTAAAAGATATTGATAATAAATAAGTTTTTAAATAATTTAAAAAACACGATAGAAAAAATAAAAAATATTACTTTTTATTAGTAATAAATAACTTTTATATTTAGTAAATATCTTGTATATTTAATTCAAATTTTTTGTAAATATTTGTATAATTATTCATGTGCATAAAAAAATTAAGGAAAAATTAATCTCTAGGTTTTTATTTTAAAATTTTTAAAGCATTTCAATCATTAAAAATAGAAAACTTTACTGGATATAAAATTATGCAATTTTAAAGATGAAAATATATTTTTTTTTTAAAATATTTTTTATAAAAATTACATCAAAATCTGATCTCTATAACTTATTTTAAAATTATATATTTAGTATTTGATATTTTTGTTACGCTACTTGATTAGCGGCGGTTTTAAACCGCCGCAAAATCAAATGCCGGCAATTAACCGGACCGTCATGGATATGGGCGCCGGGATTGGATTTGGTGGCGATTTCCAGCAACCGCTGGTATACCTGCCGCTAAATCAAAATTTTGCGGAACACCAACAGAAAAGCGCCGCCAAATGAGACGGACACAGTTTGCTTCATAATTTACCGACGGTTTCCAAACTGCCGTAAATTGTCACTATATGTCCAAGTTTCTTCAAGTTTAGTGGCGGTTTTAAACCGCCGTTAAATGGTACTACAGTTTCTGTAAAAGTTACTGGCGGTTGTAAACTGCCGCCAGATGTAACAATTTTTATAATATCTGAACCCAAACAACGGCGGTTTAAAACCGCCGCTAATTTAAGAAAAATTAAAAAAATTGGGTTTTTCAAAAAAACACGCGTAATTTATTTAAATATTATTGAATTATTTTTTTAATTCTTTTTATATTTTCTATTATTATAAGAGTGAATTTTTTAACAAAAATAGAATCTAAACTTGTAGCAAAAACAAAATTGAAATATAAGCAAAACAAAATAATATATCCATCAAAATACGATATAAATAAATCTCTTTCGTAGAGTTGCTTAGTCTAATTAATGTTTGCTTCAATGCAAAATAACTCTAATCCTAATATTCTATTTTCACTCTATCATTCCATGAAACTCATCCCTGCAGCGATGTCTGGTGGTAGCTCCTCACCCTGTCATTGAAACAGATAAATCAGAGCATTCTCCATCGCCTTCATCTTTTTCTTCTCTGCTGCTGCCTCGTCTTCCATCGCCTTCCTCTTCAACTTCTCGCCTTCCAGCTCTGCCTGCAGTTCAAGCAGCTTCCTCTGGGTCTCCTCGTCTAGTTGGACTCCGTTGCCAGGTGCATGTGAATTCGGACCGAAGAGTTGACTAGGAGTCGGTTCAAAACCCACACCACGTACTCTACTCGGTTTCTCTTTTCTGAAAACCTAAGCAATGGAATCATGTTGAGACAACATTCTAGAAGACTCATCCTGTTGCTCAATCTCCTTAATTCTTTCCTACATACACAAATTAGCAATCTCCTCAATTAACTGTATCACTTACATCACGATAAAAAACACACAAATATCACAGCAAAAAAGTTAATATTACACATAAACTCTCAGCGAATAAAAAAGACAAAGACAAATGGAAAGAAAAATAACAAACAAACGAGAAATTAAAATTGATTTCTGATAGTAAATGAAATGTTTTGAAGATTAGCATCGATGATCATATTACATATAAGTGTCTTGATCGGATGAGCGTAGTAGAACCAAGCGGTTCACTGCTTCGGCTATGGTAGCCATGAATTGTCCTTGTGTGCTTCGAAATTCTTCTTGCTCTTGGAGAAAGGCTTGAAGGTCTTGTGATTCTTGGGCCAAGGGTGGGAAAGCTTCACATTGGGGGTGAAAATTGAGGCTCATAATTTGGAAGAAATGTTGTATATATGGGAGGTGACTCATGTTGGCAAGTGTTTAAAGGTGGTATGTAAGAAGGTGGATGTTGGTATTGGTGTGGTATTTGAAAATATGGTGATTGAGAGTTGTGTTGCGGGTATGGGTCATAGATATATGGTGGTGGAGGTGTATAATCAAGATGAAATCCACTATATCCTTGGTTTGGGTATGTACATTAGGAAGGGTATGGCTCATTGTAGCATAGAGGAGGTTGCTCCTCCCAAAATAGATGCTCCAATTCCATGATGCAATCCAAAATTGAAGTTATCAAGCCCTAAAAAATGATAACAACCAAACTCCAAATCAAGAGGGTGATAACTCATAGAGGAAATAGAAAATAAAAACTAAAGACATCAAGTAATAAAAGAAGCAAAAATCCTAATTAATAGCAAAAAATAAGCAAACAACCCAAAAAATATCTATTCATACTATGGACATATTTACAACAACCAAAGTATAGCACTCATGACACTAGCTCCCTGGCAACGGCGCCAAAATTTGACAATGGCCTAGAGTGGGTTAGGAATTTTCACAAAATAGATTTTCGTTGCAAGTATAGTTTCTAACCTAACAATTGACCATCAATCAAATTTAAATTCTAAAGATGTCACAATTCAAAGCAAATATAAATCGAGAGTATTTAGACTCCCGGGTCGCTCTCCCTAGAAACTAGTGACAACAAGTGCATAAAATTGGTTGTGAAGATCAAAATAATTTTCAATGATAAGGAAGCAATAAAGAAATAAAAGAAACAAGACAAAATTTGCAATTAATAAACTAATCAAGGAATAAAAGAACTATGTATGTAATATAGACAAGTAATGCTATAAAGTGATGGAAAAATGGTTCAAAACATAAATAAAACCTTGACTTTGGATGAGTTATGGAATCCTTTCCTTGCCATAACCACAACTATGATAATTATGATGGATTAATCTCACTAAGTCAACTCCTAACATTGAAAAGTTAGTCAAGTGAGCATAATTGTTATTAATCCACAAATCCTAACTAACTAATTACCTTAGTAAGAAGCTAGCGTTAGTGGAAACAATAACAACTAACAAACCAAGAATTATCACTAAATATTGCACATTATGGTTCTAGTAATCTATATACTCATTTTTCCCAAGGTAAGGGGTGGAAATTTACCCTATAACTAAGATTGACATTTCATCGAACACATAGTGGACATAAACATAAAACATGGCAAAATTGGTAAATTAATGAAAGCTATGAATCACAAATGCTCAAAATCAATAAAAGTAACTCAAACAAACATGCAATGATCATCAAACATCAAATTAACCAACTAGAAATTCAAAATTACAAAACTATGTATATATTGACAAAGAAAATTAAAGTAGAAGAAAGTGTAGAACAAGTAATGTAATAAAGGGAAAATGAAGGAAATACTTACAATGAGATAGCAAAATCCAAGAACAAAATTAAACTATAAAATGCTACATTGAAAACCTAATTAAAACCCTAAGAGAGAAAACCTAAAACTACTCCTAAAATGTATTCTATAATGTATGGTAGCGTATGATATGATATATGGTTGCTCCCTCCTTCAAATATGCTCCAAAGCCTTCAAAAATGGGCCAAAAATCTCCCAAAATGTGAGTCCACGTGACTTTTTAATGGAGGCACGTGCTGGTACCTATGCGTACGCACAAGTCTGTTGATGAGCGGATAATTTATATGCTTTTTGGCGTTGTTTTTAGGTAGTTTTTAGTATGTTTTAGTTGCTTTTTAATATATTTTTATTAGTTTTTATGCAAAAATCACATTTCTAGACTTTACTATGAGTTTGTGTGTTTTTCTGTGATTTCAGATATTTTCTGGTTGAAATTGAGGGACCTGAGCAAAAATCTGATTATGAGGCTGAGAAAGGACTGTAGATGCTGTTAGATTCTGACCTCCCTGCACTCGAAGTAGATTTTATGGAGCTACAGAAGCCCGATTGGCACGCTTCAATTACGTTGGAAAGTATACATCTTGGGCTTTCCAGAAATATCTAATAGTTCATACTTTGTTCGAGATTTGATAGCCCAAACTGGCGTCTAAACTCCCACTAGAGATCATTTTCTGGCGTAAAATGCCAGAACTGGCACCAAAGTTGGTGTTTAACTCCAAGGATGGCCTATGCACGTGAAAACTTTAAGGATCAGCCCAAACACACACCAAGTAGGCCTCAGAAGTAGATTTCTGCACTATCTACTCATTTTCTGTAAACCTAGTTTACTAGTTTAGTATAAATAGCACTTTTTACTATTGTATTCGAGTCTTTGACCTTTTGGGAGTTCTTCGAACCTTTTCTGGAGGCTGGCCATTCGGCCATGCCTAGACCTTTTATTCTTATGTATTTTCAACGGTGGAGTTTCTACACCTCAAAGATTAAGGTGAGGAGCTCTACTGTTCCTCGAGTATTAATGCAAGTATTATTATTTTTCTATTCAATTCACACCTACTTCTCCTCCAAGATATACTCTTGTACTTAATTCAGTTAAGTCAGAATGAAGGGGTGACCCGTGACAATCACTCAATCTTCGTTACTCGCTTAGTCAAGATTCGCGTGCCTAATAACCACAAAGCGGTCTACATGATGTTCAACGTAGTCATTGGACGACAGCTGGAGTATATTCTCTTTGGTCTCTAACCCACAGATCTGAACCACCTCTCCTGAAAACAGAGCATTCGAATCCATGACGTTAAAACCTTCGTGGTGTAAGCTAGAACCAATTGGCAGCATTCTTGAGATCCGGAAAGTCTAAACCTTGTCTGTGGTATTCCGAGTAGGATCTGGGATGGGATGACTGTGACGAGCTTCAAACTAATGACTGTTGGGCACATTGACAGTGTGCAAAAGAATAAATTTATTCTATTCCAACACGATCAAGAACCGACAGCTGATTACCCATGCGGGAAACCGTAGAGGACATGTTTTCACTGAGAGGACGGATGGTAGCCATTGACAACGGTGATCCACCAACATACAACTTGCCATGGAAGGGAGTACGCATGATTGGATGAGGACAGTAGGAAAGAAGATGTTCAGAGGAAACAAAGCATCTCCAAACGCTTATCTCAAATTCTCACCAAGGAACTACATAAGTGACTTTATTTTGTTTTATGTTTTATTGTTCTTTTAATTATCAACACCTTATAACCATTTGAATCCGCCTGACTGAGATTTACAAGATGACCATAGCTTGCTTTAAGCCGTCAATCTCCGTGGGATCGACCCTTACTCACGTAAGGTATTACTTGGACGACCCAGTGCACTTGCTGGTCAGCTATGCGGAGATTTGAAAAGTGTGAATCACGATTTTGCATACCAAGTTTTTGGCGCCGTTGCCGGGGATTGTTCGAGTTTGGACAACTGACGGTTTATCTTGTTGCTTAGATTGGGTAATTTTATTTTTTATTTTCGAAAAATAAAATAAAATAAAATATTCATGCATTGTGTTCTTCTGTGATCTTCAAGTTGTTCTTGATGATTTCCTGTGTTCGATCTCATGATTTTCCTATTTTGTGTTTTATGTTGTTTTTCATATGCATTTTCAAAATCATAGTTTTTTAACATTCAAAATTTCTAAGTTTGGTGTCTTGCATGTCTTTTTTTTCTTAAAATTTTTTCAAAAATATGTCCTTGATGTTCATCATGATCTTCAAAGTGTTCTTGGTGTTCATCTTAACATTCAAAGTGTCCTTGCATGCATTACTTGTGTTAATCTTGCATTTTTATGTTTTATTTCATTTTGTTATTTTTCTATCTCTTTATTAAAAATAAAAAAATAAAAAAATAATATATCTTTTCAAGTAAATAATATAGAGAAATGAAGATTCAGAACATAAGACAGAAGAATCACAGAGAAAAAGAGCTCACTGGCGTCAAAACGCCAGTAAAGAGGCACTTTGGGCGTTAAATGCCAGAATGGCTATTATTCTGGGCGTTTAACGCCAGTACTGGTATCATTATGGGCGTTAAACACCAGAATGGGCAGCGTTCTGAGCGTTTAATGCCAGAACAGGTAGCATTCTGGGCGTTTGGAAAAACGCCCAGTAAAGAAGGATTTCTGCCATTTAACGCCAGCCAGGATATCTGACTGGGCGTTAAACGCCCAAAGAGGTAGCATTCTGGGCGTTAAATGCCAGAATGGATAGCATCCTGGGCGTTTAAAGCCAGGATGACACAAGGGAGGTAATTTTGTTTCCAATTCAAATTTTTTCAAATTTTCATGTTTTAATTCATAACTTTTTGCATCAAACATATTTTAAACCTTCATTTTTTCATTTTTTAAGTTTTTGAAAGTTTTCAAACTAATTTTTTTCAAATATCTTTTTCTTAATCTTATCTCATATTTTCAAAAATCCTTGCTAACAATTAATGTTTTGATTAAAAAAAATTGCAAGTTTGTTACTTTCTTGTTAAAAAAGAATCAATCTTTAAATTTTAGAATTATATCTTTTAATTTCTTGTTAGTCAAGTCATCAATTTTTAAAAATCAAATCTTTTTCAATCATATCTTTTCAATCATATCTTTTAAAAAAAATAAAATCTTTTTTTTCAATCATATCTTTTTAAAATTTTGATTTCAAAATCTTTTTCTAACTTCTTATCTTTTCAAAATTTATTTTCAAATCTTTTTCAACTAATTACTATTTCTTATCTTTTTCAAAACCACCTAACCACTTTTCCACTTACAATTTTCGAAAATCACTAACAACTTTCTCAAAAATCTTTTTAATTAACTAATTATTTTAATTTTAATTTTCGAAAACTCTCTCTCTCTAATCTATATCTATTTATTTGCTAACACTTCTCTTCTACTTATAATTTGAACCCTCTCTCTCTCTCTGTGTTCGAATTCTTCTCATTCTCTCTCTACCTCATTCTTCTGACACCTCAAACAATCTCTATACTGTGACGTAGAGGATTCCACTACCCCATTTTTGTTCTCTTCTTTTTTATATGAGCAGAAACAAGGATAAAAACATTCTTATTGAAGCTGATCCTGAACCTGAAAGGACTCTGAAGAAGAAGCTAAGAGAAGCTAAAGCACAACACTCCGGAGAGGACCTTTCAAAGAATTTCGAAAAAGAAGCATGGCAGCCGAACCCAACAACAATGCTAGAGATGCAAGGAAGATGCTTGGTGACTATGCTGCACCAACTTCCAACTTCTATGGAAGAAGCATGTCAATTCCTGCCATTGGAGCAAACAACTTTGAGCTTAAGCCTCAATTAGTTTCTCTAATGCAGCAAAACTGCAAGTTTCATGGACTTCTATCAGAAGATCCTCATCAGTTCTTAACTGAATTTTTGCAGATCTGTGATACTGTTAAGACTAATGGGCTGACCCCGAGGTCTACAGACTTATGCTTTTCCCTTTTGCTGTGAGAGACAGAGCTAGAATATGGTTAGACTCACAACCTAAAGAAAGCCTGAAGTCTTGGAAAAGGTTGGTCAATGCCTTCTTGACCAAATTCTTTCCACCTCAAAAGATGAGTAAGCTCAGAGTGGACGTCCAAACCTTCAGACAGAAGGAAGGTGAATCCCTCTATGAAGCTTGGGAAAGATACAAGCAATTAACCAAAAGGTGTCCTTCTGACATGTTTCCATAATGGAACATCATATGTATATTCTATGATGGTCTGTCTGAAATGTTAAAGATGTCATTAAACCATTCTGCTGGTGGATCTCTTCATCTAAAAACACCTGTAGAAGCCCAGGAACTTATTGAGATGGTTGCAAATAACCAATACATGTACACCTCTGAAAGAAATCCTGTGAACAATGGGATGACTCAGAAGAGAGGAGTTCTTGAGATTGATACTCTGAATGCCATATTGGCTCAAAACAAAATACTGACTCAGCAAGTCAATCTGATTTCTCAGAATCTGACTGGATTGCAAGCTACATCCGGCAGTGCTAAAGACACCTCCTCTGAAGGAGAAGCTTATGACCCTGAGAATCCTACAATGGAAGAAGTGAATTACATGGGAGAACCCTTTGGAAACACCTATAATCCTTCATGGAGGAATCCTCCAAATTTTTCATGGAAGGATCAACAAAAGCCTCAACAAGGCTTCAACAACAATAATGGTGGGAGAAATAGGTTTGGCAACATCAAACCTTTTCCATCATCTTCTCAGCAACAAATAGAGAATTCTGAGCAGAGCCTCTCTAGCTTAGCAAACAGAGTCTCTGATCTATCTAAGGCCACTCTCTGTTTCATGAATGAAATAAGGTCCTCCATCAGAAATCTGGAGGCACAAGTGGGTCAGCTGAGTAAAAGAGTTACTAAAACTTCTCCTAGTACTCTCCTAAGCAATACAGAAGAGAATCCAAAAAGAGAATGTAAGGTGATAACCATACCTGGCGTGGCCGAACCTGGAGAAGAGGAAGAGACAATGGTTCCCAATGAGGAAGACCTCAATAAACATCCACTGACCACTAGAGAGTTCCTTTATGAGGAACTAAAGGAATCTGAGGCTCATGCAGAGACCATAGAGATTTCACTAAATTTTCTATTACCATTCATGAGCTCTGATGAATATTCTTCTTCTGAAGAAGATGAAGTCATTGCTGAAGAGCAAGTTGCTCAGTATTTAGGAGCAATCATGAAACTGAATGCCAAGTTATTTGGTAATGAGACTTGGGAGGATGAACCTCCATTGCTCATTAATGAACTAAACACCTTGGTTCAGCTGAAGATACCTCAAAAGAAACCGGATCTCGGAAGGTTCTTAATACCTTGCACCATTGGCACCATGACCTTTGAGAAGGCTCTGTGTGACCTGGGGCCAGGCATCAACCTCATGCCACTCTCTGTAATGGAGAAACTAGGAATCTTTGAGGTACAAGCTGCAAGAATCTCATTGGAGATGGCAGACAGATTGATGAAAAAGGCTTATGGACTTGTAGAGAATGTCTTAGTGAAGGTTGAAGGCCTTTACATCCCTGCTGACTTCATAATCCTAGAAATTGGGAAGGATGAGGATGAATCCATCATCCTTGGAAGACCTTTTCTAGCCACATCAAAGGCTGTAATTGATGTGGACAGAGGAGAGTTAGTCCTTCAGTTGAATAAGGACTACCTCTTGTTTAAGGCTCAAGGATCTTCCTCTGTAAACATGAAGAAGAAGCATGAAAGGCTTCATCCAATTCTCTCCATACAAAGTCAAGCAGAGCCCCCACACTCAAACTCTAAGTTTAGTGTTGGGAGGCCACAATCATGCTCTGAACAATTGTGAAGCTCTGAAAAGAGCTCACTGTTAAGTTATTGACATTAAAGAAGCGCTCATTGGGAGGCAACCCAATTTTATTTATTTATCTATGTTAGTTTATGTTTTCTTTAGGATGATGATAATGTGGAGTCACAAAAACAACTGCAAAAATTAAAGAAAAATAAAAAATAGCATAAAAAATAGCACACCCTGGAGGATGAACTTACTGGCGTTTAAACGCCAGTAAGGATACCAAAATTGGCGTTTAACACCCAGCCTGGCACCATTCTGGGCGTTAAACGCCAGAACTGGCAGGCAAACTGGCGTTTAAACGCCAGTAAGGGTAGAAAAATGGGCGTTTAAACGCCCAACCTGGCACCATTCTGGACGTTAAACGCCAGAACTGGCAGGCAGACTGGCGTTTAACGCCAGAAAAGGGTAGCAGCCTGGCGTTTAAACGCCAGGAATGGCACACAGAGGGCGTTTAACGCCAAGGATGTGTAGGGATGAAAAATCCTTGACACCTTAGTATCTGTAGACCCCACAGGATCCCCACCTACCACACCTCACTCTCCCTCTTCTTCACACCTTTCCATAACACTATTCCCCAACACCCACCTACCTCACCATTTAAATTCAAACCATTCCTCTCCCAAACCCACCCATTCTCCACACGGTTACCCTCTCTCCCTTACCCTATAAATAACCATCCTTACAACCTTCCATTTCACACATCTCCAACACTTAACCCTTTGGCCAAATTCCCACACACCTCCATCTCCTCTATTTCTTCTTCTTCTCATCCTTTCTTTCTTCTTTTGCTCGAGGACGAGTAAACCTTTTAAGTTTGGTGTGGAAAAAATGTTGCTTTTTGTTTTTCCATAACCATCAATGGCACCTAAGACCGGAGAAACCTTTAGAAAGAGGAAAAGGAAGGCAATTGCTTCCACCTCTGAGTCATGGGAGATGGAGAGATTCATCTCAAAAGCCCATCACTAGAAAGAGGATGGAGCAAACAAGAGAGCCCACTCATGGACCTCAACAAGAGCACTCCATTACCCTCCATGAAATAAGAGAGGACCAAAGAGCCATGAGGGAGGAGCAACAAAGGCAAGGAAGAGACATTGAGGAGCTTAAGCACTCCATAGGATCTTCAAGAGGAAGAACTAGCCGCCATCACTAAGGTGGACCCGTTTTTTAATTTCCTTGTTATTTGTTTTTCTATTTTTCGTTCCTTATGCTTTATGTTTTGTCTATGTTTGTGTCTTTATTATATGATCATTAGTGTCTAGTGTCTATGCCTTGAAGTTATGAATGTCCCATAAATCCTTCACCTTTCTTAAATGAAAAATATTTCTAATTGCAAAAGAACAAGAAGTACATGAATTTCGAATTCTATCTTGAAATTAGTCTAATTATTTTGATGTGGTGGCAACACTTTTTGTTTTCTGAATGAATGCTTGAACAGTGCATATTTTTTTATAGTGAAGTTTATGAATGTTAAAATTGTTGGCTCTTGAAAGAATAATGAAAAAAGAGAAATGTTATTGATAATCTGAAAAATCATAAATTTGATTCTTGAAGTAAGAAAAAGCAGTGAAGAAGAAAAAGCTTGCTGAAAAAAATGCGAAAAAAAGAGAAAGAAAGAAAAAAAGCAAGCAGAAAAAGCCAATAGCCCTTTAAACCAAAAGACAAGCGTAAAAAGGATCCAAGGCTTTGAGCATTAATAGATAGGAGGGCCCAAAGGAATAAAATCCTGGCCTAAGCGGCTAAAATCAAGCTGTCCCTAACCATGTGCTTGTGTCATGAAGGTCCAAGTGAAAAGCTTGGGACTGAGTGGTTAAAGTCGTGATCCAAAGCAAAAGAGTGTGCTTAAGAACTCTGAATACCTCTAACTGAGGACTCTATCAAAGCTGAGTCACAATCTGAAAAGGTTCACCCAGTTATGTGTCTGTGGTATTTATGTATCCGGTGGTAATACTGGAAAACAAGATGCTTAGGGTCACGGCCAGTACTCATAAGTAGCTGTGTTCAAGAATCAACATACTGAACTAGGAGAATTAATAACACTATCTTAATTATGAGTTCCTATAGATGCCAATCATTCTGAATTTCAAAGGATAAAGTGAGATGCCAAAACTGTTGAGAAGCAAAAAGCTACAAGTCCCACGCATCTAATTAGAACTAAGCTTCATTGATGTTTTGAGATTTATTGTATATTCTCTTCTTTTTATCCTATTTTTTTCAATTGCTTGGGGATAAGCAACAATTTAAGTTTGGTTTTGTGATGAGCGGATAATTTATACGCTTTTTGGATTATTTTTAGGTAGTTTTTAGTATGTTTTAGTTACTTTTTAATATATTTTTATTAGTTTTATGAAAAAATCACATTTCTAGACTTTACTATGATTTTGTATGTTTTTCTGTGATTTCAGGTATTTTCTGGCTAAAATTGAGGGACCTGAGCAAAAATCTAATTCAGAGGTTGAGAAAGGACTGCAGATGCTGTTGGATTCTGATCTCCCTGCACTTGAAGTGGATTTTATGGAGCTATAGAAGCCCGATTGGCGCGCTCTCAATTGCTTTGGAAAGTAGAAATCTTGGGCTTTCCAGAAATATATAATAGTCTATACTTTTTTCGAGATTTGATGGCCCAAACTGGCATCTAAACGCCCACCAGAGACCCTTTTCTGGCGTAAAACGCCAGAACTGGCACCAAAGCTAGCGTTTAACTCCAAGGATGGCCTATGCACGTGAAAGCTTCAAGGTTCAGCCCAAACACACACCAAGGGGGCCCCGGAAGTGGATTTCTGCACTATCTTCTCATTTTCTGTAAACCTAATTTACTAGTTTAGTATAAATAGCACTTTTTACTATTGTATTCGAGTCTTTGACCTTTTGGGAGTTCTTCAAACCCTTTTTAGAGACTGGCCATTCGGCCATGCCTAGACCTTTTGTTCTTATGTATTTTCAATGGTGGAGTTTCTACACCTCATAGATTAAGCTGAGGAGCTCTACTGTTCCTCGAGTATTAATGCAAGTATTATTGTTTTTCTATTCAATTCACGCCTACCTCTCCTCCAAGATATACTCTTGTACTTAATTCAGTTAAGTCAGAATGAAGGGGTGATCCGTGACAATCACTCAATCTTCGTTACTCGCTTAGCCAAGATCCGCGTGCCTGACAACCACAAAGCGGTCTACATGATGTTCAACGTAGTCATTGGACGACAGCTGGAGTATATTCTCTTTGGTCTCTGACCCACAGATCTGAATCACCTCTCCTGACAACAGAGCATTCGAATATGTGACGTTAGAACCTTCGTGGTATAAGCTAGAACCAATTGACAGCATTCTTGAGATCCAAAAAGTCTAAACCTTGTCTGTTGTATTCCGAATAGGATCTGGGATGAGATGACTGTGATGAACTTCAAACTCGTGACTGTTGGGCGCAGTGACAGTGTGCAAAAGAATAAATGTATTCTATTCCAACACGATCGAGAATCGACAGCTGATTAGCCATGCGGGAAATCGTAGAGGATATGTTTTCACTGAGAGGACGGATGGTAGCCATTGACAACAGTGATCCACCAATAAACAGCTTGCCATGGAAGGGAGTACACATGATTGGATGAGGACAGTAGGAAAGCAGAGGTTCAGAGGCAACAAAGCATCTCCAAACGCTTATCTGAAATTATCACCAAGGAACTACATAAGTGACTTTATTTTGTTTTATGTTTTATTGTTCTTTTAATTATCAACACCTCATAACCATTTGAATCTGCCTGATTGAGATTTACAAGATGACCATAGCTTGCTTCAAGCCGTTAATCTCTGTGGGATCGACCCTTACTCACGTAAGGTATTAATTGGACGACCTAGTACACTTGCTGGTTAGCTATGCAGAGTTGTGAAAAGTGTGAATCACGATTTCGCGTACCATCTGTGCATGGGCACACTTGCTGATTTTCCCCCTGTGCGTAGGCACAGACCTGTGCGTGGGCACAGGTGCTGATTTCCATTCTGCCTTGTGCGTGGGCACAGCCTGTGCGTGGGCACAGGTGCTGATTTTGACCCTATCTTGTGCGTGGGCACAGAAGGTGTGCGTGGGCACAGGTTGAAATGCTTCTCTCCGTTGTTTTCTTCATGTTTTCTCCCTTTTTGCATGCTTTCTTCCACTTCTACCAAACCATTCTTGGCTCTAGGACTTGAAATCACTCAACAAACATATCACGACATCAAATGGAATAAATGTGGGATTAAATTACTCAGTTTAAGCAAACAAATGCATGTTTTCATAATTAAGCTCAATTTAGAGAGAAAACACAAAAGTATGCTATATAGGTTAATAAATGTGGGTTTATATGATGAAATCCAATCAAATCAATCCAAAATTTATCATCAAATATGGATTCATCATAGAGTAATTGGTTCTTTTTTCTTTCTTCTTTCTCTAATTAATTTACAACCATAATAGGTTGAAATCTTTTTGAAATGGTGTCATTGTCACACACTATAAGGGAACAGGAATTTGTGGCAGTTATTTTGTGGATTTGTGGCAATTTTAAACCACTGCAAACGGAATACCAGCGGTTTCATAAATGTTGCAAGTTAGGGCGTGGAGATTTGATTTTGAGGCCGTTTTTACGAACCGCTGACACAACCACCACAAATCAGATAAGTGATTTTGTGGCAGACTCAAAACCGCTGATATTTGGTCATTGGATTCTTAAAAAAATATGCGGCAGTTTTGAAACCACCACAAATTATGTGTGTTTTTTTTAAAAGCGACGGTTTTAAACCACCGCAATTTCATACATGAGCTTGAAAGAAAAAACTGACTAATTATAAGTGGCATTGCTTGAAAAGGATGTAGATTCTAATTGTTAAAACTTTTCAAGAACCTTTTTTTCTTTGTAAATAAAAAACATATACAAAGTAAATGTAAATGACTTGCTAGAATAACCTTCCCTTATAATAAAAAATAGGACTCTATCACCAGCTCATGCACATGACTAAATTGATGAAGCCATTTCACAATTTAAGACAAAATAAAACTTTTGACAAAGAATAAAAAAAAGCATACTTTAACCTCTTTTATCATGATTTCTTGTTCTAACTGCAAAGAAAAATATTGCAATTATTAGCTAAATCACTTAATAATGCTTGTTGAACTCATCTCACATTCCAATTTAGACCTCTTCTCTTGGCTCCATTGTTTTTCATTTGTTGTTGACTCCATTTCAAGTTCCATACACTGATGAGAATGTTGTTGGTTCTCAGGAATCAGAGAATGCATGTCGAACTTGCTTTGAGTCCCCTCCATTACTCTATGTTGTTGGCTACTGGAACCATCTTCATTAAACATATAGTGTTTGCTTGAGTATCATGTTTATATGATCTAACATTAGCATTATTTTCTGGAATAAAATCTGATATAAGTTTTATATGTGAAGATTTTAACTTGGGTGATCAATATATGAATGACTTTTACATATTGTTTTCCCTTCTATACATTTCAGTTGATGAATTTTGCTGAAGGTAGGATTGCACTACTTTTAGAAGGAGGATATAACCTTGACTCAATTTCAAAGTCTATGTATGCTTGTATGGAGGTTTTACTTGAAGATGTGCCTATTGTTGGTTCATCTGAGGCCTATCCATTTGAGTCCACCTGGCGTGTGATTCAAGCAGTAATAATTCATGACCTTAATATATGTTGTTTTGATCTTTCAAGGGGTAAAAGGGTTTTGTAATTTTATTTCTTATTAACTTTTGGTTAGGGGTGAGCAGTGAAAAATGGAAAATGTCTTCTTTTCTTTACTAAAAGCATCATATGGGCTTTTGTTACCCAAAGATATTTGACATCTATTTAATGTTAAATCTTTGTGTTTGCTGTAAGACCCCGAATTTTTAGAAACTAAATATTGTTATTTAATGATTTATTTTATTTATTCGAGAATATAATTTCCAAAAATTTGTATATTAATTGAGTATTTTCTTATTATTGATTTAAAACTTTAGTGATTGAAAAATAATGAATTTTAATCGCTTTAGTTTGAGTAATTAGATTTTTAATTTTATTTTATAATTTAAAGGAAATTAATTTAATTATCTCTAGTTATTGAGTTAGAGTATCCATTTGAAAATAAATTTGTAAATTAATAATTAAATAGTATTTTTATAGATATTATTTTTGGATTAAAATTTGGTTTTCAATTACTCTATTACCATAATTTTATTAAAATTACTAAATTGCTCCTAACCCTAATTTTTGCTACACCCATCCCATTCCATTTTTCCTTCACGCTGCACAGCCCCAGTCCCTTCTTCACCCTTTTCTCTACGTAGCACACACCCACGGATAGTGGAAGGAGAGCTTGGAATTGCCGAACGGAAAAGGAAAGGATAGGGAGGATTTGCTCGTGTCGTCACCACACTGCTGCTGTGGCCTAACCGCGTCGCTGCCAATCCGTGAAGCTGCCGCTAGATTGCCGCGCGTGAGGAGTCTGTGCCATCACCGCCATTGTCGTCCCATCCCTGGAGCCATGAGCCGCGCCTCTGTCAGCAAGAGGAGGAGGGAGAAGACGCGATGCTGGAGGAGCTGCACCCAGCCCCTATCGCGTCGCATCGCACGCAGGAGGGTCATCGGGGGAGAGCGGCACCGAAGAGAACGAGAGGCCTAATGTGGGACCTTCGTTGTCATCCTCGCCGCTGACTAGCTTACCGCCGTCCAATGCGAAGCCAGCTGCTGTCGTTGCATCTCCCAGTCGTCCCTGCTGCCGCCATGCCGCCAGGAAGGAGGTCATTGGGTCGCACAAAGTGAGAGAGAGAGAAAGCATGAGAGCAGAGGAGAGAGGGGAGACCTGCGCCAGCCACTGCCATTTTTGTCGCTCAAAATTCTGCTGCCGTCGCTGAAAAATTCTGTTGGTAAGGGTTTTAAGTTGGTTCTCCTTTCTGTTGAGTTTCTGGGAACCTCATTGTCGCTGCATGTTGTTCAGGTCGCCGCTGCCGCTTGAGGTGGCTGCCGCTGAACCGGTTCGGAGACCACCGCTATTTCAGTTCAGCCGTTCTTTCTTCGTTTTGGTAAGCATTTTTGTTTCAAAATCCCTTTAGTTACTATTCTGTGATCTTACATTGAGGTTTTGTGGTGTTAATTGCTATAAGATTGAGTTTCGGTTGTTATATGTCGCGATTAGAGTTGCTGTGGTTGCTGAGAAGGTGGTTTGAAGTGGAGGTTGTAGCTGCCGCAGTTGCGGGCCAAGAGAAAACGAGTTTTGATATGTTTTAGAGTTTTCGAGTTTCGACAATCGAGGTAGGGGCCTTCTCAGGAAAGTATATTTTATAAATTGGAATTATTATATATGGATATTATGTGGTAAAAATGTACCATTGAGTGGTTGTACAAGTCTTATATAATGTTGGTTGTTTTGGATGAATATGAATGCTTGGTTGAGTCGATTATTATTTGCTTTTGTGAAACTTGTAAACCCCACTAAAATCAGTAAATAATTAGTTAATAAATTGAATTTTTAGTAGGAAAGCTAAAAATGCAAAACTAATATCTAAATAGGATAGAGCTTGTTGAAACAAGAATTTTGACATAAATTTCAAAAAAGTTGGCCCAAGATTGGGCCAAACGGATCAAACCGGACCCAAAATGGGCCCAAGGCTCAACCTAACTCAGCATAAAACACTTAAAAGAACCCCCTCTCTCCTCTCTTAATCATCAAACACGCTGAATGCAGCCATGGAAGGGGAGAAGAAGGAGCAAACCTAAACCTCATCTTCAAACCTTGATAACTTTTGATCCGAAGCTTCGATTGACAAGCCGTTTGCGGTCACACGTCGGGCTCGTCGAGCTATTCAATTCTATCTAAACAAAACAGTAAGTAAATCGCGTTTGTCTAGCTCCATTTCTACTGGTATATGAATTTTGGGTTTAAGGTTTGAGGAACTCAATTCCTTGATGATTTTCATGTTTTAGGGGTCCACTAGACTTGATTTCTTGTGGGTATTACTCAAGGATCAGTGGGAAAAGGTAAGAGATCTCAAACCCTAATGGAATTTCTAAATTTAGGCATTTGGGTATTGATTTGTTATGTTTGGATGTGGTAATTATTGTTTAGGTAGTGTGTATGTGAATGTTGACACTTATTGAAGTTTGTTGGTGATTTTGAAAGCTTGGAAGTGGAGTTGTGAGGCTGGAAATCTGAGCTTGGTAGTGTTGGAGCCCCAAGGGCTAGAAGAAAAGTGAAATTAAAAGTGCTCCGGGTTGAGCGGGAAATCGGCCAAGGTATGGTTTAGGTTTCGCGCGTTTAACATTTAAGGTGTTGTGAAAACTTAGGCTAGAAGAACCATAGGTTAAGTTGAAATGTTAATTGTGTTAAATGATTAGTCTTAATAGTATTGATGGAAGAGTTGATGTGGGCATGTGTTGAGTACTTGATAATATAGGTAGAATGTAAATATGTATATGTATGTTAGTATAATGATGATGGATGAAAGATTGATAAGTATGGCTATTTAATGATATGGTTGAGTTGGAGTGGTGTTTATGTGAAATTGTTGGTATGATTATATTGATTAATGTTGTGGTGATGGTTGAAGTATTTTATGATGATGACAACTTGTGGATATGAAATAATATGTTAGTTTGTGAGTTATGAGTAAAATTTGTAAAGTTGGGTGGAAATGGGGTGTTGTTGAGTTATGGAAATGCAAGGGTGCAAGAATTATTGTGTTATGGTATGATTGAGTTAAATGAGATTGAGCTTTAAAAAGGAAATGTGTTTTTTGGATAAAAATGGGGTTTGGCATGTTTTGGTAAACTTTGGTTTTTGATGAACTTTGGTAGCCCATAACTTTGTTTCAAATGAAAGATGGTTTTGCAAGCTTTTAAACGATATCAATTTTGTGAAAAATAGAATTTTGTAGAGCAAGTTAAGGATGTTGCAAGTTTAGTGTTTAAATCTGTGTTCAGGATAGCCAAAAATAGTTTGCTGCAAGCTTTCTGGGCATTCTGCCTATTTTTAGAATCACGCCCACCCACGCCTACGCGTGGTTCACGCGCACGCGTAGCGTGGAATTTTGGCAACGCATGCGCGAGAAGCATGCGTACGCGTGTGTGCATATTCACGCATACGCATGACTCACGCGTACGCGTGACTTGATGTACGCTCCACGCGTGCGCGTGGCCTACGCGTACGCATGGATGCTGCCTGCTGCAGAAATTGGTTTTGACTGTTTTAAACCAATTTTCCCACTTCTAAACCTCCATTTTCTTCCTTTTTATGCTTAAGGTATGGTACTAAGACTAGTAGCAAGTTGAAGCTAGGAAAATAAGATGACTTGAGAGTGAAGTAAGAAGTAAAATAGGGAGTTTTATAAAGAAGATGAGAACGTTAAAGGAAGTTTAATGCCATAGCTTGATAAGTGATGACATATTGGTTATAAATGTGAAATGGCTTATGAAAAATGATATCTGAGATACGTGTTTCCCTGGGTAAGAACCATGACTCGCCACCACGTGTTCTAGGTTGAATCTCGATACTCTGTTGACCCTACATCGTAAGAGTGACCGGACACGTATAAATTCCCGGGTATGGATAGCCCCCATTAAGTGATTATATGATGATTGAATGTGAACTCTATGCATAGACTATTGGGGATGCGCGACGAGGGACAGTCTAAGGTTTTCGGACTTGTCGGGTTGGCTGGATAACTGATAGATGGGCCCCATTAGCCATAGGCCAGGCATGCATCATATGCATTTACTTGTTTTGATTGCTATGCTTTTCCTGGGTTTGCCTAATTGATATATATCACCTGCTACCTGTTATACTTGCTATTTGTACAACCTGCTCATTACTTGTGCGTGAACTAGTTTGGTTACTTGTTTCTATTGCAATGTGGATGATGGAGGGAAGGAGGAAAAGGAGAAACGGTTTGGAGTTAGATTATGATTGAAATTGAGTAAGTTAGGTAAATTTAGAATACCTATCCCTGTTTATAGCTTCTGTTTAGTAATTAAGTTGGATAATTGTATAACGGAGTTCTAGGATTGGCTATGGTATTCTCAGGACCTTATTTATTATACGCGTGGAACTTTTACCATGCTGAGAACCTCCGGTTCTCATTCCATATTGTATTGTTGTTTTTCAGATGCAGGTTGAGAGGCTCCTCGCTAGGCGTCTGAATCCTGGGAAGCAAAGTAGTCCTTCGGTGTATTTTGGTTTACTATTTGTACATATGTATATATGTATCTAGCTTACTCTCTAAGTAACTTGTGTATGTTGCACCTCATAGAGGTTGAGGGAGAGATAGGTTTATTTTGGTATTTTGGTGTATTTTGGGAATACTTATGTAAGTTTATATATATATATATATATATATATATATATATATATATATATATATATATATATATATATATATATATATATATATATATATCCTCCGGCCAGCCAGGCTGAGTCAGGGCTAGTTATGCTATTTCCTTGGCTTTCCTTTATTCTTTTGCTTATCTTTATCATGTCCCTATAGGGCTTCTTAGCACGCAAGCAATCATTTCCTGAGCGTTGCGCTTTTTATTTTGTGATTGTGTTTACCCGTTTTTTTTTCAACGCTCCTATTACTATTCATAGAGGTCGTAATACCTTACTATCTCAGTCTTATGACTTAAGCATAAGATTAAGTATGGTAGGGTGTTACATTACGGACGGTTTTGAAGTGTTTCTTTAAAGTCGCTTCTTTAAAACTTTGAAATCAAGTTTAATCCGTTGGAAATTGACTTGAGTTTGATTTGGTCTTCTTGAAATATGAAAATGGAATGCACCTTTGGATTCAGTTAGATTTTGAGCTGATTTGGTTTTGAACCCTTTAAAGAGGGTTGTGGAATGGTTTGGATGGGACCCGAAAAGGGTGGAAGAGTCCATGTTTTAGGGGAGGTGCTGCCGAAATTTCTGTGAAAATCCAAGATTCTATTCGAGATGTTATTTGGAGAGTTATGAGTCTAAGACTTGTACTATTTTACTTGAACTATTTACAAAGGTGAAGAATTGTGTTTCGAAATGAATTATTGAAAAGAGAACTTGATTCAGCTTTGTTTCTTAACTAAAGTATTTTACCTTTGGGTGCAAGGCATTTAGAAGGAGCTTGTTTCTGAAACTGTTTTAAAGGTGAAAATGTTTATGTCTTTGAAATTAACTTGAGGAGTTCAATTGGAGGAATTTCAGTGGTTTTGAAAGAATTTGAATCTTGATTGATAAACCTTATTTTTACGACGTTTTGGGAAAAGTTTAAAGTATCCTTTAAAGTTTTGGTTTAGAAAAACTAAAGTGATTTTTGAGCCGTTGGAAACGTTTCAGATTTTAGCATGGGATTGAAATTAGCTTTAGTTTAAGTAAAAGAAAGGATTTTGAAAATGTGGTTGGAGTAACTAATTACACGACTTGGTTTGGCTTAACTTCAATTCTTATTTTTATTTATTCGAATAAAGAAAACTAAGGTTTTACAGAATTTAAATGAATTTGAGGAAATGAATTATGTTATTTTTCCCTAAAGACTTGAGACTTTGCCGAGGAACTTTTGTTACAAAATCCATTTTTTGGATAGGTGATTTTGAATATTTCAGAAGAGACCTTTAATTGCCATGGTTTTGGAAGTTTTGGAAAGAGGATGCCGAGGATGGCTCTGTTTTGAAAAGGGAACCTACTTTGAGTAAGAGTGGCTTATGAGCTTGAAATGATTTGAGGAATGGGAATTTTAAAGCCAGGGCTAAAAAGAATTGATTTTTGATTTCAAAGTAAAGTGAATTGAGAAAAAGTTATCTATGCCTTGAATGATGATTTTATAAGTTTGATAATGTTGGATGGTGGAAGTGCTATTATGTTATGAGCCGCAATGGCTATATATGATGATGAATTATGGCTGATTGTGGAATATGTTATGAGCCGGATGAATGAGTATGAATATGGATGATTATTGAGTTGATAAAGTGATTGTTGCACTTCCAATTATCTGAGATACGAGTTTTTCTAGGCAGAAGCAGTGGCTAGCCACCACGTGCTACAGGTTGAGACTCAATACTCTGCTAACCCTATGTCGTAAGTGTGGCCGGACACTGTGAAAGTTCCGGATGAGCTCACCCCCGTGGATAAACACTAGTGTAGGTGTTGCGTGATTATGATTGTGATTGTGATTGTGAGTAGCTCGAGTTGGAGATGCACGACAGAGGGACAGTCCAATGGTTAGATACCAGGACTTGTCAGGTTGGCTTTATAACCGACAGATGAGACTCATCAGCCACTAGGGCAGGAATTCATCATATTCATATGTGACATTATTTGAGTGTGCATATTGTACTTGGTTTGTCTTTGTGATTAATTGTGGTTAACTACTAATTGTTCTACTTGAAGTAATTGTTTGTTTGTGCTTGAACTTTTCTACTTGTGTTTGTGACTGAAATTCTGTTGGACTGTGGTGATTGGTTGTTATTTAGACTGTTTGGGCCTAGGGCCATGGTTGATCATGAGGTGGGCCAAAGGCCATGTTAGGTTGATGTTTCTAGTTTAGAAAAGTATGAAAAATTAATCTAATTCAGCATAGATAAACCTTTTGAAAGGCTTTTGAATTTTTAGACAATGCACAGTTTCTTCTTTCAGAAAAGATTTCATATTTTTTTTATAGTAAGCCCTTGCTTTTGAAAAGATGCATAAGGTGGTTATTAATCACTTTAATGATTTTATCTCATGTATCCTATTATAGTAATTCTGCAACCCTATAGTGAGAACCCTTTCGAGGATGATGTTCTCACTCCCCTACAAGTCTTTTCTTTTTCAGGTTACGGACAACGAAGTTTGGAAGAGCTTAGTTCTTTTGTGTTAGACGATATTTTGTATTGTTTTAGTATTTATGTTTTCCTCACCTTTAACTTTGCAATTTTGTAAGAGGGATATGATTTTGATATGAGATGCTTATAAATTAATGTGTATGAATATATAAATATACATGTAATTCTTGTGAGTATTGTAATTTATATTATAAGTATGAATGTATGCATTTGAAATATTCAATTTAAGTTTTAAACAGGCTCATATTTTAGTATTAAATATTATAAGAGTTGTCATAATTCCCGAGCTATCAGAGTGGCGCAACCGGAAGCGTGACATTATGATAGTTAAGGTGTTATATTTTGCCGTGCAGGTTCCCCAGTAATTAAGTTGCTTCTGGCCTACACTTGCTATTGAATTGTCGCAAAAATTAATTTCTCAGAGCTCCCCCCGGTAATGTTCTTTCGATTACTATTATTTCTTTTTACAGTTTGTTTTGTTAATTCGCTATCATATAATTTCTTTTTCATTATTTGTTCTATGTCACTTGATAGTTGTGTGCAGGAATATATTCTTGCATAATATATATAAGAATGATATTTTATTAGATGATTTATTACTCGTATTTTATCCTATATGCATTCCAAATACATGTGGGTTAGAAAAAATTTACTGGATAAAGCTTTAATTTTCTGAAGGCGATAGTATGGAAGACTTTTCCTTGGCATATATTGAATTCTCCATGCCTCCATGGTGCTGATGCAAAATATATTTGTATAACTTGTATGCAATTTTGCAATGCCTTTACTGCTATGGAGAACCAATCACCTTCTAAACGTCTCCCATATGGGTTGAAAAGAGTTCGGGTTCTTTATTTATTAGAGGATGAGGTAAATCACAAAGAAAAAAACATAGAGCTGCTTTATAGTACTTCTTTTCTTGAGTAGAATAAAGGATTTCTTAAGTGTTTGGTTTTTGTTTTAATCCCCCATAATGGAAAATTGAATTAACTAAACTAACATAGTTTGCTTAATTCCTGCTATACTTTGAATTGTTACACATAAAGATTTAATCTTATATTTTTGTGTTTACAGTGTCCTGAGCCTGATGAGAAACGAAGGAAGATTGAGAGATGACTTTATAATGTGCTTGTGAACTAATAATCTCATGCCCTTTAATTTTTAATGTATACTTGTGCAATATATTGTATGTTGTGGTTTTTAAGTTTCAAAAGCATAATCCCCTTAGTAGCCAGATATAAACATGTCATATTTTATTTATTTTTTTTTCATGTTAAGCTCCTTAATGGATGCTCTAGAACTGTATCTCATTTTAATTAGATGAATGTTCTAGTTGAGTCATTGTTATGAACATATGGTAGCAACTTTATTTTCAATAAATTTAAATATTTTTTCTTACGAGATTCATTTTTACCCGGAAAGCTAGTACTAAAGAGCTGTTAAAATGATTATATGCTTGGATTAGTGTTTAGAATTCTGATCAATTTATTTTGGGTTTAGATGACTAAATTGTATAGGTTATGTAGAATGTTAAAATAATGTAATATAATCCAACAATTGATTCTTGACAGCTCTTGACATTAGAAAAGATAAGATCAACTTTGAGATTTGCAATGGGTTCTCTAAGAGTTGGTAAGCAAAATTAGAACTAAAGCATACCAGGCGCTGGACACTGCCATACCCTATACTTCAGGTAAAGATTGTTGCTTTATGATGAATTGATTAGCATTCAAATCCTAGGACAATGAGTGTAGTAATGCATTTCGACAAGAACAAACAAGAAACTGAAAACATTACTGAAATTCAGACTAAAGTATAAGCAATTAAGCAATAAAAATGAAACAATTGCTGCAAGAAATGACATTAAACTCAACAATCAGTTTCAATTTATCACATATAGTGAGGAGTTTGATCATTACTAAGCTCGGTGAGTAATTGAGAAAGAAGATACTTAATCATGAAAAAGAAGAATCAATTTATGCAATTTTTTATGATGAACCTTCTTTTGGTGAGGAGATTGTTATAACGAACTAAATGGGACAATTCATTGTAGGAGAAAACACTGAAATCACGTGGCATCACAAAGCCATAATGACAGAAATAAAACGGCATGGGTATAAGAAATAATGCATAAATTATTATAAATAAAAAGATCAACATATATCTAAATAGTCCAAAGAAATAATATATAAATTATTATAAATAAAAAGATCAACATATATCTAAATAGTCCAAAATATAAAGATAAATTGTTTTTCAAACAAAATCAAAATGACCTAATTCAATCCATAACTATTTTAACTAAATAAATGCGTTCTTGAAAGACACGATTACGAAGTAATAAATTTCTAATAAGCATCATAAAATCCTAAGTTTGAAAGACAGACAGCTGCATCTTTTTATTCCAGTCAATAACAGCAAGCTCCTTTATCATATCCTGCTTCGGGTTGTGTCATTTGTACACCAAATCTACAGCCAGTCACATCCTTAAGTATTCATTGACAACATAATAAATATTAACAATGATATTAGATAATTGAATAAACTTAACTTTATTATTGGTGTGTCTCTAGACTAAACATCATGAAATCTGTAGACATTTTTCTTTATGTCTTATTGAGTCCCCAATAGTGGTTGAGTATTATCCCTTTAGTGACCCAAATACCATAGTTATTCGTTTACCACAATTCAAGGCACACATTAACAAAGCAATATTATAAAAGAACAAATAGCCAGAAAATAGAATTTGTACTTTGAAAATTCATATTTTTAAACTTACGATTTGTCAGGTTGTTGCGGGACAACTGGCTTATTGAACTTATATTTAGAAAATTGAAAGTTTCTATGCGAAGGTGTTTTGTGAAAGTTTTTGTCGGATATAAACTTCTCAAGATAAGTTAATACATCGCCAATGACACTCATATGCTTTGTCATCAATGTGTAATGTTTGAACGAGTCCATATATCTCACGGACTCATAAAACAAATCAGCCACTATGAGAAACCAATGGTCATTAAGGTAAATTGGCACAAAAATCTACAACAACATTCAAAAGATAATTTTTAATAAAAACGACCATACAATATTACTATACTAATTAATTGAATGTTGACCGAAATTAACGAACCTGGTGTAAAGTGTAAACTGCTGAAGTCTCCCATGAAGTTATCCTTGATGTATTTCATTGTCAGAACAGTTTTATTTCGGACTTGAAATAATTTACTATATTGAATATTGAAGTAAGTGAGGAATCTTATTATATTTCTAGTATATCTATGGACTAGGAAGATATATTTATATTGAAGAGTAAATTTTGAATTGCTAATAAACTTACAGAGAATGCCGGTGGTAAATACCATTGGTTGTCATATTTATTTTTACTTGTCCTAAATGACCCTTTGGTGAGCATCGAACAAACTAAGATAAGGATCTACAGAATAAAAACAATCATAGTTATACTACACTAATCCAAATTTTATAATTTTGCAAGCATAATAAATAAATATTGTAGAAATAATTCTTACATCACCAATTATTGACTTCCCGAGCATAATAGTCAGAAGAATCTTGCGTGTGCCGCGACAATGATAGCAATTAATTTTACTTACTTTGGATCCAAATTATTTCCAAAGATATAAGCAGCAATGGCCAATTCTTTATCAAAAAATTTAATCTTTGTAGTTGGCCGAAATAAAAGGTGAAAATACTATAAAAACAATGTCAACGTTAATTATTAAATCAAAGTATATACACAAAATTATACATAATACTTCATTTATGTAAAAAATAAAAAATTAAATTAATGACAATATTATCCTAAAGAACGAAACTTACATGTGACATGTCATTCTCGTCCATGTTTGGATTATAATTGTTGTAGTAAAGTCATGGACGACCTGAAAAAAGTTTCTCTCCAAAATATAATTCTTTCTACAAATCTAAAAAATATAACAATTATTTTAAGCATTGTTAGACTTTATTTACTAAATATAATATTAGATTTATAATAGAAAAAGAGATTAAAGGTGAAATTTTATTCCAAACTCTTTCGAATTTGTATGCTCAATCTCAGAAAGAGATTTTTAATAAGTAAAACCTTACTTGCACCAAATGGTAATAAGAGATAACAGTTCAACAAACATATATTACCACCATATCAAGACCTATATAAGCTTACAAAATCACATAACATCATGACCTATACAAGTTTACAAAATCACAAAACAGAGGAAAGCAATATTAAAAAACAAGGACATTGACACAAAAAAAAAAACATAACGTATGACAACATAAAATCCACTATAATCATAAAGACTTCCCATGAAAACATAGCGATTTTCAGGTTTTCAAAGACTAGCTAACATGAGTCTTCTAATATCACCAATATTGCTCAATCATTCAAGAACCCATATTAACTCTATTTTATTTTAATTCATATTTTAAATCCCTAATTACCTCTTTAATAACAACCCAACGAGAGCCTAAATATTAGCTAGTTATCCAAAAAAATTCCCTCCGATCAAATATTGCATAGAAAATTGCCCCAAATTTTCTATCATTTTTCCAGAAAAAGAAATTTCACGATCAAAACTTTATGCATTTAATTTAGAAAAAAGTTTATAACTTAAGTTTTATAAGCTGTTATTTTTTAAAAAAAAAACATAAAACCTTAACTTTGGAGACCGGTAGTTCACGCTTTCTTCCTTTGCACCTTGGAATCATCTTCTTCGTTACTGGTTCGTCATCCAAACACATTGAGGGGTTGGTGTCAAGTAAGCATTTCAAAGTATCCGATGGTAGTGTAACAACTGGAGTAGTAGTGCGGAATTTAAAGTCCACAAACTAACCAGAAAGTACACCGGGTCGTACCAAGTAATACCTCAGGTGAGCGAGGGTCGATCCCACGAGGATTGATGGATCAAGTAATAATGATTGAGTGATTAGCTTAGTCAGGCAAGTAGAAATTGTGTTTTGAGAATTAATTACATTAAACAGTAAATTCAAAGAATTTAGAAAACAATCAGTAAAAGTGGTGTGGAGAATATGTGAGGAAACAGTTAACGTTTCAGAGTTATTTATCTTCTGGATTAACTTTTCTTACCAACTATTTTAATCATGCAAGATTCAATTCATGGCAAACTATATGTGACTAAATCCTAATTCTTTTGTAATTTAGTCTCCTCTAACCTGGTCACTTAAGTTCAATTAGAGGGTTAAGTTCAACTCTAGTTTATGTACCATAAAAACTCTAATTACCCAAATATAAGAGGATTATATGTCATGTATCCCATTAAGTCCAGATAATTAGTGATTTAGGAGAAATTATTTTCAAACTGTTGTTCAAGTAAATTGCTTTTCCAAGGTTCACAAGAACTCAAATAGAATAAGGGTTATTCTTCCGATCTACCTAGATCCATAAGATGAAGAACGAAAACAAATTCTTGAAATTAAAATCAATACATTAATTAAAATAGAATAGTAATAGTATTAATTCATAGAATAAACAGAATTTCTAACCTTAACAGTGGATGCTTAGTTGCTCATGGCTCAAAGAGAAAATTAGGATTCCGAAAAACTGTAAATTGTAAACTGAGGTGCGTAAGAGAGAAGAGAGTCCGAACTCTTTTATATCTAATCCTAATTAAAGTAAAATAAATTTTCTAATACTAAATATAAATATAACAAATTTTGTTTTTAGAAGAAAAAGATAAGATAACTAATAAAATTATAAAAACATAGAAAAAGAAAAGATAAATGTCAGCAGAGTTTTAAAGGGGCTCTGATACCATAATAAAATTGTAAAAGGATAGGAAAAGAAAAGAAAAGATGAAAAAAATTTTATTGATTATTGATTGATTGAATTATGAAAGTAAAACTAAATATATATAAAGTATTGCCTACGAAAGATAAAAGTAAAAATAAGATAAGATAAAAAGATAACATAAAATAAGATAAGATAATAAAAACTAAATTTGTTGGACTGAATTTGTGGATCGTAAAATTTCTTTATTGTTGTCGGTGGAAGAATGATTTGATAATAACAACTAAAAATAAAATAAAAATATAAAATAAGTTAAAACAACTAAAATCTCTACATGATTCTGTTGAAGAAAATTAGTATAACTAAGGGATAAGTATTGTTTTGGTACTTCACGTTGAGGGTCAGAATCGAACCCGTCCCTGATGTATATTTTGATTTAAAGTCATCCTTAAAGTCATATTTGAATTTAAAATCGTCCTTTCTAATAAAATTTTTTAATTTATTCCTAAACTACCCCTAAAATAAAAAAAATGGAAGGGGGAAGGGGAAGGGGGGAAGGGGGATGGCGGGGGGACGGCGCTGGCGGCAAAGAGAGGGAGGAGGGGAAGTGGAAGAAGCCAGAGAAGAAGCGGGTTCGGGGTGGGGGAAGGGGAAAGAGGGGAGGGGGACGGCGGCGGAAGGGGGAAAGGACGCGGGGTGGGGGTGGGGGTAGGGGAAGGGGAGAGGGGGAGGAGGGGGGAAAGGGAGATCGGGAGGAGGACGGCGGCGGCGAAGTAGGGAAGGGGTAAAGAACGCGGGATGGGGGTGGGGGTGGGGGGTGGGGGAAAGGGGAGAGGGAGAGGAGGAGGGGGAAGGGGAAAGGGGGGAGAGGGACAGCGAGCCACTGTCGTTGGAGTCCGCCTGCCGCCTCGCCTCGCTGCCTCTACCTCGCTTCCACCGCCTCACGTCTCGCCGCCTCCGCCTTGCCACCTCACGTCGCTGCCTTCGCCTCGCCTCTGTCGCCTCCGCCTCGCCGCCTCACGTCGCCGCCTCCGCCTCCCTTCTGCTGCCTCACGCCTCGCCGCTTCTGCCTCCGCCTCCGCCTCACGCCTTGCTTCTGCTTTCTTGTTTTCTGTTTCTGTTTGGTGTTGTTTCCTGCTTTCTTGGTGGTGGTCTTGGTGGTAGTGGTTGGTGGTAGTTGTGGTTGTGGTTGTGGTTGTGGTTGTGTTGGTGTTGGTGTTGGTGTTGGTGTTGGTGTTGGTGTTGGTATTGGTGTTAGTGGTGGTGCTGGTGGTGGTGTTGGTGGTGGTTGTGGTGGTGGTAGTGGACTGGTGGTGTTGGTGGAGGAGGTAATTATGCTGGTAGTGGTGAGGGTATTTTTGTCCAAAAAAAATTAAAAGGACGATTTTAATACGAAAAAAAACATTAAGTATGATTCTAAATCGAAAATTACGTTGGGGACGGGTTTGATTCTGACCCTCAACGTGAGGGATCAAAACAATACTTATCCCTATAACTAACTTAAAAAAGATAAACATAACAAATTTTATTTCATAAAAAAAATAATAAATAAAAATAAAATAAAATTTAATATTAAAATTCCGCGGCAAGACAAATATTCTTCTTTCGGCATCACATTCAAAACCTCTTCTTTCCAACGCTTGATGAATACCATGAGAAGTCACGATGCTATGATATGGAAGATGACACTGCTTTTGAATTGTTTGAAAAACTCAATTGTGCAAGACTGAGTGAAATTTATTTATAATGATTCTATGGATATCTGCATACTACAAGTGGTTTTGGGTACTGGAATTGTACTTATAATATGATATTTGTTTTATTGTATAATATGATTATTCGACCTTACATATGAATAATAAAAATTATGCAATCAAATAAAGAAGTTCAATTCTAACAAAAAAATATAGGTGATAACCATTTTAACAATAATTTGTAATGAATTAATTCAGGCTCTTTTCCATTTTTTAACATAAACAATCCAATATGCATGACAAAAAATCACACCCCAATACTGTGTAAGTCCAAAAATCTATTTTTTTTGTAAAAATAAAAATAGTGGTTAGAGTGAACCAAATGAACTAATTCTATGAATAGTATAAGATTGATTTGATTTTTTTTATATAAAAAAACAGATTAGAATAAACCAAAATTAAAATGAGGACACATATTACCTTCTCTCTCATAGTCTTTATGAAAAATGATTTTTTGTGTCTTTTTGACAGTTTTTTATACAAAATACTAACAAAAATTTTCTCTAACTAAAAAAAAAACTAACAAATAAATTTAGTATATATATAAAATACAGTTCTAAAACTTGATTAGCTACACAGTGGTTCATATAAAGTATGGAACCTTAGCCTTTATATAGGCAATTAAGGCAATTAATATGATTAAATTGACCACTACATATGCATGTGAACACAAATTATATTTACACAAATTTTTAGGGTGAATGTAACCAAGACACCAACTATATATATACATACAAATTGCATTCACAACAAATTTTTAATTTGAATGTAACTAATCTACCAATTATACATGTATGCAAATACACAAGTTTAAACTGTTTGCATTCGCTACCAAAACCACCAAATATGTTCAAATGCCTTCATTATTGGATTAAATTTTAAACATACAGTATTGACAAATAATTTGTTTTCAAATTATATTATTACTTGTTCTATAATTTAATCACCTTGATTTTCTTGGCACATAATAAAAACCAAACTTTATCAATTTTATAACATAGGGTGAGACCTCCGTACATGAATAATAACGGACCATTTTTCCATCAAGATTATCGTATATAGTTTGCAAATTTTTTGTTTGACCATCATCACCGTGAAAAGACATGTCAAATCCAATACCACTACCAACATTAGGTGTGTTCGGATTAACATTTACAAAGAGACGTTAGTGTTAATTTTGTAGAATTAAGTTTAATTTGATTAAATTAAACTGATAATGTAAATGTAATTTGTTCTTAAATACTCTTTTATAAAATATAATTTGAAGAAAATAATGTTGTTTGGTAATTGTAATTAAAATTATATTTAGATGTAAAATGACAAAAAAAATCAAGTATATCATATCTATTTTCGATTTACTTTAAACAATATTAACATTATAGCGGGGAATTGTATTATTAAGGACCCTTTTTACAATAATTACCATGCAACTTGGAATAATTGACATTGTTAGAAAAATTTTAAGTTCTCTCAAAGTAATTTATATCTTTGGTGAACTTAATTATGTGTTTTTCGTTTCTCGTTAGCCATCTATTAATGAACATTAAAACTACACCGAATAAATATAATTATATTTGGATAATATATTTGATTAACTCAAATGTGTTTTTGGCGGAAATAATAATTTCTTATTTTTTTATACGTAAAATAACATCAAACTATCAAAGTGTTGATGCATCGACACCTTCTAAATCAACAAGTTAAAGAAAGGAGAACTAGTTACTAATTTAGCCTCAAGTGATGTTCTTATTTTAGGAACAGAGAGACACAGAGTCAACCAGGTAAAAGAAAAGCTAATTGGCTCTCTTCTATTGTTTGGGATAACTTTAAATGATAAATTTAATAAGTAATCTTTAACTATTGATGAAGTCATTGATGATGTTGACACTGACAAGGTACGTATATTATTATATACTTCCTATCCGTATTCCATATTATTCATCACTGTGATGTTTCATTTTGCAGGATGGGAGGATCAACTACGAGGAGTTCGTGGCTATGATGAGGAAGGGGGCCAAGTTGATAGCAGCAAGAAGCAATTTCATCTTGACTTGGATAAGATTAAAAATAGTGAAGACAGAAGAACTACCTTAATGATAAAGAACATTCCAAATAAGTATGGTTAACTTTTACAAGGATGTTTGGTTATCAATGATGACTTTATTCTTTTTGTTGAACGATCATACTTTGTTGTTGATGACCTGCAGATACACCTCAAAAATGTTATTAGCTACTATTGATGAAAAGCACAAGGGTACCTATGATTTTTTCTATCTACCAATCAACTTTAAGGTAGAGAGCACCTTTCCTATAGTCTCTATTTAAACTAGGGAAGCTTAGTTAATCCTTTTTCCCTTTTGATTTCAGAATAAATGCAATGTGGGATACACATTTATCAACATACTGTCGGCATCACACATTATTCCATTCTATGAGGTTATTAGTTTTTTGTGCATATTTCTCATTGTAACTAATGTATTTGATTTTGCAGACATTTACTGGGAAGAAGTTGGAGAAGTTTAATAGTGAAAAAGTTGCTTCCCTGGCATATGCACGAATCTAAGGAAAGGCTGCACTAGTGAACCACTTCCAGAATTCAATTTCTGCACGCTGCCAACGAGCTGTGGAACTTTGAAAAACATAATCTTCTTTTGTTTTTGATGTAGTATAGTTGAACAATACAGTGAGTTTATATTTTGAATCATAGTTGATGTATCAATACACTTTGTTGATGTATGGTTGTTACTTATTATTATAGTTGATGTATCAATATACTTTGTTTATGTTTTGAATTATATTGACTTGTTTATAATACTTTTCTTTTAATTTGATAATACAATGAACTTGTTTAAATTTGTATTTATTTTGTATGAAAATAGGTTTATTTCGCAATGAAAAAATCTAAAAAAAATCTATTTTATCTTACTAGCAGATTTACAGACGGATTTTCTGTTTGTATTCAGAGTTTGGGATGGTATTCCAAGGCTTAAATTACCGATAAAAAATTCGTCGGAAAGTTCGACGTTTCAGGGAAATGGAGGGGAGAATTTACCAAGGAAAAATTTGTCGGTAACTGGTAAAAATCCGTCGGTAATTTTTCGACGGAAAAAAAATCCGTAGGTAAATAATTTCCGACGAAACTTTTACATAGGGACAAAATTCATCAGTAACCAAAAATTCGTCTGTAATATAGACCAAATTTGTCTGTAAATTTGTCTGTATTAAGTCATTTTCTAGTTGTGGATAATGATAGCATTATGATTGAAGACCCTATGAGCGAATGGAAACAAACACAAAGGATAAAGCTAAGTGAGCGCAAGAAGAATGAGATGGATATGTATTTGGAAGATAAAGTGGCAAAAGATTTTAATGGATTTGATATATTAAGATGGTGGAGAAAAAAGACTTTGAGGTATCGTGTTTTCTCTTGCATGACTAGAAATATATTAGTTATTTTTGTTTCTACTCTGACATCTGAGTCAGATTTTAGTATCAGAGGTCGTATTTTTTACTTTTTATCGTAGTTTTTTGAGTTCCACTATAATAGAAGTTTTAATTTGTATTTAAAATTGGTTAAAGTCTCTTAAGATTTTGGTTAAACTTATGAAAAAGATGTTAATTCAAGTATATAATGAACTGGTCTATTTATTTTTTATCATTCTTTATCTTTGATTTGGGACTATTGGCTTACTTTAAAATATTTTATTATTGTTGAATTGACTAATTTTTTTTTTTAGTGCTAATGTTGGAGACCGTAAAATCAAAGTCCATTGCAACCTTATTTAGTATTTTAGCTATTCTCACTAAGTGTTTGTATTAGTGTACAATAATAATTTAGATTGCTTTTTTTAAATTATTCTAATATGTTTCACTAATTTTTTTAATTGGAATTTTTTTAATAAAAATAATTGGTTGCTGAAATTTAAAAGGCTTCATCTAATGAAAAAGAGAAAGGTCAAATTATTGAGCTTGCCGAAATTTAAATTGGCCACCTGAATAGTTGATGAATGGTTGCTAACTTAATGTTTTATAGTTGACATGTGTGTTGTTTGATTTAGTGTTGTTGATTTAAGTTTCATATGATGGTTGAGTAGTGTTGTTTTATTTCAAGTATTTGTAGCGGTTTTATTTTAAGTGTTGGATATTTTAGTATTTAATATCTTCATTGATTATTGAAAGCGTTTATTGGAATGATTGGTATTCTATTTATTTTTTTGTATGTTTTATTTTAGTTAGTGATTATTATTCATGTATTGTATTATTTTTTTTGTTATTTAAAAAAAATTGTTTAATAATATTTTAAAAATAAATAAATTTAAAAAAGTAAAAAATTATTTTTATTAAATTTTTTTATAAAAATATATTTTTAAACAAAATTTCTATTTTGCGAATATATCTAATATTCGATTCGATATGTAAATATATAGATTAGATCGAATCTGACTCTTAAAAATATAGATATCATATTCGATATGATCCAATAAAAATAATGCAAATTGAATTAAATTTTCAACCATATATATTTCACGTACACCCCTACATCAAAGTGGTGATAAGATGTGAATTATTTATTTTAATCTTTTATCTTAAAAAGTGATATGTTGATCATGAGCTTTCGCTTTAACGGTTGCTTCCTTAATTAATTCCAAACTAACATTAAAGGTTTGATTAGTTTCATTTTATTAAAAAAAAACTTGTAATTATTTTTGGATAATATCATAGAAAAATATTTTTAACGAGAAAAAAATTTATTAGTATTAACTTAAATTCAAGACAAATATACGAAAAAAATCTTGATTACTTAACATTTATAATTATTTTATAATACTAACGCTAATATTTATTTTAGCAAAAAACTTTTAGTAATGAAAATTATATAATTTTTTAAATAATATTCTAATATGAGTACATTTTGTGTGACTGTTATACAACAGAAGAACTAATAAAAGTGAAAGTATAGGAGGATAATATTCATACTAAATAACATAAATAATAAATTAAAAAATAAATTTTAAAATTAAAAATTATTAAAAAATACTATTCCAATTAACCCTAATTTCACTTTAAAAAGCCTGTTTTTTCTCTCTCTAGCTGCACGTCCGCATCCTTTCCTTTTCCATCTCTCACTAGCCGCGCTGTTTATCCTTGCACGTAGCTGTCGTATAACACCACACCGCACCGCTGCTCCGTGTCGCCGGTCACCATCGCCCAATGTCCTCCGTCACGTCATCACGGCTTCCTTTTCCGTGTGCCGCAGCAACCACCGACCACGCAAGCAAAACCGTTGTTCGTCCTCTTCTCCTATGCGTTCGGCTGCGTCTGTGCTCTTCGGAAGCAATGCCACCACCGTCCAACAGCGTGGCACCGTCTTCTCACGCTGCAAACCGTTGCCATCATGGCTTCCTGTCTCGTCGTAATAACCACTGACGACGCAGCAATCTCTATCTAGACGTGTACCCCGGCCTATCAATCGCATCTCTCTTCCCCAGCGACTTGGTTTTTTTCCTTTCCATCCTAGGGGTTTAGTTTAACTTGTGTTTTTTTATTATGAATGTTTTTTTTGGGTTAATTGGATGTTTTTAATCGATATTGGTCTGAGAATTAAATTCTTATGTGGTTGAATGTTTATTTTTTAGTTAATTACATATTTCTTTTTATATTAATTGGATGTATTTTACCATCATTGGTTTTAGAATTAAAATATTATGGTAGTTTGGGGTTGGATGTTTTTTTGGACTAATTAGATTTTTTTATTAATCGGATGTTTCTCCATGATGTTTGGTTATTTGGATGTTTCTTTTTGATGGTGTGACAAGAAAAGGAGAGTGATATCGATATGGTAAAAGGAGAAAAAAGTGAAAGGTAAAAGGTGAAAGGTTAAATTGTGATTGATACATAGGAAGAAATATTTGTTATTTTAGTAAACTAGAAAACAGTCCATTATTTATGTTATTTACAATACCTGTTGTCTACCTAACGAAATTGCCAATAAAAATGTGAAATGTGGCATCTGGTTGACCATAGAAATAACATGCGACTCATTTGATGATTGCTTATTACGTGCTAATTAGCAATTTTGTTGAATCTTTTACTGTAGTTACTTTTAGTGTTTTTGACTACTTTAAAAAATAATAAACAATTGAAAAATAAACTTTATTAATTGATGGAGACTCATGCAAAGATGTTTGAAATGTCTTTAAATAAAGACGTTTGATATCGTCTATTAAATAAATTGTCATGTATTAAATTTTTGATACGTAATAAAGATTAAAAGTGTTACTCTATTAAAAGCTATATTCTTAAAATCGTTAATTTGACTCTGATATCAATTTTTTAATTTATTTAAAATTTAAATTTTTAACAAAAATTTTATTACAGAATTATTTGATTTTTTTATTGTTTTTTATAATATATATAGATTTTATAATATTATTTTTCTACTTTCAATTTATTATTATTTTAGTACTTTTTTTCATTTTATTAATTTAATATTTTTTTATGAGTTGAGTTTTTATTTATAATTTTTATAATTCTTTTAATAATTTTCTCTGATTTTTGAATATTTATATTTTAATCTACTAATTTTTATTACTAATTATTTCATTTTAATCTAATAATTCTTATTTATTTTTTAATTCTTTCAATAAAATTTATTGTGAAATTGAGATTTTGAAAAAAAAATATTTGGTATTGATTTAAGAAATTAAGTATCATTTGAATTAATATTAATTAAAATTATTAATATAATTATTTTTTCTTAAATCTTCAATTTTGTTTATAATTTATACTTTTATTATTAATTTATATTTTTAGAATACAACTTTTTAAATGTGACCAAATAAACACTTAAAAAAAAGTTGTTTTTGCGATCTTATATAAGGAATGGCCTTATTAATTTGTTTAATTACTTGATGTCTTTCATTTTTCTTTCTGGTTAAATTTTGAAAAGTGCACTGATAGGAGAATAATTTCGTACGATTTGCGTATATTTTGGGATGAAACTTGACAGGGTGACAATAAGCCGCTCCACACTAGAAGGGGAACACAGGGCTATTGCCTCATGGGAATACAGTGTTAGAAAATTATTTTAATTTTTTAATTTATTTGTGAACAATACATATATTAATTATAATAACAAATTATACTATTTTAAATTTAATGATTTATATAAAGGTGATCTCATTTATTATTATAAATGCTAAATTGAATAAGTCATAATTATTTTTTATTTAGAATTAAATGAGAAAAAAACCAAATATTATCTTTTGTTCCTTAGATAATTATCTTTTGAATTTTAGTTATATTATCTTTTGGACTTTAGATACTATTTTATTTGAGTTTTAGGGTTTAATGGGTGTTATGCTCAAATATAAATAGTGCCTTTAGGGTTTCGGTCTCCAATATACCAAAGCCGCGCCTCAGCAACTCTTTTCCCATAAGAGGAGTTGTAATTCAGCCGCCTAAGAATATAAAAGGGTTTGGTTGAGGAAGATCGAAAAAACTACAAGATCCAGACTCTTCCAATCATGATTCATGTTTATGAATTCAGGTACGCTTCCGCATTCAAGTATTTTCTTTCGTAATGATTTAACATGGATAATCTTTGGGTTAAGGAATTCTGAGAAAATTCTAACAAGTGGTATCAAAGCAATCTATGATTAAATCATTAAGAAATTATAATTTTTTTAATTTGAATTTGAATCTTAATTTGAGTTTGTAAAATTAGATTCAAATATGTGTTGCTTTTAGATTGTGTAGCACATGTTAATAAAATTGAAAGAATACATAAAGAATGTATAAAGAATACACAAATAGTACTTAAAGAGAATATTTACTATAAAGTTATTTTTGTATGTACTATGATTTAATCTGTGAATATGAATCTTTTTTTGTAAGGAAAGAAAGGTTTTGTGTTTGTTTTTTTATACCATTTCATATGGATTCATTCTTTTGGCAAATTCATTATTTTTTTATGTTTTGCATGGATTGAATTATAATGATTGATTCTAATTTTAACGGATAAAAAAAATTTTGGCACATAAATTTGTTGCACAGTTATAATTATGTTTTCTTTAAGGTCCGGAAAAAATACCATTAAGATTTAATTCCTTTTACGATTTAAATATATAATTTTTTTAATTGTTACCTAAGAAAACTAGTAATAATTTGGATTATTATACCTACCTATTTTATAAAGATTTGGTTTTGGAATAAATTGATTGAACATTATGTTGCCAAAGTAGCCTCTTTTGTGAAAATTGATTTATTTAAAACATTAGGAATATGGTGATATGTAATTCATGCGAATATTGGTCAGCCCAAAGGAAGATCTATATTTGGCCAAATTATATACACATATTGATGGTAAACACATGGTTTGGTAACTAATTAAGAATAAAGTAATGATTATTATTTATGCGAACAATAATCGACCCAAAGGAAGTTTATTGTTTGGCCAAATAATAAGCATTATATACTTTTGTTTATTTTTTTATTAATTATGCGGTCAATAATTGGCCCAAAGGAAGGTTATTGTTTGGCCAATTAATAGATAATATATGCGGCAATAAATAGGTTGCGAAGTTTAAGTTTCCATGTGCGCATTTAGTCGGTCCAAAGAGAGGCTTAATGTGTGACAGGAATTTTGATAATATTTGATTACTGCAATGAAAGTATCAATTACAGTTAATTTTTCTATCCAAAGATTGAAAATTAATGTTGTTTTAGATATCTCAATATGGATTTTTCCCATTATTTAACTAATGTTTACTGCATGTTCCTTTTGTTCTAATCCATAAACTATGACTTCAACTATCAATGTTTTTGCACAAATTAGCAGTATTCCTGTGTTGAATGGTTCAAACTTTAAGGTTTGGAAGGATATCGTAGAGATTGTCCTCGGTTGTATGGATTTGGATATAGCTCTTCGAGAGGAGAAATCCACTTCAACTCTAGAAAATCTCAATGAGGTTAAAATAGAGATGGGAGAGATCCAATCGAATGAGTATTATGATTATGAAATGCTCAATTCCTGAGGCTTTTCGAGGCTTAATTACTGAGGATAAAGATGCCAAACAGTTCTTGAAAGATGTTGAAAAATTCTTTGCTAAGAATGAAAAGGTAGAGGCAAGTAGCCTTTTGAGCAAACTTGTCTCCATGAGGTATAAAGGTAAAAGGAATATAATGGAGTACATTATGGAAATGTCTCATCTTGCTTCAAAGTTGAAAGTATTAAAGTTAGAGTTATCTGAAGATTTACACGTGCATTTCATTTTGATCTTCTTTCCTGCACACTTTGGGCAATTCAAAGTGAGTTATAACATTCTGAATGACACTTGGTCCTTAAATGAGCTTATATCTCACTGTGTGCAAAAGGAAGAGAGGCTGCAGCAAGATAAGACTGAAGATGCTCACATGGTTTCATCTTCTCAGTATAAAAGAAAGCATGATACTACTGCGGATACACCTTCTAAGCAGAAAAAGACTAAGAAACATGATCAACCTTTAACCTATTTCTTCTGTAAGAAGGTAGGACCATAAAGAAAGATTGTACCAAATATGCCACTTGGCGTGTAAAGAAGGGTATAATTATTACTTTCGTTTGTTTTGAGGCTAGTTTAAGTTATGCACCTGTTGATACTTGGTGGGTAAATTCTGTTGCTACTACTCATGTAAGTATTACTATGCAGGATTGCCTATGGAGCCGACCTCAAAGTGATGTTGAAAGATACATCTATGTGGCAGACGGCAATATGGTTGCAGTCAAAGTTATAGGAACCTTTAGATTATGCTCCACGAGTTGATTTTACTTGGATTTATTAGAGACATTTTATGTACTGTCATTTAGATGGAATTTAGTTTCTATTTTTTGTTTGGACAAATTCAGTTATTTTTGTTTATTCGAAAATAATAAAGTTAGTCTCTTTTATAATTCAAATAATATTTACTCTGGTTGTTTGGTGGATAATCTATATAGGTTTGATTTGAATTCCTATAATAATGAAAATTGCAAACAGGTACAAAACGAAAACCTAATGAGAATTTGGTATCATTATGGCACAAACGCCTAGGTCACATCTCTAAACAGAGAATTCATAAGCTCGTGTCGGATTGAATTCTTAGACCCCCTAAATTTGGTGGACTTTGAAGTCTGCATTGAGTGCATAAAGGGAAAAAGGACAAACGAAAGGAAGTTAGGTGCCGAGAGAGTTAAAGATGTCTTAGAACTGATACATACCAATATATGTGGTCCATTCCCTACTGTCTCATGGAATGGACAACGGTATTTTATTACGTTCATAGATGATTACCCTCGTTACAGGTATCTATATTTAATTCATAAAAAGTCCCAAGTCTTGGATGTTTTCAAGTCTTTCAAAGCTGAAGTTGAACTTCAACATGGGAAGAAAATTAAAGCTGTCAAATCTGATCGTGGTGGAGAATGCTTCGGAAGATATGACGGTTCAGGTGAGCAACATCCCGGGCCTTTTGCTCTTTTCCTAGAGAGGTGTGGTATTGTTCCGCAATACACCATGCCAGGCAAACCTAGCATGAATGGTGTTGCAGAACGAAGGAACCGAACTCTTAAGGATATGGTGAGAAGTATGATTAGTCATTCTTCTTTGCCTAAATCACTCTGGGAAGAAGTCTTAAAGACCGTAGTGTACATCCTTAATAGGATGCCAAGAAAAGCAGTTAACAAAACCCCTTATGAAATTTGGACTAGGAAAAGGCCCACTATAAAGCATTTGCATATTTGGGGATGTCCAACTGAGGTCCGACCTTATAGGCCGCATGAAAGAAAATTGGACTCAGGGACAATTAGTTGCTACTTTTTTGGTTATGCTGAACGTTTACGGGGGTACAAGTTTTATAATCCTGCATCAAGGTCTATTTTTGAAACAGGAAATGCGAGATTTCTTGAGGATGTTGAGTTTGGGGAGGGAAGGAAATATTAGGAATATAGCTTTTGATGAGGATTCTATAACTAACAATGATCAGATCTTTGTGCCTATTATTGTTCAAGATACAGTTATAGTACAAGAGCACAATGAGAATCCTATTGTAGATCCAGTTACAGTACAAGAGAATAATGAGAATATTGTTGTTGCTCAAGATGCTGCTACAGTACAGGAAAATAATGAGAATCCTCCTCAATCCCAACCCATACAGCAAGCTCGACAACCTCAAGAAGTGTTATTAAGGAGATCCATAAGAGAAAGGAGAAGTGCAATTTCGGATGAATATGTAGTCTATCTCCAAGAACATGAGGATGGCATTGGTTTGACAGAAAATGACCCAATCAATTTTCTTCAAGCCATGCAAAGTTTTAACTCTGAAAAGTGGATCGATGCCATGAAAGAAGAGATGAAGTCTATGAAAGACAATGACGTTTGGGATCTCGTAGAATTACCTAAAGTGTGAAACCAATTGGTTGTAAATGGATATTTAAAACTAAAAGGGATTCTAAGGGTAATGTCGAGAGATATAAAGCTCGTTTAGTTGCTAAAGGCTTTACTAAAAAAGAAGGCATAGACTATAAAGAGACTTTCTCTCTAGTATCATCAAAAACCATAATGACACTAGTAGCTCATTTTGACTTAAAGCTACATCAAATGGATGTAAAGACAGCGTTTCTAAATTTTGACATTGATAAAACGATGTATATGATGCAACCAGAAAATTTTGTATCAGGTGATTCAAAATCTATGGTTTGTAAGTTAAAGAAATCCATCTATGGTTTCAAACAAGCTTCCTGTCATTGGTATCACAAGTTTCATATGGTTTTGAGGTAAATATCATAGATGAATGTGTATACCGCAAGTTTAGTGGGAGTAAATACATCTTTTTGGTCTTATATGTTTATGACATTCTACTTGCCAGTAACGATATAGGCTTGTCGCATGAAATTAAGAAATTTCTATCGAACAAATTCAAAATAAAAGATCTTAGTGATGCCCCTTTTGTATTAGAAATCGAGATACTAAGAGATTGCTCTCAAGGTATTCTTGGATTATCAAAAAAGAACTATATCGAAAAGATTTTAAGTAGATATGGCATGAAAAATTGTAGACTAATAGACACACCCATAGCTACGAGTGGCAAGCGGGGAAGCCTGCCCCACCCCACCTAACGGTGGGCTGCGGGTCAGCGGGCTAAGCTTGCCAAATATCCTCTTTTTTACTTTTAACTATTAAATAATATATATAAAGGCATAAAAAAATTTCTTCTATTTTTTACTTTTAAATATTATAATTTCAAAAGGTATAAACAAATTATAATTTTTATATTCACAAACATTAAAGTCTTTGTAATTATAAATATCTAATAAACATAATTATAAACCAAATTTTCATCCAAAACATAATTATAAATATTGTTCCCAAAGCAAAATAAACATAATCTAAAATATAATTATAAATATTGTCTCTAAAACAAAATAAACATAATCCAAAACACTCAACTTTCATCTTCATTCTCTTGAAAGTTGGGTTGAGAAAAGTTGAATTTTGACAAAAATATTGTAAAAATACCCCTTGCTAAAAAATTACTAAGCCCGGCAGGGAAGCCTGCCCCACCCCGCCAAAGCCCGCAGTGCGGGTTAGGCGGGCTTTTGCTATTTGGAGGTCCCAATTTTCCAGCCCAACCCGCCTTTTTTGACGGGTTACGCGAATCAGCCCGACGGGTTTAGGCCCGTTTGCCACCCCTACCCATAGCTAAAGGAGACAAGTTCAGTCTCAAGCAATGCCCTAAAAATGATCTCGAAAGGACAGCAATGCATGATAAATCTTATGTATCAGCACTAGGGAGCTTAATGCATGCTCAAGTCTGCACACGTCCCGATATATTATTTATAGTGGGAATGTTAGGTAGATTCTTGAGCAATCTGGGCATGGATCATTGGATAGCTGTTAAATGCGTAATGCGTTATCTGAAGAGAACAAATGATTACATGCTTACTTATTGCAGATCAGAAAATTTGGAAATCATTGGGTATTCTGATTTCGATTTTGCGGGATGCCAAGATAGTAGACGTTCTACTTGCGGTTGTATCTTCATTTTGGATAGAGAAGCTATTGCATGGAAGTCTAACAAACAAATAAACTCTTGTAGCTTCCTCAACAATGGAGGCAGAATATGTTGCTTGCTTTGAGGCATCCAAACATGGGCATATGGTTTGCGAAACTTTGTCATTGAGTTTCGTATAATAGATGACATTGAAAATCCATTAAAGATATTCTGTGACAATAAGTCAGCAGTGTTATACTCCAACAACAGTAAGAGCTTGACAAAATCGAAGCATATAGATATCAAGTTCTTAGTTGTCAAAGAGAAAATTCAAGAAAAACAAATTTTCATAGAGCATATAGGAACAGAGTATATGCTAGCAGATCCATTAACCAAGGGATTGATCCCTAAAGTCTTTCATAAGCACACTGCTCGGATGGGTGTCAATATTTGTGATGCCTTGGTTTAATGGGAGCTTATATTATGCTATATGTCTTATGACAGATATTGAGTTATTTTTTCTGCATGATTAAGTTGATGGTTTATTTCATGTTATGTGAAATGTTCATTTTGCAATATTTGTTTTATGTTTGATTTCAATAAAGTTTTAAAGTTGGACCTGCTGGAAAAAGACATGCGTGAGATCACTTAATATGTAATTTCCATATTACTCATCCAAATTTGATCTATGTCGTTAAGTATATTAGGATGGTGATTATCGTGGTTTAGTCACGATATTTAATGTGATAGAAGCTGTGGTAATTCCATATGTAATGTACGAGACGGACCAGATTGTTAAAGTAATAAGGGAAATAGCATTTAGATGCGCGCGTAAAGTTTATAAGATGTGATTATGTCAAGAAAGAATATATGTATAGCACAAGTGGGAGATTGTTAGAAAATTATTTTAATTTCTTAATTTTATTTGTGGACAATACATATATTAATTATAATCACAAATTATGCTATTTCAAATTAAATGACTTATATAAAAGTGATCTCATTTATTGTTGTAAATGCTAAATTGAATAAGTCATAATTATTTTTTATTTAAAATTAAACGAGAATAAAACCAGATATTATCTTTTGTTCCTTAGATAATTATTTTTTGGATTTTAGATATATTACCTTTTGGACTTTAAATACTATTTTATTTAGGCTTTAGGGTTTAATGGGTGTCATGCTCAAATATAAATAGTGCCTTCAGGGTTTCGGTCCCTAATATACCAAAGCCGCCTCAGCAAATCTTTTCTCATCAGAGAAGTTGCAATTCAGCCGCCTAAGAATACAGAAGGTTTTGGTTGAGAAAGATCGAAAGAACCACAAGATCTAGAATCTTCCAATCATGATTCATGTTTATGAATTCAGGTACGCTTCTGCATTCAAGTATTTTCTTTCTTAATAATTTAACATGGATAATCTTTGGGTTAAGAAATTCTGAGAAAATTCCAACATACAGCACCTGTTGCAAAAACATGGGAGCAAATCTGGTACTGCATGGCAGGTGCAAGCATCTAGAATTGAATTATCGGCGACTTCGTAAATTGGAAAGTGTTGTATGTTGTATATTATTTCGAAACTTATCAAATGACAAATATCTTTACAAAGTGGCTATCAATGTTTTTATTCTCTAAGTTTGTAGGAAAATTTAGATTGTGTCATATCCTACTTAAGTTTGAGGGGTATTACGAAGTTATGTGGTTAGCCAAAATTAGTAGTTAGTTTGCTGTTAAAATTTAATGTTGTTAGAATGAGAAGCGGTTAGAAACTATGCAAGGCAAAAACTAACAGAACAGAGCAAGTATATATGTAGCTAGTGTCAGTACATGAATTTTAAGTTAAGGAATGCTAAAGAATTTTTAGAATTTATTATTTTTAATCATCAGTTAATTATTAATATTTAAAAGTATGAGATAAAATATATTGTTAAATTATTAAATTAATAGAATTAGACTAAAAAAATTGAATTAATGACTAAATAATGACCAAAAACAATAAATTTTGATGACTAATAAACCCCTATTTCATGGTTTATCTTGTGCTTAATTGAGTGGTTTTTATCAACTCTTTACCCACTTATTCATATGATTTGCATGTTTTACATTTTCCTTCCTGATTTTGTGCTATGATTGAAAACATGCTTCTTTGGTCTTAATTTTGCTATGTTTAATCCTCTTTTATTACCATTCGATGCCTTGATATGTGTGTTAAGTGATTTCAGAGATTACAGGGCAGGAATGGCTTAGAGGATGGAAAGGAAGCATGCAAAACTGGAAGGAATACAAGGAACTGCTAAAGCTGTCCAGCCTGACCTCTTGGTACTAAATCAACCATAACTTCAGCTACAAAGATCCAAATGACGCAGTTTTAGTTGCGTTAGAAAGCTAACATCCGGGGCTTCACAACGATATATAATTTGCTATAGCTGCCCCGAAGTTAGGCGACACGGACGCGTGGATGACACGCACGCGTCGCATCTACGAATTTCAATCCACGCAAACGCGTGGACGACGCCTCCGCGTCACTTTGCCGCGACCTGTACGAACCAATAGCGATTTCTAGGCTGATTTTGACCCAGTTCTCGGCCCAAAAAACACATATTAGAGGCTATAAAGTGGGGGAATGCATCCATACTTGACAGAACATACATTCATTCATAATTCACTTTTCATAATTTAGATGTAGTTTTAGAGAGAGAGGTTCTCTCCTCTCTCTTCTCTCTTAGGATTAGGATTCCTCTTAAAGGATTTAGGAATATTTTTATCTTCTTCATCACAGGTTCAATGTTCTTTTTATTTATTTTTTTCTTTTATTTATTTAAGAACTTTTTATGTTAGGATTTTCTTAATTAATATAATTTGAGGTATTTTCAGACATATGACTTTTATTTAGTTTCTTATATTCCTGGCTTTAGTTGATTGATTGGTGACTCTTGAGTTATCAAACTCAGCAGTTGATTAATATTTGAAATTTGCTGGTTGATTTGGATCCCTCTAAAGCTAGTCTTTCCTTAGGAGTTGACTAGGACTTAAGAAATCAAATTAATTGGTCCACTATACTTTCCTTTATTTAGTAAGGGTTGATTAAGTGGGAGCAACAGACAATACTCATCACACCTGATAAGGATAACTAGGATAGGACTTCCAGTTTTCATACTTTTCCAAGAGTTTTTCTTTGCTATTGATTTATTAATTCCTACAAATTATTTCTCTTGTTCAAACCTTTCAAAAACCCAAAAATATTATTTTTCATAACCAATAATAAATCATACTTTCCTGCAATTCCTTGAGAAGATGACCCGAGGTTTGAATACTTCGGTTTATAAATTTTATTGGGTTTGTTACTTGTGACAACCAAAATATTTGTATGAAAGGGATTCTTGTCGGTCTAGAAGCTATACTTACAACAGGAATTTATTTGTGAAAATTCTAGATTGCGCGAGAGTTTCGTTCTTCAAAATGACGCCGTTGTCAGGGAATTGCAAACGTGTGCCTTATTATTGGTTATTGTAAATATTTTTCAAAAAAAATTTCAGATTTTTATTTTAAAATTTTTATCTTATCTTATCTTATTTCAAAATCAAATTTCAAATTTCAAATATTTTTCAAAAAAATCATATCTTTTTCAAAATCTTATCTTATCTTTTTTTCTAAAAATCATATCTTTTTCAAAATATTTTCTTTTTATTAGTTTTTGATTTTATTTTCTCCTACTACTATGAACTCTCACCCCTCTGGCTTCAAGTTTGATTCCAATGTTGTTGTTAGGAATGGGAACTATAATGAGAACGGGCATCAAGGTTGGAAGAATCAAAGATGGGAGGAGCCACAAGGATTTGATCAACCCTCATGGCAACAACCACCTCCAATGGATTATCAACAACCATTCTGTGATGCATATCAAGGCAAAGCTATGGTGAGCACTCTTTTGATTATCAACAACCACCACCATATGCCTATGAACCCCCTCCTCAACATGACTTTGGACCACCATACTCACAAGCCCCTTACTACCAAACAACCTCATATAATCCTAACCCTCAACCACCATACCAACCACCTTATGAGCCGTATGAACCATATATAGAACTATCCCAATTCCACCCCAATTACTCTCAAGAACCACCACCTCAATATACACTATCTCCATATCTATCAATCCAAGAGCACTATGATCCTACTTATGATAGCCGAGCGCAACAAGAATCAAGGGATCGTCTCAAGGAAACAGTGAAAAAATTTCATGCAACCCTTCGCCAACTAGATCAAGCGATAATTCGATTACCTTCCTGACGTTCAGACATTCAAGGAACCCCCATGGCTTCATGTGGAGAATCTACTGAAGAACGTGGCGTGAAGGAGAAGTTGGAAACTCCAGTGGACAGTGAGCAGCACGACTTTATATTGGAATATTTAGAAGAAGCTACGCCTGCCGTTGAAGAGGAAGAAGTGGTTGAAGACTTAGGAGATGCGGAACCTCCATGGGAAACTCAAGCCACAGAGCCCCCTTCTAAGGAGTTTGAATTTAATATTGAGGAGGGTGTACAACCTCCAAGGCATATCATGGTTGAAGACTTTGAAGGGGACGATTAAGAGATGGATTCAATCATTAATGAATTCTTATCTATATTTGAATCCTCTCCCATTGGACTTGACATGGAGATTAAAGAAGAAGAAGCACAACCTCCCATGCCCTTGGTGAACAATGAAGAAGAAATTAAATCAGAAGAAAACTACCAAGAGGAAGAGGTTGAAATTGAAGAAGCTTGCAAAGAGGTGGAAGATGTCAAAGACGAGCACAAGGGAGTGGAGATTGCACGTTCATTAGAAACACCTCCCCCTAAGTTACCATCATCCTTCACAACATTCAAGTGGGTAAAATTCATATCCCTTAACTTTCTAATTCCACTTGAATATGGGCTACTGGAGACGGATGGTCAACTTAGAGCTCTTTGTGGCATCAAGCGTAAGAGGAAGATGGTCAGTGGTAGGAATTGTCCTGCAAAGTTCATTATGGTTGGAAGCTTTAAGTTTAAACGCAAAGGTTGGTATAGAGCTCAATTGAATGGGTCTAGGAAGTTGTTTGAACGCTTCAGTGAGAATTCTATAGTTGAACCACCCGGATGGAATCATGATACTCAACTTGAAGATGGGTGTAGAAACAAGATTTGGGATCCGGGAATATATGAGGATCAAGCTTATTGGAAGACCAAGCATGGGTGGAAGTTTCAAGATGAGTTCAAGCACAAGCCGCCATGACAAGAAGCTCACCAGAATGTCCAACTTAAGGACTTTAACTAAAAGTGCTAGGTGGGAGACAACCCACCATGGTATGATCGTTTCTTTTTCAGTTTTAATTTTAGTCTGTTTTTGAGTTTTTATTGAACCTAGAATCATGCATAACATTCATGTTAGCATTGCATTCTGCATACTGCATTTTTATAAAAAAAAAAAGAGAGAGCACGCGACACGACAGCGTCAATGACGCGTCCGCGTCGTAGGTACCTTAGAAACGAGAAGAAAGGAACAGAGAGTCACGCGAAAGTGTGGCTGGAGGCGTGCCTTTGGCACAATTTGACCCACGCGACCCTGTCACTGATGCGTCCGCGTCATGTGGGAAAAATGCCTCCCACGCATCCGTGTCACCCACGCGAATGCGGGCCCTGTAAATTGACGTATAAGGGTGTATGGTCGAAAGTTGAGCTGGAATTGGGCTGGACTCGTGCTAGCAGCACAAGCCCTACCACGCGAACGCGTGTCCTACGCGTCCGCGTCGTTCTTTAAACAAGGTCATCCACGCGATCGCGTGACCTAAAGATTTGGCAATATGAGTTTCAAACAGAGAGTTGCGCGACCGCGAGGCTGCCCTGACGCTAATGGCACAAATCAATCTACGCGACCGCGTGGATGACGCGTCTGCGTCATTTCATAGAAGCGCTATCCGCGCGAACGCGTCACTCACGCGTCCACATCACAAGTGGTGCACAGCTTATCCATATCAACCAAATATCTTATCTTTTTCTTCCCCATATCTAAATCTTTTCTTTCCCTCTTATTTCTTTCTTCCTCCTTTCTTACTTTCTTTTTCTTTTCCATTGGTGCTAAAATTGTCTTCTTCAACTATTGCATCTTTTCTTGAATTATTCTGGTGCTTTATGACTTGTTCTATTCTGATTGGGTATTATTATTCATAAGTCAATGCTAATTTTTATAATACTGATATTCCTTTTGCATTGATATGCACTTACACTTTCTTGCACTACCCACACTCTCTTACCCATTGTTGCAACTTTTGTACTATTGATATGCCATTTGCTTCCACTATTTTCTCACTTGCATGTTGTAGCTACCATGTAATTGAAACCTTTATTATTTGGCATTAACACCCATATTTTATTTATGTTCTTATCTTTATTTTTGGGTTACTTTCCTTCCTTTTTCTCTTCTTTTAGGATGGCCACCATGAAGAGAGAGAAAAAGCTTCTTAATAGGGAGACAGGCAAGTCAATCTGCAGAATCTATAGAGAAAGGCATCAGTTGGAGCAGCCCGTCCACTTGTACATCTTAGCATGCACCGAGGACGGCGCAATCTTTAAGTGTGGGGAGGTCGATACCGACTTCTAGGGGTTAGTAACCTTCTTTTCAACACCAATACTCTATTTTCTTTGTTTGTTCATTGTTGCATTTGCATATTTGATTGCATATTTATTTGATTTTATGCATTTAGTTACTACTTGGTTGAAGTAATATTTTCTTTTTCAAGAAATTTTTATAGTATTTCACTAATTTAAATTGAAAAATTTGTGTTAAACTTGTTTGGAAGATTGTAAATTGGAACATGGTTTTTGAGCTAAAGAACACACAACCCGTGAGATTTTGAGCTTAATTGCATAGTTACATTATTTAACCATAATATTTTATTCTTGTGTGTTTCCTTCTCTATGATTATAATCTTTACTTTGTTGCAGTCTATAAGTCCAATATAGAATGTAGATACATACCTGCATGTGATTGAGGTCATTATTTGAATTATTGCTCACTTATCCCAAATAAGCCTACTTTTTACATCACCCTTGTTAGCCCCCTTGAGCCTTTTAATCCCTTTCTATTCTATAACCACATTACTAGCCTTAAGCAGAAAAATAAATTAAAAAATCTCAAGTTAAACCCTTGGTTAGCTTAAGATAGAAATTGTGTATCAACTAAGTGTGGGGAAACTTATGGGAACATGGGATGATAGAAAAAAGGTATTAAAGTGAATAAATTATTTGAAATTTGGGAGCATGCTCATGTGAAATCAAAATAATTAAAACACCATGTGCATTGATATATTATTCTTATATTTTAAAAAAAATTAAGTAATTAAATAAGAGAACAAAAAAAAATTTACCCCAATGCAAAAATTAAAGAATCAACGCACATGGGATAAAATAAAAAATAAAATTGGTGCATGAGTATGTAACACACAAGTGGAAAAATTGGGCAGCTAGGCAAGATTTCTAGATTATATAGAGTATGTATATGTTAGGTGACATCTTAGACTAATCAAGGGTTCAATTATTAGCTCACTTAGCCTTATATATATACCCTTACCCTTACCTTAGCCCCATTACAACCTTGAAAAAGACCTCATGATGTTTGTATGTATACATTAAATATTTATTGATTGGTTAGATGAAGAACAAAGTTTAGAAAGTATGATTAGAGAAGAATAGAGTGATTACCCTATACACTAGAGAGACTAGAGTGATATATACTACCAGTGAGGTTTCAGTGCTTGATTCTATGTTTCCTACTTTCATGAGCTATCTTCTTACAAGTTTACTTGTCTTTTATTGTGTAATTTGAATTAGTGAAATTTGATTCATATTTGTCTTGAAGAACTTGTTTACTTTTAACCAAGTAGGTAGAAACATTTTGCATGTAGTTGCATCTGCATAGATAGGTTGCATTGCATACTCTCTATCATTCCTCTTCACTCCTTTATAGCTTCTCTTGAGCTTAGCATGAGGACATGATAATGTTTAAGTGTGGGGAGGTTGATAAACCTCTATTTCATGGTTTATCTTGTGCTCAATTGAGTGGTTTTTATCAACTCTTTACCCACTTATTCATATGATTTGCATGTTTTACATTTTCCTTCCTGATTCTGTGTTATGATTGAAAACATGCTTTTTGGTCTTAATTTTGCTATGTTTAATCCTCTCTTATTACCATTCGATGCCTTGATATGTGTGTTAAGTGATTTCAGAGATTACAGGGCAGGAATGGCTTAGATGATGGAAAGGAAGCATGCAAAACTGGAAGGAATACAAGGAACTGCTAAAGCTGTCCAGCCTGACCTCTTGGTACTAAATAGACGATAACTTGAGCTACAGAGGTTCAAATGACGCGGTTTTAGTTGAGTTGGAAAGCTAACATCCGGGGCTTCACAACGATATATAATTTGCCATATCTGCCCCAAAGTTAGATGACGCGGATGCATGGATGATGCGCACGCGTCGCATCTACGAATTTCAATCCACGCAAACGCGTGGACGACGCCTCCGCGTCACTTTGCCACGACCTGTACGAACTAGCAGCAATTTCTGGGCTATTTTTGACCCATTTCTCGGCCCAGAAAACACATATTAGAGGCTATAAAGTGGGGGAATACATCCATACTTGATAGAACATACATTCATTCATAATTCACTTTTCATAATTTAGATGTAGTTTTAGAGAGAGGTTCTCTCCTCTCTCTTCTCTCTTAGGATTAGGATTCCTCTTAAAGGATTTAGGAATATTTTTATCTTCTTCATCACAGGTTCAATGTTCTTTTTATTTATTTTCTCTTTTATTTGTTTATGAACTTTTCATGTTAGGATTTTCTTAATTAATATAATTTGAGGTATTTTCAGACATATGACTTTTATTTAGTTTCTTATATTCCTTGCTTTAGTTGATTGATTGGTGACTCTTGAGTTATCAAACTCAGCAGTTGATTAATATTTGAAGTTTGCTGGTTGATTTGGATCCCTCTAAAGCTAGTCTTTCCTTAGGAGTTGACTAGGACTTGAGGAATCAAATTAATTGGTCCACTATACTTTCCTTTATTTAGTAAGGGTTGACTAAATGGGAGCAACGGACAATACTCATCACACCTGATAAGGATAACTAGGATAGGACTTCCAGTTTTCATACTTTGCCAAGAGTTTTCTTTGCTATTGATTTATTAATTCCTGCAAATTATTTTTCTTGTTCAAACCTTTCAAAAACCTAAAAATATTGTTTTTCATAACCAATAATAAATCATACTTCCCTGCAATTCCTTGAGAAGATGACCCGATGTTTGAATACTTCAGTTTATAAATTTTATTGGGTTTGTTACTTGTGACAACCAAAACGTTTATAAAAAAGGGATTCTTGTCGATCTAGAAGCTATACTTACAACGGGAATTTATTTGTGAAAATTCTAGATTGTACGAGAGTTTCGTTCTTCAATGACTCCCTAACATTTCTTTTCAAATGATTGAATACACATCATTCGTTACTCAATCACAATCTCCCTCTTCTCAAGATTCTCGTGTCTCTACAGCATGCATGTACATGTGAAGTGACATTCATCAAGATTGTTCAAGAACTCTGCAGCTTAAGTGGTAATCACTACAACATTTTAGATCTATGGCTACGATTCTTTTGGTTACCGTAAAAAAATTTCTATGGTCACGGTTTTTTTTATCGTAACAAAAAAAGGCTATGGCCACGGTTTTTTTAAAAAAGTGACCATAGAGTACCTATAATCACGATTTTTAAAAAAGTGGTGGCATAAAAAGGTCTATGGTAACGGTTTATGGAGATAACCTAAAGAGGTCTATGGTCACAACATTTTTTTTGTGACTAAAAAGAGTCTATGGTCACAGTTTTTAAAAAAATGGTGACCTAAAGGAGTCTATGGTCATGATTTTTTGAGGTGATCTAAAGGGGTCTATGGTCACGGCTTTGGGGGGTGACCTTAAATGGTCTATGACCATGGTTTTTCAAACAAAGGTGAACTAAAATAGTCTATGGTCACGGTTTTGGAGGTGACCTAAAGGGGTTTATAATCACGGTTTTGGAGTGACCTAAAATGGTCTATGGTCATAGTTTTTCACTGTAACCAAAAGACATCTATGGTCACAGTTTTGAAGGGTGACTTAAAAGAGTCTATGGTCATGGTTTTACGAAAGGGTGACATAAAGGGTCTATTATAACACCCTAGGTAAAATCCTACCCTTGAAAACCTTTAGATAGGGTGTCACCCTTGATAGAAAACTAATAAACTCAATTGTTACCCAAGGAAGGAAGGAAATATGTATGACGTTTTTGGTAGCAATCAAATAGCACTGAGAAGACGGAATTGAATACACTCAAAGAAGTTTGAACAAATAGAATAAAAAACAAAATTCCCATGAGTACGATTCTAAAAGAAGAAAGTGCTTAAAAGTAATTATGATGAAAGGAAAAGAAACCAATGCACCCTAACTAATTTCATCGAAGAAATTTCATCCTTGTGTCATATTCTATCCTTGGTCAGGACCCTTCAATTTTTCATGAATCGAGGTACTAGCAGTCCTCTTCCTGGCTAGGGCTATCGGACTCATCTTCCTCTGCCTCGGAATCTGATTCGAGATATACCACCTCAGGTGACAGTTTCTTGAGTGCTGAAGTATTCGTATCTAGAAAGGTTACGACCATGTATTTGGGGGTCTCCTCCTACGAAATCTCGACCTAAGTAGATAATTTGGAGCACGGTATTAATGGTCGTAACTACCCACGCGTGTTTCGAGGGGTCATACTCAAAAGTTACTCTCGGAGGTACTGTGTCGTCTCCATTTTCTGTGCCATGTTCCTCTGGAGATAGTATGGAAAAAAGAAGGGATGAGAACTTAAAACTATGTAACACCTCCATATCTATCCCCCAGTCCATATGCGATTTAAAAATCATATGACATGGCATGTATTATGAACCTTTCATGTAAAACATAAAACATGATAGGCATAAAAGAAAAACATGTAATGTTGATATAGGCAAGTCAATAGAAAGGATAATAACTCATGAAACCTTAACATAATCATAACTTAAGAAAATAACCTTAAAAATATAATTATAATCAAAATTTTATTTTCTCCTTCTTAACTTGTAGCTTTTATGGAAGGTATTGAACTCAAACCGGTATAAAAATGGGAGTCCTCTTCCGTTACCGAAGGTTCTTATCCCGAATGTTTTGGCGATACCTTTCCTTATCGAGGGATCATATCGATATCTTTCTTTTGGGTCAGCTTTTCTTACCAAATGATCATTCCCTCCGTTCAATTTACAAAAATCATACAAAGAATTATACAAGAAGATGGACACATGTGGTGATGAAAGGGACAGGTGAAATAGTGAGATCCTAGTTATATGGCACATGATATACATGTACTCTCTAATTAAAGAGATATTAGTAACATAATGACATAAGTTGAAAGGTCATATTAAAGTACCGAAAATAGGGCATATTACATAATTAAATAAAACTTATAAAAGAGTATGTACTCTCGACCTAAAAGAATATTAATAACATAATGGCATAAAAATCATATAATTGCATATAATGAACATAGGGCATACTAAATAATAAAACTTATAAAAGGATATGTACTCTTGACCCTAAATAAATATTAATAATATAATGACATAAAAGGTCATATAATTGCATAATGACATAAAAGGTCATATAATTGCATATAATGAAATATGACATTTTAAATAATAAAACTTATAAAAGGATATGTACTCTTGACCCTAAAAGAATATTAATGATATAATGGCATGAAAGGTCATATAATTGCATATAATGAAAATAGGGTATTTTAAATAATAAAACTTATAATAGGATATGTACTTTTGACCCTGAAGGAATATTAACTAATGGCATATAAGATCATATAAATGCACATAATAAAAAATAGGGCATATTATATAATTGAATAAAACTAATAAAAAGGGTATGTACTCTCAATTTTAAAGGAATATCAATAATATAGTGGCATAAACTAAAAGATTATATTGATGAACATAATGAAAAAATAGGACATATTATATAATTTGAATAAAACTTATAAAAAGACATGTACTAATGACTTTAAGAGAACATGAATACATAATGGACAAATATGATAATTGTGGATAAAAAATGAGAAAGAAGACAATTAATGCCATGAGATACCAAAAATGATAACATGTATAGATGAAAAAATAATGATAGAGCATAATACATGCCAAACATAAAAGTAAGAAAAAGCATAATCCGCTACTCTTTTTCTAACGCCTCTTTATTGCCTATGAGTAGGGGTACGAGTTTAGGGTGTACCCTATCCTACCCTACCCGCACCTCATATATAACACATATTTTATAAAAATTTCTCTATATAGTGAAGAAAGTGAGAGTTGAATCCACAATCTTTCTTATGCAATGACTTATAATAAGTGAACAACCACTAAACTAGTTAATTAATTTAGTAATTTAGAGCATTAGTTTTTTATTTTTTATGTTATTAATACGTATAAAATTCGAAATAATTGAATTTTATATTTACTTTGAAAAAAATTGATATTTCTGCGGGTAGGGTAGGGTAGGGTAGGGTAGGGTTTAGAATTTTAGGGTACGGGTAGGGTTAGGGTTGAGAGAGTCTCAACCCGCGGGTAGGGTAGGGTAGAGTTTTAATGAAATTTTCAACCCGCGGGTAGGGTTAGGGTAGGGTCCAAACCCTACCCTACCCTACCCATTGCCAGCCCTACCTATGAGCTTGCCTCTTGTGTTTGCACATAGAATATTTTCGTAGAGAGAGAAGGAAGAGGATTAGTGTTTGAGAGGGATGATCTTCTACCTATTGGTGTACCCCTATTTATATACTTTCAGTGGTAGGGTGGTTGGGATAATTTTAAATTCAAAAGAAGGGCGGTTATTATATTCCTATCCATAATTCAAAATTCTAAACACATCTCCTAACTTATTTTCAAAATTCGAATTTAATTTTGTTTCTAAAAGGGGTGAAGGGAGGTTGTTACATCTATGGTCACGGTTTTGAGGGGTGATCTTAAATAGTCTATGGTCACGGTTTTTCAAAAAAGAGTGACCTAAAAGGGTCTGTGTTCATGGTTTTGGGGGTGACCTAAAGGGGTCTATAATCACGGTTTTTGGGGTGACCTAAAATGGTCTATGGTCACGGTTTTCACCGTGACCAAAAAACATCTATGGTCACGGTTTTGAGGGGTAACTTAAAAGAGTCTATGGTCACGGTTTTACAAAAGGGTGACCTAAAAGGGTCTATGATCACAGTTTTGGAGAGTGACCTAAAGGTACCTATGATCACGATTTTAGGAGGTGACCTAAAAAAGTTTATGGTCACGATTTTGAGGAGTGACAATAGAGTACAATTTTTCAAATTTCTTTTTTAAAACCCCTCACTCGTCGTTCTTCCCTTAGAAGAAAAGGGTGAAGATAACCCTTAGTGCCAAAATTTCCATTCCTTCTCTCCCAGCCACGCATTCTCCTCCCCCTCACGCACGACGCCACCTCTGGTCCTACTCTAGCCCCTCTCGTCATTTGCAAGTCATCATAGGTCACGGTGGAAAAACCGTAACCATAGATAAAAAATCATAACTATAGACCTATGATCACCCTTTTCACTAGCTATGGTCACGGTTTTTGACCGTGACTATAGACCTTTTTTATATTTAATATAATGACAAACTTAGAGAATAACGAGATTTGTAAAGACATCAGCCACTTGATTAAGTGTTGGAATATATACAACATATAATTTTTACCTATTTAAAATTTGTTTTTCAAATTGTGTTTTGAGTAGGATTGGAAGTGTGCCGAGTTGAGCTGAGTTAGAAGGATGATAGTGAATAATTATACTATGTAAAATTACCGAGTGACAAAGATGAGGTTATAGAAAAAAATAAAAAGGAAGAAAGAAAAGGAAACATGGGAATTAGAACTAACTAAAAGAATAGAAATAGGTTTAAAGCTCACGAAAAAAAGGATGATTGGAGGTCTTCTCCAATTAATGGGACCTGAAGATACTGAGAAAGAAGTTGCTGAAAAATGAGAACAACCATTTATGATGCCATGATGGTTTGTATATCGCTCGTTGGATCAAATCCTTTTTATTTACATGATCATTCTCACAAATTTCATAACCCAAAGCAAAGAGAAAATCAATATATATGTGTGAATTGTAGTGAAATATTCCCTAATACTACGAGTTTTTTTTTTTTTGCAAGATTTCTATGGTAAAATCAACGTGATTCCTACTTCAAGCATTAGATCTCATATCTCAATTAAGAGGAGTCATGGAAAGAACAGGTTCAAAATCGCGATCAATTCCTTCTTTTTTCTTCTCATCGGAATTTTTTCACAAAGATTTGCCATGGTAAAGAAGAAGGGAGAACAAGCACACTTGGAGAGCGCAGTACAGCGGATAGTTGTATGCTGCGTTCGGGAAGGATGAATCACTCCCGAAAAGGAATCTATTGATTCTCTCCCAATTTAAGACTTTAGACTTTGAATTTTTAATGCTGATGTTGCTTGAAAATATTCTTCAATAGTATTTCACACTTCATATAATGTATGATAATGAATTACGTTATTTTTGAATGTGGTGCTCATAAATACCACAATATATGTATAAAGAGTAAGATCTTGTTATTGCTGTATCTTAAAAAATTCTAATTTTTTACCAACTTTTTTATCTTCATCAGTTGTGTAAATCAATAAAATTTTTGTGTCATCTAGATAATCTTCTATTTTAAGATTTTGAATTGTGAGTAATGCTTGATACTTCTATCTGAAATAGTTGTCTTCATTCAGCTTATCTATAATAGTTAAGAATGATTTCTTATTTGATGAATTAGATAAAAAAAAATTTATAATGATAGGTGAGAAAAAAAAAAGGCTCTTAATACCATAAAAAAAAACTTTAGAAGGTTCAATGCAAAACAAATAGAATAAAAAAAATTGAAAGAGAATAACAAAATAAAATTAAAAACATTATTATTAGTATTGATTACAAGCTAAGACACACACACACACACATATATATATATATATATATATATATATATATATATATATATATATATATATATATATATATATATATATATATATATATATATATATATATATATATATTCAAGTCTCTTTGAGTGAAACTCTTGAAATCCAAACTAACATACTTTAAACAAAATCTAACTGTTTAACTAACTTTATTTTTTATCAGAAATATCAATTTTTTATGTACACTTTTTGTATATTTTTTATTTTTATATTAAAAAATATTGATAAAAAATAAAAGTAAGAAAAAATAATAAATACATCTTTTATATAATAAAAATATATAAAATAGATATATACAAAAAATAGTACAAAAATCATTTTTCTTATTCATTAGACTTTACTAACATATGTTGTATGTTTCCTTTTAACATTATAATAAATATTATGAAAATAAATATTTATCTTTTTATTGCACAAATAACTCAAAATGAACTGAATTGAATCAAGTTAGAATAAGTTCAAACTCATCCCATGAAATTGAGTTTGTGCCATGCACGCAATAACAATCGAACCATTTTATTATAAAGTTCAATTCCAACTCACTAAAAATTCATAAACTAATTTAAATTCATGAGTTGGTTCAAATAAGATGATATAATATATAATTTTATATATTATTTATCTATTGATTATAATTTATATCTTCTTTCATAGCTATATATAAAAATTATATGTGTACATTTGTAAAATTATATATCATTATAAATTAAAATTATAAAATACATAATATATATATATATATTAATATAAATAATTATAATAACTAATATATAGTTATAATTTTATATATATTGAGTTTATTTAAATTTAAATTTGATTCATTTAATTAATATATAAAAAATTAAATTTAGGTTTAAGCTTGATTTATCAAATTATTAATAAATTAAATTTAAACTAATTTCTAATTGTATATATTTAATTTCTAAAGATATTGATGCTTTTTTTTAATTAGTTTATATTTCTTTTAGTACCTCATCTATCCTACTATAGTATGACTATTATCTAATTGAGGTTTGTGAGGGCATTTGAAGTTATCTTTGTTTAGTTTCCTTGGTTACTGCCTGCCATTCAATAAAGTTTTATGATACGTTTAATTGTTGATTTAGACAACTTGTTTACCTGAACGTGAATTGTTGAAGCAAATTTTTATATATTAACAGGTATTATATATCAAAATAATGATATACGAATAAATTGAAAATGAGTAAAATGTTTAATTTGGTTTTTAAAATTTAAATTGCGTATCAATTTATTCGGTATCTTGGGATTCTAGATGGGTTGGTGAAGTGTCCCGGGTGAGGAGATAGGGATCACCCGACTCTGAGCCTGTGTGCAAGACGAGGGGGTTGGCGATCTCCCGAGTTCTTCGTCAGGTGAGGGGGTGTGTCACCTGCAATGACACTCCGACGCCCAAGTCAAAAGGTATCCAGGTGGTTTAAGAGTAAGGTGATGATGACATACTTTGGGGAGGGGTAGGACCCTCCCCATATATATCCTGTCAGTAGGGCGGGCCTTACAGGGAAGGTCTCCTTCCAGGAAACTTCCTCTCCCACAGCTATCATGTAGCTGGCAGCAGCAGGGGTGCCTGTGTCCGGGTTGTAAACCAGACGGGTTATACCCGCCAATCCGACCACGCAGGTCGGGTCATCCATGGGTCGGGTCAGCCAACAGGCCAGCTGGGATAGGCCGCAACAGTGCCCCCAACGCGCCAGCTGTGACCGTAAGCGCCGTTGTTGGCACGTTCTACTTTCTCCTTCGCTGGTAGTCGTCTTGTCGGTTGTTCGTGGTCAAGACACACCTCTTGCGTGTGTACAGGCTTCTTTGTTGCAGAGGAGTGTCTTTTCTCGCCTCGTTCTCCGCATTGAGCATTTAATGCTCTTAATGGGTGATGCAAACCCTGCGAGAAATGACTATTCTACCTTTGCCTTTCGCGCTTCTTAGAGTTGGTTTCTCCTTAAGTTTCCTTTCAGTTTCCTTTCACTACTATCACGTTTCTTTTGCCTCCTCTCTTCTCTTCCCAAGTCTTTACTGCGAGCATCTGTTTCGCCCACATCTTCCCTGATTTTTCATCCTCTTTCAACCATCATTATCTTGGTAAGCTTCTTCTTCTTTTTTCTTAATCTGAATAGTTTATTTTGCTGTTGTGTCGCTTATTTTTCTGGTTCTTGTATGCGCATTGCCCATGTGATTGAATTGTATGTTTGCTGGCTTTTTAGCGTTAGATAGATACACTAGGGGGGGTTACCATTCTAGGATTTTACTTTTTGGCCTTGTTTTGGCTGTATATTTATCCCCTGTTTGATTATAGCTATAAAATAGGCAAAGTGTAGTTTATGGGCAAGTCCCGGTCTCCCGGTCTCTTAAACTAACTCTGAGTGGTGCCCCCACTGTAGGTATGGCCCAACGTCCCGTCGCGCGGGTTCCCGTTTCGAGAGCACCCTAAGATCGGTACGCCTGTGTGATTTCGGACGTGAAGGAAACCCCTAATCAAATGAACTTGGAGGAACTTACCGAGTTCCGACAAGCTGAGTATCTTTGCGGATGGACCGACGAGGAGGCCAATTATGAGGCTTTCGTTCCTGCCGACAACGAATGGATATTTCAAATAAACCTACACTCTCCCCGGGTCCATGATTGGATCTGGTTGTATAAGGCTATGTTTACTCGCCTGGGAGTTCGCTCCCCTTCTCCCCCTTCCAAATGGCGCTACTTAATCATTGTGATGTGGCGCCATCTCATTTGCATCCAAACAGCTGGGCCTCTATCTGCTGTTTCGAGATGGTATGCGAGTATTTAGAGTTGCCGACCTCTGTCGAGGTGTTTTTGTTCCTCTTCGCGTTGACGAACCCTTCTAAGGAGGGGAGGGCCAAAAAAGGCTTTATGTCTTTCCGATCAATCCAGGGTCGGAGGATATTTGGCCTATTTGAGGATTTATATCACGGTTTCAAGGATTAATATTTCAAGGTCAGCCCGGCTGAGGGTCGGCATCCCTTTTGGTTGACGTTAGAGGGGAACGTCGCATACCGACTTACTGGAGTTTCGGGGCGGGAGCTAACGCTTTTACTAAAATAACTATAAAGGATTATCTCCCAAGAACAAGAGGGTTGCCGACATGTTGTTGGCTGTCTTTGGGAGGAACCACGTTAATTCCCATCTTTTTATGGGTGATCAGTATATGGCTAGGAACTATATACGTGAGTAGTTGTCTAGAGGTTTACTCGTGTCTGTTATTATCTTTATTTATCCTCCTAATTTAACGACTAACTAGCTTCCGTGTTTTGTTTCAATGTCGATGTCTGCCGAGGTAGTTGGCCTTGATGCTTTGTTCTATACCTTCCTAGCTGATGGCAGCGATGATGACCCTGCTACCCCTACCCAGGAGGTGCCACCCCAGGATGTCGCTGAACCTGAGGCTCAGTCCCAACCTACCCAGGGTGGGAGGAGGTAGGGACCAGTGCTGGCTCAGGACCCCAGCCAGAGGTGGAGATGGAGGTTGAAGGGTCAGAGGTGGTTGTCCTTGACAATCCAAGGAAAAGGAAACCGTCTTTTAGTCATAAGGGGGTTCTCACGGTCATGGAGAATAACTTCGATGCTGTAAACTTCATTGATTCTCAGCTGCTTCCCAGCACGGAGGACTTCTTCTATGGTGGGGATCTTTCTTCTCAGGCTAGATGGATGTACTGGACTCTGCTCCGGGGAGCCACTATAGCAAGAAAGGTGGAATCCGCCTTGGCAGGGGCGCGGTCGCTGAAGAACAAGCTTGAATCCTCCGTCAAGGCTAATGCCAAGTACAAAGATGAGGTCAAGTCGCTTCGAACGCAGCTTGGTGACGCCGAGGAGAAGCTCAAGACCGCCGAAGAGAAGGTCAAAACCTCCGATGCGGCGGTGGTGTGGCTTACCGAGCGGGAGCTTACCTTGGAAGGTCAGCTTAACGCTACTCAAGGTCAGGTGGCTGAGCTTGAGAAAGAACATGATAAGGCCCTCTCGTCAGTCAATACGACCCAGGTTGAAACTGCCGAGTTTAAAAAGAAGTATAAAGAGACCGTAAAGTAGGGCAAGAATGTTATCCTGATGACTGAGGAGGCTCTCAAAGCTCAAGTGAAGCTACTGGCTCCCAACTTCGACACTCGGCGGTTAGCATTTTCAAGACCAACAGAGATGGCAAGATTGTTGATATGCCGAAGAAGTAGTCTTTTGTATTTTGGCTTTTTGTAACATGTAGATCTTTGGACAATTAGCTTTAGTAAACTCAATTGTCATTTCGCCGGTATATGGATTAACTGCTTCCTGTTTTGTCGGCAATCAACTCGTTTGTTGTTTGCTTACCGTTTTGTTGGTAATTAGCTATTCGCTTATAATTGTTTACCGTTTTGTTGGTAATCAGTGAAGCCAGGCCGTGGCTCTTATCCTTTTAGTAGTCGTTTACCGTGTTGTCTATTAGTTAGAGGTTCCCGGGTTGATCAGTCCCGAGATACCGTGTGATTTTGGCGATAATTACTTGGCAAAATGCTTTGATTAGTTTAAATATTGAATACGAAATCAAGAGATGATGAATTACCGATAAACAGCTAACTGAAAACATAATATCATCATGAAATAATGACAAACAAAGGGCAAAGAATCCAACATAAATCAATACAGGTCTTACGAAACCAGTTGAGCCGGTAGAACGCTTGCTCGCCTAGTGTGCCTGGCTGCTAGGAATAGAATCTCCTTAAGTTACTCGCATTTCAGGTTCTCGGAACTTCCTTGCCATCCACTCGTTCCAGTTTGTAGGCCCCATTCCCGACCACCTCTTTCACCCAGTACGGCTCTTCCCAGTTCGTCGTCATAGGACCAGGTCGCTCTGTTCAAATTCTTTCTTAAGTACTTTGGTGTTGTAACACAGGGCCATTCGTTGTTTCAACGTCGTCTCTGACAAGTGGGCCGTCTCCCTAGCTTCATCCACCAAGTTCTTTTCTACGGCCTCTTCGATTCCTCCCAAAAGTAGTCACGGGCTCGGCTCACCGATCTCCACGGGTATTATCGTATCTACTCCATAGGTGAGCCGGAAGGGGGTCTCTCCGGTAGCGATTGCTAAGTTGTGCGATAGGAACATAGGATCGAGGCTAACTCGTCTACCCATGCTCCCTTCTTCTGGTCGAGTCACTTTTTGAGGCCATGTAAGATGACCTTATTCACAGCCTCGACTTGGCCGTTAGTCTGGGGGTGTTCTACTGACAAGAACTTTTGCTTTATGCCAAAGCCGGCTAGAAATTCTCCAAACTTCTTGTCAGTGAATTGAGTGTCGTTGTTCAAGATTACAATCTCTGGAATCCCGAATCTGGTTATTACCTACCTCCACATGAACTTTCGACAATTGGCCGAGGATATACTGGCCAACGGCTCGGCTTCTACCTACTTTGTGTAGTAGTCGATGACGACAATTAGGTACTTGACCTGTCCTGGTCCACCCGAAAAAGGCCCTAACAGGTCGACTCCCCATTATGAGAATGGTCGGGAGGCCATCAGCAGGCTCAGTTCGGCTACGAACGCTCTATGGAAGTTGGCGTTCTCCTGGTACCTTCTACATCTGTTTACAAACTCTTTCGAGTCCGCCATCATTGAGGGCCAATAGTAACTGGTTCTAACAAGCTTTCAAGCCAAGGCCTTTCCACCGATGTGGTGGCCACAACATCCTTCGTGGACTTCATTTAAAACGTACTCCATTTGGTCAGGGTGCAGGCACTTCAATAGGGGTTGGCTGTGCCCTCTCTTAAACAACTGGCCTTGTATCATTGTATACTTGGCCACTTCTCTCCTTAGCGCCTTTGTCACTTTTTTGTCCCCAGGGAGTTTACCTCCTTCTAAGAAATCAATGATTGGGTTCATCCAGGTGGGGGGGGGGTCGGTTGCCCTCGTTATATGCAGGGTTACCGTTGGTTCCTTCACTAATCCTTGGATCATAGATCGGTTCTCCATTCTTGGCTTCGTGCTTGCTAACTTCGACAAAAGGTCAGCTCGGGTGTTCCTCGCTCAGCTTCCTGACCTTCTCCAGATATTTCTACAATAGTGAATCTCTGGCTTGGTATGTCCCGTTAATCTGTGATGTGATGACCTGAGAGTCACTACACACTTCAATTCTGGCCGCCTTGACCTCTCTTGCCAAGACTAATCTGCCTAGTAAGGCCTCGTATTTTTCTTGGTTGTTGGACACCGGGAACTCAAACTTCACCGATTACTCGTATACGACTCCGGTTAGACTTTCCAGGATGATCCCTGCTCCCCTGAACGTTTGGTTGGAGGCTCCGTCTACATGGAGCTTCCACCGTGTGCTTGGTTCCTCGGGAAGGCTTCCTGTTACTTCGACCAGGAAGTCAGCCATGGCTTGGGCCTTGATTGCATACCTAGGTTCGTACTGCAGGTCATATTGGGATAGTTTGATTGCCCAGGTCATCATCCTGCTCACCAAATTGGGTTTCTGGAGTACTTGGCGGATTACCTGGTCCGTTCTGAAGATTATCTGGTGCCCTTGAAAATATTGTCGCAACCTACGGGAGGAGGCCAGGAGTGCGTACACCAGTTTTTCTAACTTGCTGTATCTCAGTTCCACCCCTTGCAATGCCTTGCTGACAAAGTAGATTGGTTGCGGGATCTTTCCCTCTTCTCGCACCAGGACTGCCGCCAAAGCCTCGTCAGTTATTGCTAAGTACAGGTACAAGGCCTCTCCATTCTTAGGCTTCCCGAGGATAGGTGGTTTCGAGATTATCTCCTTGAAGTGCTTGAAGGCCTCTTCACATGCCAAGGTCTATTCGAATTCTATCCCCTTTTTCATTAAGTTGAAGAATGGCAGAGCCCTGGCGGCCGGGGCTCTGAGAAAACGGGATAGTACGGTGAGTCTTCCTGCCAACCTCTAGACGTCTTTTATGCATCCCGGGCTCTTCATTTGTAAGATTACTTCACATTTCTCCGGGTTGGCCTCCACCCCTCTCTGGGTTATCATGAAACCTAAGAACTTCCTGGCTTCCACAGCGAAGGCGAACTTGAGCGGGTTAAGCCTCATACCGTGACGCCGAAGAGATGTGAACACAGTTTCCAAGTCGCCAATGAGGTCTTTAGCCTTGGTGGTTTTTACCAAAATGTCGTATACATACACCTCCACCGTCTTGCTGATAAGATCCTTAAATATTTTGTTCATTAGCACTTGGTATGTGGCACCTGCATTTTTCAATCCAAACGGCATCACCTTGTAGCAGTACGTTCCCCCTGGCATTATGAACGCCGTCTTCTCTTCATTTGGCCGGTGCATCGGTATCTGGTTGTAGGCAGAGTACGCATCCATAAAACACAGATACCAGTACCCCGCCGTCGCGTCGACAAGAGCATCAATATTGGGAAAGGGGAAGGAATCCTTGGGGAACGCTTTGTTGAGGTCGGAATAATCCACGCACATTCTCTATTTCTCATTGGGCTTCTTAACTAAGACCACGTTCGACAGCCACGTCGAGTAGTCCAGTTCCCGGATGAAACCTGCTTCTAATAGGCCGGCCATTTGTCTGGCCACCTCTTTGGCTCTCTCTTTGGACATTTTTCTCCTCCTCTGTGCCACTGGCTTAGTTTCCGTCTTTACCGATAGGTGGTGTGACATGATCTGGGGGTCAATCCCCGGCATGTCAGTTGGTGTCCAGCCAAACAGGTCACCGTTTACCCGGATCATCTCCACCAACGGTCCCTTCAAATCGTGAGGGAGGTTTTTGTTCAGGAAGGTAAACTTTTCCTTTGAGTCGCCGACCTTGAATTTTTCGAGGTCTCCCTCAGGTTCTGGCCTCGGTTTGTCGTCGACTCGCGCATCTAGATCGGCTAGGAAGACCCCAGATGCTTCTTTGGACTTCCTCCTTAAGGAGAGACTGGCGTTGTCGCAAGCGACCGCCGTTTCCAAATCTCCCTTGATGGATCCCACCAACCCATCATCAGCAACAAACTTCATCATTAGTAGCTTTGTGGAAATCACTGCTCCAAATTCATTTATAGTTTTTCTTCCCAGGATGAGGTTGTAGGCCGTGGAGTCTCTTAAGACCACGAACTCCGCCATTACCGACCTCTTACCTCGTCCTCCTCCTACGGATATTGGCAAGGAAACTATCCCATCAAGTTTAATGAAGTTATCCCCCTAAGCCGACCATACCGTGCTGGTGGGTCTTTAGACTGGTGTCCCGGAGGCCCAAAGCATCAAACACGTTGCGGAACATGATGTTCGAATCTGCTACAGTATCTACTAGGATTCGCTTTAACAAGCCAGTTCTGACTCTAGCTGTGATCACCATGGGGGGTTCTCCGGTAGCTCGTCAAACCATTGGTCCTCGGGGCAAAATGATATTGACGGTTACCTCCTGGAGGGAAGCGTGGAACTGGACGATGACACGGCTAATACTTTGGCGTCTTTTCTGCTCGCCGATTTGGACCTAGGAGCCACGTTTCTACTTACCACGACATTCACGATAGTGAGGCCATGCTCACTGTCCTCATCAGGCTCTTGTCGTTGCCTCACCACACGGCCCTTGTCATCACCAATGCGATCACGATCCCGTCTCCTTGGTTCCCTTTTGAGGTGAGAGAACTCTGCCAGTTTGCCTTCTCGGATTGCCTGCTCTAGAGCATCTTTCAGGTCAAAGCAATCTTGGGTCGTGTGGTCGTACCCCTTATGGTAGTCACAATAGAGGTTTTTGTTCCCTTTTGTTCTGTCCTTGAGTTGTCAGGGCTTCGACAAGATGCCCTTGTCTGCAATCTGCTGATAGACTTCCACAATCGGGGCTGTCAGGGGGGTGTAATTGGTAAACTTCCCTACCCTGGGGAACGGCTTGAAGGTCTAGGCCAGAGCTCCATCCTTGGAGTGCTCCTTTGGCCTTTCCCCGCCACCGGGCTGTCGAGCTTGGTTGTAGGCAGGCTGCCGCTTGTTGGCTGCCACGACCTGGCTAACTTCTTCATCATTGATATACTCCCTGGCCGCGTTTTGGATTTCTTGCATCGTCCACACGGGTTTGGTGGTAAGGTGCTTCCTGAAATCCTCGTTCAGCAATCCATTCATCAAGCATAAGCTGGCCACCGAGTCGGTTAGGCCGTCGATTTCCAGGCACTCGTCGTTAAACCTATCCAGGTATTTCCTGGTCGGTCTGTTGGCTCTTTGCGTTACCCTCAACAGGTTGATCAGGTGCTTCGCCTTTGTGATGCGTGTAGTAAACGGGGCTAGGAAAGCGCGGGTGCTGTCCGAGAACGTCGCCACAGAGCCTTGTGGGAGGCTGTTGAACCACCGAATTGCAGGACTTGCCAAGGTGACCGGGAAGGCGCGACATCTCACTTTGTTGCCTACACATTCCAAATTCATCCTGGCCTCGAAGGCCGTCAGATGCTCTTATGGGTCTTGGGTCCCATCATACCTCATGTCCGTTGGCTTATCGAAGTGCTTCGACAGCCGGACCTTGAGGATAGAATGATGGAAGGGGGTTGCTCCCATGATTTCGGGACATCGTGTTCTCCTTGGTCTTTCTCCGTTGTCTTCTCAATTCTCCTCCGCGGCTTGTCTCCTCATGGCTCGGGTGTAAATCAGGGGATCTCACTGTCTTCTTGGCACCTCACTGCTTTCCTCTTTATGACTGTCCGATTCTAACCGGGAGCTCGGTGTGCGTTTGGAGCGACTTCTTCGTGGACTTCTCCCCTTCCTTTGCGGAGATCGGGAGCAATTTTGTTCGGAAGTTGGTTGGTGAAGCCCCCGACTCGCCAGCTCGTGTTCCAGGTTCTGCATTATTCTGGCACTGTCACTGCATGTTCCTCCAAAAGGGCGTCTCTCTTGGGAGCGCAAGGACGGCTCCGGTTGTCGTAGAGGGGACCTCGTACGTTCGCAGGAGGAAGCCACGGAGGCTACCCTACCACTTTGGGGCGCCATTTCTCCCCTGTGTTTGGCCTGTTGCCTGCCTTCATCAGACCCAACAGAAAGTTCATTCAGGCCAGTCCCCACAGATGGCACCAATGTTCGGTATCTCAGAATTCCGAACGGGTTGGTGAAGTGTTCCGGGTGAGAAGGTAGGGATCAGCCCGACTCTGAGCCTATGTGCAAGACAAGGGGGTTGGCGATCTCCCGAGTTCTTCGTGAGATGAGGGGGTGTGCTACCTGCAATGACACTCCGACGCCCAAGTCAGAAGGTATCCAGGTGGTTTAAGAGTAAGTTGATGATGACGTACCTTGGGAGAGGGGTAGGAGCCTCCCCATATATACCCTGTCAGTAGGGCGGTCCCCACAGGGAAGGTTTCCTTCTAGGAAACTTCCTCTCCCACAGTTGTCATATAGCTGGCAGCAGGGGTGCCTGTGTCCGGGTTGTAAATCGGACGGATTATGCCCGCCAATCCGATCGCGCAGGTCGGGTAGTCCATGGGTCGGGTCAGCCAACAGGCCAGCTGGGCTGGGCCGCAACACAATTAAATCTCTAATTTTATAAATAACTAATTACGTTCTTTAAATTAAAAAAATAGATTTCTATTTGTTCTTGAATAAAATGTCAATTACCAAAATCACCACTATTACTTATTCTTTGTCTTCATTATCAACATTGTGTCCTCACTCACTTTCACCACCACCACAATCGTCATCCTGTCATTGTCTTTATCATCATCAATCCTACCATATCACTCGTTTCAATTCCATCACCTCATTCAACTTATTATTGCCTTTTCTATATACGTGATCCATCATCATCCATTATCCATCCTCACGTTTACGATCCACCTTACCCTCTCTCTCTCTCTCTCTCTCTCTCTCTCTCTCTCTCTCTCTCTCTCTCTCTCTCTCTCTCTCTCTCTCTCTCTCCATATTTGTCATGGGTGTAGTCACTGCGACATTAATCGCAGACAAAAATTACTGTTAGAAAAAAGGAGCGGTGTCATGATAACACCAGAATAGAGACATCTTCATGAAGAAAGACACTGCGTGCGGTTGGATACGAAGCCAAACGGACTTCCAAAGTAGATTAGGGGCCATCGACAAAGACGATATTTTGGTTCTTCAAATTGGGAAAAGTGTAGCAATGGCCTTGCGTGGCAATGCCCATAAGGCAACAACCATGGCTTCGAGGGATGGTCAAGAGCATGGAGCAGGAGGCTCGGTCTCAGCGTCTTGCAAAACATGTGGTAGGTGAAGGAGTCTCCGATGGCAATGGCTTTTTGAAATGATGTGTTGATGGAGAAGAAGAAAGGAAAGATGGAAACTCTAGATCTCACCAAGGGTGGGGCAGGTTTCAGGTGGGTTCTCCTTGAACGGCGTCATTTCTATATTGCCAAGCTGGCACTTAACAGTTGTTAAAAAACGACAGTTTATTTATTCGAGGACGAACAGAAATTTACTTTTTTCAATCTAAGGAATGTAGTTGGTCATTTATGAAAGTCGGGAATTTAATTGTTGTGCGATTTAAATTTTGGAGACTAAATTGGACATTTTCTTAATTGAAAATTTTTTAATTTGTAAATTACTACATAAAGTATTTATTTGCAGATTTTATTACTATTAGAGATATAATCATTTATATTGTCTTCTATCATTTTAAGTTTTTGAAAAAAGTGATTTTTTGACAAAATATCCAAAAGATCTAGAATTTGGTCTTTGCTAAATCTCGAAAGTGAAAAAAAAAACATAAATCAAATAAAAACAGAAAAGAATGTTTATGCAAAAATTAAACAAACTCGGTAGAAACTCTTACTTTAAAAAGAGAATTAAAAATATAATCATTCTATCGCCTCCTCTATCAATTTAAATTTTTTAAAAAAATTGTTTCATGACAATTATTAATGTTATTATCTCTGCATATATTTTCAAATTCTAAATAAGAAACTAAAATATTCTGTTGTGAACTACTGTAAAGTTTTCTACAAAGAATATTCTGTTGTAATTTTTGTTGTGAATTTTATTATTTGTGAGTTTTGTTGCAAAAATTATCTGTAATTTTTTATGCAGATTTTATTATGTATAAATTTGTTGCAAAAGATACTTGTGGATATTTTTGCTGAGAATTTTGTAAATAAAAAAATTTCACAACTAAAATTATAACAAAATTCAATAAAATTGTCTAAACTTCGATGAAATTAATTGCAAAATTCTATTGATTTTTGCAACATGAAAAATTCGCAAATAAATTATTTAGAAATTTGAAAATCCATAACAACTGCTATTCATAAACCTATGCTACAGATTTAAGGGTGTCCTTAAGTGATTTAATCTTTATAAATATTAAGAAGTTTTGTTGCTTATCTTTAGAAATATTTTAATAATTGTAGTCTTCCTAAATGTCAACATATAGTGTCGGCTGAATAATGGAAATGACCAATACATACCATTAATATACATTGAAAAAAAATAAAGAATCGCAAAATATAATATTTTTTAATAAAAAATAAAATAAAGTAAAAGAATATAATATATTATATTTTAAATTAAGGACTAAAATTATATTTAAACTCAAAAATAAAAAGTACCACTTGAAATTAAAAAAATACCAAATTTTGGTCAACGAATCCAAACGTCCTATTAATTGAATTCATGATGTGTGGTGTTAATTTTTAAGAATTTTTATTACTTATATTTAAAATTTATCATCCATGTATGTATAATTATCTTATAGGCGATCGATTATGATATATTCCTAACAACTTTGATTAATATTTTTCGTAACAATATCAATGCTTATTACATTATAAACTGGGTTTTCAGTCATCTATCTATTCTATTGTCCAAGTACGTCCATTTTCATGATACCGCAACGTGAAGCAAAGCCATGAAGAATAAACATATTTTACATCTAAAAATAAATATTGATCATTATAAATAGAAATATACATGTATATAACTTATATAAAAATATAGATAAAATTTAAATGTTTTTAAAAATTATAAAACAAAAATTTATTATCTAAAAATAGACATATAAAGCTATTAAAAAACTATAAATAAAATACCTTTATAAATCATATATGTTAATTTTTCTATAATTAATATTTAATTTTCGGTATAAAATATAATTTTTAACAAAGTAAATACAAGGACATAAAAAAATTGTCTTAATATATATTATATAGTCCAAAATAATATAAGCCGCCGTGCCTTGCTTAGTTGCTAGTCAAAGTCAGAAATAGACGTGTTTATATTATTCAATTTCTGATGGGTTGTCCAGGGGGATAGCTCGGCCCGATGAGACCTGATTTAGTTAAGATTGTTAAGTTATTTGTTTTATTTATTGATTATAATTATTTTAGTTTGAGTTGTTTATGATTAATTCGATAAATTAAGTGGTTGTTCGTGGTCATTAAATTGATAAAAAAAATAAATTAAATTTTTTTAGTATATTTAGTAAATTTTTAATAATAAAAATAAAAATACTAGAAAAAATTTTTTTTTGACAAGCTATAATTTATATCTTTTTTTAAAAGATTTTTTTCTTAAAAAAAGATGTTTTTTTATGAAGCACGAACACTTTTTTGAGTTGTCATATCCGCGTGTCGGATACATTTCGAATACGACACTCACCGACACTCATCCGACACGCGTGTCTGCTGTGTCCAACCGTGTCTTAATAAAAAATAAATTTTTTTCTCTGGAAACACACCTAAATACTATCACGTGTCAGCGTGTTCAGTCTTATTCTTAACATATATTTTTAAAATAAATTTAGATATAATATATGTTATTATTTATTAAAATAAAAAATATTTTAAATACTTGATATAATTAAAATAAGATATTAAAAATTTTAATTTATATTTTAATATCAGTAAAATATTAAGATATCATTACGATTTATCTAAAAAATACTTTATATTTATATGTATACATGTTCTCGTATCATATAAGATTTTAAAATTCGCGTATCAGCGTGTCTCGTATCGTGTCGTGTCCGTGCATCATGAGTTTTTCACATAATAAATGAACGAAAAAGATTTTTTTTAGAATGACACCCAAAGAAGTTCTAAATGAATTAATCTATCTATCTTTTTATTTTATTTTAAAAAAACGTTTTAATAAAGTTTTTTTAGATTAATAATATTAATTTTTATTTTTAAAAAATACCAAAAAATAAATAGATAACCATCATTTTTTTAAGTTAACTAGACTTAGCTTGTTTTATTTAAAATTTAAACGAATTTAATGTTAAAAATAAAGTTTGTCTATTTAGATAAATAAATGAACTGTCTCGATAAATTTAATCCATTTTAGTAGTTTTAAATTTTAATGAGTTGATCTATTGTATCATTTTCTCTATTTATAAGAAAATTAGAAAACTTATGAGAGAAGTAGTTTTAATGCACAAATAAAAGATAAAAAATTGGCGTTTGCAAATAATCTCCATAAATACGGAGGTTTTGTATAAAATCAATACATAGAGGGTCTAATCAATAACATAGCAAAGTGTAAAAAAAAAAAATTTCGATTTTTAATTATTTATTCAAAAGATAAAATACTTTTTCGTAATTTAAATATTTTTATTTGATTTTTTGTTACTTAAATAATTTTTGTTATTACTTTAAGCAGATCATTGTTTATACGAATTATTTAAACTAATAATAAAAATTGTTTAAACCAATTACTTGAAGATTAGAAATTAATTAAAAATAAATAAATTATAAAAAATACTTTATCTTTAATTTCGAGCACAAAGCTTATCCTCCGCATGGAAAAATTAATACATTAAAATAGAGAGATTAGATAAAATCGACTGGCCAAAAATACTACAAGAAAAAAGAAAAAGTAGGCAGTCTAAATTCAACAAGCGTTAGCTGGGATAGTCACTAACAGATAGAAAGGATCTGTGCATGATAATTAATTAATTGCCAAGTCAGTGTCTGTAATTATGGCAAATATATAAAATAAATTTTTTCTATACTTAATTATGTTATTTCGTAGGTTGAATTGATATTTACATAATACTATTAAATAAATAGGAGAAAATGATGTTCCCTTTTTTTCGAGACATTTAAATGATGTTTCACGCTGTATTATTTTTAAATTGTAAAACTTTATAAAAATTAAGAAGAATATTAGAAAATTATTAAAATTTATTATTTTTTATTATCAATTAGTTATTAATATTTAAAAATATAATAAAATATATTGTTGAATTACTAAAAAAAAGAATTAAATTGATGACTAAGTGATGATTAAAAATAATAAATTTTAAAAATTTTTTAATATTTTTTAAAAATTAAATAACATATTTTTTAGTTTATTTAAATAAAATACTATTCAATAATTATTATTATTTTAGTAAAAATTATTTGATTGATTAAAAAATAATAATATAAAATATATATTCATTATTATTGTAATAAATATATAATTTATTAAATAATCATCATTAATTTATATACATAATTATAATTATTATTGAAGAGTATTTTAATTATATTAATTAAATGTATGTTATTTAATATTTGAAAAAAAAAAGTGTACATTTTAATAATAAAAAAATAGTGTCATTTAAGCATTTTGGGAGTCTCTCCTACAGTCCTACTTATTATATAATAAAATATATATAATATATAATTAAATACAGTTTTATAAAATATACGTCCATGAACCATGATGATGATTATTGGAGCAAGGTTTCATGGTCAATACAGAGCTCCGTGCTGATGCATGATGTTTGTCTTAATCTATGAGAAGATATTATTAACTAATTGTCCCAAGACAAATTAATCACACTACATATACCAACAAACACATAAAGCTCCAATGGTGGGGACAAATCCATAGCAATTAAATTAAAAGACAAGATTGAACCTTAAGACATTGTCTCCATTCACTAGTAGTAGATGCTAATAATCCCAAGTCCCAACTACATACATTTTTAATCATCAATAATAATGATCATTAAGAACCATTTCTTCATGTCCATGATCATGTTCACATTCACCATGGTTTATTTTCTTTTCAGTGTTGTTCATGCTCAAAACAACGATGAAGACATGGCACCTGAGATGTCTGATACACTGCATCCAAGCAAGGCTCTTGTTATATCGGTCCTCACCGTAATCTTCACCATAACATTCTTCTTACTCGCATATGTTCGTTTCTGCAGATTCAATCCAGTTGTTGGGATGTCGTATCCGAATCCCAACAACATTCAAGGTAATATCTTGACCCGAAACGGGTCAAGATTCTCCGGAATCAACAGGGAACTCGTCGAAAAACTCCCCTTCTTCAGATTCTCTTCTCTCAAGGGCTCCAAAGAAGGTCTAGAATGTACCGTTTGCCTCTCGAAATTCGAGGATTCCGAGGTCCTCAGACTACTCCCAAAGTGCCAACACGCTTTCCACATTAATTGTATTGACAAGTGGCTCGAAAGCCACTCGACTTGTCCTCTTTGCAGGTACAGGGTGGAACCCGGAGACATCAAAAGTAACGTGCGCTCTCTTAGCTTCGGGTCCCTCCGAGTACCTTCAAATTTAACGGAAGAATCAAACCTCGAGATCTACATCCAAAGGGAACCATCACATCGACGGTCATCAAGATTTGGCTTCTTGGAATTCAGCAAGAGCAAGAAACAAGAAGAAGAAGGTGGTAGTGGTAGTAATAGTAATAATAACAATGATATGAATAAGAATAACCACAAGTTCAACCACAGAATAGTGATATCTGACGTTGTAACAAGAAGTAGGTGGAGCGATCTAAACTCTTCGGATTTGCTATCTTTGAGCATGGAGATGCTCAACGATGCTTCCAGCGCGAGATTCTCACCGGAAAAGATTGTTCAAGGGGAATATTCAGTTAGTGTCGATGATGAAGACGAGAATTCATTCACAGCACTGAATAGTAGTAACAAGAACAAGGATTGTGGGGAGAAGAGATCAATGTCTGAGATTGCAAATGTTCCGAGATTTGCAGAGATCATGACGATGAAAAAGCAGAACAGTAGTAGTGGCGGTGTTGGAAGGGAAGAAGAGAGGTTCTTGAGGATTTGGATGCCGATTGCTCGTAGAACGGTTCAGTGGTTTGCAAGAAGACAAAGAAACTACTATGATGCTGGTGATGAATTAAGGAGGCACAAACATTTAGGATCAAATGTTTGATCAATGGTATTGTTGTTGTTGTAATAGAACTAGAACGTAAACAAGTGTATACTTTGATTTTGTGTCGGTGTAATTATCATATTAAACTATAATCTCAGAAAAGCATAGAAAAGTGAAATTTAATAGCGTCCCGAATGAAATTAACGATAATATCATTATTTCCTTTCTTGCTGACTTTATAATTAAATTATATTATTATTATTATTGTTACTAAGGTTACTTGAAACGTTGAGTCGGGTCTGAACGTGAAGTTCGAGTTTTCTTTGGGTGGCAGTATCCGACTTGTTAGTGTCGAGATGCTGTCTGTTCCGAGTTCTTCGAGAGGAGGTTGGGAGTGGTACCTGCAAGAGATTCCTATGCTTAAGTTAGCAAGGGTTTTAGACATGTTTTTAGTAGTGTAGAACGTGAGTTATACCTGTAAGCTCAAGTGTATTTATAATAGAAACTAGAAAGTGATAACTTTTCTAAGGGTGATAATTTTATCTTATCTTATATCTTTGGGAGTTTGTTGAGATCTTATCCTCTTGGTCACCGCCTTTCTAGAAGCGGTGACCTTATCTTGATCCCTTCTAGGTGGTGTCCGACCTTTTAAAAGAGGTTGGCTAGAGTTTGGAAGGCCTTCTCAAGAGGTCGGCCCTTTTGCCATACTGGGTTTCGAGTAAGAGCTTGGGATAGGGTATGAACAGTGCCCTACTCGAACTTCGACCTTTTTGTAGGTTGTGTTTGAGCATAAGTGACTTCTTCTTTGTTGGATTTTTCCCTTGAGGTAGCTCGGGCTGGTGACCTTTCGTTGATTTTTAAAATTTTGAAACGTTGCTCTGCTTTAAAAGCAGAGCTTAGTTTGGCACGACAGTTTCCTCGATTCCTACAAACGCTTTTAAGGCCTATTGATTGGGTCTTTTATTCCTTCGCCGTTTCATTCCTTCGGCGCTTATAAAAGTTTTAGCGCCTCTTCTTCTTTCTTTTCTTCTTTTTCCTTTCCGCGATGCCTGTTCTTTTCATTTCTTTTCAAGTTTCTCTCCTTACTACCATTCGACTGTGCCTTGTGCCAAAGAATTTCTTTTTCCTAGTGTTTTTATTTTGGAGAGGGACGTTCGTGCCGCCGCTGTTTAACGTGCTCTTTCTTTCGGTTCCTCTTCAGGTTGGTACTTCACCTTTTGTTTTGTTTACTTGCTTCTTAATAGTAGCTTATGGTAGATGATCGGCTGAATTTTTGCCATACTTTGTCGTTGATGGACACTGGTAGTGTGTTCTTCTTTTGTCTAATTTCATTTTTGACAGCGACGTAGTTTATTTGGAAAAGGATTTTTTTTGGCTTGGCTGTTTCTCGTAATTTGTTTAGCAGTAATTTTTGTTCCTTTTAGGACTGTTGTGTCTTTTGGGGATAACATGTTTGGTTCTTGGTGGTTTTCATTCTTCTTTCATGGGGTTCCTACACAAGACCAAGAAGACCATGGCTGCCCAAAACCTACAGAGAAAGGGAACTGGTTAGGGCTCCTCTCAACTTCCTCCCAAGAAGCCGAGTTCGGGTCCTCAGAGTTAGAGGAAGATCATCCCCACTCCTGGCGTTCATTTGATCGCTCCTGATCCCCCTATGACGAGCTCGGGCGCGCCTACATCTCCGACCTCTTCGGGTCCTACCCCCAAGAAGCAGAAGACTATTGGGGGACCGGAGATTAACGATAAAGATTTTGATGGGTTCGCCTAGAGTGAGGATCATATTCTGCCTTACAGCTTTACCTCTACCGATGATGTGTCTATCCTCAACCATCTTTAATACATAGCTCGGAATTGCATTCGGATGGCTGGTTTGAGCAGAACCATTGCCAAGGAGATTAAGAAGTCTTCTATCAGTGCTAACGAGGCATTTCTGGAGGCTGTCCGGGCTGATGTGGAGAGGTTGAATGACTTGAAGGCTGAATGGGAAGAAAAAAGCACTAAGTTGGAATCGAATCTAGAGAAGGCGAAAGCTCAGGCAACCAAGGCGGAGGCGGCGTCGAAGTTGGCAGAGGAGATGAAGAAAAGGGCTGAGGAGAGCTACTCTCGTACTTATGGGGAGTTGTTTGATGCGAAGGAAAAGCTTCAATCAGCCTATGATGACTATGATGAGTTTTAGGGCCATGTGGTGAAGGGGATGGCCGAAATGTATGAAAATCTGAAGGGTCAAGTCCATGTCTTGGCTCCTCAACTTATCTTGCACATATTCATTGAAAATGCATGATTTTGTGAATGTCCTTCTAATTGTGGTTAATTGTTAAAAAAATATTTTTTGTACTTTAAATTGTCAAATTTAATTCACTTTTATTCCATTCGATACCTTGATATGTTTTGTTTAAGTGAAATAAGTTTTAGAAGGTAGTGATAGCTTAGGAAGTTAAAGAAAAAGCATGCAAAAGTAGAAGATTCACGAAGAAATGAAGACTGAAAATTCTCCATGTCGTGCGTACGCATGACTCCAGGCACGTGACTCACTTGAACAAACACATGGTTGGCGATTTCAAGTTCATTTTGGGTCAAATCCAACTCATTTATGAAGCATGGATCAAGGGGGGATCAATCAAGTAGTTTTAGTTTAGTATTTTATTATAGTTTAGGTGATTCTAGAGAGAGAAGTTTGAATTTCTCTCTAGAATTTTAGGGTTTGTTAGTTTAATTTCTCTCTAATTTTAGGTTTTGATCCTATTTTAGTTTAGTGTTGTTTATATTATATTCTTCTACCATCTTAGTTTACCGAATTTTGATTGTTAGTTTCTTGTTTTTTTATTATTGCTATTTTTAGTTTATGAACACGTGTTGGATTTTCATTTTTCTTTAAAGTAATTTGATGTTTTTTAGGTTTATTAATATTCATTTGAGTTGTTATTATTGCTTTCTTGTCTTGGTTATTGTAAATTTTTTTTTTCATTTTAGAGTCTTGTCTTGGTTACTTGTTATTAGTTTTTGATGCCGTTGTCGGGTTGTTGCAATGTTTATATATTTATTCAACTGGATCAATACGACTCTTACAACAGCTGCATTTTGTTGTTGTGGAAGGTCATCGAATGGGTTTCGTTAAACTCGGTAGAGGACTTCGATAAAGAGATCCCCTCTTTCCCTACCTTTTTCCCATTTGCCTAGAGGAGAGAACACAATGACATATTCTAAGGACTGAGACTGAACGCTAGATGTTGCTCCAACAGCCATCTGATGTTCGCTAGTATGGATTGTTGGTCCCACTATAGAGGATAATAAAGATGAAACACTGACAATAACTAACAATTGAATCACAAATAATGACTATTTATTATCAAAAATGGTACTAAATAAAATAGTCGTCAGAGAACCACCAAAAATGATAAGCGGTCTGTTTGGCAAACGCGTTTGAGAAGATTAAAGTGCAAAACAATGTCTTGAACGCCGTTTTATCTTTGTGTTTGGTAACTATTTCTGTTGAGACTTGATTTTTTATCCTAACCGCTCTATTCTATGCAAACGTGATTCTTTATCCTAAACGCGCGTTCACCTAAAGCAAAAAGTTGTAGCTTCTGCTTTCACCTAACTTTCCTTACATTTGACGTTTACCTTGTTGTTAATATATATGCAAATTATAGTACATATAGATATCTTTTATTAAACAGTTTACTTCTATCTAGTTTGTTTTAATTTTAGTTTTAAACCCACTCATTTTTAAATTAATTATATTTTTATTTAGCAATGTAACCTCCGTTATTTTTTCTTTTCGTAATTGTATAATATCCTTTAAGATTATTTTTGAATAAATACTTGTAGTATATAATAGTATAATAGATATAAACTACTTAATAAATTAATAAAAATTAAAAAACAATAGTTATTTTAATATAAAAAGAAAATAAAATTATTTATGATAGAGTGAAACTAACAAAATACTTATTGTTCATGTTCTATATAATTTTAGAACAGCTAGATATTTTTAAAATATTAATAAAAATATGTATTTTAAATTTTAATTTTAAATTTTTGAGTATTTTTTATTTTTTATTTACATAGGAACGGGTGAACCGGTTCAATTAATGACTTGGTGGTTAAACCAGTGATTCAGTAATCTAGTAACCTAATCGGTTCGAACAACGGTTCGATTCTAAAACTATTGTTGTTTTAATTTATTAAAAAATATTTATTTCTATTATAATAGTGAATAATAAGTGTGCACTAAAATAAAGTACTAAACAAAATACTATATAAAAAAATAATAAAAAATATATATTTTTGATTAGATAACATTATTATTTGATAACATATTTTTTAAGAAGTTATCTATGCAAAAGTGATTTTAGATAATATTATTATTTATTTTTAGCAAAATTAAAAGTGACAAACATAAATTATATTAGCACAGATTTAGACAAAATGAATTCATAGAATTCATTTTTGTTTAAATTTCATTTTGACAAATCCCATTCTAAAGACACACAAGTAATATTACTTAAAAAAAAGTAGGCGAATATGAATTCGGTATTTGATCTAATAGCGTACATAATTACTTTGTACGTTATTTTTAATTTAATATGTAAAAATGGGTTTTCATTTGTTTAACGAGAAATTAAATATATTTAAATTGCTAAAAATAAGACGATAATTATTTAAACTATTGAACGGAAGGCTATTATTATTATTATTATTATTATTATTATTATTATTATTATTATTATTAGCTGTGGGAGGTTTGGTGTTATCGACAATGATATAATTAGTGATTAGAACATGTGGTATTAATAGTGGTTCTAGTAGTGGAGTTTACGGTTTATCAAGTTAGGGTTGCTAAGGAGTTAATGTGACCCTTTCCAAGGGCACGTATCCCGATGAAAGATGGAATCGACGGGTATGTGATGTGGTGTGTGTACAGTAAACAATATCTTTATTTTGAGATTGAGTTGTGCTGGAAATATGATCTACTTCAGAAGATAATTACCTATTCTTGTAGGGTGTATGTTTGTGTTTACAGTAGAGTAGCCTGGTCTTTGAAATGACATTAATGAAATGGATAGAAAGGAGGCTCAAGAATTTGCTTATGGAAAAGCTGATGGTGATTTGGCTAGTAATGGGAGAACCATGTGTATTACTGTGTTATGGATGTCTGTAATACAAGGTCAACACGCAGGGGGTGTGTTGTCTGCTATACGCAGGGAGCGTGAAGAGACGTGGCGTTACGTCGTTGGCCGGAGCTCGAATCACGCCGGGGGCGTGTTGACTCAGCACGGGGGGCGTGCTGAGTTGGCCCTAGCACGTGGGAGGCATGCTGACTCAGCACGCAGGGGCGTGCTGACACGTGGCGACATTTGATTGGCTGCGACGGGCAGCACGGGGCAAGCGTGGTGAATGCTCTCATCTATATATAGGCAGTGCTGGGCTGCATTTTCATTTTGAGGAAAAGTGTGTGAGTGTTCTTTGAGTGTTTTGTGAGTGTTGGGAGTGCAATGGAGGGTACCGCAAACTTGGTGGTGTATCGCAACGGTGAAATAATACGCAATACTCGTGAGGGCGTGAGGTTTGTCTGTCAGAATCCATTTTCGTTTGTGGTTCCATGCACCATGACGTTAATGAAACTTCAGAACGGCCTTTGTCAAAGCATGGAGAATGGTACGTTAATGAGAGTGAGCAGAATTTTGTACCGGAATCCAGTTGTAGTTTTTGGTGGTCTAATACAGTTTGACACCATGCCAATCACTGACGAAGGGAGTATGCAGAATATGTTTCAAATTTACCGGCAGACTCAGATGCGACAGCCACAGATTGAGCTATATGTTGAGTTTGAAAGCGTAGAGACGGAAGGGATTCAAAATGTTTTAGATATAGAGGATGATAGAGCTGCAGTGTACGAGGGAATGAATAGTGACAGCGAAGAGGACTTCGAAGCCACTTACGAAGCCGGCGATGAAGACAAGGATGGTGATGTGGGAGTTGAGATAGCAACGGAGAATATAGTGCTTCATCCCTCAAGCAGTCAACCGATGGACGTGCCACCATTCATGCGTGAGTTGGATCTCGACGCCATGCATGCACCGGAATTTCCGGAATATGCAAACATAGGTACGTCATGCATGAATAATACGTTTTTGGTAATTGATACATTTGGAATGATTAGTGAACGATGATTTTCCGCTTTTTGTAGGCGTTGCTGATCCTGAGGACGGAGAGTTCCGGATTGGAATGGAATACAGTTCCAGGAAGTCGGTGGTTGCTGCAATTAAAAGATACACTATCGTTAGAGGAGTTGACTACGATGTGCATGAGTCTGAGCCACAGACCCTCTATGCAAAATGCAAGATGTATGGGCGTGGGTGCGATTGGCTTATCCGAGCCAGCTTGATACGGAAAAAAGATTGTTGGGAGATACGCAGATACAATGGAAGGCACACGTGCACAATGGGAGCGATTTCACAGGATCATTCCAAGTTGGACTCGGATACCGTTGCTGATAGTATAATGCCGTTAGTCGAGACTGACCCGTCAATCAAGGTGAAATCTATAATAGCGGAAGTCCAGTCAAGGTTCAACTATACCATCAGTTACCGAAAGGCTTGGTTGGCAAAGCAGAAGTTCATACTAGTCATATTTGTATTTTTGATATTATGATTTTCTGCTTTCGTGAAGTAAACATAGGAAACGTTAACTACGTTTTACATACGTCAACATACTGAACATACGAATTACATTAGCTTAATTGTTACAATTAAATCTAAAAACCCTAAATCCAATCTCACTTCTTTCCAGCCATCCAATGCTGTCCCTTACCCATGATGCCCTGACCGAACCGCGACGGAGTATACCTATCAGGTGGATTTCGCTCTGTCCGTAGGTCATTCGGGTGACCTGGAGCTGCCAAACCACCTCCCTCTGCCGGATCAACCGACCCACCTGCCTCTGCCGGAGTAGAGGACCCACCTGCCTCTGTCGGAGCTGATGCACCTGGGTTGTAGTCATCAACAACTGTGTAATCCCGCCGAAGGAAACCACTGTCACATGACGCAGTCGCTGATGAGGGGTCGTTACCATGACCCTGCAAACCATGGCTCGCACCTACTGATGGCGAATGCATGGCGCTAAAATCTGACCAACCACCCAAACTAGCGTTGGCCCAATTCTGTTGCTGCTGATCTCCGTGACCACCAACAGAGAACTCAAACAAATCATGACCGGAAGGAATCGTAAGCATAGGCTGCTGAGAGTGGTGGCTGCCCTGAGAGTGGTGACTACCATGACTGTGCTCCGGTGGCTGGGGTACATAATATGGAAACGGCTCAAAGACTGCATGCTGATGTGGCTGTGGCTGTTGAGGAACGAACTCCTGTGGGGCAGGTGGCTGTGGTCCAGCTGGCTGTGGATCCTGAGGAACGTACCCCGACAATCTCAGCAGATGCCCATATGAGCGCACATACCAATCCCGATACTCCGCGGTCAGACTAAAATCCCAAGTCGGAAGGGGGTGCAGATCACGCAGCCGAGTGTTTTGCCTGTTGTCCCACTCTCTTATCCATGCCCCATGAATAACTGTCCAGTCATGAAGCTGCACTCCGCGAAGAGCCATGCAATGCAGGTCTACTGGAATCTCCCTTGCTTCTTGCGGGGGAGGTTGTGCATACCCAAACTGACGCATCACTCGGTCCACAGGGTGCCATTCGATGCACTCAAATGATAACAACGGAGCAACGGTGTCACACACATCAAGGTGTCCGTGTAGATCGTCGGGTATGACCAATCCGGCGTACGGCCGCCACTCAAACTGCCAATCATAATTCGTTTGTCAGAAGCGTAACGTTAATATTTGGAAATAGAATTCACAAGAACCATAAATGTTTACCTCCTGCATATAGTCTATATGATGCCTAAATGTCACTACGGTGTTCGATGACCACGCTGTGGTGCGCGCCGAATGACTCCACCTGAAACATAATTCATTGGAAAAATTTACATATGTAACCCTTAATCAAACATACATCGTGAATATAACACATGACTAAAATAATAATTATTACCTCTTTGCAACTGGTATCTCAGCGGGTGGAAGGGTGTTCCTCGGTACGGGCGCAATACAAGGCATTCGCTCCCAAGCCCAAACAAACAACAAATTAAGAGGTCCATCTATCTCCTTCGTAGCAAACCGTGATGCACGGCACAATGCCCTATAAAGATGTGCAAGACATGCTGACCCCCAACTATAAGTATGGATCCGGTCGAAATCTCGAAGCAGTGGTAGATACTTCGCGTGGCGTATGCGGTCGACTTATCCGTGAATAATGTCGACCCCAACAAATAGAAGATATGACATCTGACATATCGCCTCACAGAATCCTCAGTGTCTAACGGTTCCGCGTCTCTGACACGTCTTACCCAACCCAGCTTTATATAGGATTTTGAAGAACTACTGACTTCTGGCTCTCGACCGAATATCGCGTGGCTCTGGCTTTGCACGAAGTCACCACTACTATCTGTCCATCCACTCACAGTCTCGCCGTCAATGGGTAGGCCAAATATATAAGCAACATCTTCCAATGTCACTGTAACCTCACCCACCGGCAACACGAAGGTGTGAGTCTCTGGCCTCCACCTCTCGACCAGAGCAGCTAATAGCGGGTGAAATCCACGTATTACCCCAATTTTAGAGACGTGGTAAAATCCCGTGGCGCGTAGGTAGTTTTCCACCATCGGATTTCACGTCTGTGGCGGATCCAATTTACGCACCATCAAATTTCTGTTAGGCTGCATTAAAAAAATGTTAGTTTAAATAGGTTATACATATTATTGAATTAAAATAAATAAATAAATATTTGTAAATAGTTTTATTCACTAAGCTACATATTTTTTTTGTTTACTGTCAAGCATTTTTTTTATAATAAATAAATATATATATATATAATTCTTTCTTTTACATAAATAAATAATATTTTTAATATCATTTATTTATTTATTTGTCAAAATACGTATCTCCTCCATTCATATTTTTTCAATGAAAGTGCAGAGAGCCGATTCTTCATACAATGTATGTATCTATTTATTCTTATTAATCTTTTAAAAATACCGAAAATTATTTTATCTTAAAAACTTCAAATATTTATTATTTATGCATTACTTTCATTAATAATCATAACAAAATTTATATATTCAAAAATCAGAAAAAAAATATACGATAATACTAAAAAAATTTACATACAAAAAAAATATAATTATATTTTACAGATTCAAATTTTTTCTAACATAGTCGTAAAATATAAAATAAAATGGGCCTTCTTCTTTAAATTTATAAAATATTAACAACAACAACAATATTTAAAAAACTTCAGCATATAAAAAATTAAATTTTATCAACTTACATAAATTGGATGCTCCAAATAGTTGATAATATGATCTTCAGGCGCCGCATAATTACGTACCATTTTTTTTATATTTCTACAGTTTTTTTTTATAAGTACCCCAACTGATTACACCTTCACTTCCACTACTATTATTCAAACTACCCACACTCTATTTTAACACTCACACTCACTCAAACACACGGCTCACACTGCCTTTTTTTTTTTCTATCTTGCTTCAAGTTTTGATGGCACACACTCTCTGTTCTTCAATGGAGGAAGAACATGAATATATAGGGGAGTTGGGCGCTGGTTACCGGGGAGGGGGGGTGTTTCCTGCATGCAGGCAGGCCTGCTACACGCCCCCCCCCCCCCCCCCCCCCCGTGAAGCTGCACACCTCGGAACTCAGCAAACTTCACGGAATACACAGCTTCTCGCCCCCCCGTGTTGCCAGGCAGTTGTCTTCTTGCTAGTTCATCACGCCCCCGGCGTGTTGCCAGGGTTTCGCCACGTGGCTGACCGTGCTCAGCCATCATGCCCCCGGCGTGTTGCCCCTGACACCATCCTCCCGCAAAACACCCCTCTCACCCATATCGGGCCAATACACCACCCATGTTTCCATATAGAAAATAATTTCTGTAGAAAAGAGGTTTCTTTTTTTTGTATATGTGTCCAAAAAAATAACATCTTATTATTGTGTATTTTGAATCATTTTTTTATTTCTATATATTTTTTATCTATTACGATCTAAAGAATGTGAAAAAAAAGTAAAAATTCTATTTGCCCCTTCAACTGAATAGTAAGTGCATCATGTACCTGATAGACATTGAAAATTACATGATTTGTTTACTGTCTTTCTATATGACTTTACATCATAAAATAATAAGGAAACATTCACACTGTGCTTGGTTGAGAATATGAGACAAGTGAATATACGAAAAAAAGAAGTGACAAAAAAATGAATAAAAATAGTTCTTTTTAACACATTACTCTTACATAGGTTCACATTTAATGATTATATGTGTTAGGCCGATAATATAAATTAAATATACCACGATACTTGCATTTTGATGAAATGCAAAGAAAAATAAAGACTTTGATATATTTATAAGGGCAATGTATCTATATAAAATGAAAAAGAGAAACATTTATTAATTTACAACATTTGCAAAGTGGTTATGTGAGTGTCTTTTTTTATTATTATATAAACCGTGGGAGCTACTACGGTTTTAAATTTGTGAATAAACCGTGGGAGCCTGCAATGGTTTTCACTTAGTAAAGTTTGAGCATAAACTGTGGCTGCTCACCACAGATTATGAAAAAAAATTGCGAGCCATTATGTTTGCGATTCTTCATCCACCGATGCAGAAAATGCTCAAGTTTTCCATTCTCATATGAGGCCGAAAAGTTTATTGGCAACAGGTCGGCACGAAGTGATTCACCATGCTCAAACATGAGGCGATCGTTCGTTAGGGACGGTTTATAGATCATAAAATTCCCACAAATGGAATGAGAAGTGGGTCCATGTAAATGATCGAGACCTCGGAAACAACAACGCTCCTTCCCCATATGGAGTTCGGAACCCAAAGGCAATCGTTGAGTGAACTGTATCCTCTTTGTGTTAGTTGACCTAAGCCGCACCATTACAGCTTAGTCACCACGGTTTATGAAGAAAGAGCTATGTGCATAAAACCCTGTTGGCTACGACGGTTTATGCATAAAGTACTATAAATACATCATCCATTGTAAGTCATGACAGATCACATTTGAGGCAAACCAAATTTTTTGAAGCTATATGGTTGAGAGAGAATCTGAGAAGGGTGTGAGGTTTAGGGGGAGGCTTTGAGGTTTTGAACCAGTTGGATGGTGGAGTTATGGAAGACGAAAATAATTTTGGTGAATTATGTGCAAACTTTTAAATTGAATAAATATAATTAATCATATGAGTACAATAGTAAAAAAATCATATGAGTACAATAATACGAATACATACGATTTTATAAATTATTAATTTAAATTATGTCTATTTAAATTTTAAATTACAAACTAATACAAATTTTATAATTCAAAATTTTAATTATTTATATAAAATTAAATTAATTAAAAAATAAAAATATACTAATACAATTCAAATCGTATTAAAACGTAAACAAGTTTGTTGAGTCCATAAATAAATTTTACTTAAACAAATCAGTTTAGTCAATGTGATTGGTGAGTTCTGTGCAAACTTTATGAAAACACAGTAAAAAAAATTAAATCCAAAAAAATAACATGATTTTTTTTAGAATTAATTTTTTTATCTTTTATAATAGAAATAAAAAATTTGATTACATTAAGCTGGTCCAATATATTAGATAATTTTATTTTTTTAATAATTTTTAATTATAATTTTGGTTAAAGAAAGTTATATAAAAATGTTTGCACATAATTCACCAAAAGGAAAAGTCTAGGGGCAAGCAGTTTTATTGAATTTTGGCCAACATGTAACCAGCAGAAAAAGGTGAGCCATTGGATGAAATCTCACACCAATCTCACACCATCAAATCATCATTGATGGCTAGTTGATGGCTAACAATCACAAAAATTGCTGGTCCCCTAGCATTGCTCTTCACCAAAATTATTTTCGTCTTCCATAACTCCATAATCCAACTGGTTCAAAACCTCAAAGCCTCCCCTAAACCTTACACCCTCCTCAGATTCTCTCTCAACCACCTAACTTCAAAATATTTGCTTTGCCTCAAATGTGATCCGTCATGACTTACAGTGAATAATGTATTTATAATATTTCATGCATAAACCATGGTAATTAACAGGGTTTTATGCACACAGCTTTTTCTTCGTAAACCATGATGACCAAGCATGGTTTACGACTCACAATTTTGCTCAAACTTTACTAAGTGAAAACAGTTGCAGGCTCCCATAGTTTATTAACAAATTTGAAACCGTGGTTAGCTCCCACAGTTTATATAATAATAAAAAGGACACTCACGTAACCATTTTGCAAATGCTTTATAGATACATTTTATATAGGTACATTACCCTATTTATAATTTATTGTATGATAACAATGTATTATTATCGTTATTATTATTTGGAATAAGTTTTATATTGTTATGATATAGATTTTCATAGGCGGCTCCACTTTTGCTTATTTATTTTCATTTTATTTTGATTACATTTTCTTTATTTATTTATTACACAACTATATAAATATAAAAACACTTTTTTATTTTATTTTATTTTATTTTTATTACTTTTCCTTATTTATTTATTTTACAAAATATATCAATGTTTAGGGTGAGTTACACTCACGTGGGTTTCGGTAGAGGTAAACGCGGATCGGATCGGATCGGATCGGATATGGCCAAAATTTCGTTCTGATCCCCACTAAAATCATCAAATCGGATCGGATCCAATATCCGCAGTTTTTAAGGTTGGATCCGATCCGATCCGCACATTTGTGGATCGGATCGGATCGGATATCGGATATATCTGCAAAATACAAAAATATTTTTAAAAGTTTATTTTTATTAAAAAATATCAATAAAATTCATTTTTTCTATTCTTTAAATATGTTTATTCTTAAAATAATATTAAACATAATTTTCTTAAATAATAAATTAAAATAATACAACATATATGATAATTATTAGTTGAAATAAAACATAAAAAGAATATTTACTTATTTATTTCTTTATTTTTGCGGATACGCAGATATGCGGATACTAATACAAAATCCACAATCCGATCCGATTAGTGTGTGGATTCGATCTAATCCGATCCGAAAGCCTTGCGGATCGGATAAACACCACGGATATAAAAATCGGATCCGATCCATGAACATCTCTAGGTTTTGGCTGGGCCGGTTGGGGGGAAAGGAGTGTAATGGATCCATTCATGAGTTATAAAATGAGTTCTTTGCTCTTTTGTATTGTTGCACTCAGTGGATGAGAAAGAGAATATCTGTTGTGGCACATATTTAAATGGAGTGTTTATAGTGGTGTCAGCCTTGTTCATCCCCCTTATTCATTGAAGATACAGCGAGACTTGCATGCGTTAATGGTCATGACCACCGAATATGGTCGTTTTCGGTTCTATGCGGTGCGTAGAGGTCGTGTCCTCGACATTTATAGGTCTAGGGAGGAATGCGAGCAACAGGTGAACGGGTTTCGAAACAATGAACACCGTGGCTTTCATGATCTGTCAGAAGCTTTGGCTTGGCTACGTAGCGCCGCATCTCCTCCAGCCCATCAACCAACACCGCATGTTCAACCGGTAAGAAGAAAACCGTCAAGATTGTTAAAAGGTGTTTTTTGTTCAATCCTTTTCTCTCAGCAAGTTTCTTCCGTCATAGTGGTAGCCGACAGCCAGCACTCTGGAGATGAGAGTGGTGGCAGCAACCCTGCTGGAATGAATGGTGAGCTCAATCTTCTTTTATAGTATTTTTAAGCTTCTATGAGTATTTTCGTTTAGCAATCCTGTAAAGCCAGAGTGACTGTGATGTTAATGTGCATGTTTCTAAAATAATACACAATTGGCTCGTGTAGTTACGGAGCCAAAGGCAGATGGTAAGTTCATGTATGTGGAAGACATGGAGATCATGTTGATGCGGGCAAGCTCATTTTTCAAATTGGTTTCCCACTTTTTGTTCATCAGGAAATCAACTCAAACGATGAGCGTGTGCTGTTCGGGTTCACGGTTGTTCTGCCCCACAATGGCATAGGTCTAGATCTTATGGGTCATGGTTCTTTGTGCTACGAGGAACGTGTTGCTCGTCAAGAAGTTTCATTCACAATGCTTGATATGATTTTTGGGGCTATTGGTTATACCATTCATGATTATAACTATCACATCCTTGGACGTGTTAAAGAACGTATGAATCGGTCAAGGGTAGACAGAGTTGGTAGATTGACTGAGCGAATTTGTATACTAGAGATGGAAAATGAGGAACTTTCGGGACAAGTTGAAATGTTTGGGGAGATGTTAGAGGAATAGGGTGCATGGTGGATCATCTTATGTATGTTTTGGGTAGAGGTACGTAGTGCTATGGGATTTCTATGCTAGTGTGTAATTTAGAACTAGTATTTGTGGCTGTATTTGTTAATGTTTCCTTTGGGCTGGACTGCATGGGTCGTCGGCAAGTACCCGATTGTAACTAATATTGTTGCTGTTATTTTGTTCAGGATTTCTATAACGAAGAAAATTTAATGTGGCCCTTAATGTTATGCCATTTTATTTTGGGGTTCGGACAGGTTTAATCAAGACAATTTAAGTTTCTTCCGGATAGCACAAGTGTACAACTACTTGCCATTATAATGTAATGAATGGAAATCAAGCCAGTCTCTTAATTTTTACTTAATAACGAATTTGATGATGTTAACTTGGGAAATTTGGTTAATGGTGTAACATTAAACCAAAGTGTTTGCCTAAAAGAAATAACTGGTTATCAAATGTGCTGCTTCATCCCTATCTTTTTATGAAAATAAATTACATAAATGTTACTGATTTTATAGCTACTTGATCTGGGTATACAATTTAGCCAACATCATATTCCATATTTTTCAACTTAATTTGACAAGGTGAATTCTATGGTGCCTTTTGTTGTGGTTCCATTGACTAATTTGCTTTTAACAGTAACAAAAAAAATTGATTGGGATGTCATTACATGTAGTGGATAGCTGAATTAAATCTAGTGCAAATTTAGCTTGTCAGTTGGCCCAGCAATTAGGGTGTGATGGATGAGTTTTGTATCAAATCAATCAGTTTGTAGCAGGAAAGGGTGTTTCGAAAGCAATAGTAGGTAATCAGTGCCTTGGAGTCTTTGCAAAGAAAAGCTGAGATTTGAGTCTTTCTCTCTCTAAAATGCAACTTTTTCCTACTTTTTGCTATCTAATCTGATAGTAGGCTTCTATGAGACCGTTATTGTTGTGTAGTACTCCTAAACCTTTCCTAGCATGGACCTACAATACTTAGGTCTAACATTTAATTTACAAGCCCATGACTACTACTTTTTAAATATGAGGTAAGGCATAGCGTCAATACATTATATGCCGCAAACTATTGATTTGCCGTGCGTGAACTTGGCGCCAATTACATTGGGTGCACTCTTTTCTACTTTGTGTTGTTGAAGGCAGATATGAAGAACAACGGGAAGGCTACTATGATGAATATTGGGGGTTCCTCATCTGACCTCTAAAGATGACGGTGTGGAAGAGGCAAAGCAGATGCCGACTGCGACTTAGGAGGTATTTTCCACAATGGAGGATCCTGTCATTGACGTGTTCAACAAAGTGCGTGAGGTAGTTTCCTTGATGATCATTTCCACTTAGGGTTTTTGTTGATATTATCTTTCAACTGTTTCATCATATTTTTTAACAACCGTGGTTTCTTTTTGTTGACAGATTTGCTTGGAACTGATGGAGCAACTAGATCTATTATTGAGGCTCAGGCAAAGGAGATTAAGAAGCTTAAGTGTATGGTCGACGGACACGAAACCCTGTTGAAGATACTGTGGTCAGAGTATGCGAAGGGACGAGAAAGGCGGCTTACGTACCAGAGGAAGTATGGTTCAACTAAATGTATTATTGTGTGCGACACTAAGAAGAAAAAAAAGGAGGTTCACCTAAAACCAAAGTCGGCCGGTGAAGTAGGCGATGCGATGGCTATTACTAACGATGTCGATGCTATTACAAAGAAGATCGACGCTGGGACTAATGCTGTGAACACAAATCGTGACCATGCTGAAAAGTCTGCCTATAAAAAAGGAATAAGGCCTCTATCACAGCCTACCACTATGAAGAAACAACCACTCAAGGTAGCGATGGTTCAACCACTCGCTATTGGTGTAGCACTGAAACACTGTTTTATTGTGAGCATGTTTACATTTATATTTTTGTTATTCTGTGCTAATGTTTTTTTTATTTCCTGGGTTCATGTGACTACATGGTTATAGCGATGGCTAGAGTTCATATCTGAAAATGATTCCAGTCGATACACCGTTCGTGACCATGGTGATGGGAAGTCCCTCTCTTTTACCGAGTGGGTGCACCAGGCTTCATGGACAGTGGAGACCTCCCTCACGTACGTACTATATCCATCCTTAGTTCCTCTCCTTGTGGAGTTTACTTGACTTTTATGAGTGGGAAAAATAAAATGTCACGCGTCACATATGTGCAGTGTTGACGTTGTATTTCATCTGCACACTGGTGTCAACTTTGTGACTGTTGAGCTCGCCGTCGCTGCTTACATATTTGGTCGGAGGCTCTCGATGAGGTACGTGGCCTATTTCTTTTTTTTTTTACTTTAATATGTTCTTGTTTTGTTGGTTCTTGCAAGTGATGGTCGTTTATGTTTGTGCTTTAGTAAACTGAAGCCATCATAAAAGTATGCATCTTTTATTTATGGATTTGTGTATGGTTGGAATAGTATAACTAGATATTTGCATGACCAACTAGAATATACCATCTTTGTAGCTACGTGAATTTATTAAACTTGTTTTCTCATTATATGAATGAGTTGTAAGTTAGTAAAATCAACAGCCAATGAGTAAGATAATGACCCAATAATCATGCATTTTATTTTGACTATACAAAATCACTGGAAATTGATTTACTATACATAAATAACTAAGTATCAAATTTATTTAAGAAAATAATCAGTTTTAGTATTTTTATTTTATTTTTGATTAAAAAAATGATAGTAATCCTTATTGTTGTGTTTTCTTTGATTAATGCTACAAGATACATAATGACAAGTATGTTGTCACATTAATAACGTAAAAATAACTCAACTTACAGATAAAATAAGTAGTCAAATATTATAAATTATGCTGAGTGATAATTTTTTATTCTTTGTATTTATTCATACTCCGTAGTATTAACCGTATTCTTTTAATTGTAATAAATCAGATTCGGATATTTAAATTTTTTTTATAATCATAATAATAAGGGTAGTTTTATGGTGGCATTAGTTTTGATGACTAAGGGTGGCATAAGTTTGACCTACAAGTTAAATATTGACACATGGCAAGAAAATTAAATCTAAGACCAAAATGATTTGCTCTCTCTTATAATTTCTTATGATTACTTTTATCAAAATAATTTTTTAATTATATTTATAATTATTAATTTATTATTATTATTATTTAAAAAACAATTTCTTATAGTTATTTTTACTAAAATAAATTTTTTATAATTATTTTTATTTTTTAATTATTTTTATTATTATTTTTTACCAAAATAATTTTTTATAATTTTTTTTGTAATTTCGAGAACTCCCCTAATAATAATAATAATAATAATTGTCATTTCTACTATCGTCACGTATTGCATGAGTTATGGATGTATAAAATTTTGATTTCATGGTATTCGAGATATGCTATTTTTTTGTTGGAAGTTATGGCCATGTTGGGGTTGAGCCAAAAATAAAAAATATTGGAAAAGTCCGTCGTTTTCTTCAAATATTTTTTGTATATAGACTTGTGGAAAGATGGCATACGCACGGCAAAAATCTTCAACACATAATTCTAACCCGATATGTCTACAACCCACCTTCAAATTCCTGCCTCCATTGCCAAGAAAGAAATAACACATACCTCCATCGGTATTGAAGAATGACGGCCTCATTGCCCCGTCTGCGCGCGGTCAACTTACCGTCGGCGTCCATCGATCGCAATCGACCCTGATGCCTTCATCAGTCCCAACCATTTTGATTTGTCTAATGTAGTCTAATACTAAGTTTGTCCACATTGTCTCTGACATGAGTATAAAGTTTTGATTTACTGTTACTTTAATTATGACTTCTTCCACAACTTGAATCTCTATTATGGTATGACTTCATGTAATGGACACATTCACATATTCCTTGTTTGGCCTTGATGTCCTGCTTTATTTTAGTCCGTAACTGTCGTGATGTTTGAATGTTGTTCTTTGCTACATTTTACATTCAACGATTTCTAATTTCCATTGGTTGAATCCTGCAGCAAGGTGCTGATTCCCAATGAACACTTCCAGGGAGACAGGCAAGCTTTGTGGACGTTGCGATCGGGAGAGGAAGTTGTCGATGATGTAATGTGGTTTGAACTAACCTCTAGTCGTTCAATTTTAGTTTATTCAGATGCAGTGATATGCTTTTTTATGACCATTGGAAATATGTCAAATGTGACACTTATTGCAGGTGTTGAATCTTCTGGCTACTATGTTGACTCATGAGCAGGCAGATAGGCGCATATGGTGGCTTCCGATGACATTCGCAGTATGTTGCCTTAACCCGGAATGATGTTGTGTGTCTCTTATATTTACTTTCACCATGCTGCAATTTCTTATGTAGCCTACATTCTTTTAGCAATTGTTTTATCATTATTTCAAGTTCCGTGATATATATTATAAGCATCGGTGCCCTTGATAAAAACTAAGGAATCATATGGATAATGCAGCAAGTGGCCCTGAATCCTGGTGTATTCTGCAAGGAGACACTGTCCTTCATCAGGCAACACTACGTGGGCCTGGATGATGATCTCACAAAGGTACCCATCTTCCTTCCGCAGGAGGATGGATTTGCGTTTTCATCCAATTATAAATATCCCTATCCAAAGTGTAGACTATAGGTTTTTTTTCAGATCTATGTTTCGATGCACTTAAATCATCATTGGTATCTAATAAACAAATGTCTGATTTATCTAGACTCACTCAAGTCTCATAATCTACGTGACGCTAGGATGAATCAGATGTATTTTGTGGTGGGTTCACCGTATGACAATCCCTTGTATTATACTGATGAAGGATGCATCGCCTGCGTTAAATTAGTATACTTGACTATCCGATCCATTTGTCATCGTAGGCTAGGTACATCCAACATTTGCTACGAGAAGGAAAGTTCTATGACAGGCCAGACAGGATACCACCACTAATCACTGATTTCAAATTTTCAGAGCCAATGACAGGTCAACAAGCATCGATGTCCAATGTGACTGTGGCATCTGGGTTGCTTAATGGATGGAGCTGTCACATTTATGGGGATTTTTTGACTTAGAGGTATGAATAATTAGTATTGTAACCCTATTGGATCTTACTATATTGTTAGTGTTACATATATGTATGTGCTGTAGTGACTTAAGAGCTAATATGTAATTCATAATGTTTAGATACTCGTAAACCCATGCACCCTATGGAAGTAACTCATTTTATAATTTTATTGTTCCTAGAGGGTTGACGACGAAACTCAGATGAGATTGGCCGTGGATCTTATTATGTCAAAGTCAAATCCAAAGTGGGAGGAGGTCTGGCAGTTGGCAGGATATTTTTGGAATAACTCTGTCAAGAGCTACTTGGAGACTGATGGTTATGACTCCAAGAACGGCGGGCAAGAGGATGCAACAGCCGTTAGCAGGAGCAACCAAAGCATGACCATCTAATTAGTATAGTAGGGGATGGTTATTTTTTTTGAGCCCTTCACTCTGGTCAGGACGATGTTTCATGTTCTAATGTGTTAATGAAGTTGCAAACACTCCTTTTCCCATTGCATGCAACCTTTTGTGACTATTATGTTGCATGCATTATAATAGATGTTAGTTGGGCTACCCCATTAGTAATTATATTGGTTCATCATGTCTGAGTCACTCGTTGAACATGTTAGTGGGATCGTAAATGGTATTGGATTTTAAGTTACATGCTTTATCTAATAGCACTGAAACCTATTGCACTAAAACTACTGAAATCTATCAAGATTAATATTTTTTGTTATGAATGTCAAATAACCATTTCCTCAAAACATAGAATTCTTTGACTTGTTTAGCATATAAAAATAACATAGAACGACAAAATTATAAGCCCCAGGAGATCTCCATTCGTCCAATATTTTGTTATCGTGCTAATGCAATCTAAAGTGGTAACAAGTAAATGAAAATAAATTTATAAAATGCATGGTTATTTAAAAAAAAAGGACTGCTGCTGTCCTTGAATCTGACCTCAACTTAAAAACTATTATCACATTCAAATTATTAGAATATAATTAGGATCAATTAGCATTATTTAGCATATCTGAATATTTATTATAGGATATTACGTTTTTATTATTTCGATTCTCTTAGCACCTATAAATATATTTTTATATTGTATTATTCTAGACAACTTGAATACATTCAATAAATAATACACAAATCCTTTTTCCAGTTTAGTCTCTTGTTTCTAACATGGTATCAGAGCTATGGTATCCTCCTTAAGGAGGATAGGTTGTTTTTTTTCGGTTGAAATTACCGTATTTTCATATTTTTTTTCGTATCATTTTTTTCCTTTTTTGTCACTTCTTTGATACTTTTTTTACTTTACCGAGCCTATTCTCTCCATCTTGTGATGTTCTGAGTCGAATGATCAAGCACCAATGTCATCCGCTGTTTTCCTATTCTCATGAAGAAATCATATAGTTTTTTATCTCTTTCGACAGTTCCATCTGCTTTCCTCGTGGCAGTTTGCATTCTCTTGTGGTAGTTCAATCTGTGTTTTCTTGTGGCAATTTTGTCTGCTTTCTTCCGGCAGTTTTGTCTGCGCTTCTTTCAGACAGCAACAGTTCCTTCTGCACTTCCTTTCGGCAGTTCTATCTGCATTTCCTTTAGACAGTGGCAGTTCCATCTACGCTTTCTTCAGACAAGAGGTAGTTCCGTTTGCGCTTCTTTCAGACAAGCGACAATTCCATCTGCGCTTCCTTCTGGTTGTTTTATCAGTTTATGCACTTTTTCTCTTTATTTCGTTGTTTTAAATAAGATTCAAACTCAAGTTGTTGAGAGGGGTGTTAGAATATAATTTGGATCAATTAGCATTATTTAGCATATCTGAATATTTATTATAGGATATTACGTTTTTATTATTTTGATTCTCTTAGCAACTATAAATATCTTTTATATTGTATTATTCTAGGCAACTTGAATACATTCAATAAATAATACACGAATCCTTTTTCCAGTTTAGTCTCTTGTTTCTAAAACAAATGTTTGGCTCTTTATATTATTTATTTAGATAGAATTTATTATATAATATATTTTTTCAATTTCCTTATTGAAGCAGTCGAATTGTTTGTAATTTTTTTTATATTTGCCTATTAAACCATTGATGAGCGGATAATTTGTACGCTTTTTAGCATTGTTTTTAGTATGTTTTTGGTATGATCTAGTTGGTTTTTAGTATATTTTTATTAGTTTTTAGTTAAAATTCACTTTTCTGGACTTTACTATGAGTTTGTGTATTTTTCTGTGATTTCAGGTATTTTCTGGCTGAAATTGAGGAACCTGAGCAAAAATCTGATTCAGAGACTGAAAAGGACTGCAGATGCTGTTGGATTCTGACCTCCCTGCACTCGAAGTGGATTTTCTGGAGCTACAGAAGCCCAATTGGCGCGCTTTCAACGGCGTTGGAAAGTAGACATCCTGGGCTTTCCAGCAATATATGATAGTCCATACTTTGCCCAAGATTTGATGGCCCAAACCGGCGTTCAAAGTCACCCTCAGAAATCCCAGCGTTAAACGCCGGAACTGGCACCAAAATGGGAGTTAAACGCCCAAACTGGCACTAAAGCTGGCGTTTAACTCCAAGAGGAGTCTCTACACGAAAAATGCTTCATTGCTCAGCCCAAGCACACACCAAGTGGGCCCGGAAGTGGATTTTTATGCCATTTACTCATCTCTGTACACCCTAGGCTACTAGTTCTCTATAAGTAGGACCTTTTACTATTGTATTGGGAGCTTTTGATCATGTTTTTATGATTGAACCCTCTTTGGGAGGCTGGCCATTCGGCCATGCCTAGACCTTGTTCTTATGTATTTTCAACGGTGGAGTTTCTACACACCATAGATTAAGGTGTGGAGCTCTGCTGTACCTCGAGTATTAATGCAATTACTATTGTTCTTCTATTCAATTCCGCTTGTTCTTGTTCTAAGATATCACTTGTTCTTCAACTTGATGAATGTGATGATCCGTGACACTCATCATCATTCTCACTTATGAACGTGTGACTGACAACCACATCCGTTCTACCTTCGACTGGGTGAATATCTCTTGGATTCCTGATACACAATGCATGGTTGATCGCCTGACAACCGAGTGCTCGCCTGACAAACGAGCCAGCCATTCCGTGAGATTAGAGTCTTCGTGGTATAGGCTAGAACTGATGGCGGCATTCAAGAGAATCCGGAAGGTCTAACCTTGTCTGTGGTATTCTGAGTAGGATTCAATGATTGAATGACTGTGACGTGCTTCAAACTCCTGAGGGCGGGGCGTTAGTGACAGACGCAAAAGAATCACTGGATTCTATTCCGGCCTGATCGAGAACCGACAGATGGATAGCCGTGCCGTGACAGGGTGCGTTGAACATTTCTACTGAGAGGATGGGAGGTAGCCACTGACAACGGTGAAACCCTTGCTTAAGCTTGCCATGGAAAGGAAGAAGAAGGATTGGATGAAGACAGTAGGAAAGCAGAGAGACGGAAGGGAAAGCATCTTCATACGCTTATCTGAAGTTCCTACCAATGAATTACATAAGTATCTCTATCTTTACCTTTATGTTTTATGCGTTTATCACCATACCCATTTGAGTTTGCCTGACTAAGATTTACAAGGTGACCATAGCTTGCTTCATACCAACAATCTCTGTGGGATCGACCCTTACTCGCGTAAGGTTTATTACTTGGACGACCCAGTACACTTGCTGGTTAGTTGTGCGAAGTTGTGTTTATGCCATGGTATTGAGCACCAAGTTTTTGGGGCCATTACTAGGATTATTTGAGTTGTGAAAAAGTATTGATCACAATTTCGTGCACCAAGTTTTTGGCACCGTTGCCGGGGATTGTTGAGTTTGGACAACTGACGGTTCATCTTGTTGCTTAGATTAGGTATTTTTTTTTTCGGAATTCTTGAAGATGAATTCTAGAGTTTCATGATGATTTGTTGAAATCTGGCTGGCTGTGAAGCCATGTCTAATCCCATTGGACCGAGGTTTCAACTTATCATCACAAGAGCTTGTTGATTTCTATCAATCTTGCTTTTGGAGCAGTGATCTGCTAAGGCTTGGCTGGCCATTGGCCATGTCTAGTGTTTTGGACCGAAGCTTTCTTTGAAAGCTTGGCTGGCTGTGAAGCCATGTCTAATTCCTGGACCGGAGTCTTAGACTAAACATTGCATGATTCCTGGAATTCTCATTAAGAATTTTGATACCTTTTTCCACTTAATTTTCGAAAATCACACAAAAAAAAATTACAAAACCATAAAATCCAAAAATATTTCTTGTTTGAGTCTAGTGTTTCATTTTAAGTTTGGTGTCAATTGCATGCATTCATTCATGTGTCTTAAGGATCTTCAAATAATTCTTGATGATTTCTTACTCTGATCTTTGAATTCTATTGACTTGAGTGTTTAGTGTGTCTCATATGCATTCTCATTTTGTTAGTGTCAGTAGTGTACAAACTGCTAAGTTTGGTGTCTTGCATGCATTGTTCTTTTGATTTTAGTTGCATTTTGATTTTTCCTTATTATTAAAAATCCAAAAATATTTTTAATTTGTGTCTTCTCAAGTCAATAATACAGAGAATTGAAGATTCAGAACATACAGCAGAGGAATTGCACAGAAAAAGCTGGGCGTTCAAAACGCCCAGTGAAGAAGGACAGACTGGCGTTTAAACGCCAGCTAGGGTACCTGGTTGGGCGTTTAACGCCCAAAAAGGTAGTGTTTTGGGCGTTAAACGCCAGAATGTGCACCATTCTAGGCGTTTAACGCCAGGATGGTACAAGAGGGAAGATTCTGTTTTTCAATGCAATTTTTTTTTAAGTTTTCAAAGTTTTTCAAAATCAAATCTTTTTCAAATCATATCTTTTCAATCAAATCTTTTCCAAAATCAATTTCTTTCTATTTTTAAAAATAATTGCTATCAATTAATGATTTGATTCAACATTTCAAGTATGTTGCCTTTTCTGTTGAGAAAGGTTTAATGTTTGAATCATATCTTTTCTTGTTAGCCAAGTCATTGATTTTCAAAATCAAATCTTTTTAAAATATTTTTCAAATCATATCTTCTCAATCACACCTTTTTAAAACTAATCATATCTTCTTAACCACATCTTTTTCAAAATAGTTTTCAATCAAATCTTTTTAATTTCTAATTTCAAAATCTTTTTCAAAAATCACTTGATCTCTTTCCCACTCTTGGTTTTCGAAAATTAATTAGTGTTTTTCAAAATGTTTTCAAAATTTCTTACTTAATTTTCGAAAACCACTTCCCTTCTTCTCACATCCTTCTATCTATGGACTAACACTATTCTTTAATGCAAAATTCGAACTCCATCTTCTTTGATAAGTTCGAATTTTCTACTTCTGTCTTCTACTTTTCTTTTCCTCTGACACCTAAAGGAATCTCTATACTGTGACATAGAGGATTCCACATTTTCTTGTTCCCTTCTCTTTCTTATGAGCAGGAGCAAGGACAAAAGCATTCTTGTTGAGGCTGATCCTGAACCCGAAAGGACCTTGAAGCGAAAGCTAAGAGAAGGCAAGGCACAACTCTCTGTAGAGGACCTAACTGAATCCTTCAAAGAAGAAGAACACATGGCAGCCGAAAACAACAACAATGCCAACAATGCAAGGAAGGTGCTGGGTGACTTTACTACACCTACTCCCGACTTCTATGGGAGAAGCATCTCTATCCCTGCCATTGGAGCAAACAACTTTGAGCTTAAGCCTCAATTAGTTTCTCTAATGCAACAGAATTGCAAGTTCCATGGACTTCCATTAGAAGATCCTCATTAGTTTTTAGGTGAATTCTTGCAAATCTGTGACACTGTCAAGACTAATAGGGTTGACCCTGAGGTCTACAGACTTATGCTATTCCCTTTTGCTGTAAGAGACAGAGCTAGGACATGGTTGGACTCTCAACCTAAAAAAAGCCTGGACTCTTGGGAAAAGCTAGTCAATGCCTTCTTGGCAAAGTTCTTTCCACCTCAAAAATTGAGTAAGCTTAGAGTGGAAGTCCAAACCTTCAGACAGAAGGAAGGAGAATCCCTCTATGAAGCTTGGGAAAGATACAAACAATTAATCAGAAAGTGTCCCTCTGACATGCTTTCTGAATGGAGCATCATAGGTATTTTCTATGATGGTCTCTCTGAACTGTCCAAGATGTCTTTGGATAGCTCTGCTGGAGGATCTCTTCATCTGAAGAAGACGCCTGCAGAAGCACAAGAGCTGATTGAAATGGTTGCAAATAACCAATTCATGTACACTTCTGAAAGAAATCCTGTGAACAATGGGACTAGTCAGAAGAAAGGAGTTCTTGAGATTGACACTCTGAATGCCATATTGGCTCAGAACAAAATATTGACCCAACAAGTCAATATGATTTCTCAAAGTCTGTCTGGAATGCAAAATGCACCAAGCAGTACTAAGGAAGCTTCATCTGAGGAAGAAGCTTATGATCCTGAGAACCCTTCAATGGAAGAGGTGAATTACATGGGAGAACCCTATGGAAACACCTATAATCCTTCATGGAGAAATCATCCAAATTTTTCATGGAAGGATCAACAGAGACCTCAACAAGGTTTCAACAATAATAATGGTGGAAGAAACAGGTTTAGCAATAGCAAACCTTTTCCATCATCTTCTCAGCAACAGACAGAGAGTTCTAAGCAGAATAACTCTGACTTAGCAATCATGGTCTCTGATCTGATCAAAACCACTCAAAGTTTCATGACTGAAACAAGGTCCTCCATTAGAAATTTGGAGGGACAAGTGGGTCAGCTGAGCAAGAAAATTACTGAACTCCCTCCTAGTACTCTCCCAAGCAATACAGAGGAAAATCCAAAAGGAGAGTGCAAGGCCATCAACATGGCCGAATTTTGGGAGGAAGGAGAGGTAGTGAACGCCACTGAGGAAGACCTCAATGGACGTCCACTGGCCTCCAATGAGTTCCCCAATGAGGAACCATGGGAATCTGAGGCTCAAAACGAGACCATAGAGATTCCATTGGACTTACTTCTGCCATTCATGAGCTCTGATGAGTATTCTTCCTCTGAAGAGGATGAGTATGTCACTGAAGAGCAAGTTGCTAAATACCTTGGAGCTATCATGAAGCTAAATGACAAGTTATTTGGAAATGAGACTTGGGAGGATGAACCCCCTTTGCTCACCAAAGAACTGGATGACTTGTCTAGGCAGAAACTGCCTCAAAAGAGACAGGATCCTGGGAAGTTTTCAATACCTTGTACCATAGGCACCATGACCTTCAAGAGGGCCTTGTGTGACTTAGGGTCAAGTGTAAACCTCATGCCTCTCTCTGTAATGGAGAAGCTAGGGATCTTTGAGGTGCAAGCTGCAAAAATCTCACTAGAGATGGCAGACAATTCAAGAAAGCAAGCCTATGGACTTGTAGAGGATGTTCTGGTAAAAGTTGAAGACCATTACATCCCTACTGATTTCATAGTCCTAGAGACTGGGAAGTGCATGGATGAATCCATCATCCTTGGCAGACCCTTCCTAGCCACAGCAAAGGCTGTGATTGATGTTGATAGAGGAGAGTTGATCATTCAAGTGAATGAAGAATCCTTGGTGTTTAAGGCTCAAGGATATCCCTCTGTCATCATGGAGAGGAAGCATGAAGAGCTTCTCTCAAAACAGAGCCAAACAGAGCCCCCACAGTCAAACTCTAAGTTTGGTGTTGGGAGGCCACAACCAAACTCTAAGTTTGGTGTTGAACCCCCACATTCAAACTCTAAGTTTGGTGTTGGGAGGTTCCAACATAGCTCTGAGCATTTCTGAGGCTCCATGAGAGCCCACTGTCAAGCTACTGACATGAAAGAAGCGCTTGTTGGGAGGCAACCCAATGTTATATTTTAATCTATTTTCTTTTGTTATTTTATATTTTTTGTAGGTTGATGATCATAAGAAGTCACAAAATCAATGAAAAAAGCAAAAACAGAATGAAAAACAGAAGGAAAAATAGCACACCATGAAGGAAGAACCCACTGGCGTTTAAACGCCAGTGAGGCTAGCTGTTGGGCATTTAACGCCCAGTCTGGCACCATTCTGGGCGTTTAACGCCAGAAAGGGGCACCAGACTGGCGTTAAACGCCAGAAAATGGCAAGAAGCTGGCGTTAAACGCCAGAAATGGGCACCAGCCCGGCGTTTAACGCCAGAATTGGCACAAAACGAGAATTTGCTTGCCATTTGGTGCAGGGATGACTTTTCCTTGACACCTCAGGATCTGTGGACCCCACAGGATCCCCACCTACCCCACCACTCTCTCTCTTCTTCACCCATTCACCAATTACCTCAACACCTCTTCCCCAAAAACCCTTCACCTATCAAATCCCTTCTTTCTCTTTACCACTCACATCCATCCTTCATAAAACCCCACCTACCTCACCATTCAAATTCAAACCACTTTCCCACCCAAACCCACCCTCAATTGACCGAACCATACCCTTCTCCCTCTCCTATATAAACCCATCTTCACTCCTTCCTTTTCACACAACCTAAACACCACTTCTACCCCTTTTGGCCGAAAACAAAAGCCATTCCCATCTCCTTCATTTCTTCTTCTTCTACTCTCTTCTTTCTTAATTTGCTCGAGGACGAGCAAACCTTTTAAGTTTGGTGTGGTAAAAGCATTGCTTTTTGTTTTTCCATAACCATTTATGGCATCCAAGGCCGGAGAAACCTCTAGAAAGAGGAAAGGGAAGGCAAAAGCTTCCACCTCCGAGTCATGGGAGATGGAGAGATTCATCTCAGGGGTGCATCAAGACCACTTCTATGAAGTTGTGGCCTTGAAGAAGGTGATCCCCGAGGTCCCTTTTTCACTCAAAAAGAGTGAATATCCGGAGATCCGACATGAGATCCGAAGAAGAGGTTGGAAAGTCCTTACCAACCCCATTCAACAAGTCGGAATCTTGATGGTTCAAGAGTTCTATGCCAATGCATGGATCACCAAGAACCATGATCAAAGTGTGAACCCGGATCCAAAGAATTATCTTACTATGGTTCGGGAGAAATACTTGGATTTTAGTCCGGAAAGTGTAAGGTTGGCATTCAATTTGCCCATGATGCAAGGAGATGAACATCCTTACACTAGAAGGGTCAACTTTGATCAAAGGTTGGACCAAGTCCTCACAGTCATATGTGAAGAGGGCGCCCAATGGAAGAGAGATTCAAGAGGGAAGCCGGTTCAATTGAGAAGGCATGACCTCAAACCCATGGCTAGGGGATGGTTGGAGTTCATTCAACGCTCAATCATTCCCACTAGCAACCGGTCCGAAGTTACCATAGACCAGGCTATCATGATTCATAGCATCATGATTGGAGAAGAAATAGAAGTTCATGAGGTTATAGCTCAAGAGCTTTATAAGGTGGCGGACAAGTCTTCTACCTTGGCAAGGTTAGTGATGAGCGGATAATTTATACGCTTTTTGGCATTGTTTTCATATAGTTTTTAGTAAGTTTGAGCTACTTTTAGGGATGTTTTCATTAGTTTTTATGTTAAATTCACATTTCTAGACTTTACTATGAGTTTGTGTGTTTTTCTGTGATTTCAGGTGAATTCTGACTGAAATTGAGGGATTTGAGCAAAACTCTGAAGAAGGCTGACAAAAGGACTGCTGATGCTGTTGGATTCTGACCTCCCTGTACTCGAAATGGATTTTCTGGAGCGATAGAACTCCAATTGGCGCGCTCTCAACGGCGTTGGAAAGTAGACATCCAGGGCTTTCTAGCAATATATAATAGCTCATACTTTATTCGAAGAATGACGACGTAACTTGGCGTTAAACGCCAAGTTCATGCTGCTGTCTGGAGTTAAACGCCAGAAAAACGTCATGATCCGGAGTTGAACGCCCAAAACACGTCATAACCTGGAGTTTGACGCCAAGAAATGCCTTAGCTCGTGGAATGATCAAGCTCAGCCCAAGCATACACCAAGTGGGCCCCGGAAGTGGATTTATGCATCAATTACTTACTCATGTAAACCCTAGTAGCTAGTCTAGTATATATAGGACATTTATCTATTGTATTAGACATCTTTGATCTCAGTTTTGTTTTATTCTTCATCTTAGGGGATCATTGATCACGTTAGAGAGGGCTGGCCATTCGGCCATGCCTGGACTCTTTGCTTATGTATTTTCAACGGTGGAGTTTCTGCACACCATAGATTAAGGGTGTGGAGCTCTGTTGTACCTCAAGTATTAATGAAATTCTATTATCTTTTATTCAATTCTCTATCTTATTCTTATTCCAAGATATTCATTCGTACCCAAGAACATGATGAATGTGATGAGTCAGATTAACCTCATTATCATTCTCACTTATGAATGTACGTGATTGACAACCACTTCCGTTCTACATGCAACAGAGCTTGAATGCGTATCTCTTAGATTCCCCAACAGAATCTTCGTGGTATAAGCTAGATAGATGGCGGCATTTATGAGGATCCGGAAAGTCTCACCTTGTTTGTGGTATTCCGAGTAGGATCCTGGGAATCCGGAAAGTCTCACCTTGTCTGTGGTATTCCGAGTAGGATTCCGGTAATGAATGACTGTGACGTGCTTCAAACTTTAACCTGCTGGGCGTTAGTGACAGACGCAAAAGAGGGATTCTATTCCAGTAGGAGCGGGAACCAACCGGTGATTAGCCGTACTGTGACAGAGTGCGTGCATCAGTTTTCACTGCGAGGATGGGATGTAGCCATTAGCCATGGGTGATGCCTCCAGACTGGTTAGCTGTGCGAGTGACAGCCGCACAGGGTATTTCCCCGAGAGGAAGAAAGTAGCCACAGTTGATGGTGAACCCCTATACAAAGCTTGCCATGGAAAGGAGTAAGAAGGATTGAGTAGAAGCAGTAGGAGAGCAGGCGTCCAAGAGCTCTACAGCATCTCCATCCGCTTATCTGAAATTCCTACCAATGAATCTGCATAAGTCTTCTATCCCTTTATTTTACATATAATCTATTTTCTTATTTTTATTTTCTAAAACCATAAACCATTTTAATCTGCCTAACTGAGATTTGCAAGGTGACCATAGCTTGCTTCATACCAACAATCTCTGTGGATTCGACCCTTACTCACGTAAGGTTTATTACTTGGACGACCCAGTACACTTGCTGGTTAGTTGAACGGAGTTGTGAAAATAAAAGAGTATACGAAAAGAATAGTGATCACAATTTCGTCCACCAAGTTTTTGGCGCCGTTGCCGGGGATTGTTCGAGTATGGACAACTGACGGTTCATCTTGTTGCTCAGATTAGGTAATTTTCTTTTCAAAAATCTTTTTCAAAAATTTTTCTTTTCTTTTTCGTTTTCTTTAAAAATATTTTCGAAAAAATTTAATAAAAATACAAAAAAATTAGAAAATCATAAAAATCAAAAATATTTTGTGTTTCTTGTTTGAGTATTGTGTTAATTTTTAAGTTTGGTGTCAATTGCATGCTTTTAAAATTTTTCTTGCATTTTTTCGAAAATCCCATGCATTCATAGTGTTCTTCATGATCTTCAAGTTGTGCTTGACAAGTCTTCTTGTTTGATCTTGATGATTTCTTGTTTTGAGTCTTTTGTTGTTTTTCATGTGCATTTGTGCATTCATATTTTCCATGCATTAAAGATTTCTAAGTTTGGTGTCTTGCATGTTTTCTTTGCATCAAAATATTTTTCAAAATTATGTTCTTGATGTTCATCATGATCTTCAAAGTGTTCTTGGTGTTCATCTTGACATTCATAGCATTCTTGCATGCATTCATTGTTTTGATCTAAAAATTTCATGCATTGAGTATATTTGTTGTTTTTCTCTTTCATAATTAAAAATTCAAAAAAAAATATATCTTTTCCTTGTTTTCCTCTAGAATTTCGAAATTTTAGGATTGACTTGGTCAAAAATTTTCAAAATTAGTTGTTCCTTACAAGTCAAGTCAAAATTTCAATTTTAAAAATCTTATCTTTTCAAAATCTTTTTCAAAAATCATATCTTTTTCATTTTTTTATTATTTTCGAAATTTTTAAAAATTAATTTTCAAAAATCTTTTTCTTATCTTTTATATCATATTTTCAAAAATTAAGCTAACAATTAATGTGATTGGTTCAAAAATTTGAAGTTTGTTACTTTCTTGTTAAGAAAGGTTCAATCTTTAAATTCTAGAATCCTATCTTGTAGTTTCTTGTTAGTTAAGTAATTTTTAAAATTAAATCTTTTTTCAAAATATCTTTTTATTAAAATTTTTATCTTATCCTTTTATCTTTTATCTTATCTTTTTCAAAAATTTTATCTTTTTCAAAATTTGATTTCAAAATATCTTATCTTTTTCTTATCTTCTTATCTTTTTCAAAATTTGATTTCAAATCTTTTTCAATCAACTAACTAACTCTTTGTTTGTTCCTTATCTTTTTCAAAACCATCTAACTACTTTTCCCTCTCTAATTTTCGAAAATTCTCCCTCCCTTTTTCAAAAATTCTTTTTGTTTTAAATTTTAATTTTAATTATACTTTGTCTTTGATTTTCGGAAATTACTAACCCTTTTTCAAAATTATTTTCGAAAATCCCTTCCCTCTCTTCTCTTCTTCTATTTAATTAATTAATTACTAACACTTCTCTTCACCTCTCTTCATCCACAAATCCGAATCTCCCTCTTCATTCTTCTACCCCTTTCTTCTTCTACTAACATAAGGGAATCTCTATACTGTGACATAAAGGATTCCTCTTTCTTTTCTTGTTTTCTTCTCTCTTTCTTATGAGCAGGAACAAGGATAAAGGCACTCTTGTTGAAGCTGATCCAGAACCTGAAAGGACTCTGAAGAGAAAATTAAGAGAAGCTAAATTACAACAATCCAGAAATAACCTTTCAGAAATTTTCGAACAGGAGAAGGAGATGGCAGCCGAAAATAATAATAATAATAATGCAAGGAGAATGCTTGGTGACTTCACAAAGCCAACATCCAAGTTTGATGGAAGAAGCATCTCCATTCCTGCCATTGGAGCCAATAACTTTGAGCTTAAGCCTCAACTAGTTGCTTTAATGCAACAAAACTGCAAGTTTTATGGACTTCCATCTGAAGATCCTTATCAGTTCTTAACTGAGTTCTTGCAGGTCTGTGATACTGTAAAGACAAATGGAGTTAATCCTGAAGTCTACAGACTTATGCTTTTCCCTTTTGCTGTAAGAGACAGAGCTAGAATATGGTTGGATTCACAACCTAAGGATAGTCTGGACTCCTGGGATAAGCTGGTCACTGCCTTCTTGGATAAATTCTTTCCTCCTCAAAAGCTGAGCAAGCTGAGAGTGGATGTTCAAACCTTCAAACAAAAAGATGGTGAATCACTCTATGAAGCCTGGGAAAGATACAAGCAGTTGACCAAGAGATGTCCATCTGATATGTTTTCAGAATGGACCCTATTAGATATATTCTATTATGGTCTCTCTGAATTTTCGAAAATGTCATTGGACCATTCTGCAGGTGGATCTATTCACCTGAAGAAAACGCCTGAAGAGGCTCAAGAACTCATTGACATGGTTGCAAACAACCAGTTCATGTACACCTCTGAGAGGAATCCCGTGAATAATGGGGTCCCTCAGAAGAAAGGAGTTCTTGAAATTGATGCTCTGAATGCCATATTGGCTCAGAACAAAATGTTGACTCAACAGGTCAACATAATCTCTCAAAATCTGAATGGATTGCAACATGCATCCAACAGTACTAGAGAGGTAGCTTCTGAAGAAGCTTATGATCCTGAGAACCCTGCCATGGCAGAGGTTAACTACTTAGGTGAACCTTATGGAAACACCTATAACTCATCATGGAGAAATCATCCAAATTTCTCATGGAAGGATCAACAAAAACCTCAACAAGGTTTTAACAATGGTGGACGCAATAGGCTGAATAATAGTAAGCCATATCCATCATCTTCTCAGCAACAGACAGAGAATGCTGAACAAAATAATTCTAATTTAGCTAATATAGTCTCTGATCTGTCAAAGGCCACTTTCAGTTTCATGAATGAAACCAGATCCTCCATTAGAAATTTGGAGGCACAAGTAGGCCAGCTGAGTAAGATAGTTATTGAAACTCCTCCCAGTATTCTCCCAAGCAATACAGAAGAAAATCCAAAAGGAGAATGCAAGGCCATTGACTTAGTCAATGTGGCCGAATGCATCAAGGAGGAGGAGGACGAAAATCCTAGTGAGAAAGACCTCCTGGGACGTTCCTCAAGCAAGAAGGAGTTCCCTATTAAGGATCCTGAGGAATCTGAGGCTCATACAGAGACCATAGAGATTCCATTAAATCTCCTTCTGCCATTCATGAGCTCTGACTATTATTCATCCTCTGAAGAGGATGAAGATGTGACTGGAGAGCAAGTTGCTCAATATTTAGGAGCTATCATGAAGCTGAATGCCAAACTATTTGGTAATGAGACTTGGGAAAGTGAACCTCCCTTGCTCATTAGTGACTTAGATACTTGGATTCAGGAAACTCTACCTCAAAAGAAACAAGATCCTGGCAAGTTCTTAATACCTTGCACCATTGGCACCATGAGCTGTGAAAAAGCTCTATGTGATCTTGGGTCAGGGATAAATCTGATGCCACTCTCTGTAATGGAGAAGCTGGGAATCATTGAGGTACAACCTGCCTTGTTCTCATTACAATTGGCAGATAAGTCAATGAGACAAGCTTATGGAACAGTAGAGGACGTGCTAGTAAAGGTTGAAGGCTTTTACATCCCTACTGATTTCATAATCCTAGATACTATGAAGGAAGATGATGAATGCATCATCCTAGGAAGACCTTTCCTAGCCACAGCAGAAGCTGTGATAGATGTCAACAGAGGAGAGTTAGTCCTTCAATTAAATGGGGAATACCTTGTGTTTCAAGCACATGGTCATCCCTCTGTGACAAAAGAGAGTAAGCATGAAGAGCTTCTCTCAGTTCAAGGTCAAGAAGGGCCCACACAGTCAAACTCTAAGTTTGGTGTTGTGAGGCCACAACCAAACTCTAAGTTTGGTGTTCAAATTCCATATCCAAACTCTAAGTTTGGTGTGGAGACAACACACTAAATTGACCTGATCATCTTGTGGCTCCATGAGAGCCACTGTCAAGCTATTGACATTAAAGAAGCGCTTGTTGGGAGGCAACCCAATTTTATTTATCTAATTTTATTTTATTTTGTTTTGGTGTTATTTTTGTGTTGAATTAGGTACATGATCATGAGGAGTCACGAAAAAAATCAAAGAAATTAAAAACAGAGTCAAAAACAGAAGAAAAAAATTTTCACCCTGGAGGACGCACGGGCTGGCGTTCAACGCCCAGAAGATGCATCTGGCTGGCGTTCAACGCCAGAACAGAGCATCTTTCTGGCGCTGAACGCCCAAAACAAGCTACATCCTGGCGTTTAACGCCAGGATGCGCACACAGAGGACAATCTGGCGCTGAACGCCAGAAACAAGCTTGAAACTGGCGTTCAACGCCAGAAACAAGCATCACATGGGCGTTTAACGCCCAGAACATGCACCAATGGGCGTTTGAACGCCAGAATGATGCATGAAGGCAATTTACACGCCTATATGGTGAAGGAATGGTATTTCTTTTCACCTCAGGACCTGTGGACCCCACAGGATCCCCACCTCAGGATCTGTGGACCCCACAGGATCCCCACCTACCTTTTCTTTTAATCCTAATCACACTCTCCTAATCCAAATCTCATTTTCAATGTCACACTTCCCAAAAACCTTCACCAATCACCTCAACTCCTCTTCCCAATTTCCCCATGCACCATTCACATCAACCCCCTCTTCCCCATAAACCCCACCTACCCTCATAAAATTCAAATTCAATTCCCCACCCTTTCCTACCCAAATTGGCCGAAACCTAACCCTCCCCCCTCCCTATAAATACCTCTCCTTTCTTCTTCATTTTCACACAACACTACCTCTTCTTCTCTCATATAGCCGAACCCCCTTCTCTCTTTCTCTACCAAAATTCTCTTCTTCTTCTTCTACTCTTCTTTTCTTTTTTGCTCGGGACGAGCAAATTTTAAGTTTGGTGTGGTAAAAAGCCTAAGCTTTTTATTTTTCATTCACCATCAATGGCACCCAAGACCGGAATATCCTCAAGAAAAGGAAAAGGGAAGGCAAAAGCTTCCACTTCCGAGTCATGGGAGAGGGAGAGATTCATCTCCAAGAGCCATCAAGACCACTTCTATGATGTTGTGGCAAAGAAGAAGGTGATCCCCGAGGTCCCTTTCAAGCTCAAAAAGAATGAGTATCCGGAAATCCAACATGAAATTCAAAGAAGAGGGTGGGAAGTCATAACCAACCCCATGCAACAAGTTGGAATATTGATGGTTCAAGAGTTCTATGCTCATGCATGGATCACTAGGAACCATGATCAAAGTATGAACCCGAATCCAAAGAACTATCTCACAATGGTTCGGGGGAAATACTTAGATTTCAGTCCGAAAAATGTAAGGTTGGCGTTTCATTTACCCATGATGCAAGGTGATGAACGCCCCTACACAATAAGGGTCAACTTTAATCAAAGGTTGGACCAAGTCCTAATGGATATTTGTGTGGAAGGCGCCCAATGGAGAGTAGACTCCAAAGGCAAACCAGTCCAACTAAGAAGACTGGACCTCAAGCCTGTAGCTAGAGGATGGTTGGAGTTCATCCAAAGATCCATCATCCCTACAAGCAACCGATCTGAAGTTACTGTGGATCGGGCCATCATGATTCATAGCATCATGATTGGAGAGGAAGTAGAGGTTCATGAAGTCATCTCTAATGAACTCTACAAAATAGCTGACAAGCCTTCATACATGGCACGGCTAGCCTTCCCCCACCTCATATGCCATCTATGTTATTCAGCCGGAGTTATCATAGATGGAGATGTCTCCATTGAAGAAGACAAGCCCATCACCAAGAAAAGGATGGAACAAACAAGAGAAGTTCCTCACGGCCCTCAAGAAGAACATGAGGAAGTTCATCATCAACAAATGCCTCAAGGAATGCACTTTCCTCCCAACAACTATTGGGAGCAACTTAGTACCTCTTTGGAAGACTTGAGCCATAATGTTGAACAATTAAGGGTGGAACACCATGAACACGCCCTCACTCTCCAAGAAATAAGAGAAGATCAAAGAGCAATGAGGGAGGAGCAACAAAGGCAAGGAAGGGACATAGAAGAGTTGAAGAACATCATTGGTCCTTCAAGAAGAAGACGCCACTAGAGGTGGATTCATTCCTTGTTCTTTATTTTCTTTCTGTTTTCGGTTTTTAAGCATTGTGTTTATCTATGTTTTTGTGTCTCTACTTCATGATCATTAGTGTGTAACCATGCCTTAAAGCTATGAATAAAATCCATTAGTCTTTCACCTCTCTTAAATGAAAAATGTTTTAATTCAAAAGAACAAGAAGTACATAATTTTCGAAATTATTAGTGAATTTAATTTAATTATATTGATGTGGTGGCAATAAATTTTGTTTTCTGAATGAATGCTTGAACAGTGCATATTTTTGATCTTGTTGTTTATGAGTGTTAAAATTGTTGGTTCTTGAAAGAATGATGAACAAAGAGAAATGTTATTGATGATCTGAAAAACATCATGAAATTGATTCTTGAAGCAAGAAAAAGCAGTGAAAAAAAAAAGAGAAAAAAAGTGGCGAAAATTTTAAAGCAAGGATCCAAGGCTTTGAGCATTAATGGATAGGAGGGCCCAAGGAAATTAAAAATCCAGGCCTAAGCGGCTAAATCAAGCTGTCCCTAACCATGTGCTTGTGTCATGAAGGTCCAAGTGAAAAGCTTGAGACTGAATGGTTAAAGTCGTGATCTAAAGCTAAAGAGTGTGCTTAAGAGCTCTGGACACCACTAACTGGGGACTTTAGCAAAGCTGAGTCACAATCTGAAAAGGTTCACCCAGTTATGTGTCTGTGGCATTTGTGTATCCGGTGGTAATACTGGAAGACAAAGTGCTTAGGGCCACAGCCAAGACTCATAAAGTAGCTGTGTTCAAGAATCAACATGCTTAAACTAGGAAAGTCAATAACACTATCCCAAATTCTAAGTTCCTAGAGAAGCCAATCACTCTAAACTACAAAGGAAAAAGTGAGATGCCAAAACTGTTCAGAAGCAAAAAGCTACAAGTCCCGCTCATGTAATTAAATTAATATTCATTGATATTTTGGACTTTATAGTATATTCTCTTCTTTTTATCCTATTTGATTTTCAGTTGCTTGGGGACAAGCAACAATTTAAGTTTGGTGTTGTGATGAGCGGATAATTTATACGCTTTTTGGCATTGTTTTCATATAGTTTTTAGTAAGTTTGAGGTACTTTTAGGGATGTTTTCATTAGTTTTTATGTTAAATTCACATTTCTGGACTTTACTATGAGTTTGTGTGTTTTTCTGTGATTTCAGGTGAATTCTGACTGAAATTGAGGGATTTGAGCAAAACTCTGAAGAAGGCTGACAAAAGGACTGCTGATGCTGTTGGATTCTGACCTCCCTGCACTCGAAATGGATTTTCTGGAGCGACAGAACTCCAATTGGCGCGCTCTCAACGGCGTTGGAAAGTAGACATCCAGGGCTTTCTAGAAATATATAATAGTCCATACTTTATTCGAAGAATGACGATGTAACTTGGCGTTAAACGCCAAGTTCATGCTGCTGTCTGGAGTTAAACGCCAGAAAAACGTCATGATCCGGAGTTGAACGCCCAAAACACGTCATAACCTGGAGTTTGACGTCAAGAAATGCCTTAGCTCGTGGAATGATCAAGCTCAGCCCAAGCATACACCAAGTGGGCCCCGGAAGTGGATTTATGCATCAATTACTTACTCATGTAAACCCTAGTAGCTAGTCTAGTATATATAGGACATTTATCTATTGTATTAGACATCTTTGATCTCAGTTTTATTTTATTCTTCATCTTAGGGGATCATTGATCACGTTAGAGAGGGCTGGCCATTCGGCCATGCCTGGACTCTTTGCTTATGTATTTTCAACGGTGGAGTTTCTGCACACCATAGATTAAGGGTGTGGAGCTCTGCTGTACCTCAAGTATTAATGAAATTCTATTATCTTTTATTCAATTCTCTATCTTATTCTTATTCCAAGATATTCATTCGTACCCAAGAACATGATGAATGTGATGAGTCAGATTAACCTCATTATCATTCTCACTTATGAATGTACGTGATTGACAACCACTTCCGTTCTACATGCAACAGAGCTTGAATGCGTATCTCTTAGATTCCCCAACAGAATCTTCGTGGTATAAGCTAGATAGATGGCGGCATTTATGAGGATCCGGAAAGTCTCACCTTGTCTGTGGTATTCCGAGTAGGATCCTGGGAATCCGGAAAGTCTCACCTTGTCTGTGGTATTCCGAGTAGGATTCCGGTAATGAATGACTGTGAGGTGCTTCAAACTTTAACCTGCTGGGCGTTAGTGACAGACGCAAAAGAGGGATTCTATTCCAGTAGGAGCGGGAACCAACCGGTGATTAGCCGTACTGTGACAGAGTGCGTGCATTAGTTTTCACTGCGAGGATGGGATGTAGCCATTAGCCATGGGTGATGCCTCCAGACTGGTTAGCTGTGCGAGTGACAGCCGCACAGGGTATTTCCCCGAGAGGAAGAAAGTAGCCACAGTTGATGGTGAACCCCTATACAAAGCTTGCCATGGAAAGGAGTAAGAAGGATTGAGTAGAAGCAGTAGGAGAGCAGGCGTGCAAGAGCTCTACAGCATCTCCATCCGCTTATCTGAAATTCCTACCAATGAATCTGCATAAGTCTTCTATCCCTTTATTTTACATATAATCTATTTTCTTATTTTTATTTTACATGAATGTTGGCTCTTGAAAGAATGATGAAAAAGGAGACATGTTACTGAGGATCTGAAAAATCATTAAAATGATTCTTGAAGCAAGAAAAAGCAGTGGAAAAAAAAGAGAAAAAAAATTCGAAAAAAAATAAAGAAAAAGAAAAGAATAAAGTTGTGATCCAAGGCAAAAAGAGTGTGCTTAAGAACCCTGGACACCTCTAGTTGGGGACTCTAGCAAAGCTGAGTCACAATCTGAAAAGGTTCACCCAATTATGTGTCTGTGGCATGTATGTATCCGGTGGTAATACTGGAAGACAGAGTGCTTTGGGCCACAGCCAAGACTCAATAAGTAGCTATGTTCAAGAATCATCATGCTTAACTAGGAGAATCAATAACACTATCTGGATTCTGAGTTCCTAAAGAAGCCAATCATTCTGAATTTCAAAGGATAGAGTGAGATGCCAAAACTATTCAGAGGCAAAAAGCTAAAAGCCCCGCTCATCTAATTAATACTGATCTTCATAGATGTTTTTGGAATTCATTGCATATTCTCTTCTTTTTATCTTATTTGATTTTCAGATGCTTGAGGACAAGCAACAATTTAAGTTTGGTGTTGTGATGAGCGGATAATTTGTACGCTTTTTGGCATTGTTTTTAGTATGTTTTTGGTATGATCTAGTTGGTTTTTAGTATATTTTTATTAGTTTTTAGTTAAAATTCACTTTTCTGGACTTTACTATGAGTTTGTGTGTTTTTCTGTGATTTCAGGTATTTTCTGGCTGAAATTGAGGGACCTGAGCAAAAATCTGATTCAGAGACTGAAAAGGACTGCAGATGCTGTTGGATTCTGACCTCCCTGCACTCGAAGTAGATTTTCTGGAGCTACAGAAGCCCAATTGGCGCGCTCTCAACAGCGTTGGAAAGTAGACATCCTGGGCTTTCCAGCAATATATGATAGTCCATACTTTGCCTAAGATTTGATGGCCCAAACCGGCGTTAAAGCTGGCGTTTAACTCCAAGAGGAGTCTCTACACGAAAAATGCTTCATTGCTCAGCCCAAGCACACATCAAGTGGGTCCGGAAGCGGATTTTTATGCCATTTACTCATCTCTGTACACCCTAGGCTACTAGTTCTCTATAAGTAGGACCTTTTACTATTGTATTGGGAGCTTTTGATCATGTTTTTATGATTGAACCCTCTTTGGGAGGCTGGCCATTCGGCCATGCCTAGACCTTGTTCTTATGTATTTTCAACGGTGGAGTTTCTACACACCATAGATTAAGGTGTGGAGCTCTGCTGTACCTCGAGTATTAATGCAATTACTATTGTTCTTCTATTCAATTCCGCTTGTTCTTGTTCTAAGATATCACTTGTTCTTCAACTTGATGAATGTGATGATCCGTGACACTCATCATCATTCTCACTTATGAACGTGTGACTGACAACCACATCCGTTCTACCTTCGACTGGGTGAATATCTCTTGGATTCCTGATACACGATGCATGGTTGATCGCCTGACAACCGAGTGCTCGCCTGACAAACGAGCCAGCCATTCCGTGAGATCAGAGTCTTCGTGGTATAGGCTAGAACTGATGGCGGCATTCAAGAGAATCCAGAAGGTCTAACCTTGTCTGTGGTATTCTGAGTAGGATTCAATGATTGAATGACTGTGACGTGCTTCAAACTCCTGAGGGCGGGGCGTTAGTGACAGACGCAAAAGAATCACTGGATTCTATTCCGGCCTGATCGAGAACCGACAGATGGATAGCCGTGCCGTGACAGGGTGCGTTGAACATTTCCACTGAGAGGATGGGAGGTAGCCACTGACAACGGTGAAACCCTTGCTTAAGCTTGCCATGGAAAGGAAGAAGAAGGATTGGATGAAGACAGTAGGAAAGCAGAGAGACGGAAGGGAAAGCATCTTCATACGCTTATCTGAAGTTCCTACCAATGAATTACATAAGTATCTCTATCTTTACCTTTATGTTTTATGCGTTTATCACCATACCCATTTGAGTTTGCCTGACTAAGATTTACAAGGTGACCATAGCTTGCTTCATACCAACAATCTCTGTGGGATCGACCCTTACTCGCGTAAGGTTTATTACTTGGACGACCCAGTACACTTGCTGGTTAGTTGTGCGAAGTTGTGTTTATGCCATGGTATTGAGCACCAAGTTTTTGGGGCCATTACTAGGATTATTTGAGTTGTGAAAAAGTATTGATCACAATTTCGTGCACCAAGTTTTTGGCACCGTTGCCGGGGATTGTTGAGTTTGGACAACTGACGGTTCATCTTGTTGCTTAGATTAGGTATTTTTTTTTCGGAATTCTTGAAGATGAATTCTAGAGTTTCATGATGATTTGTTGAAATCTGGCTGGCTGTGAAGCCATGTCTAATCCCATTGGACCGAGGTTTCAACTTATCATCACAAGAGCTTGTTGATTTCTATCAATCTTGCTTTTGGAGCAGTGATCTGCTAAGGCTTGGCTGGCCATTGGCCATGTCTAGTGTTTTGGACCGAAGCTTTCTTTGAAAGCTTGGCTGGCTGTGAAGCCATGTCTAATTCCTGGACCGGAGTCTTAGACTAAACATTGCATGATTCCTGGAATTCTCATTAAGAATTTTGATACCTTTTTCCACTTAATTTTCGAAAATCACACAAAAAAAAATTACAAAACCATAAAATCCAAAAATATTTCTTGTTTGAGTCTAGTGTTTCATTTTAAGTTTGGTGTCAATTGCATGCAATATGCATTCATTCATGTGTCTTAAGGATCTTCAAATAATTCTTGATGATTTCTTACTCTGATCTTTGAATTCTATTGACTTGAGTGTTTAGTGTGTCTCATATGCATTCTCATTTTGTTAGTGTCAGTAGTGTACAAACTGCTAAGTTTGGTGTCTTGCATGCATTGTTCTTTTGATTTTAGTTGCATTTTGATTTTTCCTTATTATTAAAAATCCAAAAATATTTTTAATTTGTGTCTTCTCAAGTCAATAATACAGAGAATTGAAGATTCAGAACATACAGCAGAGGAATTGCATAGAAAAAGCTGGACGTTCAAAACGCCCAGTGACCCTTAACTATCAAGCGGCGTGTTATATGCAAATTTAATACCAAAAACGACATAGAAAAGTATTCACAACTTTCCAAACACAATCTACATGACCCTTAACTATCAAGCGGCGTGTTATATGCAAATTTAAAAATTAGAATGCGACTCACAAAGCAAAATGAGATTACTAAACCACAAGTTGATTACCTCTGTATCCTAGGTGATGGCGTTACCCAGTCTACCCATGTTCTTGGTTTGGCTTTGCGCTGCGCCTATTACATGGTCCCATCCATCATTCGCTCTGTCATCCTCCTCCCTGCGCCAATTGTCTCCCTCATCTAACCCCTTGCCTTGATCAACGTGCAAATAAACATTCGGCAAAACAGCTTACGTCACAACAAAATTGATATTCAGTACTGATGCGATTAGATAAAATTATTTAACTCGTGAATAAAATTATTTCGAACAAATGTTTATCTCGAGTTTTTTGAATGTGGTTTCCTTGGTGGGACACTGTGGATCTTTCGTCGATGTGGAATTCCTCTGTGGCTCAGTGCACCTCCTCTTTGTGTTCCTAGTTTTTCTGCATTTCGTGCACTTCCCTTGTTTACATTTGTGCCCCCGTGTGTTGGGTGCCCTTTTTGTTTGCACAACAGCTGGATCTCGTACATCACAGGCCGCCTTCGGACTCCTATCCATCGTATTATTACCGCTGCGTGCTTGAAGATCACAGCGTATCTGCCTGATTCTGCTCATGCATTTCTTGTAGAGTTCATCGTTCTTAGATCCAACAAACAACATCCACTATGAAGCAGCATGCAGAGCACCATGTCTCAACAAGAAACCCGGCTCATCAGCATCTTCCGTCTTCTCAATATATTCATTGACTGTCTTCACATCCTTCTTCTATCGTCTCAAAATCAACTGCTCGATAATTTTTTTTACATGTTTGTGTTTCATGACAAAAAAACATATGCCTACATGGAAAACCTTCTTTCTCCCAAAATCCACATCGACAGTCCAACCTCCCTCTGTTTGGATCGTACAATGCCACCACATTTTGACTGGGGTATCCATATTCCTCAACCGTGTACACCATGTGTTCGAGGCCACATTCTTCTGCTGATGCCATGCACACAACCTATATGTCGAATCGAATGCAACCATGTCCCCAAAGTGTTGAAAATCAACCCTGCTAGGACCATCTGCCCAAAACATCTTTGCCAACATGCCTTCTTCAGTCAAATTGTACTGATGTGTGAGTATCTTATACCCTTTTTCTTATCATCTTTCAGTTGTTTTTAGTTAGATTTTATTTATTTTTACTTGATTTTAGTGTAAAAATTCCCTTTGGATGCTACTTTGGGTTGTTTTGGTGTTTTTATGATTTTAGATGAAATTCGGAGCAATTTGACAGAGTTTGGAGCTAAAAAGCAAAAAGCGGATAGCACCCTCCCTGGGGGGTTAAATGCCCGATTGGTGTTTAGCGCCAACAAGGGATCTCAAGCAAGCATGCCATCACTCCCCTTAGGGCGTTTAACACCAGCAGTAGGCAACATTTCCCCTCTTTGGAGCTTCTCAAGTGGATTTAGTATTTATTAGTTTTATAAAAAATATCTTTTAGTCTTAGGATTTATTATTTTATTTTTATTTCCATTTCAAATTAGGTTAGTATAAAAGGGAAAAGATCTCTTGTGATTCAGATCTCCTTCCTTCCGCACTTTCAAAACCCTGTTTTCTCTGTAAGTCATGAGCAACTAAACCTCTTGGTTAAGGTTAGGAGCTCTGTTCATTTCTATGGATTAGAACTATTATTTTTCTATTTTAGTTAATGTATTGATTCAATTTTAAGGATTATTTTCGTTCTTAATCTTATGAATTTGGGTGGAACGTGAGTATGACCCTTATTCTACTTGTGTTCTTGTAATTCTCAGGAGAGTTATCTCGCTTGAACTATAGCTTGAAAACAAATTCCTCCTAATCTGCTAATTACATGAACTAATTGGGATATGTGACATATAATCCTGTTAGCTTTAGGTAATTAGGGTTTTTGTGGCCATAAATTAGTTTTTGAACTTAACCCTCTAATCGGAATTAAGTGACCACGAGAATGGCGGTTAATGAAAGTTAGAGGAAACTAAATCACTAAGGAATTAGGATTTAATTTTTTATAGTTTGCCATAGAATGAATCATGCATTTTTAAAATAGTTGGTAAGAATTTTTAATCCGGAAAGATAAACATCTCCAAAACCTTAATTGTTTTTCCCATATTGTTTTCACACCAAACTCTTAATGCTTTCTTTAATTCCTTGTTTATTGTTTTATGTGCTTTCAGCCATCAAAACTCATTTTTTGATTCGCCTAACTAAGTCCAACTGGATAACCATTGTTGCTCAATCCAGCAATCCCGTGGGATCGACCCTCACTCACCTGAGGTATTACTTGGATGACCCGGTACACTTGCCGGTTAAGCTGTGAAAGTTCATAATTCACCCACCAAGTTTTCTTTGTCTCTTGTTTGTTTATGAGCAGGAATAGGGACAAAGAATCCCTTCTCGAGTTTGATTCTGAACCTGAAAGGACCTTGATGCGGCATTTACAACAAGCTAGAGCTTACAAAGCCAGAGAGAATCTTAAGGATACTTTTGAGAATGAAGCTGAAGAGCTCATCATGGATGCTAATGGTGAAAATCTGAATGCTAATGAGCAAGAAAGGAGGATGCTTGGCTCATGCACTGCACCCACTCGTGACTTCTATGGGCACAGTGTTTCAGTACCTGCTATTGGTGTAAATAATTTTGAGCTTAAGCCTCAACTGATCACTCTGGTGCAACAGAATTGCCAATTTTATGGACTCCCACAGGAAGACCCAAACTTATTCATCTCTAACTTCCTGCAGATCTGTGACACTATAAAGACGAATGGAGTGAATCCGGAGATCTACAAGCTCATGCTCTTCTCGTCTGCTGTGAGGGACAGAGCAAAGTAGTGGCTTGATTCTCAGCCCAAGGAGAGCCTGGACATGTGGACAAGGTGGTCACTAGACAAGCCCCTGTCTGGGACGGATGGCTGCGTCAGCTCACTCCTTGTGGCGATGAGGCTAGGGTTTTCGTCTTTGTTTGGGGAGAAGGAAGGAGATAAAAAACTGGAGAAGGGGCTTTAGGATTAGGAGGAGAGGTTTTTGTGTTTCACGCGTGCCCTGACTGTGACGGGCGGCTTCGGTGGCTTGCGGCGGTGAGGCTACTGTTACCGTTTCTTTCGAGAGAAGGATATGGGAGAATTGGAGAAAGGGTTGGGACTTAGGAGCAGAGGAGAGGCTTTCTGGGTTCTCTGCGTGCTTTCTTTCTTTTTCTTTTAAAAGCAAAACATCGTCATTTCATGAGAACCATGGTTCGTGGGGTAAACAACAGCTGGGACCTAGAAATGGGTTTGGCTCACTGAATGGTAGGTCAAATATTTTTTCTTTGGGTCGGGTATTTCTTTGGTGTAGTAGTTGCAGTGATTTTTTGGTTTATTAGGTATTGAGTAGCAATAATATTAATTTATGACATTCTTTCTTTACTTTTTTTGGTTTTAAACACAAAACCCACTTTTTGTCCAAAAAGAAAGAAAATCCAAGAATTGGGCCCGTAATCAACTTAACTTAATTAATCATGATAAAATATCATTATTAAACCACAATATTAAACTCCTCACATGGTTACATTCAACTTTTTGTCAACCTTTACATTTTGTCTCCTCCTATGCCATTTGTTGTAACCACAGGCTGCCACCACAAATCTACACATGTAGATATTAACATACTATCTACACATGTAGATATTAACATACTATCTACACAGTAGAACTTGCCAAAAAATAAATATAATACCAATCATTCCTATAAACGCTTTCAATAATCAGTAAAGACATCAAATATTAAAATATCTCACTTAAAATAAAATAACTATAAATACTTGAAATAAAACAACAACACTAAAATAAGTTGATTCCTTCTCCTTAAAAAACAACAACCATCATATAAAACTTAAATCAACAACACTAAATCCTATAAACAACACACATGTCAACTATAAAATATTAAGTCAGCAACCATTCATCAACTATTCAAGTGACCAATTTAAATTTTAACATGCTCAATTCGACATTTCTCTTTTCCATCAGGTGGAGCCTTTTAAATTTCAGCAACCATTTATTTTTATTAAAAAAATTCCAATTAAAAAATTAGTGAAATATATTAGAATAACTTAAAAAAAGCAATCTAAGTTATTATTGTACACTAATACAAACACTTAGTGAGAATATCTAAGATGATAGATAAAGTTGTAATGGACTTTGAATTTAACAATCTTCAACATTAGTATTCAAAACAATTCTATTCAATTCAATAATAATAAAATATATTAAAATAAGCCAATAGTTTCAAATCGAAGATAAAGAATAATAAAAAAAATAGACCAATTCATTATATACTTGAATCAACATCATCTCCTTTATTAAATTTAACCAAAATCTTAAGAGACTTCAACCAATTTTAAATGCAAATTAAAGTCTCTATAGTGGTGGAACTCAAAGAACTACGATAAGGGTCAAGAATACGACTTCCGATACTAAAACCTGACTCAGATGTCAGGGTAAAAATAGAAATGACTAATATATTTCTAGTCATGCAAGAGAAAACATGATACCTCAAAGTTTTTTCTCTCCACCACCTCAATATATCAAATCCATTAAAATCTTCTGCCACTTCATCTTCCAAATACATATCCATCTCATTCTTTTTACGCTCACTTAGCTTTATCTTTTGTATTTGTTTCCATTTATTTGCTCATAGAGTCTTCAATCATAATGTTATCATTATCACTTGTGTCTAAACTAGGATTTGGTGTAGTATCAGAAGAAAAATTAATATCTATCTCTTGCACCATGCGCGGATCAGAAAAGATCCGAATTCCATATGCTATATTGCTAAAATAATTTAGCAATGATATCCTTCAATTTTCAAAAAATTCTTAAAGACTTTTCACCTTTCATCATACATTTTCGACAAAGTAAACTAAATATATTCTAATTTATATTGGGGATAAGAAAAATAACAACAAGCAATAAATAATTTAAAGATGACTTATTGACTTTGTCACTTAAAATGATCCCAAACAATAAAAAAAAATCTATTAACTTTTTTTTATCTGGCTGGACTTGTGTGTCTATTCCTAAAATAGGAACATCACTTGAGGTTAAATTAGTAACTAGTTCTCCTCCTCTTAGCTTGTTGATTCAGAAGGTGTTGATGTATCAATACTTTGATAGTTTAATGTTATTTTACGTATAGAAAAATAAAAAGTTATTATTTCTGCCAAAAACACATTTGAGTTAATCAAATATATATTATCCAAATATAATTATATTTATTCGATGCAGTTTTAATGTTCATTAGAGAAACCAAAAACACATAATTAAGTTCACCAAAGATATAAATTTCTTTGAGAGCACTTAAAATTTTTCTAATAATGTCAATTCTTCCAAGTTGCATGGTTATTATTGTAAAGAGAGTCCTTAATAATACAATCTCCCGCTATAATGTTAATATTGTTTAAAATAAATCGAAAATAGATATGATATACTTGATTTTTTTTTATCATTTTACATCTAAATATAATTTTAATTACAATTACCAAACAAAATTATTTTCTTCAAATTATATTTTATAACAGAGTATTTAAGAACAAATTACATTTACATTGTCAGTTTAATTTAATCAAATTAAACTTAATTCTACAAAATTAAGTTAACACTAATATTTCTTTATAAATGTTAATCCAAGCACACTTAATGTTGGTAGTGGTATTGGAATTGACATGTTTTTTCACGGTAATGATGGTCAAACAAGGAATTTGCAAACTATATACGATAATCTTGACGGGAAAATGGTCCATTATTATTCATGAACGGAGGTCTTACCCTATGTCATAAAATTGATTAAGTTTGGTTATTATTATGTGCCAAGAAAATCAAGGTAATTAAATTATAGAACAAGTAATATAATTTGAAAACAAATTATTTGTCAAAATTGTATGTTTAAAATTTAATCGAACAGGGAAGGTGTTTGAACATATTTGGTGGTTTTGGTAGCGAATGCAAAAAGTTTAAACTTATGTATTTGCATACATATACATATATAATTGGTAGATTAGTTACATTCAAATTAGAAATTTGTTGTGATGCAATTTGTATATATATATATATATAGTTGGTGTCTTGGTTTATATTCACACTAAAATTTTGTGTGTTCACATGCATATGTAGTGGTCAATTTAGTCATATTAATTGCCTTAATTGCCTATATAACGGCTAAGGTTCCATACTTTATATGAACCCCTATTCCACTGTGTAGCTAATCAAGTTTTAGAACTATATATTTTATATATATTTTGTATACTAAATTTATTTGTTGGCCTTTTTCTAGTCAGAGAAAATTTGTGTTACTATTTTGTATAAAAGGCTGTTACTCTCATAAAGACCAAAAATCATTTTTCATAAAAATTATGAGACAGAAGATAACATGTGTCCTCATCTTAATTTTAGTTTATTCTAATCGGTTCTTTTACATAAAAAAAAATAGATTAATCTTACACTATTCATAGAATTGGTTTATTTGGTTCATTCTAACTAATTTTTTTATTTTTACAAAAACAAAACAGATTCTTGGACTAACTGCAAAGTTGATTGACTGTAAGAAGGACCAAATGAATCAAGTTGTAGTTGTTAGTCATCACGATCGTATGTTTGGTCAGCATCAATGGCAAGCACCGAGAACAAAGCTAGTGACATGGAGGGATAATATTTTGAATGTGTTCAATACAATTCAGGCTAACAAGGTAACCGAAGATGGGTCCTAGGCAGTCCAAGGCTTGGTGGTTCGCCGAAGAGGTTTTTTTTTTGGATTTGTCTTATCTAGATTTAATCTAAGTTTGTTTTTCTTGTTCTTAACTAGTGAGAGCAAAAGGTTGTAATTTGTTCTGTTACAAATATACAATATTTATCGTAGAGTATGGTTCTAAAAATTGAACCAGACCAACTGGTTGAATTGATTCAACCGAAATCTAGTAATAAAAACAATACAATCTATTATTTATAACTGCTAAAAAAAATGTTTTAAAAATTGTTGAACCGACCAATAACCGATCGGTTGGATCGAATCAGTAGCTAATTGGTTCGAACAAAATGATGTCGTTTTGTTTATTCGAAAAAAAAAAACAAGCAGAACCAATATTTTAAAAACCGGATCAAATTAGTCGGTTCGATCAGTCTAACTGTGAACCAATAGTATCACGGTCTGATTTGTCTCTTAAAATCGTTTCTCTAAAAACTGGAGGAAAACCGTCGAACCGGCGGTTTCCAGCCAGTTGAATGGGACAGAGAACCGACCGGTTTAAAAGAAACGGCGTCGTTTTTGCCAAATTTGCTTACTTTCACTCTTGGTTCTGAGCTCCTTCGTTTCTTTCTCCCTTTCTCCCTCCCTTTCTTTCGTTCACAGAAACTCAGCCAAAAAACCCCAGCACTGTAAGCCTACACCACCGCCGCCGCAAGGAGTGGCATACTGCCGCCGTCCGTCCGTCTATCTAGCTTCCCTCGTGCTCAAGTCTTCAACCCCCGTTCGCTGTCACCGATCGCAGCTGCTTCCTCGAGCTCGGCGTCCATCGTCTTTGTCTGCTCAGCCGCGCTTCCGCCGCCGTTAGTTGCCGTCGAACTGCTCTCTTGTCGCCGCCGTGAGTTCCCTAAACCCACCACCAGACAATACACTCGCACAACACCAATACTCTGCTTCAAACTCTGCAACTTCTTATTTCTATTACAATAAGTAACTATTTGATTTGGCAGTGGTTTGGATTTTTTTCATAGACTGAATTAAAGTATACAATAGTTATGTTCTCTTCTCTATCACATTGATACTAAGCTTTGATTTCTCTTATTTCGTTTCAAGTTTACCGCACTCAACATGTTTGATGAAATGCTTTAACCATATTTCGGGTTGGTTTTATCATTTCTAGCTTTTAGAAACTTAGTAAGTTGATTGCATGTGAAATTAGAATAATTGGATCTTAGTAATTAGGAAATTTTAGCTGCACAAATAACATCTTTGTAGAAAACATATTAGCATGATGATTCCACTTGCATTAGTGTTCTTCTGGTAAATTTTAACTGTTAGTGTGAACTTGTTAAATTGTTGGGCTGCTGTTGTTTTAATTTGCTAAATTGTTAGGTTTCTGTGATTTAATTTGTTGGATTTTCTATTTAGGTCTTGTTCTTGTTTATTTGCTAAATTGTTGTTGTGTATTTATTGTTGTCTTTGAGATTCTTGCTGGATATTGGTGATCATTGATTTATTATATGCTTCATGTTTTCATTGTTTTCTTCTTCTGAAGGAAAAAAAATTCTGTTTTCATTGTTCTGTTGATTGTTTGTTTTGTTTCATAAATTAATTTTTTGTGATCAATGCTCAAACTCTAAATGCTGTTCTGTTGGTTTTGCAGTGTTTGTTGTGTTTCAGAAATCAATTTTTTGTTATCAATGCTCAAACTCTGAATGTTGTTCTTCTGTTTTTGTTTTGTTTCATAAATCAATATTTTGTGATCAATGCTCAAACTCTGAATGTTGTTCTAAGGCTGTGTTTAGAAGAGGTGATTGATTTCTTAGTGTTGTTTTGTTTTTGTTTTAAAGCTGTGTGTTGTGTTCAATTTTCATTTTGTAGGAAATTCTTTGAGGTATATAAGAATTAAGAAGGAAGACTTTTAATGGTATTATTCTGTTGATTCTGGTAGTTCTTTGAGTTAAGGCTTTGTATGTGTGTGTGAGAACATGTGTAATGTTGAATGCTATTGCATCTAATAAGAGTTCTTGGAATACCCTTATCTTTGGTCATTTGTAATTTATTTATTATTTTATTCTAAAACGGTTTTTCCGGTTGAACCATCGGTTGGACTGGTTGAACCAATGAACCAGTGAACCAGTGACTAAAGTGGTTTAATGACTGGTCCGATTTTCAGAACATTGGATATGGCAGACACACATGTCGAACAAGTGTCGATGCGTGTCTCGTGTCTGACGTGTTTTCAACACATGACACACGGACACTCAACTCAACGAAGGATTCATGCTTCATATGTTTTTATATTTCAAATTAAACACGGTTATTAACTTATTATGAGAATTAATTTAAAAATTGGCCACTTTTAATCCAATTTGTAAACATAAAAATTAAAATTGTGAAATAAATTAAAATTATTTATTTTTATTTGTTTCAAACTATAACAAAAATAATTCCATTTTTAAATGAATTCCGATTCTTGTAGTTCCAAACATTCTCTACTAAGTACTAACCAGTCAAGAGTGAAGAAGATGAAAGATAGTTAAGAGAGATATGGAGGTGGGAATGCTTCCAATATCAGCTTCGAAGAGAGGGAAGCTCTTGGCAGCTGGCTACACTTCACTCCGTTCCATTTCCCGTGCTTCCGCTTCACAACTTGCCACAGGTTAACCTTTCGATCTTTTTTTTTTTTTGCTTTTTCGATTCCCTCTTTTCCCTGCATTTTTTCAATTATTAGGGTTCAATCAAAGAAAGAAAGAAAGCGGTTTTAGCTTTTGAAATGCGCATTATTTGATTTTGAATAGATATCGAAGTATCTGAGGATGAGGCTTGTGAAATTCTGAAATATGCATCCCAAACCAGTGCTTTGGACCGATCAATTGGGAATAGTAATACTTCTAACCTGTATGGTATGTGATGATTCTGATTTTCTCATAAATGGCTACTTTTCATTTTCAGAAACTCTTGAGCATTTTTTATCAATTTGGACCAGGATTTGGTCAGTATAAGTATCAAATTATCTTCAACAAATAAATTTTACTGATTTATTTATGCAAACTTTGATAAATATGGGTGCAAATTGTGTTGACTTATGTTTAAACTTGGGTAAGTATAGGCGTAAACCATGTGCTTTATGTGTACAAATACTGTAGGTGCAAATTTTTGCCGGTGAAATACTGGTCCAAATTAATAATATTTGCTGGTCATATAGCGTTGCTATTTCATTTTTTTTTCTCTTTTCTAATTTTTAACTTAGCAATTGTTTAGTTTTGGCTTGATATCAAAATTTTGGGATTTTTTTTTATCTGGTATTGTTATATGTAATAGTTGTGTTCGGTTATGAACTTGAAATGAGTACACCATTATTTCATAGTGGTGAAGTAACAAGGAAATTAGGATTGATTTAATCTGACTTCAGTGCATTTTGTGAGGCGGACTAAATCCTTTTGTTGGGGGCTGATGTCACCAATCTTTTGTGGGTTCAAAATGGTGGTTTACTCTAAGGAATAGAGTGGATACTGTTAATTTATGTTAAAAAGTAATGGTCCAAACAGAATGATGACAGGGAAAGCTCTCTTCAATTGTTTTTGGTGCTGTACTATTGAAAACTGGAACTACCATGCCACAGAAGTTTCAGGTTATGTGATAAAAGCTTTTGGAAGCTTGGATTATGTTGTAGATTCTATGACTGAATCTATACCAAGTAATTAATAGCTAGGTAGTTGACTCTCCTAAACCATTAGTTTAATCTTCGTCAAAAGAAATTGTCTGCGCAATGAGTATGTGAACGTTACTGGCTGATGGAGAAGTTGAACTTGAAAGGCTATTAGGAGGACATGCTTAAGAGTTATTTGACATTCTATTTCTTTATAAAATATTACGGTTACCAGGTTATGCGAGTATGTGACTTTCCCTTACTATTGGAATGCTTATATTTTTGTTTTGTGTGTTATGAATTCAATTTGCTTTAGGATTCTACTGTGCATGATTGTCCAAAGAATTTCATATAATCCTTCCTTTTTGCTTTGCTTTTTATTCATTTGGTGTTTTGTGCATGTAAGGTGGTCAGACCGCGTGGACTATGCTCAATGAGGAAAAGTTTAATACTCGCATTACGACATCTTGTGTGGATCTAGATAACATCCTTGGTGGAGGGATTACCTGCAAAGAAGTTACTGAATTAGGTTAGCGACTGCTTTGGATTCTCCTAATATGAACAAATTGTTTATGATTTCTAATTAAATTGCATGTTCTTTAACTTGTTTACGAGCATGAATGTTACAACAGTTTTCTTCTTTCCTTCTTCCTTATTACGGGTTGCAATATAATTCTATGTTTATTTAATTAGGTGGAGTTCCCGGCATTGGTAAAACACAAATTGGGTATGCTTTGTCATCCCAATTTTTCACCTCATGTTCTTGTTTTCATTTCATCCTAAATTGTGAATTATTTTGGTTAATTTTAGTAGTGAAATTTGGTTGTTTACATTTGCAGGATTCAACTTGCAGTAAATGTTCAGATTCCACTAGAGTATGGTGGTCTAGGTGGGAAGGCAATATACATTGGTAAGAGCCTTAATCAGATCTATAACTCTTGCAACATTTGATTTATTAAGATCATTTATTGGAATTTTTTCACCTGTGTTATACTCAGACACAGAGGGAAGTTTTATGGTTGAACGTGTTTTACAAATTGCGGAAGCATGCATAGAAGACATGCCAGAATATAGCCACCACTTTCACAACAATGTTCAAGATTGCGAAGTCAAAATGCACCCTAATAGTATATTGGAAAATATATTCTATTTTCGCGTTTGCAGCTATACTGAACAAATTGCTTTGGTGAATTACTTAGATAAATTCATTGAAGAGCATAAAGATGTGAGTATATTTTATCCATTAATTGATAACTTTTATAAATGCATCTTGATGACAATTCTCGATTTTTATTTTAGCATTAGTCAGTCACATAGTATTTGCTGGATTCTAGACATGGACCTATAGAAGTAGCTTTTTGTTTTCTTTCCAACTGTTTTCAATTAATATTTGTTGTACATTTTTAAGAGTTCTATCATGATCGGTACTGATTATGATATTCCAGGTAAAAATCATCATTATTGACAGTGTCACCTTCCATTTCCGCCAAGATTTTGATGACATGGCACTCAGGACTCGGTTATTGAATGAAATGGCTTTGAAGTTGATGAAGCTTGCAAGAAAGTTCTGTTTGGCTGTAAGAAACTATTTTTATTCTTTCTGCCAGAGGTGTTTTTTAACTTTATAATCTGTGATTGCAAACAAATCAAGTTGCTCTTATTACCTTGACTTCTTCCCCCAATACTTGATGGCTTTCTCTGTTATCTTTTACTCTTCTTTTCCACCTTAGATTTTTGCCATTCGTTCAAATTTATTCTTTTATACGATCATTCAAATTGTGGATATAAAAAGTTCTTATGCTTACTGATGTAATCATATATAAATAGATGTCTGTATAATTTTTTTTTTCATTAACAGTGAACAAAAACTAAATCTTGATTGTGTTTGGTAGGTTGTTCTTTTGAATCAAGTGACAACCAAGTACATTGAAGGTTCATATCAATTGACCCTTGCACTAGGTAAGTGTTTTATTTTTTACTTTATTGTATTCATCCCTTGATCAGATGCATTTTTGTTGAAAGCTTTGTTTGTTGTTTATAACGATTGAACAGGCGATAGCTGGTCGCATTCATGCACGAATCGGATAATCTTATTTTGGAATGGCGATGAACGGCATGCGTATATTGACAAATCTCCCTCTCTGAAATCAGCATCTGCAGCGTATTCCGTGACCACTAGAGGGATCCGTAATTCTAATTCAAGCTGCAAACGAATCAAGATGGTGTGAGATTCTTTTTGACTGGGAACACACTCTAAAACTCGTTTTCCTGACTAGCCTAATTTTCTTTTGTTTTGAGTGAATGAGATACAAAAGAGAAAGAAATGAAAAGGCAAATCTAAAGAAAAAAACTAATATAGCTAGGTTCCTAACAATCGGATTTGAATCTTCTAAATTTTGAATGTTATTTTAAAGGGTAAAGTGTGATTTCTCACCATTTATAGAGAAAGTATGAGAGAAAACTATTCAAAAGTGAGAGATTATATTTTACCATCTCAAGTAAAAATTTAAAATTTAGAGAATCTAAATTCCTAACAACCACAATAAAACATAATAGCGGCATGAACCGAACTATTTGCACTTAGCCACTCCCGGAAATCTAATTCTGATTGAGCTCCTTCTTTAGCTATGAATTGGCAACTTTATTAGCCTCCCTTTTGGATCAAACCAAAACTAGGAATCCAAGTTCTTTGCTGTTTTAATTCAAAGATTTCTTTGATAATAGCCTTTTCTGCCTTATTTCGGATACTGTCCAATGTTATATAATATAAAATAACATAAAATAAAAATGAAACTTCTACTTAAACGCACATATTCTTCAGGATTTCTGGTTCTCTACTTTCTAATGAACGGGACTAAAAAACGATATTATAAAATAATTCCTAATTAATATAAAGATACTTATTATACGAACATATTATGGCTATATATTATGACTATTATTAATAACATAATTCTATATAAAAGAGTAATATTTATTATAGAATTTTTTTTTGCGTATAATACATTTATTAATAAAATGAATATAAAACATAAATAAAAAATGTGTACAAAATTTGCAATACAAGATACAAAATATATTTATTAATAGATACATTAAATGTATATAGTGCAAAAACTGTTTTTGATAACTTAATAGTTAAATATACTAATGTATGTTTTCGCATTCTATATGGGATAATACATAAAATTATATAAATATAAAAAATTGTATTAAAAATTAAATAAAATATATGTAGTAATTATTATTATAAGGGTAAAATATACTTTTTATTCCTGTAGTTTAACAAAAATTTTAAAAATACTCCTAAGTTTTATTTTGTTTCAATTTTGTTCCAAAAGTTTTCGATTTGTATCAAATGTATCCTGACGACTAATTTTTCAAAAAATTTAAGGCTAATTCAACAACAATTTTATAAGAACAACCTTCAACACAAGCAAATCAAACAAAATTTTCATGCATTATTGTTAGATTGGTCTTAAATTTTATGAAAATTTAACTATCGAGAGTATATTTGATGTAAATCAAAAATTTTTGGGACAAAATTGAAACAAAATAAAATTTAGGGGTATTTTTGAAACTTTTGCTAAACTTCAGGGACAAAAAATATACTTTACCCTTATTATAAATAATTAAATATGTTACAAAGTTATAATTAAAATCAAACTCTCAAGATTTTTAATATTAAAATATTAAAAATAATTAATATTTGTCTTAATCAATTTGAGTTTATTGAGTGACCATCTCATATTACGCTTAAACAACTATTAGGAGTTAGAATCTCGTCTTGTGTGTGTAGCAATCCATTGGCTAGTGATAAACCCTTAATGAATGGAGCATCAATACGTGGTTAGACTTGGCAGGAATACCCGACCCGTTCATACCCAATTGGGGAGGGTAATAACTTGACCCAAGTCGGGGTTGATTTTGCTCAGGACAAGGCGTGGTCAGATTTAGGGTGTATCCGCCCCAGATATATACATATAAACACTTTTTAGGAATTAAGATTTGTCTCACATCACAGATTCAGTTATTCATAGCTTCAATCTATACTTTATAGCCATGCAAGAGAAATCCAATCATCCTCACCCAAATTCTTCTTTTTCTCGGCTTCTTCACAAAAATCCTCATAGCTCCTATCATCGTCGTTGCTGAGTCCATCGCCGCCTACCCCTTCACAACTCCTATCTTCCTTCACAAACTCATCACTTAGTCATCGTCGCTATGAGTCTGGGCATTACTCTTGCAGTTTCATCTGATTCTGTCACCGAATAAAATAAAATTTTTATTCAAGTTGAATCAATTGAAAATAGACATGTATGAGATCATTTTTGCATATAATATCTGAATTTTCTGATCCAAATTTGATCCATGTGGTTGAGTATTTTAGTATGGCGATCATCGTAGTTTTGTTGCGACACTAATGTAATAAAATCTGCGATAATTTCATAACTTATGTATGAAACACACCAGATTATTAAAGTAATCAGGAAAATAACATTCATATGTGCCCATAAAATTTATAAAATATGATTATCTCATAAAAATATGTATGTATAGCCCAAACGAAAGATTGTTAGGAAATTATTATTTCTTAATATATTTATGCGCAATACATATATTAATTATAATTACAAATTAAGTAATTTCACATTAAATGACTTATATAACGGTTATGTGATTCAGTCCTATCAAGGATACAGAAAGTTTTGGTTAACGATGATCAAAGAACCACAAGAGTCAAGCTCTCTGATCTCAATCATACTCTTGAATGAAGGGACGCTTTCGCGCTCTTAGTTATATTTCTTAATGATTTAACATGGATGATCTTTAGGTTGAGAAATCTTGAAATTTTCAGATAAAATAGAATTTTTATTCAATCAAATGATGATAAATAAATTTATTGAATTAAATTATATTAATGTGATAATTGGATGATAAAAAATGTTAGAAAAATAAACAAATAATATTTTAAGAGTATAAAAATATTAAATTGTCATTTTAATTTACTTTTTTAATCAATGACGATAAATATCTTGAATTAATTAAATTTTTACAAAAAATTATATACTTAATATTATTTCAATACTTTAAAAATTTTTTGAACATACAATGGTTCAATGAGAAGTTGACTATTGAGAATTGAATATAATATTTTTAAATTCATATTTTCAATAAAAAAATGTACTTAGTTCTATCCATCCTAAATAATTCTATATTCACTATTACTTATTCATCTAAATAATTCTAACCTTGATAGAATATTATTTTTAGATGCAAAAAATTTAAAATATATTTATTCTATTTCAAAAATCAATATTCATATTTAAATTAGAATTTCAATAAATATGACAAAAAATATTACATTTTTTAGTTAAAAAAGTAAAATATCTATAAATATATTTTTGTGCTTTAGCTTTAGATTTTTTTAAAAAAAATTAACAAGTTAATGGAATCAAATCATATTTCTATAACATATATAAGAATGTATATTACACATAAATAAAAAATGTTAGGTGTAATAAGAACAAATACATAAATTAAAGTAATATTTTAAAAAATAAAAACTAATAAAATATTGAAGGAAAGAAATATAAATAGAAGAGAAATAAAATTATTAGACGGAAGAAAAATAATTTAATAAATTTTATGTGTATATAAAAGAAAAATGAAAAGAAGATATACAATATCGTGTTTAGTTTAGCAAGATTTATGAGAATAAAACATAGAATAAGAGAATAAAAATTAATAATAAAAATTTAAATATCTAAATTAATATAAAAAATAAAAAATAATAAAATAATGATAATCCATTATAATTTTAATCTTTCAATATAATTAATTAACAACAATATAATTAGTCTACCATAATTTTAATCTAATTTTTTAATATAATTAAATTCTAATTAAATAATCAAATAAATTGAATATATATATATATATATTAAAATGAGATTATTATTATTAATGACATATAAATATTAAAATTGTATTAATGCATTAATTGAAATACATTATTAGAATAAAAAGTTGTAAGAATTAAAATAATTAAAATTTATTAACTTTAATTAGTAAAATTAGCATAAAATAAAAAAGAGATGATTAATCAGATTAAATAAATTAAAAAATATTACTGAACAAAGTAAATGTCACAATAATTATATTACTAATTGAAAAAAATTAATTCAATCAATTCAAATTTTTATTTAAAATAGACAATTAAAGATCACCAATAAATAAAAATGAATGGGATATAATAAAGAATAATTTTGATAGTATAAATAATTAAATTAAATTATTATATATAATTTTTACTTTTTACCTTATTATAATTTAAGTTAACATTAATGGTAAAAAAAATAATTTTAAATAGTCTCAATTTATATTTTACAACATAATTAAAGTACAATTCATAATTTTTTATTTTGTGATTAATCAACATTTTTAAATTTTTTTGGTTAAGTCTTCTGTATTTTATGATTGATAAATTTTTTTATAAAATACAAATTTGTGATGAATTATTACAATCATAATTCGTTAAGAAAATCAAGAAAAAATTATAAAAAAAATCAAATAAAAGATAAAAAAATAGAGTACAAATTTATTTTGAAACTAAAAATTTACAAATTGTGCTAGAAATTATAAAAATTTGTATCTTATTATATAATCAATTTTGTTACTCACTTCAACTTCATCATCCCTTTGTATCCAAAAAAATATATAATGTCACATTTATTTCAAAAAAGATGAAACTCTTCAAATAGACGATATAATGTATAATTTAAGAATAATAAGAAAAAAATCTAAAATTTTATAATAGTGTTGAAATTTTCAATGACGATAATACAAAGAGTTTAAATCTACCAAATAAATTCAATAGTTATCCTTTGTACATCTTATTTAAATTTAAATTTTAAAATTTAATTTGTATCTTCTTTCTTTCTCCTAATAAAAATTATTTTTGACAAAAAATAAGAAAAAATATATTAGACCAAAAAAATATTCTATCAAAGAATTATTATAAGGAGATTTATAATTAGAGAAGAAAATAATAAAAATATTAATAATAATAAAGAAAAAGAAATGAAACTCATATTAAAGAATGTTAGAAAAGAAATAATAAAGTTCATAATACTAATAATAATACTGAGTAATGATATTGTGCTTTAGGCTTCTACCTTTTGTCTTTGGGCATCAATTTTTTTTTTGTTTTTTTATTTAAATTATCAAGTCATAAAAAATAAAGAACAATTCAAGAAAACGAAAACAGCAAGATTAATAGTAACTATATAAATTAAAATACATAGAAAAAATAAATTATTATATGATAGAATTAACATGAATATATTTTATCATTAAATAAACAAAGTTAACGTAAAACAAAATTACATGTAAAGAGAAAAAAATAAAAAAGAGTTAAAATATCCAAAGTGATAAAAAAAATTATCTTTTATAATTTTATTCTGTCATGTTTATATATATAAAAGACTATAAAATAATGAACTTTTAACTAAATAAAATTGTGTTTATTATTATTAGAAAGGATAAGAGAGAGCAGTAGAGAAAAAGATTTGTGTGTATTCAAATTGTATAGAAAGATACAATAAAGAAAGGTATTTAAGTGTGCTAAAAGAATTAAAATAATAAAGACGTAATATCCTATAATAAATATTCAAATATGTTAAATAATGCTAATTGATCCTAATTATACTCTAACATCCTCCTTCAAACTCAAGTGGCAACTTGAGTTTGAAACTTATTTGAAATAACTAAAAGGAAAAAAAAAACATAAACTGATAGAACGGGTGTAGACGAAACTACCTGAAGAAAGCGCAGACAGAACTGTTGAAAAAAAGAGCAGACGAAACTACCAGAATGAAGCATAGACAAAACTGTCAGAAGGAAGCGCAGACGGAACTGTTACAAGAAAGCGCAGACGGAACTGCCACAAGAAAGTACAAGTGGAACTGCCGAAAGGAAGCGCAGACGAAACTACTGAAAGAGAACACAGACGAAACTGCCAGAAGAGAACGTAGATAGAACTGCCGCAAGAGTGGTCAACTTTCGAAAAACTATTGAAAAGATGGCAAAACTGCCAAAAAATTGCTGAAAAGTGACAAAGTGCGAAGAGATGACAAACTATCGGAAGGCGACAAAAAGCATAGAGTTTCTCTATGAGAATAAGTAAGTAGTGCATGAGCTAATCGGTGAGGTCAGAAAAGCATCAAAGCATTAACCAAAGAGAAGGAAAAAAAATGACACGGAAGAAAAATATGAAAAGTACGATGATTTCACCAGAAGAAAATCAACTTATCCTCCTAAAGGAGAATACCATGGCTCTGATACCATGTTAGACTGGAAAGAGGGAGCAATAGGGAAAAGGTTTATGAGTATTCAAGTTGTGTAGAATAATACAATATAGAAGGGTATTTATAGGTGATAAGAGATCATCGAAATAATAAAGATGTAATATCTTATAATAAATATTCATATATGTTGAATAATACTAATTGATCTAATTGATTCTAATTATACTCTAACAATTATATTCAGGTAATTGATATACATAATATTAAATTATGTAATACTTAAATATTTAATCAAATCAATTAGTTGATATAATTAATCCACGTAGTGAATTATATTTAATAAATTAAAAAAAATAAATTAAGAAACACTCTCTTAAAAATATCTCACATTAACTTTATCATTAATTGCAAAAACTCAATTTTTATATAATAAATAAATATCACGACCCATAGAATAGTATTACTAAATAAACACTAAATTAATGCAATAATAAAAGAAAATACTAAATTAATGTATAAATATCAACTTAATTTTACACTTCTACTATCCCTATTACTAAATTAAGTCAAACGTATAAATATCAAATTTATTTTATTATATATATATAATGTTGTGTTTGGGACTTTCTGTTGTTTCCTTAAATAATTTATGGGTGGAAAGCCTATATATGAGTGTGTGTGAATCTGGTCGTCACAAAAATTTAGGTGTATTTTGCTTGCACTATTAGCAAGGATGAAAACTCAATTTTTTTTTATATTTTCACTGGCACAATTATAAAAACATTTTAAATTTTGTTTTTATAGTAAATAATCTTTTTTAATCATCATCAAACATTTAAATGCCGACAAAAGTAATAATAAATGATTAAAATTAATTTTATGTTGTGATAAGTTTAAAAATCTGGAATGTGAATGGCCATTTATAGACGGCTAGTTTTTCCTATGAAAAAGTGATGCTCTCAAACCAAATTAACATTAAATAAAATTTGAAATATTCAATACTTTACCTCTATAAATAATGAGGTATGAGACAATAAACATACAGCAACAAGCAATAATAAAACAATAATAATTTCCTCTCTTTTGAACAATATCTCTCTTTTACTATAATATATATCTCTCTCACTTTTATATATATATATATATTAAGTAAACACATATATGAATCATTTTTAGTGAGCTAATTATATTAATACTAGATTTTCTATTTATAATTTCTTATTTTATATTTATTATATCTTCCTTAATTATTTATTTTACAACACGTTATCAGCACGAGACTCTGATCAAATTTTTAGGAAGACTCAAGTAACAAATTTTCATTATGTCGAAACTCTCTCATCTTGAATTCAATGCTCTTGATATATCTGGAAACAATTATTTATCATGGATATTAGATGCTGAAATCCATCTCGATTCAATAGATCTTGGAGATACCATTAAGGCTGAAAATAATGCATCCCAGAAGGATAAAGTCAAAGCCATGATTTTTCTTCGTCCTCATCTTGACGAATGATTGAAAAATAAATATCTCACATTAAAAGATCCTGCATATCTTTGGAAAGACCTTGAAGAAAGGTATAATCATTAGAAAATGGTGATACTTCCTCAAACTCGATATGAATGGACGCATTTGTGTTTACAAGATTTTAAATCCATAAATGAATATAATTATGAAATGTTTCGAATCACCTCACGAATGAAATTATGTGGAGAAAAGATCACTGATCATGATATGTTGGAGAAAACTTTCTCAACCTTTCATACCTCGAATGTGCTCCTGCAGCAGCAGTATCGAGAAAAAGGGTTTAAAAAATATTCTGAATTAATTTCTTGCCTTCTTGTTGCTGAACGCAACAATGAGTTGCTATTGAAAAATCATGAAGCGCGCTCAGCTGGCGCCGCCCCATTTCCTGAAGTAAATGCGGCAAATTATCCCAGAAGAGGTAAATGACAAGCTTTTAATAACAAGAAAATTATGGAAGGAAAATGAATTATATTCAAAAGAGAGGATCTCACCAGAAGTGGGATAAAGAAAGAAATATCGGGCAGAATAAATCAACAGAGGATAAGTGTTTCCGTTGTGGTGGAAAGAGCCATTGGTCACGTACCTGTCATACTCTAAGGCACCTAGTCGATCTTTACCAGGCATCTTTGAAAAAGGACGACAAGGGAAAAGAATTGAATTTCGTTTCAAATGATGCTGAAAATTCCACCACTCATTATGATGTATCTGATTTCTTTGAGGATCCTGAAGGAAATATTGGTCATTTGATCAATGATGGAATAATTTAATGTGTGAGATTGTTAAGTATTCATGTAAATAAATAATGTAAAGAACTTATTGTTAAGTTTTATTTTCTATGTATTTAAGTTTCAAATATGATGAAATATTAATGTTTATGAATTTTGAAATCATTAAATATGTCATGTTTTAAAATAAAATTTTAGTATATGACATTATTTTTATGTGCAGTATTTCTTAGAAAAATAATTCCGATCAATTATTTAATTTAACTGTGCATACTACTCATTTTATTATTATTTGTCTTTGAAGAGAATGTCAAGGATATGTAATGAAGATGTATGCCTTGCGGATAGTGCAAGTTCGCACACCATTCTCAAAAGTAATATATATTTTACCCATCTTGTGCCAAAAGAAGAATGTGTTAATACTATTATTGGCTCAGACAATGTGATTGAAGGTTCCGGAAGAGTTATAATTTTGTTTCCCGGAGGAACAAAATTCATAATAAATAATGCACTGTTGTCTACCAAGTCTCGAAGAAACTTGTTGAGCTTTAAAGATATTCGCCGAAATGGATATCATTTTGAGACTATGAATGAGGAAAGTCATGAGTATTTATGTATCATAACTCATGATTTAAATAAGAAAGTTATATTAGAAAAATTACCCTCACTTTCATCTGGGTTATATTATACCAAGATTAGTGCAATTGAATCACATGCCACTGTAAACAAAAAATTTACTAGTCCAAATGAATTCATAACTTGGCACGACCGATTGGGTCATCCGGGAATAACCATGATGAGGAGAATAATTAAAAACTCTCATGGACATTTACTAAAGAACCAGAAGATTCTTAAATCTAGTAATTTTGTTGTGCTACATGTTCTCAAGGAAAGTTAATTTTAAGGCCATCACCAGTAAAGATTGGATTTGAGTCCTCTGAATTCCTAGAAAAGATTCAAGGTGATATATGTGGACCTATTCTTTCACCATGTGGATCTTTTAGATATTTTATGGTTCTAATAGGCGCATCTTCGAGATGGTCACATGTGTTCTTATTATCTTCTCGCAACCTGGCATTTGCGAGATTACTGGCTCAAATTATTCGATTAAAAGCACAATTTCCAGAAAATCCAATCAAAGTAATTCATCTTGATAATGCTGGTGAATTTACTTCCCAAACTTTTGATGCTTATTGTATGGCTAATGGAATAAGTGTTGAACATCCAGTAGCTTATGTTCACACACAAAATGGGTTAGCAGAATCGCTTATTAAATGCCTCCAACTAATTGCTAAACCCTTGCTTATGAGAACAAATCTCCCAACTTTGATTTTGGGGCATGCTATTTTACATGCCGCAGCACTTACTTGTTTGAGGCCAACAAGTTATCATCAGTTCTCTCCTATGCAATTAGCTTTTGGCCAGCAGCCAAATGTTTCCCATTTAAGAATATTCGGGTGTGCGATATATGTTCCCATTACACCACCTAATCGCACCAAAATGGGACCCCAAAGAAAATTGGGGATATATGTTGGATATGATTCTCTCTCTATAGTGAGGTATCTTGAGATACAGACTGGAGATGTATTTAAAACCCGGTTTACGGATTGTCATTTTGATGAATCAAAATTTCTAACATTAGGGGAAGAGAATAAGCTTCCTGAAAAGGAACTTAATTGGAATGCATCATCGTTGATGCATTTAGATCCTCGATCAGGGCAATGTGAACTAGAAGTTCAAAAGATTATACATTTGCAAAGAATAGCAAATGAATTTCTTGATGTATTTTCCGATACAAAGAGGATAACCAAATCTTATATACCAGCGAAAAATGTCCCAATTCAAATTGATGTCCCAGTAGGACAAGTAGCCACTGAAGCAAATTCATGCCAGAAGCGTGGCAGGCTTGTCGGTTCCAAAGACAAAAATCTTCGAAAGAGAAAAGAGGTAAATACTATTCCTATTGAAAAAGAGATAGTAGAGACACTTGCAGTTGTCCAAAATTCTGATTTAACGCCAGAAGACGTTCATGTACCTGAAAATTGTGAAAATGACGAGATCTCGATAAATTATGTCTTTACAGGAGAGAAATGGGACCGAAATAAGACAATTGTCAACGAAATATTTGCATATAATGTGGCATTAAATATCATGCATGAAAGTAAGGATCTTAAGCCAAGATCAGTTGAAGAATGTCGACAAAGAAATGATTAGCCAAAATGGAAAGAAGCCATGAAGGCTAAATTAGACTCACTTGCAAAATGTGAAGTCTTCGGACTTGTAGTCCGTACACCAGAGGATGTAAAACCTGTTGGATACAGGTGGGTATTTGTGAGAAAAAAATGAGAAAAATGAAGTTGTGCGCTACAAAGCCCGACTTGTGGCACAAGGTTTTTCACAGAGACCCGGTATAGATTATGAAGAAATGTATTCCCCTGTAGTGGATGCGATAACATTGCGTTATTTGGTCAGTTTATCTGCATATCATAAACTACATATGCATTTAATAGATGTGGTAACAGCCTATTTATACGGCTCATTAGATCGGGATATCTATATGAAAGTTCCTGAATGACTAAAGATATCTAAACCATCCAATGAATATTCGCAAGGGTTATACTCATTCAAATTGCAAATATCTTTATATGGTCTAAAGCAATCTGGACGAATGTGGTATAATCGTCTTACTGAGTATTTGGCCAAAAACGGTTTCAAGAATGATGATATATGCCCGTGTGTTTTCATAAAGAAAACTGCATCTGGATTCATTGTAATTGCTGTGTACGTTGATGATTTAAATATCATTGGGACTCTTGAAGAGATTCCAACAATTATAAAAACTCTAAAAGAAGAGTTTGAGATAAAAGATCTTGGAAAGACTAAATTTTGTCTCGGCCTGCAGATCAAGCATATAAAAGACGGGATCTTCATTCATCAAACAACATACACAGAAAAGATCCAAAAAAATTTTATATGGATAAGTCACATCCCTTGAGTACCCCAATGATCGTAAGATATTTGGATGTGAAAAATGATCAATTTCGCCCTAAAGAAGAAAATGAAGATATTCTTGGTCCTGAAGTACCATATCTTAGTGCCATTGGAGCGCTAATGTATCTTGCTAATAATATGCGACCCGATATATCATTTGCTATGAATTTACTAGCAAGATATAGTTCCTCTCCAACCAGAAGACATTGGAGTGGAATCAAACAAAATTTTCAATATCTTCATGGGACGGTTGATATGGGATTGTTTTATCCCTATGGATCTAAGTCACAACTAGTTGGCTATGCAGATGCCGGATACTTGTCTGATCCACATAAAGGAAGATCTCAAACAGGATACCTGTTCACATATGGTGGTACAGCTATATCTTGGAGGTCCATGAAATAGACGATTGCTGCAACATCCTCTAATGATGCTGAAATACTGACGATTCATGAAGCTAGTCGCGACTATTTTTGGCTGAGGAGTCTAATTCAATATATTCTATCATCATGTGGACTGATTGATCATAAGATAGCTCCAACTATCATGTTTGAAGATAATACAACATGCATTGTTCAACTTAAGGGTGGATACATCAAAGGTGATAGAACAAAGCATATTTCTCCCAAATTCTTCTTCACTCATGATCTTCAAAATCAAGGGACAATTGATGTCCAACAGATCCACTCAAGTGACAATCTGGCAAATTTATTTACAAAGTCACTCCCAAAATTCTCCTTTGAAAGATTGGTACATGAGATTGGGATGCGCCAATTTCGAGACATTAAATGATGTCGGCAAGAGGGGGAGACTGTATTCTTTTTTCCTTGGTCAGGTTTTTTTCCATTGGGTTTTTCTTGATAAGGTTTTTAATGAGGCAGTCCCCATCACAAAGGATATTGTACTCTTTTTCCTTCACTAAGGTTTTTCCCACAGGATTTTCCTTTAGTAAGGTTTTAATGAGGCAATAATTCTAAATGGTTATCCAAAGGGGAGTATTGTGATAAGTTCAAAAATGTGGAATGTGGATGACCATTCATGGGCGACTGTTTTTCTATGAAGAAGTGATGCTCCCAAGCCAAATTGACATTAAATAAAGTTTGAAATATTCAATGCTTTACCTCTATAAATAGTGAGGTATGAGACAATAAATGTACAGCAACAAGCAATAATAAAACAATAATAATTCCCTCTCTCTTGAACAATATCTCTCTCTTTTACTATAATATATCTCTCTCTCACTTTTATATATATACATATTACTTCATACAATATTAAGGAAACACATATATGAATCATTTTTAGTGAGCTAATTATATTAATACTAGATTTTCTATTTACAATTTCTTATTTTATATTTATTATATTTTCCTTAATTATTTATTTTACAATATTTTATACCTATAAAAATAAATTTTATTCGATAACACTATTCAAGTTATAAAATTTATAGTTAATTCGGTTAATTTTTGCTTTAAAATTATCAAATTAACCTTTTATCATGTTTCTAATTTTAATCATTCAACCTCTTTCATAATTAGAAACAAAATCAATCCTAAATCATGAAAAATTTTACCAAAATCTAAATCAGAATCAGAATTACTTTTAAACTATAGAAAGTAGAATTGCACCTTAACAATAATATCAAAAATCTAATAATTATTTTCTCCATAGATCTATAGAATTTGTCCCACATCTCGCCACATCTCATTCTCCAAATCAACAATGTCTTTATCAAGTTAAGCAGTAAAAGTATTCTCGTTTGATGGCGGCGGCGGTCATGATCCCCTTCGTTGTTGTCCTCTTCTATTCCCCTTCTTCTTTTTCCCTTTTCTTCCATTCCTCTTTGTCTCTTCTTCAATCTATCTATCCTTTTATTGTCTTCTCTTTCTTTCTCTTTACTGAGGTGGTGATAGCGGCTCCCAATCTCACCGGCATCACCCTTCCTCTCTTCTTTTTCCCTTCTTCCTCTATTTTCTTTATTTTTTTCTTCTTCTTTGTGTTCGATGAATTTCAAAAGACTAGAGTAAAAGAAAAAAAAAAACAAGAAATTGAGAAAGATAAAAAAGAAAAAAAGAACAAAACTAAGCCAAATGAAGAGATATAAGCAAATCAAAACACTTTTTTGTTCAAACCATGTTCTACAATATGTTTTCTATTGTATTTATTGTTATACTTGTTGATGCTTCATATTTTTTGAAAAAAGAATTATTTTTTTTCTAAAAAATTATTAGTTGTTTATGAAGCAGCAATAATTAGAAAGAATTGGAAGAAAAATTTTGGCAATAATTTTTTTTTTTCTGGGCATTTTTCTTTTTTTTTTAAAATCAAGAGGTTTAAGAGAAAGTGATTGATGATAAAGATAAAAAGGTAATTTAGAAATTTAATATATTTTTTAATAGGATATTTTTGTCTAATAAAATTTATTTTTTATGCGTATCAAGTTAGTTTAATTTTTTCGTGCGTTTAAATTTTTATGGTTGAAAATTATTATTTTTTTCAAAGTTAAAAGTGAAATTCGAACTCGAGATCTCTAAGTGAAAAAGATAAATTATGCTATTTGAACTATAACGCTTATAGTTGAAAATTATTATTCACTCTTTGTTTTCGCAATCCATAACTACGAAAATACAACTAAATATACAAATTAGTAAATTTCTATGACCTTATTTAAATTGGTAAATATGATTTTTTTAAATAAAAAGCTCACTTATACAATCTATTTTTTCTTTTTCACTTTGTAACAAGTTTCAATAGTTTTTTTCTCTTCTTTTTTATAATGTGAAAATAGAGAGTGCCATGGATATATATATATCACTACAAGAAAATAAGCTTTCTGCCACGCTTTAAAAGCGTACCGAAAAGTGCAAAAAAACGTACCGCTAGCTTTTCGTCACGCTTTTTGAGCTATCGGCACGCTTTTGAAAGGGTCACATCTGCCAGCGTGCCGGTTGCTCTATCGCCACGCTTTTGTGAATCTATCGGCACGCTCTTTTTGTTGGCACGCTTTCATCTCTTGCCACGCTTAAAAAGCGTGGCCATAGGTCTTAACCTATAGGTACGCTTAAAAAGCGTACCAAAAAGTGCACATATCGCCACACTTTTAAAACGTCCCAGAATATTAGTTTTGGGTACTCTTTAAAAGCGTACCAATAGAAAAAGATATAACTACACTTTTTAAAGCGTGACAATATCCAGTGATATGGCCACGCTTTAAAAACGTGGCAATAGCCTTGTAAAATTAAAAAAAACTATTTTTCTTATTTTTACCTTCACTGCAAAATATAAATTTTCAATCCTTTTTTATTACCAAACCAAGAAATATAGTATGCAATTTTTAGTCAAACAATAATTAGTGACATAATTTTTTCAATAATTATTTTATACATTAAAACACTAATACTCAATACAAAATAAATCTCAAGTTCAAATTCCAAAACTAGAAACTTAAAAAAAATAACTTAAATTCTATTTCCTTTGCTGTTCCTCCTTCCTTTAGCCCTCTTAAACCTCCTTCCCTTAGATCATACAAGAGACCCTCTGGCAAGAAGATCCTTCTGTCAGGACCTGTCACCAAATGGAAGCAATGATCAGAAACTAGTTTCCTACCTTGAATTGTAAACTAGAGTATATAAAAAAAACTGTTAGTTCATTACAAGAACTTAATTAGGACTAATTAGGAGATTATAGGCTATAGCAATAAGTTACCCTCCTCTTACTGCTAAGTCAAACTTTGTTAGCTACTTTGGTTCTCTCAGTTTATTTACAAGCAACAATAAGTTACTTTGCCTTCTGTTGGCTTTCCCATGCAACGATTTTGGCTTCCTCTTTCTGAATCCTGCAATGAAATAGAAGTTCATCGGAAAACACACAATCAGAACAACTAAATTATATGTCTCTAGTTCATTGAATGATACGAACATAACAATGATGACATACTTGGTTATGTCCATGGTGGACTTTGCAATATCTGAACATGAAGTTTGGATTTCACTATTACTTTCTTGAAAGGAGGTGAGCTTTGTTGCATGACCTTTAGGCCACCTAATAACAGTGGCCTCACTATCAACCTCAACATCTCTAATCTCTAATTTGCTATTTTTCTATTTTCTAAAAAAATGCAGATGCTTTAGCACATTAGTTAAAACAGCAGAAAACAGCAGAAATCATCCAATAAAAAGCAAGAGCTAACCACTAATCAATTCAATAAAACAGCATAAAACATTCAATAATCATCTAATTTTCTTGTTTACAAATTAAACAGAAGCACAGCAAGAGCTCATCACTAATCAATAGAACATTCACTTACCCTAATGCTAAAGCACCAGACCACTGAAGCAAGAATCCAAGAATTGCCGAGCCAAATAAAATTTCAGCAATCAATTTAACTCTCACCAAGTAAGGAGGATCTGCCACTACTATTTTGAAGGAATGCTTCAACTCCAGTGGCAACTCCTCAGGGTGATTGTGGTCATAAAATGTGTAATCACATCCGTACTACTCAAAACGTTTGTCATACTCAAAAAGTTGTGCAGGAACATTAGGATCCATGTTCTGAAGATTCAAGAAAGGAAAATTTTTTAAATATCTGACAAAGCAAAAACAAGAACTCAGAAATGACATCAAACAAATTAAAAAAACTCAACAAACCAACGATAATATATAGCTTTCAATGCAAGAATACTGTAGGAACCAGGGTCTAATAATGCCTTCTAATAATTAGTTAAGCTTAAGCTTAAACACTTTTGCTTTATACCATGCTCAAAACATTACCAGGTCCTGGTTGGTGTGAGTTGAAACACTACAAGTTTTACTATCTCTTTGTTGTATAGATCAATGTCTTGTCCTAATCATAATTTGAGGATAATTCTTTAAAAAACAAATGTCCCACATAGAAAACAAACAAAGAAACCATGTATGACTGTGTACAAAACTGTCTACAAGATCAAATAATGACTTGAATGCCAAAATTTTATTACACTTACAGTAACAAGACTATAGTTATCTCGAAGATGTTCACTGAATGCCAACATTAATGCTGTTGTCCTGCATTACCAAATCAGAACCAAAATTCAGAATAAGAAATCGGTTCGGAAACAACATTCAAAACAAGCAAAACCCAAAACAAAAAATTAGAACCGGCAACAAATAATAATAACAAAGAAATCAGAATAAAAAAATAATAACAACAAAGAACAAATAATTAGATCCAAAAAAATTAGAACAAATAATTAAAATTAAAAAAAGGTTGAAATTCAACAACTAACTGCAAATAAGAAAAATAGATGCAGAGTTTCAGAGAGCTGGGTGAAGGATGTAGAGGAATACGACTGTTTATTGCATTGTACCGCGGAGGAAGATAGCGGCTGCAAGATCCACGGAGGACGACGGGCGACGGGTGAGTTTCGAGGAGGACAACGGGCGACGGCTTCGGAGTGCGACTTCGAGTGACGGGCGAGTTCCGCGGAGGACTACGGGCGACGGCCGGTGTGACTGCGAGGGAAGGAATGGGTGAGCCAGGGACTGCAACGGTGGAGGGGATGAGGCGAGCAGGGAGAGGCGAGCAGAACCACGACAGAGAGAGGCGAGCAGAACCACGACAGAGAGAGGCGAGCAGAACCGCGACAGAGAGAGGCGAGCAGCACGACGACCAGAACGGCGAGAAGGACAGCAAGAGGAATGGCGAGCTGGCTAACACAACGACGAACCAGTGAGATAGATGGCGGCGTGATGGAGGTTAGGGTTTTCTGGGTGCGATGAAGGGTTGGGTTCCAGAAGGCTGGGTTCCAGAAGCTGAAGATGAGGCTGGGTTCCAGTGATGAAGATGACGATGGACGCCGAAGGAAGCTGCTGGGTTCGAGAGTGAAGATGAAGTGACGGCGCAATATGGTTTGAAAGGGAATTTTAAGGTTAAAAAGATTTTAGGGTTTGAAAGGGAATTATTTAACTCTATTCTAACTTTTATCAAAACCGAAGAAATCAAGAAATTCAAATGATAACATTTAAAGTTTTAATTCATACTTTGATATCAAATTTAGTTTAAATATGAATATTGAGTTTACATTAAATATTTTTTATTCTAAATTATAATTTGTTATATTTTTTAAGAATATTAAATAACTAATTATTAATACAATGTACCAACTGTAAAATTAATCAAATTATCTTAAACTAATTTTGTTAAGTATAATTTGGTAACATAAGAATTAGGTGTACTCTAACAAAGTTATGTGATTTAAAAATAAACAAATTATAAAAAAATACACATTTTGTAATGAAAAAAAAAGATACTGGAAAAAGAAGAAAAAATATTAAATGGTGAAAAAAATAAAATCACAAGTCATCTTAAAATTTAGGATTAAAAATAAGTTAAGTGTGAAAATTTGAAAAGTTATCATTTAGGGTTAAAATTTGAAAACTTAGGAAAAAAAGTTAAGTATGAAAAAAAATAAGTGGGAAACTAAATTTTAGGGGAGAGAACTCTATCGGCACGTTTTTTTACGGTGCCAAAATAAATACACTATAACCACGCTTATCAAGCGTACCGATTTCTTTCTATGGCCACGCTTTTTAAGCGTGACAAAAAAACGGGTGGCCAAATTTTTAATCAGTGGCCACCCACTGTAAAAGCGTGCCAATTTCTCTCTATCGCTACGCTTTTCAAGCGTGGCAGTAAAAAAGCGTAGCCAAATTTTAAGTAAGTGGGCACCCTCGTAAAAGCGTGCCGATTTCCCTCTATGGCCACGCTTGAAAAGCGTGGCAAAAAAAAGCGTGGCCAAATCACAAATCAGTGGCCACCCTCGTAAAAGCGTGGCCATAGACCACTTTTCGGCACGCTTTAAAAGCGTGGCAAGAAAAAAGTGTGCCGACAGGCCTTTTTTCTTGTAGTATATATATATATATATATATATTGGTGACGGTCATGAAGAGCCTTTGAAGCTTGTAATATTTACTTGTTATATAAATTATTAGTTTTACTATACTTTTAAATGCTTTTGTTAACTAAATCTAATTAAGTTAACCTAAATTTAATAAAATTACTTACGCAACGTAAAATATATCTTTTTCTTTGTGTATTTTTTTTTTATTATTGTTTGTTTTTATTGTTAGTACTACTGTTATATTTTTTATTTCTTCTTCTTCTTCTGGTGTTATTGCAATACTTTTGAATTATGAATTTATCAGTAGATAATGATGATGTTAGTGGAAATTTTGAATTTACAGAATTTATCATAAAAATAAAAATGTACAAAGATATTGAAAAAGAGTGCAATATAAATTTGATTTGATTGAACTTGATTAAAAAAAAAAATTGATTGTCTAGCATTTATAATTATTAAAGTAGGTAGTGTGAGAAAATGGTTGTATGCATCTTAAATTTTTGTACTTTCGATTTTAAGTTTTAAAACCTTAATAATACAAAAGCATGCAAGAAATCCATTAATGACCTCATCCTCCCTCTCCCGCCTCTATCTCTTGACCATGTATTCAACATATCTCTTGACGCACAGCTAATAAATCGACATAAACAGAAACAAAAGCAAGCAATACCCCAAAGGCCCAAACTAAACAAAGCAAAATCTAAACATCCTTACGAACTAGCTATAAGGAAGATCAGAATATCGATATTAAAAAAACAAAATACAAACAATACTCCAGACCAAGGACACCAATAAAACCTATTACACTTAATTGTTGAACTTTATGCATTCAATTCTTATATTAAGATTCTAATATCTAACTCTGCGTCACTCTCTGCCTTCTTCTGATACTTGTGATTAAACTAAAATCTTTCGTGGCATATTGGCAGTTCTCCTATCCAAATTCTGCCTAATGTAATCGACAGCAGCCTAATCACTGCTACAAGTCAGATTGAGTTGTGATCCTATTTTCCAAATTTTGGTAGCTTTATTTTCAGGTTTATCATCTTCACCTTCATTAGGTATCTCTCCTTCTGTATCTGTCTTGTTTCTCTTCTTCCTAGTTCCTTTTCTTTTGTCCTTTTTCGTTCTTCTCCTCCTTTTTGTGTATTTCTTTTTCTTGTTACATTGCTTCTAATTAGACCATGTTTCTTTAACAACTCCCCTTTTTTATTATCTGTTCTTATTTTTCTATATTTTGGTCGTGCTAATTGACATTTTTTTTCCCTTCACATTACACTTCCTAACACTTCTCATCTTCACTTATGTTGGTATTTTCTTTCCTAGACTAAGCTAAGCTAAAACGTTTCTTATTATATCTTCAAAACGCTGTGAAAATAAAGGGTCAGAGACATACATTTTCTTTCTAATCAAGAGTCTCATTGTTATTTATTTCATCGTTCACTAGAGTTTCCTTGATTGGGCCATATTGGAAACCCACTGCAACGGTTCACCTCAATGCTCTCATCGGCCAGGTGCTTCTTTTTCTTCAGCTTCTTCTATCCTTTTCTCCATTATCCTAGTTGGGTACTTCAAAATTTTCAATCTTTGACTTTTTATTCTATGTGATTTTACTACTTAGTGTGTGTTTGGATTACAACTGAAGTTTGAATAAAATTGATTTTACAAACTTAATTTTGATAAGAGCAATGCTAGGGAATCAAAATGGTATTAGCCAAAAACCAGCTAAATACTTTTGGGTGAATCCAAAATCTCTACGAGTTAATATATATGATGTTTCTTCTGCTAAGTATCAGAATGTTTCTTTTTTATATTAAATGGATGTTCTTTTATATATATTTCAAATTTTTTTGTATTGCAAATGTGAATGTCTCTATTTCTTTAAGAATTTCATATTTATTTTTTAAATTTTATAGATATTTAATTATTTTTGCTAAAATATAATTAGATGTTTCTTTTGTTAAGTATTAGGATGTTTTTTTATATTAAATAAATATTTTTTTATAATTTTGTAATGGTGTAGTTTGCAGTCTCTTTAATCATCAAAATGACACCTAATATCCCAAAACACAGAGCAACATCTTCATATAAACAATGAAATCAGCTTTCTCCTAAATATTGCAAACAAAATTATCAACTGTCTCCTGGCCCAAGTAGTTAGCACCGTCCAGCCAATTGGACCTCAGGATCCCAACCTCCGCTGGAACACGTCGCAAATGTTTTTAAACCATACGGTGGTCTCTAAGATAAAATTTTTAATCCTTCTAAATTGCTACAAGAAAGAGAAAAAATGTTTTTAAACCATACGGTGGTCTCCAAATAAAAACAAAGTAAATGAAGCATGTTGTACCTTTTCAATTTGATCAAATTCATCTAGTTGATTAAGCAACTCCATCAATGTTTTCTTAATCTTACGATCAGTAGTGCGCCCGCATTGGTAGTGAGAGAGAAGTCGGTGTGTGTGATTGTTGGAGGTGGGTAGGTTAATGTGAGAGAAAAGAGGAAGGCTTTTATAAGTTTTAATTAGGTTTACTTAATTAATTTTAAATTTTTTAAATTTTGAATTTCTTAAATCTAAAATTAATTATTAATATAAATTAATGTGGTTTTATTTAGTTTTTGGCTAGTAACCTTTTGGTTCTAAATACTTTTTCTTTTGATAAAAAGTAAGTTTGTGTTAAGTGATTTATGTTTGGCAATATTTATATCAAAATGGATTATAGTAAAATAAATGTTGTTTGGATTACACTACTCAAAATCACTTTTAAATACAAAATTATTAAAATAGACATCAATTTAAATAATTTTTGTATATTATTTTATCATTTTAATTTAGATATTTGAATAGATCTTATTAATTAATTCTATAATAAAATTAATATTTATACACTAAAATAAAAATAATATATAAAAATTGGCAAAATATACTTTTAATTAAAATTAACAAAATATAAATTTTAGAGAGTACTAAGAATAATAAAAAAATTAAATATTTACTTTGATAGTAATTGAAATAAATCAAAAAAATTTTTATAATTTTTTTATATAATATATTTTTAGTACTTTTTTTAGTATGCTATAATCTTTTATTATTATTATTATTTACAATTAATTTTTGTTTAATTTACTTTTTTAATAGGATCAATAAATTATATTATAAAGAAATAATAAAAATAATACAAAAAAATTACAATTACAAAAGTGTATAATATTAAATAAATAATTAATAAAAATAGTAAATAATAGAAAAAGATAGTTTATATAAACAAAAATAATATAAATAATACAATAGTATGTATAAAGGATAAAGTTGGTAAAAAATAAATAAAGATGGAGTATTGATGGCTAAAAGTCTGTTGGTGAAACGCAGAAGTTTAAAATTGTTGTTTCTTTAAAACGTGGTTTTGAATGCAACCAAAAGTTTGCCAAACCAAAAATTGAAGTACAACATTGCATAAGCAATACCTTACCCCCTAGCAACAAATAATTTGAGTCCAGACGTCCCAACAACACATCAATTATAGCATCATTTGTAGAATAATTATCCAATGTAATAGTTGATAATTTTCTATCTAAGTTCCACTCTAACAAAACTTTCATTAATGCATTAGAGAGAACTTCACTTGAATGAAGAGTAGGAACATAAGTAAAGTTGAAAATTATTATAAATATATTAGATAAAAAAATATCACAAGTACATCAAGCATTAGAAAGCATATCTTATACTAGAAGCAAAGTTTAAGGTATTACCTCAATACTAGCATTTGCAAATTTCATAAACTATCAATGTAGTGTGCTGTAATAACCATGTATCCTTTTTTCTGATTGGAAGTCCACATGTGAGTTGTAATAGCCACTCGACTATCATTTGCATCCATCATCTTATTTATGTTAAGCTTCTCCACTTCGTACATTTCAAAGATATCCTTCTTGATTGTGTTTCGGCTTGGCATCTTAAACGTTGGTTGCATTGAAGTAAACACTTCTCTTGTTGCAACATGATCCACATATGACAAAGGATACTCGTGCATACAAATGGACTTGGCAATCAATTTTCTTGTGTGAGATACATCAAATATAAAAGCATCTGAACTATTCTTTCCATGTCTTTGAAGAGATTCGTCAATTGTTGATTGTCTTAAATTTGTTAATTTTATTCTCTTCCAATAATAGAGCACATGTTTCTTCAAATTTATATTCCCATTTCTTGGATTGGTACCAAGAACAGACTTACAGTAGTTGTACTTTGCCTTCCACTCTTTTCCCTCTTTATATCTACTAAAATATTGCCAATAAAAATATTTCAATAAAGATTTGTTACTATTTTCATTCGAGACAGACTCGTCTAGAACAAAATTAGCAGTTTCTTCAATAGGAATTTTTTCTTGTTGTTCTTGAGCTACTACATCCATGTTGATACTATCCATTATTGCGTACACAACAGTAAAATAAATAATTAACATTAAAAATTCAAACATGCTAAAAAATCATTAAGATTTCGAAAAGCCACCATAGAAGTCACAAATTTCTCATTCAATTTCTCTTTCAATTCTATGACAGTACACACAAATTCACCTAACATGGCTTTAAATTAAAATTAACTCAAAGAATTGTTCAACAAGACTAGCTACTATAGTACGTAGGGATGGCAAGCGGGGAAGTCCGCCCCGCCCCGCCCCGCCTAATTAGACGGTCCTAGAATCCTAGCCCGCCCCGCCTAACTGCGGGCTGGCGGGCTAAACCTGCCAAAGCTCCTTTTTTTTTTTTTACTATTAACTACTAAGTAATATATATAATTTCACAACCATATTAATAAATTTATAATTTCTAATGGCATAAAAAATTATATTTTTTATATTTACAAACATTAAAGTCTTTGTAATTATAAATATCTAATAAATATAATTATAAACCAAATTTTCATTCAAAATATAAGTATAAATATTCTCTCCAAAGCAAAATAAACATAATCCAAAACATAATTATAAATATTGTCTCCAAAATAACATAAACATAATTCAAAACACTCAATTTTTATCTTCATACTCTTGTAAGTTAGGTTGGGGGAAGTTAGGTTTTAGGAAAAAAATTGCAAAAATATCCCCTCACTAAAAAAAACCTTAGCCCGGCGGGGAAGCCCGCCCCGCCCCGCCAAAGCCCGCCAAAACCCGCGGTTTAAGCGGTGTGGGTTAGGCGGGCTTTTGCTATTTGGCGGTCCCGATTTTTCAGCCCAGCCCGCCTTTTTTGGCGGGTTACGCGTGCTGACCCAGAGGATTTAGGCCCGTTTGCCACCCCTAATAATACATAGTTCCCCTTTTTAACTAGGCAATGCATATTCTACCTATAAAACATTGATCATATCAATAAGTATCTAGACTTTCCACTTCTATCAAGTGTATATGTACAATATTTCTTCCCATTACATTAAAAAAGGATTAAAAAACTAAAAAACAACAGTTAGATATTGCCTACAGTGCTTCAACTAATATACCAATATCCAATTTAAATAACTATGACCAAATAATTCAGCAGCATCCAAAATGTCTCAATAGCCAAAACTATTATAGATATCTAATTGCATGGACCGGAAAATAGACAATATATGCATGCAAAACTCGCCATCAGTATAATTATTATGATTGATACATATATATTTAAACGAATTTAAAGAAGATTAGAAGATGATGACCATCTTGAAAGAAGACAGCAGATATATTGAATTATTGTTATTTTTACACTGATATACACAGATGCTATATATCTATTAATATTATACACGTTTTGTTTTCGGATCTTTTTAAGATTATGTGAACAGGAAGCAATTGCAAAAGGCCTTTGTTGCTTATGAGTGATGACTAACTAAGTTAGTAGGAGACCATAATAATGCAAGAGTTTAAATTTAAAAAAATGGAAAAAAATGGATAAAAATCAATCATGGCCTCATAAGCACAGAGTTGAAGGAAGAACCAACTAGTCAAAAAAATACTAACAGAAACAGAAAAAGTATGAACCCTAGAACTAGAACTATAATCTTTTGAATACAGAGAAGGAGCAAAAGTTTCAGATTCAAACGTAAAGTAAAGCCCCAATTTTTACAGATTCAAACGTAAAGTAAAGTCCCAATTTTCATGTCCAATCAACTAAACAAATCAACATGATGAACACGAAATTTACAAGAACTAAACATTACATGAAGAACAAATAAGCATTCTAAAAAATACCAAGAAGAGCACGCAGCAGTAGCGTAAAGAGGAGAGAAGGTCACGAATAAGTGGCGTTGCGAGGAGAGCACAGAGGAGGAAGAAGAGTGGCAGCAATCGAGGAACGAGGAAGGAGAGTTGGGGCTTGCGGTGAGACACTGAGGCTTAAGGATTTGGGAAGAAACGGCGCTCCCAGCCTCCCACTTAGTCTTAGGGTTTCTGATTTCTGAATCATGAATTATATATGATTTTTATTTTTGTTTAATTTTTATTTTATGTTAATTTCATAAATATACAAATGCAATATATTACCAAAGTAAGTAGTTAGCTTAGTGGTTACTTACTTGCTGCACATGGAGAAAGTTGAGGGTTCAACTCTCACCTCCTTCACCATACCTTACTCGCAGGCCTATCCGGACTGCACTCTATTCTATTTGCAGCGGGTTAGGCCGGGGTAACCCGGGATAAATTTATTTTGAATAAACTTGTTTAATAGGTCTCATGTCAAGTTAGGCTTTTGAATAGCCCAGATCTAGGTTAGAAAAAAAAAAAAATAAGTGAAAGGCCAGACTAAATTATATGACCCAAACTCGATAGTCCATTCACCACTTGGAAAAAAGAAAGTAGAATTCGCACAAGGTACCCAGTATCTCAAGTTACAAGCGAATTCGACGATTTTACAACGAAAAAAAGCTCACGTTCTAAAACACAAGTTACAATCCTTGAACAAGAAAAATAAAAATAAATAAATAAATAAAAGAGTTACAATCAAGAATCACTGAAATCCAATTTGTATACTTAGAGACATAGACAAGGGCTAAAGACTGGTATCCAAAGTGATTAATCATGATTCTACTACAAACAGAAGAGATAGAACAAATTAAAGTGTCACAATTAAAGAATTGATAAACCTAAGAATGCTATAAGGATGAACACCCTTGATAATAATATAAATTGAGATGGCCTTCCTCTCTGGGCTGTTGACCATATTGGGTTGGATTATTGATGTTAATTTTGGGGAGTAGAATTGTGTTTGATGATAAATATTTTGGACTTTTTATTAGTTGAATGGTTGAAATTTTAGGATTTTCTAGATTAAAATTTTACAAATTAATAAAGAGAAGAAAAAAAAAAACAAATAAAAAATCAAGAGAAATAATTACATAAAATAAAGAGTACATAACATATAAAACACATGTTAATTAGTCACGGATTCAAAAATGTTAGGTCCTGGAGGCAAATATATAACACATGAGAACAATAAATTTTTTTTTATAAACGTATCAAAATGTGTCGGAAAAAAAAACATGAAAATATTAAATAACATGAAAATATTAAATATTAAATAAATTTTTATTTATTTATTGTTAATATTGATATATTAAGAATTTGTTTGGATGAGTTTCTAATAGAAATTTTTTTTTGAGTTATCTTTTTTTAAAAGATTTTTTAAAAAAATAAAGATAATTTTATGTTTAGATATCTCATGCAAAAAAATCTTTTTATTTATCAATTATGTTTAAGTACAACAATATAAAAGTACTTTTTTTATTTATTATGTGAAAAACATATTTTTTTAAGAAAAAAATATATTTTTAAAAAAGATGTAAATTATAGCTTTTCAAAAATTATTTTTTAGTGATTTTAATTTTACTACTAAAAATTTGCCAAACACATTGAAAAATAAAAAAGAATTATTTTGTTAATTTAATGGAACTCAAACAAGAATTAATACTAGGTATTAATGTGACTATTAATTCATTTTTTCATAACTTAAATACATATAATAATAGTAAATGAGAAATCAATCAAGATGGTAAAGAGATTATTTTCCAATTAAGAGGTTTTTTATTCCAGTTTCGAAATAAAAAAAATGCTTCTTATGAATTATATATGATAAAGGGTATTTTAGAAGAAAAAAATTATATTCTCAACCCTTCATATTCCAATTATATAGTTTACCATTAATTATTCTATTATTTCTTATAATTTTATTAAATTTTTAATTAGATTCTTATAACCTAAACATTTGTAACTGAATCCATGTATGATTATATTAGATTAAGACTTTTAATTATATATCCTTTTTTAATTATTTTTTTAAATTATACTTTTCTTTGCGAGAACCAATTAAATATAATATAATATAATGGTCTAACCGAAATTTAATTGGGATTTAACATGTTTAATTAAATATAAAACAAGTTATCAAAATATTTAATATATAGTTGATCACTTTATGATTATTCCATTCTCAACATAACAATTAAACATAATTTCAAGCAAATTAATTCAAAAAAAATATAATAAATAATAAAAAATTATGACAACAAAATTAACTCAAAAAAAAAATTAACCACAATGCTTTCTTGTATAACATAGTGCTTGCTTACTTTCATTCTCTCTTTGCTTTGGGTTATCAAATTTGTGAGAATGATCATATAAAAGCCATCATAGATGGCTTATCTGAGGAGTATGCTGTCTATATAGGTTCTGTAATATCTAAGATGGGTTCTATTAAGGTCATTGAGGCTGAAAATTTTTTATTGCCCCTAATGATATGTTGAATAGATTTAAAAACTTGATACAGGCATGCCAGTTGCTCATCTTGCTTAATCATACTAAAAATCTTGAATGTATATGTGGAGGAGAATTTAGGCATGGAGGTGGTGGCTATTTTGGTTATAAAAATAATAAACCAATGTCAAGTTTGTGGTTGGTCTGGTAATGCTATTATCGTTTTGATCATTCTTTTTAACCTAATTCAATGAACACAATACTACACTTTCATATACCTTAGGGCTCCTCCTTCCCCAGCAAATTTTCACCAACATCAAGTTCTTCATGCATTTTAGAATTACAAATTGTTCATGGAAAAGCAAACAGATTTTAAATTATAGTCCATTTAAACTGACAAGGGATTTGAGTTTTTATCCAAAACTTTCACTTCATTCCTTGTAGCTGAAGGCATCCTTCATAGAAAATCATATCCATATACTCATCACCAACAAAAAAGTGTTGAGAGAAAGCATTAACACATCACTGAGATGGTTCTTTCTCTTTTAACAACAACTTTAATTTGTTGCCCATGATACTCTGGAAAAACGCTTTTTTAAGTGTTGCTTATATCATCAAGTTACTAACACAAGTTCTAAAAAACTAAAGTTCCCTTGAAATCCTCTTTAATCAAGTTTTTAAGACCATATAACAAGGTAAAGTTTGATTATAAGTCTGAGCAATGTTTATTCCATGGATATGATTCTAACCACAATAGACATATCCTGTTTGATGAACTGACTTTTCTTATCATTCTCTATTTTCTATTGTCAATTCTTCCTTTACTACTCCACCATGTGAATCCTCATTGTTTCAAATTCAAACAATTCTTCCATCGAGAAGTCCTTAACTTAATACTTTGCAACCTCCATTACCTATTAACAACACACCAGCTCTTACTATTTTTTTTTTTCATGACATTCCTCATCCACTGCTGACTTGAGCCACACACATCACACTTCTTTATCAAATTCGCCATCTCCACCAAAAATCCATATAATTGGGATCGAAATTTATTTACCCCTTTTACCTCCACAGAATCAGCACCCAATGATAACTCAATCTAAATCAGGGAAAAACCAAAAGCTCTTGTGACACAAACTTTAGACCTTGTCAACAATGTACCTAAGAAAGTTAAACAAGCATTGACATGTTCTCACTAGAAAGAGGCCATCGACAATGAATACAAGGCTCTAAAGAAGTGAAATACATGGACATTAGTTAAAACACCATAGAATGCAACAATTATTGGAAGTAAATGGGTTTTTGTCATAAAAAAATATGTAATGAGTAACATCAATCATTATGTGGATTTAGGTGAACAACTGAACATGACTCTGTAAAGATTCTTGCTTCATGAATAGCTAAATCAAAATAATGATATGAGGTTTGTGATGAATCTGATGTGATCAGAATCTTGGATAGTTGAAGTTCATGCAAGAACAGGGATGAGAGAAGAATTGATGTAAGCTAAAGTTAAATTGATTTGTTTAATATACATTGAATAGAATTGGAAAGTTTACATATCTTACCATTACAAAATGCCTATTTATAACTACTTCCAGTTTAACTAATTATCTGACTTTAACTACTTTACAATTGTTTTTTAAGACACATGTTTCTTGAAGTTCTTTGCATTAACTAATTAACTGAATATTTATTGCTATTTGTTGGTGGGTCTCACAATTCCAAAAAAAAAAAAGAGAAAAGTGATTAAAAGCCACGGTAAAGGAAAAAGAGAGAGTGTGTCTTCCTTCAACAAAGGAAAGAAAAGAAATACAGAGACTGAGAAGATGAGAAGAGGAGAAGAGATGACGAAGAGAAGAAGAAAAAGAAAAAAAAAACGCAGTTCCAATGTGCTTCTATTGAATTGGTAAACGAGCTTTATTTTTTATAAAATTTTTAGTATGTTGTTCATGGTATAGAGATGAATATTAGGGTTGTAAAAAAATTATTTTGGAGCTTCCACTATAAGATAGGTTGGTATCCAAAATTTTGGTTGTTTATTTTTGTGCTGATTAAATGGAAGAATACATTTAGGGGCCAAATATGGTCAAATTGAATTCCAAAAATTACTCGATTTGAAAGATTCTCATGGAAGATATGTTGTATAGCAAGAACTTGTATAATCCTATAGAGGAAGATAAATGCAAAGGTACCAAATTCGATGTTGAATGGAAGAACTTGAATCAGAAGGCAGTTGTTTTAATTAGGCAATAGCTTGATCTTATTGTGGATCCACATGTTGATACCGAAACTAATGCCAAGAAAATGTAGAAGAAATTAAAGAAGTTGTATGAGAGGAAGAATGTGCAAAACAAAGCATTCTTGATTCTGAAGCTAGTAAATATGAAATATATTGAAGGTAAATCAATGTCTAAACACTTGAGCATATTTCAGAAAACTATGAACCAACTGACAAATAACGACATCACTTTAAATGATGAGTCGCAAGCCTTGTTGTTAAGTTCTTTGCTTGATAGTTGGGAAGTTCTGGTTGTGACATTGACTAATTTAACTTCAAAAGGGAAGTTGATGTTAGCGATTATTAAAGAGAGCATGTTGAATGAAGAAGGCAGAAGAAAGGAGCGAGGTTTGATCAATACCTCCTCCCAATTAAAAGTACTTGTTTTAGAGTCACGGGGGAGAAGTCAAAGTAGAAAACTTCACAAATCTGACAGGTCAGAGAGTTTAAGCAAATCAAGAGAAAAGTACAAGCTAAAAATGAGTTTGTTTGTCATCATTGTGGCAAGTCAGGGCATATCAAGAGGTATTGTAGATTTTTGAAAAGAAAACAATCAAGAAAAAGAAATGAAGACAATGGTAAAGATAGTGATAAAAAAATTGCTGCTATTGTTTATGAAGATGTTCTTATCACATATGAAAATTATGTTAATTTTGTCTATGATGATTCCACTTGGATTATGAATTCTGGTGCTTCATGTCACGTCACTCTAAGGCGTGAATTTTTTGCTTCTTATATTTCTAAAAATTTTGACAAGATCAAATTGAAAGATAAAAGAGTGTGAGACATCATTGGTATGGGGTGATGTATGGCTTAAAACTAACATGGGATGCAAATTTCAGTTGAAGAATGTTAGTCATGCACTAGATATACGGTTCAGTTTGATTTTATTGAAGGCATTAGATCAAGAGGGTTATTGCACTTTTTTAGTAGTAAAAAATGCAAGATTATCAAAGGAGCTCTCATTGTTGCTAAATAAGACAATAGTCTCAATACTCTCTACCGGTTGCAAGCAAAGTTGTGCAAAGAAGAGATGAATATAGACGATGATTCCTCCTCTGATTTGTGACATACGTGTCTTGGTCACTTGAATGAGAAAGAACTTATTGTCTTAACTAAAAAGCACTCACTTCTAGTGAAAAGTACAACTTTAAATACATGTACTCATTATTTTGTTGAAAAACATATTAGAGTATCATTTCATAGTTCTGAACCTCATAGGAGATCACATCTTTTAGATTTAGTTCACACTTATGTATGCACTGTGGATGCTAAAACACTAGAAGGTGCATCATATTTTGTTATTTCTATTTTTGATTATTCTCGAAGAATGTGGACTTTTATTTTAAAATCTAAACACCAGGTGTTCGGTGTCTTCAAGCACTTTCATGCAAGTGCTGAAAGAGCAAAATGAATGAAATTAAAATGTGTTCAAACAGATAATGATGGTGAATATAGAGGTCTGTTTGAAGAGTATTGCGAAGGAAATGGGATCAAGGTTGAGAAGACGATTCCTAAGACTCATCGACATAATAAAGTTGTAGAGAGAATGAGTCGCACTATCAATGATAGAGTCAGGTGTATGCTCTCTCATGCAAAGTTGTCTAAATCCTTTTGGAGTGAAGTAATGAGGACTGCAGTAGATCTTATCAACCTTTCTCCTTCAGTTTCACTAAATAGTGATGTTCCAAAGAAAGTTTGGAGAGAAAAAGATATCTCCTATAGTCACTTGCAAGTATTCGACTGTAAGGCTTTTGTTCACATTTCAAGAGATGAGAGGTCCAAAATTGATGGGAAGTCAAAGTAGTATATCTTCATAGGTTATGGTCATAGACTTTAGTTACAGATTATGGGATTTGATGAGCAAGAAAATAATTAGAAGTCGAGATGTGATTTCTCTTGAAGACCAAACTATTGAAGACCTTGAGAAGATAGATAAGCCAACAACTGTTAGACATTCTATTGATGATGAACCTAGTCCTTTTATTAGACCTCCTGTTGATGCATAGAGGAGATGTACAAGTTGATAATGATGGTGATGATTTACATGAAGAACCTACACCTCAACTTAAGGTGCCAGATGTAACACCCTACCATATCAGAGTCTTATGCTTAAGTCATAAAATAGAGGTGGTGAGGTATTACGACCTTTAAAAATAAAATTATATATATAATATAATTGAAAATGAGTTTTATCTAGGAGTCTTTGAAGAAAAGTTAAAACAAAAGCGTTAAACCGACAAGCGCAACACTCACGTGAACGTTTACTTGCGTACAAAGAAAGCTTTGGTACACAAAGATATATATATATATACACACACAAACACAAGGAGAGTAGAGGGTCAAGGTACAAAATAAACAAGCTCCTAACTCTGCCTGCGAAACTAAGGCTGGCCAGAGAATATTTACATACATACATATAAAGATCCATAACCAAAAATATATAGCATAAATCTTAGTTCTCCATAAACCTCTATGAGGTACAAAAGAAAAATACATAAAAGGAGAACTCTAAGCATATATATATATATATATATATATATATATATATATATAACAAAACATAAAAGCCCAAACTCCCATCTTTGCTGCATCTGAAAAACAACAATATCATATGAAATGAGAATCAGGGGTTCTCAGTATGGTTAAGGTGTCCGCATATATAATATATAAGGTCCCGGGATAGTCAGAGGCAATCCTAGAACTCCGACGCTCTTAATTATAAAACTTAAAGGTTTAAAGATGAAAGCCATAAACAGGGTGGTCCTCTAAGGATTTCCTAAACTTAACCAAAAGCCATACTAAAACCTTCAAATCCTCCACCTTTTCTCCAATCCTCCCACTCCCGTAAAACCACACAGACAAACAAGCAGACAAAGGTAAACACAGGTAAAATACAAGTAATGCAGATAGCAAGTATAACAATTAAGCATAATAATCACATAGGCAAACCCAATTAAAGTACAAGCAAGCAATTCAAAGATATGCATATGATGTATGTCTATCCTAATGGCCATGAGCTCACGTGTTGGTTAAATCGCCAGAACCTGACACATCCGATAGCCAACCCGAACATGGTCTCTAGGTTGCGCATCCCCAGGAGGAATTTTAATGAAGGAGAGTGTCTTTCCACCTTCTCCTGGATGTATCACGAAGGAGAGTGTCTTTCTACATCGAAGGAGTGTGCCTTTCCTCCTTGCAACCAGAAAAAAATGTGGGGAAAATATTATGAAGGAGAGTGCCTTTCCACCTTCCCCACATTCACATCACGACAAGAGAGGGAATCCTTCGTCCTCAACTTGCCACCCTATAAAGTTTTCAGTTAACTCGCAGGCAGGATCACACCTAGACCTTGCCATCTCAATCATTCTGGCCATACTCTCTCAACGCCAATCTAACATTCACTTCTCAATTTAATCACATCACAATTTCAAATATTATCATTCTCAATCCTGTAATCAATCATACATCATCATCAATCCTGCACTTCCTTAACCACAATTTATTATTTCAAACATTTTTTTACTTCCAAGTTAATATCCCTTCATGGTTCAACCCCCTTTACTATCATTACAACTAAGGTTTAGGGTCTTAGAGAGTAGAAATAGAGGTTTAGAGGCTCAAAACATGTTTAAAAACTCAAAACTCCAGTTGCAGGAAAATAGGGCCCCGCATACGCAAATCATGTCACGTGTACGCAGAAATGTGTCTTTCCTAACTCGCGTACGCGAACCCCCTTGGCCCGAAAGGTTTGCTCGCGTCGCTTCCATGTGCCCGCATATGTGGCATATGAATTTTCGCCATCTCGCGTACGCAACATACCTCCTACATACGCGAGCACGTCTGGCCAAACCAAATGGCCGCGTCGCGTGTACACTCGCGTATGCGAGTCCTGCAGTATGGCAAAAGGTCTAAGTGTTGCAGAATTTCACCTTTACACACCAAACTTTCGACTCGCATAACTTTTTCATTTTAAATTATTTTTCCTCCGTTTTTCAAACTGCGTAAACTTCACAGACCCAATTTTGATATGAAATAAGTTTGTAAAAGATTGTGGGTCCAAAATGTAAAACCCGGTTAATTAACGGCTAATTAGCCTATAAATGAGAATTTATTCTAGAAAGCCCAAAATGTGATTTTTGTGGCTAAATATGATAGAGGAGAGTGAGACGAGAATTTCGGTACCAATTTTATAGAATTCGGACCAAGATTGGACCGAACGGGCTAAACCGGGCCAAACGGACCCAAAGTGGGCCCTTGGCCCAACATAACTAAACCAAAACCCTAGTTTTCAGCATTCTCTCTCCTCACTAAACACACTCACATGCTGAAAATAGAGGCCATGGAGGGAAGAACACTCTCTCAAGTTCTTTCTCTCACTTGATCTTCAAACCACCATAACTTTTGATCTAGAGCTCCGATTGCCGCTCCGTTTGTGGCCACGCGTTCACCGCGAAGAGCTCTACAAAACCCATACAATTAATCTTGAGGTAAGCCACGTTTTGCTCTTCGAAATTCCAGCCTTGTTTTCGAGTTTTATGAGCAAAAATGTTGAGATTTTGGGCTCTTTGATGTTATAGGACCCAACTCTCTTGAAGGAGAAGGTTAATCTTGTCTCCTTGGACCTTGGGTGTGGTAAGATTCTCAACTCTAGTGTAATTTTGTTGTTCTATGATGTTTGGGTATTGAGATGTTGTGTATGGGTATGATGATTGTGGCTTAGGTTGTGTATATGTGAATATTGGAGCTTGATTGGTGATTTTGAAAAGCTTGAAAAAGGGATTTGGTGGTGAAAAATCTGTTCTTGGAGGTATTGAGGCCTTGAGAGCTTGTGGATAAGTGGTTTGGAAGTGCTCCGGTTGAGCTTGGGAAATCGGCTAAGGTATGGTTTCGGTTTCCCGTATCTAATATGTAATGTGGTAGGAAATACTTAGGCTAGAGGCCCTAAAATAGGCATTGAATGGTTGATGTTGTTGAATAATTGAGATATATGATGTGGTCATATATGTGATGATGATTATTGATGCCTTGGTGGTATGATGTATGAGAAATATGCATGTTGTGATATATGCTTGATGATTGGTTATGGTTGAATTGTAGGTTGAACCATGTTGATGGTGAGTATGATATTGATTGTGTACAATGATGATTTATTGGGATTGGTGTTGTTGAGAATTGGCATGAGTAAGAGTATATGATATGTCAATATGTTTGAGTTTGAGCCACTTGGGTGAAGTGGGTTAAAATGATGAGATAGTGATTTTGTAAATTGTGGTAATGTGTCAATGTGTGAGTTGAGGAGGCTTGATGTTGAATTTGATATATTTTGATTTATTTCAAAGAATAGGGATGAAATTGGCATGTTTGATTGATTTTGAAAAGAGTTGAAATGACTTGTTTTGAAAATGGCACTTTGTGGTTTTGTATGAAAAATATGGTTTTTGGGCATACTTTGACGGGACATAACTTGGACTACAGATCTCTGTTTTGTACCAAATCTATTTAGAAATGAAATTGGATCCGGGATGTCCCTGCCGTTCGAAGAACGGGTGAAAAACGATTTAAAATGAGGAAGTTATGTCCATCGGAAGATTGAGGGTTGAAACTGTGAATTCTGCAGCTTTTAACTTAGAAAATTTTTTAGCAGAATGACCCCCCGCGCGTAGGCGCACTTGGCGCGTACGTGCCGTTCTTCTCGAAAGTGCCATCCACGCGTGCGCGTGATGTGCGCGGGCGCGCCGATGTGCTGCACCCAATGCCCAGCCATTTTCCAGAGAGTTATGCCAGAACTGTGCCAGTTTTGTGCCTGGGGCACGAGAGTACCCACGCGTACGCGTGGTTGACGCGTGCGCGTCGTTTGACTAGTTTTCAATCCACGCGTTAGCGTGCATGACGCTTATGCGTCGATGAGTTTTCGAGGCCATCCACGCGTGCGCGTACGCGTGGACCTGTTTTCATCCCAAAGTTGATTTTTGAGTTTTAAAAGCCAAATTTCATACTTCTAAGCCTCCGATCTCACCACTTATATCTTAAATCATTATGATATGTCTAGCTATGAGAAGAAAGGCTAGTGAGTGTGGTAACTTGCGAGTGAAGCAAGGGGAAAATGGATGATCAATGAGGATCAAGCATGATTATGTGAGATGCGGAGGATGGTGGTGGAAGTGCTTGTTATGCCATGGGCCGAAAGGCTGTAATTGTTGATGAAACGGCTGGTTATGGATTTAACCATGAGCCGGGTGGCTGGTTATGGATTTAACCGTGAGCCGGATGGCTGGATTATTGCCATATTACGGCGGGGCCATGATTATGGCTATGTATAAACGCATATATATGCTGTTGAATGAATTGTGAAAGTTGCACTTCCATTATCGGAGATGAGAGTTTCCCTGGGAGAAAGCAGTGGCTAGCCACCACGTGCTCCAGGTCGAGACTTGAAGCTCTTTTGACCCTATGTCGTCAGGGTGGCCGGGCACTGTGAAATTCCCGGACGAGCTCACCCCCAAAAATATTCACCAGTAATGGTGATGGATAAATATTCACCAGTGATAGTGATGGATAAATATTCACCAGTGAGGGTGATGGATATGGATCATGATTATGATCAAGTTTACTTTGAGTATGACTCAAGTTGGGGAGACACGACAGAGGGACAGTCCAATGGTTAACTGCCAGGACTTGTCGGGTTGGCTCTATAACCGACAGATGATATCATCAGCCACTAGGGGCAGGCATTCATCATATGCATACTATATGAATTGTTTGAGATTGCCTATTTGACTGCATATTACTTTCTAATTGTCTAAATGCCTTACTTGTTCCTAATTGTATATTTCTTGCTTGATATAACTGTGTTTGCTACATTATACTCCTGCTGGTGGTTGGGAGGTCTGAAGGAATTGGAAAGGGAAGTATTAGTTAGACTGAAGAATCGTTAGTCAGATGCCTTTTATGGTTTAGCCTGTTTATAAGCTTTGATATTATCTAGAGGAAGTTCTAGGATTGCCTTCGACTTTCCTCTATTATTATGTATTATATATGTGGAAGTTGTTACCATGCTGGGGACCTCTGGTTCTCACCCATGCGGATTTTGTGGTTTTCAGATGCAGGACGTGAGGTTTCCCGCTGAGGCATGCTGGAGACTTCTAGATTTGCGAAGATCCTTTGTTCTCGGGGCTATGTTTTGGTTTATATGTTTTGCTTAGATACTTTTATCTCCATTAAATAATACAACTGTGATGACTCCTCTTATGGGAGATTTTGGAGATTAGGTTTTATGTGTTTGTGTCCCTTTGGGTTTCCTTTGGGGTTTTCCTTATTTTTATCATATGTATATATTGCTATGTTCGGACCGGTTATCTTCGCAGCCAGATTTTGAGTCTTGATATTCCTGTTTTTGACACTCCTTTGTATATATATAATCACGCGTTGGTTATCCTTGTTCGTTACGTTATCGATCGGAGTGTTGCGCTTTCGAGTTGCGATTTTTGTTTACCCCTTTTTTTTTCAAAGGCTCCTAGTTATAATCAATCATTCATACTACTATACGTACTAAATTTTGATTTTAGAGGTCGTAATACCTTGCCATCTCTGGATTATGACTTAAGCATAAGACTCTGTATGGTAGGGTGTTACACAAAAGCCGAGTTATGACTCGCCAAAATCCGGCCAAAAATTAGTTTTTCACAAAAGATACTCAAACCTCTATTTTACCAAAATCATAACTCATTCCAAACTTACACACAACATCAAAACCCACCCAATCATACCTCATCACTCCACATTCATAATATGACACCCTTATATACAAATTCATCAAGCTCAACTTCAATCATCAACAAAACCTCATATTCAAGGATTTCATAATTAACACCACTCATATTCAAACATTACTATATTACCATCATTCATTCAATTCATCATCTTGTCAACTATCCACCACATTCACATCATTAGCCAATACCCAATTATCCATAACCAAACCCAACACACATTGCATTAACCAAAATCACTAAACATGCATCAAACATAATGTTCAACTTATCCTATATCATCTAGCCTAATTTTTCACAAGACATTATATATTACAAGAAACTAAAATCATATCTTGGACGATTTCTCCCCTAAGCCAAAAATACCCAAATTGATAAGGTCACAAGCCTTCAACACCAAAACCTCAGCACCCAAGTTTGACCTCCAATTTAATTTTACACTAACAATATTCAATCTAATCCACATATATCATTATAATTAATCCTTAAACCCAAAATCTCAAAAATTCACTAGAGGGTTAGGGTTCTTACCTTCTCCAAATATCATAGGATCACAACCCAATAATCTCCTCAAGTTAGATTGATCCTAAACACATCAAAACATCAAAATCTTAAAACCCCAAACACTAAATTTTCAAATTTATGGAAGGAAGTTCTGAGAGGAAAATCGAGGTTTGCTCACCAGTTTGTTGGGTGAGTTTTTTAGAGCTCTTCGTGGCAATCGCGTGGCCGTAAACGGTGCGGCTATCGGAATTTTGTAGCTCGAGTTATAGTCATCGGAAGAGAGGAGTGAATAGTGTTTTGTGCCTCCCTTCCTCTCTTCTCATTTCCAGCATGAAATGCTAATGGAGGGAGAGAGAGAGTGTGCTGAATCATTAAGTGTGGGTGAAGTGGGTTGGGCCTTGAGCCTAATACGGGCCTGATTCGTCCAATTCGGCCCGTTCGGTCCAATCTTTGGCCCAATTCTTTAAAATTAGTGTCAAAATTTTTATTTTAATTAGCTCTATCTCATTAAACTATAAAATTCATATTTCTAATTTATTTGATTAATAATTATTTTGTTAGTTAATTATTTATTAATTTCGCGGGTTTTACACCAGATGTAGAAGTTTCACCAGATGTTGAAGTTTCACCTAAACCACCAGTTGAGCATGAATTGAGAATATCTATTAGAGAGTATCATCCTTTTGAATGATACTATCCTCATGTGTATGTGATGAACACTGAGACTAGGGAGCCAGAGAGCTACTAGGAAGCTATGTCTGATGAGCATAAAGAATATTGGTTGAAGGTCATGTAAGAAGAAATGAAATCCTTGCATGAGAATTATATATTTGAATTGGTGATGCTGCCAAAGGGTAAGAGAGTATTCAAGAATAAATGGGTGTTCAAATTGAAAGTGGATGAAAATATCTCACGGCCAAGGTACAAATTTCGGTTAGTTGTGAAAGGCTTTGAGTAGAAGAAATGTATTGATTTTGAAGAATTTTTTTTCAGTTGTGAAGATGTCCTCTATTCAAGTTGTACTTGGATTAGCAGCTAACTTGAATTTATAGATTGAACAACTTAATGTAAAGACTGCATTTTTTATGGTGACATAGATACATAAATTTATATGGAGCAATCAGAGAGTTTCGAGATTAAAGAAAATGAGCATCTTGTATGAAAGTTGAAGAAGAACTTATATGGGCTGAAGATATCACCAAGACAAAGGTACATGAAATTTGATTCCTTCATGAAAATTCATATGTATAGTAAGACTTATTTGATCATTGCCTGTATGTCAAGAAATTCTCTGATGGTGACTTTATAATTCTCTTGCTTTATGTTGATGACATGCTGATTGTTGGTCATGACACTAAGAAGATTGAAAGTTTTAAGAAAGACTTGAATAAATCCTTTGCTATGAAGAATTTGGATCCTACAAAAAAAATTCTTGGCATGAGTATCACTCGTGATAGGAAGAATGAAAAACTGTGGTTGTCGCAACAAAAGTATATTGAGAAGGTTTTATAGAGATTTAGGATAAATAATTCCAAACCTGTTAGTACTTCACTTGCCAGTCATTTCAAGTTGAGTTCGCAGCAATGTCCTACAAGTGAAAAAGAAAAAGAAGAAATGAAGAAGATTCCATATACATCCACGGTTGACAGTTTGATGTATACTATGATTTGTACCAGGCTGGATATTACTCATGTTATTGGAGTTGTTAGTTGGTTTCTCTCTAATCCCGGTAAAGAATACCGATAAGTAATAAAGTGGGTTCTCAGATACCTTAATAGTACTTCCAGAGTTTGTTTATACTTTAGGAATGATTAATCTGTGTTGGATGGTTACACAGACGCAGATATGGATGGAGATCTTGATTCAAGAAAGTCTACTTCTAGTTACATGATGGATTTTGTTGAGGGAGCTATGTCGTGGCAATCCTGACTTTAGAAATGTGTTGCTTTATCTACTATAGAGGTAGAATACATTGATGTTGTTGAATCTTCTAAGGAACTCTTCTGGGTGAAGAAATTTCTACAAGAGTTAGGCTGATAAAGAAAAGTTTGTGTTATTTTGTGACAACCAAAGTGCTATCCATCTCAATAAGAATCTGATGTTTCATTCTGGATCGAAGCAGATAGAGGTGAGGTATCATTGGATACATTAAGCTCTTGAAGTAAAGTCATATGCAATTGAGAAGATCTATACTGATGATAATGGTTCCAAGGTTCTAAAAATCGAACCAGTTATCGAATCGTTTTAGTTACTGGTTCACTAGTTCATTGGTCTAACTGGTTCAACCGTGGTTTAATCGTACTAGAATAACTGTTTTATAATAAAATAATAAATAAAATATAAATAAATATACAAAATATAATGGCAGTCTAATATCAACTTTAAAATATCATCTAAATTTAAAATACTACATAAACCAAAGTCTTATAATCTTATCAAAGTACAAACTCAAAAGATAAATAACGAAAAAAATTGACACAAAATATACTAATAACCTTTGATCTCATCAATTGACTTAATTCAATTCATTTTTCTTCGTTGAATTAAAAATAAAGTTGACCAATTTATTCCTTCCTTAACAAAAGACCGATCATCAAAATGAACAAATAAAAGTTAAAGACACTAGTAACTTGACAAACTTAAATTCTAACTTATAACAAAATTTTCAGCAAAAAATTTAACAAAGTTTCAGCACATTTTTAACAAAAAATAACAAAATTTTTCAGATATTAACAATGATTATCAAGACTTCAGCATAATATTTTTTAGCACACCACAAAACAAAAATCAACAATTTAATCTAAGTAGCACTAACATGAATGATGCCAATCTGTTATGCACTGTGCCTATTGCAGCATTTACCAAGCATTCTGCCTTCTATTTTATTAAAAAGTCCAAATCATTATGATGTTAAGCATATTAGAAAAAGAAACCTAACATTCAAGAGCCAGTAATAAAACCATGGAATTTGAACAAGACACATATTCAGGCCAAAACTATAATAAGCAAAATCAATGCTTCTTAATATTACTAAGATATTCTGACCAAACCACAATAAAAGAAATAATGTCTAATTTTATTATTTGTAACCACATTCAAAAAGAATGGACATTCACAAATTTAATATAATTTTGAAGTAGATGAAATCAGTGGCAGCATGATGGAAAAGCATGATAGAGGTAGCAGTTCTGGCGGCCCTTTTCGAGCTCAAACATAGCGGAAGCAGCAATGGCTTTACCCTTCACGTCGCCTCCTCCCGCGACCTCCACCCATTCTTTCCGCCTTGCAGTGTGTTCTCTCTCTCTCTCTCTCTCTCTCTCTCTCTCTCTCTCTCTCTCTCTCTCTTTCTCGCCACTTAACGACGACGACGAACGGCGGCATGAGTGCAATGAAGTAGACAAAGACCAGGACTAAGACCGAGCTCGAGAAATAAGCTGCGATTGTTTGAGCCTAGGAGGGTGTAGCATGGCAGAACTGGAGTAGAGGAGAGATGGATCGCGGTGGAACAGAGCCGATGCAGTGGAATAGTGGCAGCGTGATGGAAGAACAACACGAGACGAGTTGTAGTGGGAACGACTGCTTTAAGCATATGTGACGCGATGCGACGGCAGAGATGTGCTGCGACAACGCTAAAGTAGTCGGGATGACGGTTGGACCAGATTCGACAGCGGCGGTAGGATGGCGGCAGTGACACAGCTTGAAGAAGAGAGCAATGATGGAGGATATGGTTTTCTTTGAGAGAGGGAAGCAAATGCGTGAGGGACAGAGAGGGTGTGGCTAGTTCTTTTTTATTTCTAATTTGAAGCGGAAAACGGTGACGTTTAAGGATGAAAGCGAAAATCGACCGGATTCTAGTTTGGTCTGACCGGTCGGTTTAATAGTTTTGAAACGATTTTTAGATTAACGGTTTTATCTATCAAACAGAATTAGAATTGGTGGTGGTTCCCGGTTGGGCCAATTCGATCGGTTGGTCTGGTTCGATTTTCAAAATCATAAATGGTTTAAAATATAATGACTAAGAGTTTACCTGCAGTCAGTGACAGACCCAGAAAAATTTAGTCGTGGGGACAAAAAATAATAAAATTTAGGTATAGATATATTTTTTTTTGGTTCTTCACAATACCCAATAAGTTAAAAGCTAATCTTTCATGACTTTAAGTTTTATTTAAGAGAGCCAATGAGTTACTACACACATGAAATGAAATTCGAACTCCCAACACTTGTTTAAGCGGGCGATTAAGCTAATCACTTGACCAACCCAAATTTATTTAGACATATTTAAAATTTTAAATTAGGACTATCTATACATATTGATAAGAATTAAAAACATACACACAATCACTTATTATAGTATTTAAAATAATAAAAGGTAATTTCACTCAGTATAATATTCAAAATAATAAAAAATAATTTATAATGACTTTTTTTATTTTTAACATGATTAAATATTATTTTTCTATATATGTTCTTAAACAATTATTTTACTTTTTATTATCTCATATTTAAGTATAAAATCTACTTATTATAGTTTTATGGTATAAATAAATCTTTTATTCAAAATAATTACTATAATCAAAATCATTTTAATAATAAATTATTAATAGAGTATATTAATATATAGATAATATGTTTTTTTATGTTAAATATTTTTTAAAAAGTCACTAATAATTTAAGTTGTATTTAATTAAAAAATTAAGTTTTAATTTAATTTTCAACTAATTAACTAATATAATAAAATTAATTATTACTATTTTTTGAATTTATTTAACTTTTAATTTTTATTTTTAGACTATATCAAATTTAACAATTTAATTATTATTAAATGTTAAGTTTAACAAAATATTTTTTAACATAAAACACAAAAAAAGTATTTATATTTTATTTTGGATAAATATAATATAATAAAAGGTATATATATATATATATATATATATATATATATATATATATATATATATATATATATATATATATATATATATATATATATATATATATATGAAATAGTCAATTGGAATAAATATCCGAAAAAAATTCGGAATTTATTCGCAACTAAAAATGAGAACATTTCAAAAATTTAAAAGATCAGATAAGTTTTACTGTGTGAATCCTCAATTTAAATATTGAGATTTTTTGATAGACAAAAAAAATCAGGACCATCTCATTGTTTCCTCATTCTTACGTTTTTTTCACTGACAAATCCTATATATATATATATATATATATATATATATATATATATATATATATATATATATATATATAGGTATTCGTTTTTTTTAAACTCTGTGGGAGCAAATGCCCCCTCCTCCTTTAATGTAGGTCCGTCACGCCTGCAGTGAAATTTAATTCTTACAAAGAGTGGATTTGGTAGAACAGCCTATCCTCATTTGAGACAATAAAAAAGTTTTGTGTTGGTGGGTCTCCAAACTCAAGTGGACCCACAATATAGAGAGTGAGGAGAGGAGAAGAGATCGACGAAGAGAAGAAGAAAAAGAAAAAAATGGCAGTTTCAATGTGCTTCTATTAAATTAGTAAACTTGCTTTATTTCTTATGAAATTTTTAGTATGTTGTTCACGGTGTAGAGATGAATATTAAGATATAACTTATTAGTTGTATGATTTTCTCTTTTGTCTGATTTGAGATACCTATTTTGTGGAGGGTCTATATTGATTATATCAATTTTGATAATGTATTTTATTGATTGTTGAGATACTCTAATGCTACTAGAAAGACTTATTATGTACTCGTTATTTTAATAGTGAAAGATTTTACTAGACTATATTCTGTGAATTTTTTATCCCTTTTAAAAGTTTTTTGACAATAAAAATTTTGGTATTTAATTATTTAATTTCTGTCATTATATTTACTACTTAGAATATCTCTACAACTATCTATTTAATTGCAAAGGTTATAAAAAATCATTTGGATTCTTTTATTGTGAGACAGGTTCTTATTTTAACTTCAACTTTTTTCAATACTATTTACACTAGAAAATTCTGTTGGAGCATATATACTCAAAGTAGTATATATACTAACTGAAAACAGAATTCTTAACTAACTAGCTATTATTTTAACTAACTTTGACTCTTTTATCTCTCTTTAACAGCTCGAGATGGAACCTCAACTATTCTGATATTGACATTATAATGATTGAAATATAATGATATTCAAGCATTGCATTGTGTTGGCCTTATTATATTAAATGTATAATATGATGGCTAAATAGCAATGACATATATACATAACATAAATAGAGCTATGATGAGGGAGTTGGGGGCTGAAAAGAGATTGGCATGAAAGTTCCATGAAAGTCGTAAGGAACTCTGCATGGCAATGTAATCTTGGCAACTGCCTCACCACTTAACTTCTTTCCATCAATTATATGAACCTGCATTCATGCATGCACTTATTATTATTAATTTATTATTAATATACATATATACATGGCATGGAACATAGTTAAGAAGTAGTTCCTACTTGTGATAAGTTAGTGTCTTCATTATGAACAAAAGCAATGATCCAACCATCTTCTTCTTCCATTTCAATGCCCCCTTTTTCTTTAGGGACAAAGGCGAGGCGAGTGCAGAATACATTGCTGCTTTCAAATGCATAATATTCCGTTCTTATGATCTTTTCCTAATTTTATTTACAAATTATTCAATTTTGTAATAATTCATAAAATTAAACAATACTCAATGCATATATAATTATTAATTGTACCTCAAATGATAATTGTTCTTCAAAGTATAACTTAGCTAGACCTCATATTTTGGCATATCTAACAATTCAAACACACAAACTCAGCATTATTAAACACAAAATCTAAACTTTAGTAATTTATAAATAGATAAATACCTGCAACAAAGCTTGCATTGGGATCCACCACTTGGGTGTATGCGTATTTATTCTTAACTCCTATAAAACTTTCATTGAGTACAGGAAAATCCATGAACTGATTTGGTCCATCAATGAGATATTTCTCATTAACCTCCCCGATTTCCATGTTTAATCGCCATTCATAACAACGAGAGAAAAACTTAGAATCATTATTCAATTCTGCTTCTGGCCCTGGAATTATTGAATCTAATGCTCTGCAACCCCACACCACCACCTATAGTACAAAATTAATATCCAAAATTTTACTTATTTTGACATTCATAAAAAATTTGATTCTTGTAGAAAAAATTTGATTATTTTTAGGTAAAAAATAGCTTTATTATTTTGATAGTAAATTATTTTATTGAAAAATTGTCTAAAATAACTCACATAAATATAAAAAAATAGGTAATAACAGATGTAATGACTAGTTTTAAATATTGATAAAATATTTTAGTATTTATATGTATTTTTATTTTATATATTAAAATTGATACATATTTTTCTAGAATCTTTTATTTAAATTAAATAATTATATAATTTACTAATATATATAAACTACAGAATAATTACTTAAATAAATAACGCTAACGCAGATATGGGCATACATTGGGTACTACTGAGATCTTGAATATGACGTTCGGAGAATCTGACATATCCAAAGTGCACCCTAGATATATTGTAGACCGAAAAACGGATATTGAGCACTCGAGATGTGTTCAAAAACTAATTTGGGTCACAGCATTTCAGATCCCATCAAAATAAAAATTAGTGTCACAGCATTCGAGATACGTACAAATATAATTTTAAGTAAATTTTAAATTAGACTCATAGTTATAAAAAAATTAATTTTAAAATTAAAAAATACTTATAGATGATTTAGATCAATTTATACAGTAAAAATCAGTAAAACATATTACTATTTAAATCGAATTAGATTAATTTATCCGTAATTTTTTTCTATTACTTACTTATGAATTATTTCAATCCTAAAACCTTTTATTTTATCTGACTGACATTTTCAAGTGAATTAAAAGTGTACACATTAGAAATAGTAGAAGATTGAAATTAGAAGTGATTATTAAAAATGGTTATTAATTTTATTTTAATTTTAGGTGCCATGGATTTGGAGTTGAATTGGATTAACACGGAACCGATTCAAATTTTAATTGTCTATTAATTTTAATATTTTTAAAATTAGTATAATTTGTTACGATTTAAATAGTATTTATTTAATTTTTATTTATCAATTTAATTAATTTCATTCAAAAATATCAATTTAAAATTATTTTTGAATTTGGTCTAATTTAAAATTTATCTAAAATTGTATCCGCACCTATCTCGAATGCTGTGATCCTAATTTCTAATTTTTATTTTGATTGTATTTCGAATATTGTGACCAAAACTAGATTTTGAACGCATTTCGGGTGTTTAGTAGGCGTTTCTCAGCCTACAACGTATCCTAAATGCACTCTAGATACGTCAAATTCTCCATGGGTCATAGTCTAGGATCTCAGGAGATACGCCCATACTTGCGTTGAATTCACAATATCCGAGATGTAGTACATTGTTTATTTAAGTAATTATACGATTTATATGTATCACTAATAAATTATATAATTGTTTAATTTAAATAAAAAATCCTATTTTTCTGTTATTAGATAAAAACAAAATTTATCTCACGTAATTAACAAATTAAAATTAAAATACTAAACTTTATTAAACAAAATTAAAATTATGTATCCATTCCAGATACAAAATAAAATAACGAGTAATTACTTAAACTATTTCGTAAAGTTTATAAAATTGGATATTCTAATCTCTCAAGTTTTAACATATACAAAATAGTTTTTAACATTTATTTCTGTTAGACAATACAGTCTTTCTTCGTTAGTTACTAATGGCGATTGCTGTCGTGGAATTTTGATTCGCACGTGCGTGGCCATTAAGTGTCTGCGAGTATGATCTAATCTAAATAAATCAGTCCAAAAAATGAAGTACAAAACAGTTCTCGAAAAATAAAAAATCTCAAAAGAATCCCTAAAAAAATTTAAAAAAATCCAAAATAGTCAAATTATTTATATATAATTATTTTTAAATTAAAAAATTTTAATTTCTAAAATTTTTTATCTATTTATCTCAAATTTGATTATTCATATATAAAATAATTTACATTTTCAAATCTTAAATTATAAACTAATTTTGAAATTTTTCAAAAAATATTAAATAATTAAATGAACTCATATTTATTTTTGATCATATAAAATATTAATTTAATTTGTAAGTACCATATTTTATGAACATTCTTTAATGATGAAAAAAGAATGAACCAGTGAAAATTTTTCATTTATAAATTTTTTCACATAAATAATTGGGAATATTTTGTGCAAATACTTATAAAAGTAACACTTTAAAACATGCATGCAATGCAAACTAAGTCATTTATGAAGTTAAATTTGTAAATTTTGGTCAATTATAGAATCAATGTGAATGATTTATAAAATTTCAATGCTATTTGAAACTCCTAATACTTTGTAATACTTGAAGAAAATATGTTTTGACAAATTCAAATATTTTGTTGATATATTTTTTGAAAGTTTTGGAATTCAATAATTATAATATTGTATAAAATAGATTTGTAGTTAAAGTTGTTTTTATGCTACTACAATTAATAATTATGTCAAAAAAAAATACTTTTTTATTTATAAATATTTTTTAAATTTATTTAGTAAATAGTGATCTTTGTAATGCAAACCTCTTAGATTTAGCTATTATTATTATAATTTTTGTATCACTTCAATATAAGTATCATAGGTTAATAATTAAATAATATTATTTTTTTTGACATTTAAGTATTAATGAATAAAATTATTTTTTAGTTTATATTTTGTTATTTTTTTATTATTTATTTATTATATATACTTTGAATAATATTTTATTATTTTGATTAATAAAAATATTATAAAACATTAACTTTTGAAAAGATTAAAATATTTGAAGGGCCGTCTTAAAATTTTTAAAATTTTTCAAAAACTATTTTAAGATTTTTCAAAATTTTTAACGATTGTTTTATATTTCATACTAAAAAACTTATTTGCCAACTTGCACACGTGGACACTTAGCACACTTGTGTTAATTAATGTTCCACGTTAGTCATCATTATAAGTGATTAAGGAGGGGACGGTATTATCTAATAAAACTAAATGTTGATAACTGTTTTATGTATTTTAAAATCTGAGAGACTAAAAATTGGAATAAGGTGTGTAATAGTGTGCTTAAATGATTTATAGTTTTTGGAATGTGAGGGGTATTGGGGGTGTTGGAAAAGTGGGTATGATTAAAAATTTTAAGAGAAAAAATAATGTGAATATACTAGGCTTGATAGAGACAAAGAAGAATGAAGTTACTAAGTTTGACGTTGTACAAATTTGGAGAAATGATGCGGTGGATTGGGAATATGTGAGTTTCGAAGGGGCTTCTGGAGGTCTATTGTTAATGTGGGACAAAATGATTTTTTAAGTTGAGTAACTATTATAAAGGAGAGAGGTTGTTGTGTGTGGAAGGGGTGTTGATGAGCAATAATTTTCATTGTGAGTTTTGTTTGGTGTATGGTGCGCATGTCAGGGAAGAGAAGCTAACTGTGTGGGAGGAGTTGAGTTTTATTGCTGGAGTATGCCAGGTCCCCATTTGTTATATGGGTGATTTTAATGAGATTGTGAGAGTAGAAGAAAGAAAAGGTGCTAATGCTTTAATAGCATTAGCGGAAGATTTAGAGACTGGATCCGGAATATGGAGTTAGTGGATTTAGAACTGAATGATCGCAAATTTACATGTTTCAGAGGCCAATCTTGCAGTCGCTTTGATAAAGTCTTTGTTAGCCTGGAATGGCTTGAACAGTTTTCTGAGATACGACTTAAAGGTGGGTCAAGAGGTTTATCTGATCATTGTCCTTTGATAGTGGAAGATAGTAGATTAAGAGGAGGACCGAGGCCATTTCGAAGTCTGGATTCTTGGTTCACACATGATGGGTTTCTCATAATGGTGAAGGAGGAATGGAGGGGTATAGGGGAGGTTCAATTTACTGAAAAGTTGAAGGCTTTGACGATATCTTTGAGTAGATGGCATAAGGATAAGTTTGGTGATATTGATTTGGAGGTACAACAGTTGGAAGATGAAATCAAGAAGTTGGATGATTTGGCTAGTGATGGAGTTTATGATGGGACTATGGAGGCAAGAAGGAGAGCTCTAGTTAGCTTCTGTAAGCGTTGGTATGTCAGGAAGGAAATTCATTGGAAGCAGATGTCAAGGTCCCGACATGCTAAGTACATGGATAAGAACACTAGATATTTTCATAATTTAGCCTCAGCAAGAAGAAGAAATAATCGGATTGATGCGTTGATGATAAGTGGTAGATTGGTGAGGAATCAAGCCAGGATTAAGAGTGCAATAAGAAATTTTTACAAGAACTTGTATCATCAGGAAGCGTCACCTTTGGTAGGTATTTGGGATGGCCTAGTTAACAAGATACAGGAAGAGGACGCTACAGACTTAGAGAGGATGCCTTCGGCTGACGAAATAAAGGAATCAGTTTGGGATTGCGAGTCGTCTAAGGCCCCTGGCTGTGATGGATACAATATGAACTTCATAAATAAGTGTTGGGGGAAATTGGTACTGAGTTTACTGCAGTTGTCATGGATTTCTTCCAGTCAGCTACGCTACCAAGAGATTCTAATGTTACATGGGTGGCTCTAGCTCCGAAGTTTGTGGGAGCAAGGAAGATTAAAGATCTTCGGCCGATTAGCATGGTAGGGTGTGTGTATAAGGTCATTTCGAAGGTGTTGGTGCGGAGAATGAGAAGAGCAATGCCGGACTTAGTAGGGGAGGCTCAGAGTGCGTTTGTGCAGGGGAGAAAAATTCATGATGGGACTTTGATTGCGTGTGAAACTGTGCAATGGTTGAAGTAAAGAAAGAAGAAATAGACAATAATCAAACTGGACTTTCAAAAAGCTTATGATAGAGTCAAATGGAAATTTGTGGATATTGTACTTCAGAAAATGGGTTTTGGGAAAAGATGGTGAAGGTGGATCAAGGAATGTGTGTGCACGGCGTCTATGTCACTTTTGATAAATGGCTCGCCTTCTAAATCTTTTAAGATGGAACGGGGCTTACGACAAGGAGATCCTCTTTCTCCGTTTCTTTTTGTTCTTGTTGTTGAGGTCCTTCATAGAATAATAGGAGAGGCAGTAAGACATGGAAGGATCTCTCCTTTGTTAGTTGGAAAAGACAATATTGAGTTGTCTCACTTGCAATTTGCGGATGACACAATACTTTTTTGCCCTCTGGAGGAGGAGACTATTTGTAATTATAAGCGGCTTCTACGGTGTTTTGAGATGATGTCTGACTTGAGTATTAACTTTGATAAATCTAGCTTAATTCCGGTTAATTGCGAGCGAGAGTGGTCACAAAGGATGTGTATCTTGTTGGGGTGTAAGGAAGCAACGTTTTCAGTCAAATATCTTGGTATTTCTTTGGGAGCGAATCTGAAATTGGTCAAGACATGGAAACCTATTATAGACAAAGTAGAAGATAAACTTAATCTGTGGAAAGCCAAAATGATTAATAAAGTTGGTAACCTGGTACTCATCAAATCTGTGCTTAATAGTCTGCCGGTTTACTATCTTAGCTTATATAAGATACCCAGAGCAGTAGCAGATAAGTTGATATCTTTGCAAAGGAGGTTTTTGTGGAGTAATGAGGACGGAAGGGATGGGGTACCTTTGGTAAGGTGGGATATTGTGCAAGCTCCAAAATGCTTTGGGGGTTTGGGCGTGGGCGATGCAGTGCTCCGGAATACAGCATTGTTGTTCAAGTGGTGGTGGCGATTTTCAAAGGAGGATTGTCCATTATGGAAGAAAATTGTGTGCTCCTGCAATGACTTGAAGCCAAATGTCCTTCTTTCTTGTTAGCCGATTCTTAATACAAAGGGTCCGTGGAGGGACATTTGTCAATTGCAGATAAGAGAACAGCAAGCGAGAGATAAGATGGTCAGAGGGTTATCATTAGAGTTAGGAGATGGTAGAAGAATTCGTTTCTGGAAAAATAAGTGGCTACCATGTGGTGTGTTGCAGGATGTATTTCCAAGACTTTTCTCGGTTTCAAATCAAGTCAGGTCTGTTATAGGGGACTGTGGGTTCTGGGATGGGTTGGAGTAGATATGAAACTTTCATTGGAGAAGGATACTATTCTAATGGGAGTTAGAATTAGTTAACCAACTTCATGGAGTTCTACAATCTGTCAGGTTAACAAGTGAGAGGGAGGACATAATAGTATGGAAATTTGATAGATCAGGAGTTTACTCTACTAACTCATTTGTGCAGGTTTTACAGACTGAGACTCTCCCGGAGGACATTACGAGTTATAGTTTCACTAGATCTATATGGAGAGGACTAGTACCACCAAGAGTTGAACTATTCACCTTGTTTGTGTTAGTTGGTAGGGTCAATACTAAGAAAAGATTGATTAGATTGGGCATTATTAATCACAGGGATATGATTTGTGTTTTATGTAAAAAAGAAACTGAGAATGATTTCCGCTTATTCATTGGTTGTGAGTTCACGTGGCAGGTGTGGTGTGCTTGGATATATGCCTATAATAAATTTTGGTCTATTCCAGGAACCATTAATCAACACTTTGAGAGTTGGACAGGAGCTCCTGTAAGAAAAGTCGAACGTAACAGGTGGCTGATTGGTTTTTTTGATATTATTTGGAAGACGTGGTTGGAAAGGAATGCCATGATTTTCAAGAATCAAGAAACATGTGTTGCGGAAATTATTACCAAGTCGATTAGGAGCTACAAAGAGTGGGTTAGCTTTGTTCAGTTTAGTTATTGATGGCAATGACGGAGATAACTTCAGTTTTTTGTTTAGTATTTGTATTGTAACTCTGGACTTTTTAAATGCTCCACCTTATTGTGTTAAGTTTCTTATTTAAAAAAAATCTGAGAGACTAAAGTATTCAATTTTAATAATTTTAAGATTAATTTAAATAATTATATAAAATAGTTTTCTTTCAAATATGACTGCTATGCAAATATATAATTAAAGTTACCTCGTGACCTTCCTCAAAAGAGTTAATAAAATGAAATGTGCTATGAGGTGTGACCTCAAACCATTTGATTGAATTTGCATCACCATATATGGGCATAATCCCAATCCTCGCGTATTTCTCCTTCTCATATTCTATCAATCTACGACATATATATGAAGAATTCAAAAATTTAAAGCGCAAAATTATTTATTAGAAAGAGGTGCATGTGTAATATACTCACTGCCCTCTTCTAAGAAGTCTGTTTGGGTCAATTATGAGTGGATAATCCAATATCACAATGTATCTGCATATATATACACAAAAAAAGAGAGATTATGATAAGAGGATAAGTGATAAGTGCATGTACATACGATAAGGCAGTTAGAAATTGTTAACTAGCTAGAGTGGTTAGAATCGGCTAGAAGTAGTTAAGAAGTGGTTAGAAACAGTTAGTGAAGTCTAGCTTAGAGAACAAGTCACGACAACTTGTATACATACATGGACGTAAATCACCATTCAACACAATGCTAGGTAATACAATCAGATAAACACTCTCTGAAGTCACTGGTAGCAGTTTCAATTATTATTATTGTCATCGTCGTTGTCGTCGTCTTCGGCCGATTACATTTATAACGAATAATATTATTACCTTTGTGTGATACCTATCTCATGGCAAAGACAGCATCTGTCTAGTTTTATATCCACTTTATGAACCAATTCTTTTCCATCAGCTGAAAATAATGAACAATCAGCAGAAACCCCTTCAATCAACTAATTGATGATAAATAATTTGAAAAAAATGATGGATAAATGATACAATAATAGTATCATTATTTGTATCATGATTAAATAATTTAGTGGTTTTTTTCTAATTGAGAATTCTGTTAAGTATCATCTATGTTACAGTAAGAGAGAACCTATATAGAAGACAATAATAACAGAATAAATAAAATTAAAGAAAAGGAAAACTCATCTCTATGAAAATGTAAGTGTAAATAATGCATGTAAAATAAAGCATACCAGAAACTATTCCAATTTCAAGAAAAGGTTTGGTTGTCTCTACTCCAAAGATAACCAGTTCTCCGGTGTCTAGAACTTTCTGTATATTAACATGCATTTTGCAAAAACCAACAACAGGAAAAGAACAGGTAAAAGAAAAATTAAGTAAAATATATATATATATATATATATATATATATATATATATATGTGTGTGTGTCTATATACATATAGTGTATCAAGTTAGAGTAATAAACATTTATAACTAATGAAAGAAAAATATGCAAATTAATTAATATTTAATATTAAAAATAAGAGAAAAGGATAAATAAGTTTTTAACCTTTTAATTCGAAGATAAATTCATCTCTTAAGATTGAAAAATATAAAATTATCCTTCACCTTATAAAATGCGTCACAATTAGATTTTTTCATACAATTGTCTAATCAAGACGTAACGGAGTGAGCTGATATGTCGTCCATATGTCTGTTACGGTGTCATTTTAAAGTTTAGAGACTTATCCGTCCTCAAACCTTTTTACAATGGACTACATAAGCATCACTCTGTTACGTTTTGATTAGGCAATTGCTATACATAGAAAAATCTTAATGTCACATATTTTGTAAAGTGAAAAATAATTTTATTTTTAATTTTAAGAGATGAATTTGTATTTAAATTAAAAAGTTAAAAATTTATTTATTTTTATTCTAAAAATAATTAACAGAATATATAATCATTCAAAAATCACGTAACGTTATATTTTAATTTTTTATTCGTGTAAATTTCAATAATTTATATCGTATTTCTTTTTAATTATTAACTATTCAATAATGTACATAATATATAATATATACCTTAGGGTGGCTGCCAAAAGGACGATTCGATACTCCATTGAAATCCCATTGATTCAAAGTATTTAATGTGAAAATGTCAATCTCAAATGGAAGGTGACTGTCAGAAACTGAATAGAACTTTCCTGAATGCTCAATCACATTGGTGTTGCTATAATATTTATAGTTTTCTCCAAATCTCAACTGCATGTGAATTAATACACACAACACACCAAACTGTTGATGACTCGTGTCGGATGGGACTTCAGATGTCATTTGGCTTAAAATAGATTTGTCACACGTAGTTCTTAAGGTGACAAAAGAAAATAGGATAAAGTATTATTTTCATCTTAAATATTTGAATTGAATTTTAATTTGGTCTCTTATATTTTAAATGTCTTAGTTTAGTCTTAAAAATTTTTAAATATTTTATTTTAATTTTAAAAAAGTTTTAAATATGTTTAATGTTGTCTTACGATTAAATTTAACACAAATAATTCACATATTAAAAAGACAATAATATTCAATTTCAGTATGTAAATAAAATTAATATGCTAACGATCACTAATATAAAAATTTTTCCTTTAATTTTGAAGCGCGTTGATAATTAATTGTTAGGATTTAAAATTTTGTAAAAAAAAATTGAGGAGAAGTATTATAAAAATATTTGGTTATAATTTCTACCATATAAAAGAAGATATGACTTAATTAATAACGTTATATATTAACGTCCACATCATTCATTCCATTAACGAGTTAAATTTAATGGTAGAACTACATTAAACCTGTTTAAAATTTTTTAAGACAAAAATAAAACGTTTAAAACGTTACAGACCTAATTAGAATATAACCCAAACGTTAAAAACTAAAATAATACTTTACCCAAAAAAATATTTTCTTCAAAGTATATACTTAAATTAGTTCATAACTAATATCAACTAAGATATTTTGGTCATTAATAATTTTTTTATTATAAAAATTCCTGAAATTATACCTATTTGACAAATTGATTTTCTAATTATTTTTAATAAAATTTTTACTTTTTTAGTATACTTATTAAATAAATAAGTCTTAACAAATTTTATTATAGATAATTAAATTTTTAAATTTTTATAAGATAAATTAATCTTTCTTACAAAGAGATTAATTCGTCTTGAGAATCTCTAAAGTATTAAAAATTTGTTGAGAATCAAAATGTTTGAATTAAAACTTTTTGGAGACAAATTTGGGTGTTTATTTATTTATTTATTTATTTTGAAGTTTTGTTATTTTGTTGATTGATTGTCAATTAAAAAGAAACCATTAATTTTCTAATAAAACTAAAATGTATAAATGAATAAAATGTTGACCTTGTTTAGCATGAGAGAAGATAGAACAGCAAGTGAATCTCCTTTGACAGCAGGAAGAAACAAAGGCTTGTACTTTGTTTCTCAAGCCTATATGATGAAGTTTCAACATGTTTGTTGTTGTACACAAGAGTGTAATTCCCATCATTTTCATCAATTTGCTTTTTGAAATACAAAGCATGAAGCATTCCTTCTCCTTCCACCCAAGCACTATCTGAACTCCCCAAAATTGACTTTGTTGATTTCAACCCTCCAAACAGTGGGTTTGATCCTAAATTACATACATGCATGAACACTAGAGAAATAAAGAAATTTTTTGGCATATATATCATAAACATAGATATATTACGAGGGGCACTTTGTAATATAAAACAATATTTGGAATTTTTATATTTTCTGTTTATTATTATTTAGATGGAAGGACGCTGTATGTAGCTTTTAAAATGTTAAGGAGAAAACTAAATTTAAAAAAGAAAAGTTAGAGATGATTTTAAATTTTTATACAAACATTAGTAGTTCCGGTTTAAAATGATTTTTACCAAGAAAAACTAAGAATAATTTAGCTCTCTAAGTATAAAATTATTACAACTTATTAAAATATTTTTTATGATTTATTTTTTATTATAGTTTGCCAGAACAAAATTTTAAGAACCAATGTTTTTAATAGGACAATTTATCTAAATAACACAACTCGAATGCATATTTATGCAAATGCAACAATTTCAATCTCATTACATGCATGCGTGTCCTATTTTAATTTTATGTAAATCTACTACCTACGGTTTATTATTTGGCCATAAACCACGTAACCTCTACTGCAGTTTATGAGGAGCAGCATTTAGGCATAAATTGCGTGACTCCTACTGCAATTTTTGAAGACCAGCATTTGTACATAAAATGTGATAAAGCAGTGACGGATTGCATTCTTTAAGATTTGAGTTTTTGGATTTAAAACAATTTGGGAGAGAATCACTTGACATTGATACTTTGGCAGGTTGGGGTCATGAAAGAATAAAATTGTTTGTACTAATTAAACGGTGTTGCTCATGTGACTAGAAATATCAATAAAAAAGAGATTAATTGTTTATAAGTTGTTCTTTCTATATGTTAGTTGTTTGCTGTTTCGTTCATATGTTATGTCACTTTAAACTGTGATTTTGGTATTTTTATAAAGAATTTGAAGATGTTAGTGATTTATCTGTTAAAATTTGATTAATACCGGTTTAATTTTTTTAATTTATGTGTTAGTCTTTTATTTTTAAATTATTTATTTTATAAATAATTTATGTGTTATTGATTTATCTGTTAAAATTTGATTAGTACCAAATTAATTTTTTAGTTGATTGATGTGTTAGACTTTTATCTATAAACTATGTAATTTATAAATACTTTAGGTTTTAGTGATTTATCTATTAAAATTTGTTTAGTATCAGTTTAATTTTTTTGTTAATTTATATGTTAGTATTTTATCTTTGAATTATTTATTTTATAAATACTTTATGTGTTAGTGATTTATCTGTTAAAATTTAATTAGTACCAAATTAATTTTTTAGTTAATTAATATATTAGACTTTTATCTGTAAAGTATTTAATTTATAAATAGTTTAGGTCTTAGTGATTTATCTATTAAAATTTGATTAGTATGGATTTAATTTTTTTTGTAATTCATGCCAGACTCTTTTAGCTATGAATTATTTAATTTATAAATAATCCAGGTGTTAGTCTTTTTTCTGTTAAAATTTGATAGGTACTAATTTAATTTTTTGTGCATGCATGTATTCGTCTTTTATCTGTTAATTATTTAATTTAAAAATAATTAAAGTATTAATTTTTTTTGTTAAAACTTGATTAGTACCAAATTATTTTTGCGTGATGCAGCCGATTAAGTGTAATTATGGCATTAGGAGACAATAGAATATGTCTCTACATGACAGCATCATACCTTATTTGAAAACTGCGAATTTGTATCACTTGACGAGACTGGACAGTCATTGGTTCTGGGTGGATGAGTCTCTGGTGAGCGTATTCATTGAGAGGTGGTATCTTGAGACGTACATGTTCTACATGCCATTCGGAGAGTGCAGCATTACACTGCAAGATGTGGCTTATTAGTTGGGGTTGCCTGTTGATGGGAAGACTGTTAGTGGGTGTTTCACTGACTTTGAGCAGCACATTTCCGATGGGAGACCAGCGTGGGATTAGTTTTAGGAGTTATTCGGTGAGTTACCGCTGCCGAATAGGGTCAAGCAGATGACGATCTACTTCACATAGTTCCATGAGAGGTTTCGGGTGCTCTCTGCCGATGCAAGTGAGGAGACAGTGTGTAGGTATGCTCGTACTTGTGTCATGATGTTACAATCGACTCAGCTATTCATCAGTGACAAGAATGGGAGCTGGGTTCACCTTCGATGGCCGCCGTTTGTGGCAAAGCTGCTTAACGAGTTGGGAAAGTATAGCTGGGTCTCAGCTGCACTGTCCTGGTTGTATAAATACATATGTCGGGTTACAAACAGAAATGTGATTAACTTGGCCAGGCCACTTTAGTTATTACAGTCCTGAATTTTCTCACGGTTTCTGACGCTAAAACCGAGTGGTTTTGACACATTTGTATTTTCGCTGGCATCCAGATATCATTTTAATGTTTTGTGCTATATATGTGCTTATTTTAATGTTGTGTTTTGGAACTTGATGGGCCTATTATGTACGTGGATTGCTCCTAATATTCTCATCACTGTCCCCAACTATATCGACAGCCTCTTCATCTAAATCATCCTTTCTCATTGTATTTTCAACTAGATTAGGTTCACTGTCACCTACACAATTAGGAATCATGATAAGAGAACTAGCCATCTCAACTGCCAGCTGATGGAACGGACGGTTCTCCAATGCTACATAGCCATCTTCATCTGCATGGTTCAAATCAACTGCAACGGATAGAGATGCAACAATCGAACAAGCTTCTACAACCACGACATCGAATTAGAGGCACTCCCAAGCCAGTCGACTGAGGATTTGGAACTAATATCCCAGAACTGTTGACACCATCCTCTGACTTCTTATACAACTCGTGTATTCTGACCTTTGAAAAACTTCTTCGGCAATGAAACAGAACCAGTAGATCTTCATCAGACCTTATCATAAACATATCATACTTCACACTGGCAGACACAACTACAATAGGTATTTTATAAAATAATTCCTTCACCCACTTAGGTCCCAAATACCCCAAGCTTTTGTAATATAGTAGTTTTTAGATCTGACAAGATTTTCAATGAACGAATAAATACATTCAAAAATTCTTTGTCAGTAAACTTCACACCCTCTCTTTTTCTTTTGTGAATGTTTTCAATGCAATACACTAGTGCTAAGAAACTATCCTCCTCACTAGACATTGTGAAAATGACTCTCTCCTTGACAATTACTTTCGATTCGTATATATAGAGTCTATAGCCTTCATAAACTGCAATCAGAGTCCCGCAATTTATGTACAAATGCTTCTTTTCATAAACTGCAGTAAGGGTCCGTAGTTTATGGTCAAATGATAAATCGTAGTTAACAGCCACGATTTATATAGAAATGAAATAGGACAAGCATGTAATGAGTTACAGATTGTTATATTTATGTAAATATAAATCCCAATTAATTTATTTAAGTAAATTATTCTTTTTAATAAAAAAATTTAATTAATTTAATTTATATTCAAGACAAAAATAAAAAAAGTTTGTCACTTGACATTTTTCATACATATAAATAAAGTAAACTTGACATTTTTCATACATATAAATAAAGTAAACTTGCAAAGTCAAATAAAATATAAAAATTGCACTTCCAAATTAAAATTAATTAAATCTGGCTGATTTTACTAATTATTTTTCATTTTTTTCAGATTTATCCTTTTTCAGTTAAGCTCTAAATTATTTCATAATTGAAGTTGGTTTAATTTTTACACAGGAATCTACATATATTATTCTGCCGCTAAATTAACAATTTAAAAGAAAAACAATGCAAGTTGCTGGTAATCAAAGTATGAGTATTTATCTATTTTGGTCTCCAAAAAATTTTGGAACAGACATTTTAGTCTCTAATTAAAATTGATTATTCGATTGGTCCTTAACAATTAACTTCGATCTGTCAATCATTTAAGTCCTTTTCTCTGTCAACTCTAACAGAGAACAAAATGGTCCCTAACAACTCTAACAGGGGACAAAATGGGCTTTGACCCCTCTATTTAGAAACGACACTGTTCTCCCCCAATTTCCATCATATCTTGCTTAACACTAACATTCATACTCTTATTTTTCACCCTCATAGTCTTCTTCTCCTTCTTCCTTTTCAACTCCAAGATCAAGCTATGGTCTATAACTGCCACACGTGCTGTACCTACCTCAATATGTTATGGACCACACACTTTTTAAATCTCTGTGACTAGTATACCCACTTTTTCTGCACTTCACTCACCAGAAGCATCCACCTCCACATCTTTGATAATAGTATCAGCACCAACCCCGACAACATCCACCATATTCTCAAGATCATATTCCACAACTACCCCAATGACACGCTTTTCTCCACTCTCTCCGACAAGCAATATAAATTGTTGGATATTGAGACATCATGAGAAGATTCTCCTTCGATATCAATGCAAATTATTATTTAGAATGGACCTCAAGTACTTCATTCTTTTTCTCCTGAAGTCCAAATTGGCAGACAGTTTCGACCTCACATCCAAGCTATCAATACAACGAGCAATGTCACCGTCACCGTTCATATGAAAATTGAAGCGATTACTGAATATTGGTTCGGAGAAGAAGCTGAAGAAAGCAATCAGAGTAGTGGATAATGTGGCCGTGGAGATGATAGGGTAGAACAGGAAGGAGATGGCAGCAACGATGATGGGTTTTAACAAATCGGACTTGCTGTCTAGATTCATGTGATCCATCGAAGACGACAAGTACTTAAGAGACATAGTCATTAGTTTTCTGAGTATGAATTGGTTGAAAACAAGTTGAGAATTTTTCTTTTTGTGAACATTGAAGTTGCAGAATATGCATTGGTGTAGCTTAAAGTTGCAGTGTTAGGCTGTTAAAGTTATGCGACATATGATGGAAATTAGGAGAGAACAGTGTCGTTTCTGAGCAGAAGGAGTCGGGATCATTTTGCCCTATGTTAGAGTTGTCAGGGACTATTTTGTCCTCCATTAGAGTTGATGGAGTAAAGGACCTAAGTGAATGATGAAGTTAATTGTTAGGGACCAATCGAATAATTAATTTTAGTTGGGGACTAAAGTGTCTGATCCGAAATTTTTTTAAGACTAAAATGTGTGAAAATTAGTAAAGTCAATTTTAGAAAATAAATAAATAAATAATAATTAAATAAAATGAAAGGTAATAAACAATCCTAATTTATAAACTTAGAATTTTAATGGTTGAAAAAGAGAAGAATTATATACCTCTAATTGACGGATAGTTCATATTGAAGAGACTCACAAATAAATTGAGTTTTTCTCTAATTCTTTTCAATCAAGTCATCCAGATAGAATAACATAATATTTTTTTGAGTAGTTTTATCCTATATATGTAGAGAAAAGTGTGTTCTCCTTTTGTTAAGAGAGAGTGTTATTGTAGTCTCTTTGTGATAGAGAGAAGTTGTAATTCTCAAAAAAAGTTATTCAATTATTTCTATATTTTATACAAATTTTTATTTTTTTAATCTTTATATTTTGTTGTGTCATTTGTCTGGTACCTAACAGTGGTATCAGAGCCAAAGGTTACTGATTAATATATTTATTTTTCTGCTGTAAGTTGCCGTCTAAAAAAATGACAGCAAAGTACGAAATTCTAAAATTCAGTGGGAGTAATTTTTCCGTATGGAAATTGAAAATAAAAGTCATTATGAGAAAATACAATTGCGTAGTAGCAATTGAAGGTAGACCCACTGGAATTACAGATGAAAAATGGAAGGAGATGGACAACAATATTGTTGCAAACTTACACTTGGCACTAGCTGACTCAGCTTTATCAAGTATAGCAGAAAAAAACAGCAAAAGAAATTTGGGATGCTCTCACCAAATTATATGAAGTCAAGTCACTTCACAAGCAACAAGATATTCTTGAAGAGAAGACTTTATACTCTTTGAATGAGTGAGTCCACATTGGCAACAGATCACATCAACAATCTAAATACGCTATTTTTCCAACTCTCATAATTGGAATATACCATAGCAGAAAATGAATGTGCAAAGCTCTTACTTCAAAGTCTACCAGATTCATATGATCAGCTTATCATTAACTTAACTAATAATGTTTTGACTAATTATCTTTCTTTTGATGACATGGCTGTTGTGGTTCTTGAAGAAGAATCTAGACACAAGAATAAGGAAGATAGATTAGAGAACTCAAAACAAGTAGAGGCTTTGTTGATGACAAGAGGGAGATCAATGGAGTATAGTTCCAGTGGGAGTCAAAGTAGACCAAAATCACAAAGTAAGAAGCAGGTCAAATGCTACAATTGTTGTAAGATATGACACTTCAAGAAAGATTGTTTGAATAAGAAGAGTATAAAGAAGGTTCCAAAAGGATCAAGTTCTCAAGGATGTGTTGCGAGCACCTCTGATGATGGAGAAATCCTGTATGGCGAAGCAACAATTGGTTCTAAAGGCAGCAAACAGCTCACTGATATTTGGATTGTTGATTCAGGAGCAACCTGGCACATGACTCCTAATCTTGATTGGTTTTGTACATATGAACCTGTCTTGAAAGGATCAGTGTTTATGGGAAACGATCATGCCTTAAAAATTGTTAGGATGGGTACTGTCAAAATAAAAATGTTTGATGGTTCTATTCGTTCACTTCCAGGGGTAAGACACGTGAAAGGGTTGAAGAAGAATTTGTTGTCGATTGGGCAATTGGATGAACTTGGTTGCAAGACCCATATTGAAGGTGAGATCTTGAAAGTTGTTAAATGAGCTCTTGTGGTGATAAAAGCAAAAAAGATTGCAGGAAATCTATAAATGCTTATGGGAGATACTTTGTAAGAGGCAGAGGCATCAGTTGCTTTAGCAAGCCAAGAAGAAATGACGATGATATTGCATTGCAAACTGGGCCACATGTCAAAATGAAGCTTGAAGATTCTTGTAAAATGTAATCTCATTCCCAAGCTCAAATCGATAAACTTACAATTTTGTAAGCACTGTGTTACAAGTAAGCAACATAGATTGAAGTTTGGTAGATCAACTACTCGGAGCAAACACATATTGGAGTTAACTCATTCTGATGTGTGGGAATTACCGGAGATGTCCCTAGGAGGAGCAAAATATTTTGTATCATTTATTGATGATTACTCTAGAAAGTTATGGATGTACCCGATCAAGAAGAAATCAGACGTGTTTGCGATGTTTAAAGAGTTCAAAGCAAAGTTAGAACTTGAATCCAAAAAGAAGATCAAGTGTTTAAGGACAGATAATGGAGGAGAATATGTCAATGGTGATTTTCTAACATTTTGCAAGCAAGCAGGTATTCAATGACAATTCACAGTTGCATATACGCCTCAGCAAAATGGTGTAGTAGAGCGAATGAATAGGACTCTCCTAGAAAGAGCACGAGCTATGTTGCAAACTACAGGTTTAGCGGCAGAAACTGTTAAAACCACCTGTTATGTGATAAATCGGTCACCATCAACTGCAATTGGGTTGAAGACACCAATAGAGATGTGGCAAGTTAAGCCACCTAATTATTCTTCTTTACATATATTTGGTTGTCCTGTGTACGTGATGTACAATTTTCAAGAAAGAATAAAGCTGGACCCAAAGCTTAAAAAATGTATATTCTTGGGTTATGTGGACGGAGTTAAGGGGTATCGCCTGTGGGATCCCACTGCTCGCAAGATAGTTGTCAGTAAAGATGTGATATTTGCAAAAGATTAATTGCAAAGAGAACAAGAAAATGACAGCACTATTGAAGAAATAACCACTATTCAAATAAATGAAAAATGCAGAGAAGGTGATCTTTCTGAAGCAGAACTACAGCACGAAGAACAAGAAGCAGAGGCCAATGACATAGAAGTTCGTCGATCCACTCGACAAAGAAGAATACCATCATGGCACTTAATTATTTTTTGACAAACCATGATACATATTGTCTTTTGACAGAAGATAGAGAGCCAACAACTTTTATGGAGACTATGCGCAATCCAGACGCTTCTATGTGGATGACAGCAATGTAAGAAGAAATTGAGGCATTACATAGGAACCATACTTGGAAACTTGTTGAACTTTTAGCAGGTCGAAAAGTCATTAGTAACAAATGGGTTTACAAGATCAAACAAGATAGTAATGATCAGGTGGAATGATATTGTGCAAGATTAGTTGTCAAGGGATATGCTCAAAAAGAAGGTGTTGACTTCAATGAAATATTTTCTCCAGTGGTGAAACTAATTACTATTAGAATAGTTTTGGATAAAGAAGGTGTTGACTTCAATGAAATATTTTCTCCAGTGGTGAAACTAACTACTATTAGAATAGTTTTGGATATGTGTACTGTATTTGATTTGCATCTAGAGTAATTAGATGTAAAGGCTATTTTTCTTCATGGAGAACTTGAAGAAGAGATATATATGCTCCAACCAAAAGGTTTTGATGAAGAACAAAGAAAAAAATGGTTTGCAGGTTAACTAAATCTTCGTACGGTCTAAAGCAGGCGCCAAGGTGTTGGTACAAGAGATTTGATTCTTTCATTATTAGCCTTGGATACAACAGACTTAGTTTAGATCATTGTATCTATTACAAGAGGTCTGGTGATAATGATTTCATCATTCTGCTGTTGTATGTAGATGACATGTTGGTGGTAGGTCCCAACAAAGATCGAATCCAAGAATTGAAGGCACAGTTGGCTAGGAAGTTTGATATGAAATACTTGAGACCAGCAAACATGATTTTAGGGATGTAAATCCACTGAGACAAAAGGGATAGGAAGATTTGGCTATCGCAAAAGGTTGAAGAAGATCTTGCAACGCTTCAATATGCAAGAATGTGCCATACTTTCTATGAATTTCAAATTTATCCTCAAGTATGTGCCCTAATAGTGAAGTAGAGAGGATGGAAATGTTTCGAGTACCGTATACATCAGCGGTGGGAAGCCTTATGTATGCTATGATTTGTACAAGGCCAGATATTGCTCAAGCAGTTGCGGTGGTAAGTTGATTTATGGCAGATCCGGATAAAGAGTATTGGAATGTTGTTAAGAGGATCCTAAGATACATCAAAGAGACCTCGGATGTTACATTATATTTTAGAGGATCAGAATTCTTTGTCAATGGATATGTCGATTCAGACTTTCGAGGTGATCTTGATAAAAGAAAATCTACTACAGACTTTGTGTTTACACTTGTAGGAGGAGCTGTAAGCTGGCCATCTAAATTACAAACTATTGTAACTTTATCTACTACAAAAACTAAGTATATGATAGCTACACAAGCATGTAAGGAAGCTATTTGGATTCAAAGGTTGATGGAGGAACTCGGGCACAAACAATAGAAGATTCACGCTAAAGATAACCTAGCAGATGCCATGACAAAACCAATCAACACTGAAAAATTTGAATGGTGTAGATCCTCATATGGCCTATCGAATACATGAGCAACATGAATTTTGAAAATTTATCAAAATTAACTTTAAGTGTGAGATTGTGAAAATTAGTAAAGCTAATTTTAGAAAATAAATAAAAAATAATAATTAAATAAAATGAAAGATAATAAGCAATCCTAGTTTATAACCTTAGAATTTTAATGGTTGAAAAATAGAAGAATTATATACTTCTAATTGACGGATGGTCTATATTGAAGATACTCACTTATAAATTGAGTTTTTCTTTAATTCATTTCAATTAAATCATCCAGATAGAATAACATAATATTTTTTCGAGTAATTTTCTCTTATATATGTAGAGAGAAGTATGTTCTTCTTTTATCAAAAAAAAGTGTTATTGTAGTCTCATTGTGATAGAAAAAAATTGTAGTTCTAAAAAAAATTATTCAATTGTTTTCATATTTTATACAAATTTTTAATTTTTTCATTTTTATATTTTGCTGTGTCGTCGTATGTTTAGTACTTAACAAAATGGATAAATACTCAAAGTATGAACAATTATTTTCTTTTTTTTCACACGAACATTTATTTTCCATTTCAATTTCTCTTCGGATTTATATTTAATATATAATAAGAAAATTATATCATAAAAGCTTAAATTATTAAAGGACACAGGGTATTAATTATACTATTATATATACCATTTCTTATGTAGACACCTTCTGGAAATCCCTTTGGTATTTCACCTTCAATATCAGTGATAAGTATGGGCTCTCCTATCTCCTCTACCGGAGCAAAGTTACTCTGCAAGTAAATTACTATTAATTATTAATTTACTATATTCTTATAAATACACATATAGAAATAATGTGTTCTATTCATTTTATATTTTGTCCCTCTCCAAAGTATCTTATGAAACCATTAGTCAGCGAGTGGAAATAAGTAGATTGTATATGCATTAGGCTTTTAGAAAAGTATTTTAATAGATGTTTGTATTTTTTAAAAAACATAACCGCAAGTACTTTATTTTGTATTTTGTAAATAAAAAAATTATTTACATATATTTGTAGTTTTGAAAAGTTTTAGAAATATTTTTGAAAACATATAAATTAAAAAAATATTTCTTTAAAGTTAATTTATACTTATTAATATTAAAAAGTATAATATGACATCATATATTAACAAATATTTAAATTTATGGTTACTTACTTAATTATTGCTGCCAAATTCCATTCAAGATAAAAAAATCTCTCTACTTATGTTTATTGTGGTTATTTTAAATTTTAAAAGTTAATTTTTTAAATATAATCATATTTTTTTGTATTTATTAAAAAATAATTTACTGAATATAGAAGTTACAATTAAAATTAAATTAAAGTGAGCTAAATGTATAGTTATACCAAGCTCAAGTTTTAGTCACGAATATTGAACTCATCTCATGCTTGATTCATTAACAATAAACATATTTATAGATTTTAAATTCGAGTCACAAAAAATTTACTAATTAACTAAAATAACATGATATAATCTATAATTCAATATAAATAAATTATAACTTACTACAAAAAATTACTTATCAATTATATATTGTCTATCTATTAATTATATAGTTTATGTCTTAATCATATATATATAAAAAAATTATTATAAAATTTTATATCAAAATATTAATATATAGATATATTATTTTTTCTATAATAAATAATTTAATTAAAGTTATTATTCATTCAATTAATAATATAATAAATAAAGATGTTACGATTTAGATATGACAAAAATAAAAATACTCTCTCATATATTCAACAAATATAAATGTTATAATTGTATATAATTGAGGTAGCTTACAAACTAATAAATTAAACTTATCTAATATCAAACTTTACTCATTTAATATGAGTTAGATTTAGACTCAAATTCATCTCACATAATAAATCTATAATGGGTTAACAAGTAGAGATTAAACTATAGCTTAAAATCAGAACTTACTTGACTGTACAATTTTAAAAAAAATTATCATTCAAAAACCAATTTTGATAACCTAACTATTGATGATGAAAAAGTAAAGAGAAAGTATAGGGAGCCAATGGAGTATATGTATAATGTGTATAATGAGGTTTAGGGATGTTCGATTCAGTAGGTATCAGATGTTTATTATTCCTGGTGCTCAGATAGTTATTCTGGATGATATGGGTGTATTGTATTTGAGAAATTAGTAATATTTTACCTTGAATGTTCATTTTTTAACTCATATTAAGCTAAATAAATAGCCTATTGTACACATTGTATAAATACTCCATTGATTCCCTAGCAGAATTTAAAAGTAAAATTTTACCAAACCACATCAATACAGTGGGTGGTACCGTGGTACATCAAAAACCATTGTATGAGTGTATATATTAGGAACCTGAGATGGAAGGCGTGGTACATCAACAAACTGGAAAACTGAATCCACAACAGCATCAAGGAATTTAGTTGTGATGCTTTTCATGGCTTTGGAAGCATCGATTTGCAATGTAATTTGTTGCAAAGATCTTAACATTGGCTGAGTGTGAAGTAATGAACAAGGAGAAGAAGCCATGTGAGAAGATGTTACTCGTTCAAATAAAAATAATATGTGTGGAAAATACTAATTTACTCAGTACTGGCAGAAAATTAGAGAGAGAGAGAGAGAGAGTTTACGTTGAATATGGTGGAGAATCCAGCAGTGGAGTGATCAAAGCCACGTGAGAAGATGAAAGGTCGTTTGGGACGAATGGAGCACTTTGGTGCAAAAACCATGTGTGAACAAGTTCTCATTTTTGTGTTTCTACTTTGTCTACTAGATGCAATTTTCCTCCTATACTGCCCAACCCTATTTATGGTAACCAAAATGTTTGAGAACCAAAAGAATTAATAAAAAATAATTTAAATTTATTTTTATTATTAGAATTAATAAATATTAAATAAGATTATTTTAAATTAATTTTTTATTATTTTTCTAACATTACCAATATAATAAATAAAGCTGAGCTATTAGATCTTATATTATATTAATTACCAAAATTAAACAATAAAATCATTATATGATTTTTAATAACAAAAATACCAACAATCAAGGTATGGGAATATTCTTATTAAGAAGAACAATGAAGTATAGGAAGAATTAAAATTTATATTTTTTTGTTATTAGTTAAAAATTTTGATATTATATTTAATTTTTTTAAAATGTTAAATTATTAGGTAAAAATATATAAATGAAGAGATAAATCTAAAAGGTTAAGGGAAAGGAATCACAAGTATATATCAAAACAAAGATAAAGTTTAATAAAATTATATAAAAATACAAAGAATGCTAGTGGTTCAAAAAAACTATTTTTGACCATATTTATATAGGTATGGCTAATTTATGTGAGAAAAATGAGTTTTTTTTTAACTTTATCTTTTAATATATATACTTTGAACTCGTGAATTATTGATGGAGAAATTTTAATTTATTAGAGTACAAAATCAATAGATTAACTAAACCTTTTGATTATAAAATTTTTGGTATTATGTCATTAATTTTTTTAAAATTTAAGTTAATTAATAAGAGAAGATACGTAAATAATTATATATAATATTACAGAAGCACAAGACCATATAATATTATAAAATAAAAATTAAATTATTTTATTAATTTTTATAATTTTATCGAATTTATAATTAAGTTTTTATATTTTAAAAATTTTTAGTTAGATTCCTACACCAATTTTGAATTTATAATCAAATTTTTGCCGTTACAAAATTCTTTAACTTAATGGACTATGCTTACATATTTATTAATGACGTGCGATGGATGAAAATATTTGTGTAATATTTACTGTTAAAAAATTCTAATTACAAACTTAAAAATGATATAGCCATCTAATTAAAAATTTTTAAAATATAAAAATTTAATTATAAATTAAAAAACTATAAGAATTAACATAATAATTTAACCTAAAGTAAAAAACTATATATTAGGAATAATTGAGAAGTAAGTTAATAAGGTTTGTTTCATTAAATTAAACACTTATTCGGTGTCACATGTCAATTGACTACTGCAAGTTGTTCTCTTGTTTTATATAAGTCATCACTGGCTATCAAAAGAAAAATATAAGTTAGCACTCAAAAAATATAATAAAGAAAAATTTGATGATATAATAAGCTTATTAGTTTCAAAGGTTAAAATCTCAATATAACATCGTGAACTATAATTTACCTAGAGTGGATATGTTGGTTCCAAAAATTAATAATGTCACTTTATGATAATGTATACATAATACAATTTTAATTGACTTGAAAATTAAATTAATCAAGATATTAGATAGATATGTTATATTATTTTATTCATTAAAATAAATAAAAAGGAACATCAATAAAAAATTGCCATATTGGCAAACGTGTAGAATAAAGCCCCAGGGATTTGATTCCTTGGGAAATATAATATTTTAGGTTGTTTGATTTTAAAAATACGATATTAAAATATAGAGAAAAGGATAAATATGTTTCTGAACTTTTGTTGTGCGGACATTTTTGTCATTGACCATTGAAAAATACTTTTAAGTCCACGACCTTCACAAAACTTGAACGAATCAGTCTCTGACGGAAGTCTTTGGACGAATCAGTCTCTGACGGAGTCATTTGGATGGAGGGACTGATCCGTCCAAGTTTTGTAAAGGTCAAGGATTTAAAAGTATTTTTCAATGGTCAGGAATGAAAATATCCGTAGGGTAAAAAGTCAGGGACCTATTTATCCTTTTCTCTAAAATATAAATATAAAGATATAAAATTGTGTTTGATAAAAAAATATAGATAATAATATTGTGTTATGAAATATTAAATTAGTATATTTTATAGGTTTAATTAATTTGTTTTTTATAATTTTATTAAATTTTTAATTAGGTTTTTATATTTTTTATTTAAATTTTTATATTGTTTTTAATTTTGTAATTATGTCATTTTTATATCAAAAACGTTAAAAATAATAGAATATTTTTTCAAAAATACTAGCAGTAAAAAATTTAATTAGATTTTTAATTATAAATTCCTTCAATTTGTGAAAAAGTATTATGTTAATTTTAATATTTTTTATACTAGAAAGAACTTAATTATAAAATTAGAGAAAGTATCAGAATTTAATTGAAAAGAAAAAAATATAAAGACATAATTATAAATTTGATAAAATTATAAGAATAAACAGAATAATTAATTTTTTTTATTTTTTTTATAAAAAAAACACAAAAATACTAAACCAAAATATAATTTATTTTTGTATTTTATTATTATCATTATTAAATTTTTATCATTATATTTTTTATTATATTATCATTTTCTGGTTACCAAAGGCAACGAGATAAAAAAAAAAGGAGTTCAAGTTATTTGCTAATAATTATACTAAGATTCTTTCTCACTGATTCCCTTCTAGCAATATTCAATATGACAAAAGATGAAAAGAACACTTCTGATCTGTCCTTAATTTGTTCTCTTATGATTCATTGGTTGCAACCGAAAAAAAAAAAGTCGTACCCACTACGGGGAAGATAAATGTTAAACAAATTAAATTAAAACACTGTTCTCTGAAAATTTATACTCATCAATTGGCATTAATTTAAAAAAAAACTTATATATACTACATTTTTATACTATAAAAAATTTAAGAATGAAAGAGGGGACTAATTCAAGTGTTCATGTATATTTTGTGAGAAGTTTAAGACCTTTAAAAAATATCCAACCCAATTCAGATATCCGTACAAAACATAAAAAGATCTTGCAAAGTAAAATTTTTTATTTTTGTACAAAAATAGCATAGTAGTATTATACTTCGGAAAAATGACATTAAAATAATTAGTTTTAAAACAGTTACCATTAAGTCTAAATGCCACGGTATTAACTTTGGTGCAATCCAAATTGAGGAAGGAAACAAATTTTTTGTATTCAAATTTCACATAATCTTATTTTATAATTATTTGTATACTATTTAACAAGACAAAAAAATGGTAGTAAAAAATTATTTATATTAAAGTTATCGATCAGAAACTTTAACCTAAAATAATATATTTTTACAAAAGTTATTAATTTCATAATTTGTATTAAGGTAAAGTATATTTTTTATTTTTAAAATTTGTCAAAAAATTTAAAAATATTCTTAAGTTTTATTTTATTTTAATTTTGTTCTTGAAGATTTTAATTTGCATTGAATATACTTTTGACAGCTAAGTTTTCAAAAAATTTAGGACCAATTCAGTAATAAATCATGACAATTATGTGTGTTTTGCTAGTGTTAAAAATTATTTTTGTAAAATTATTGCTAAATTAGTCTTAATTTTCTTTTTAAAAATTAGCAGTTAGGGATATATATTTGATGCAATTCAAAGATTTTTAGAACAAAAATTAAAATAAAATAAAACTTAGAAATATTCAAAGATTTTTAGAACAAAAATTAAAATAAAATAAAACTTAGAAATATTTTTAAACGACTGTACTAAGTATATACTAAAATCAGCAAGTAAAATTAGCCATAATTATAAAAGAATACAAATACACATTGAAAATAAATTGAACCACACATGTATTTATACACAAATACATTAGTAATTAATTTTAATATACGAATAACATTTTTTATTTTTAAAACTTTAAAGACAAAAAATATACTTTACCCTTTTGTATTATCAATTCCAAAGTCGTAGATCCAAATATGAAAATTGAGTTTTCTACTCGCGATTTTAGGGCTGCATATGGATCAGATAATATCCGCATATATGGTAATTATCCGCATCCGATCTGAATTTTACGGATATTATCCTATCCGCATTATGGTAGGATCGGATTGCGGATTTGGCAATGATATCCGTAGATTCGATCCGCAGATCCTCTTGATCAAATTCCACCAACTCTTCATTTATCTCCTCTTGTGCTTCATGTTGTAACTTGACATCTTCTTCTTGATTTTGCAATTTTACCTCTTTCACTCCATACTCTCGTTTGGTTCCACACATTCATCCACTAGAATTTCTTGATTGTGGCTTGAGCGCAATAAAGTCAATCGGTCAAGAGTTTCCGCTAAGGTAGACATGACTTGCTCTTGCTTCTTCCGAAACTCTTGTTGTTGTTGAATAAGCATGAAAAGTGCTTCTTGTGTGGCTTGATCCATATATGAAGATGAAAATTGAGGTGATGAAAGGCTGATAATTAAACTCATGAGGGTAAGGATTTTGGTTTTGTATGTAGTGAGGTGATGGTGTGTAGGATTGGTGACTAGAAAGGTAAGTGTTTGGATTTCATGGGGGTAAATTGTGGTAATGGTGTGAAAAAGTCATAAAGAAAGTATAAACAAAACTTACTAACAAAAGCAAACAAACAACCAAAAAGTGCTATTTACACTATTAACATACTTACAACAACCTAAGATATAACACCGATTGCATTGACTCCCCGGCAACGGCGCCAAAAATTTGAAAGAGCAAAACCGTCGACTTAGAATTTTTCTCAAAATAATAAGATTGGCGTTGCAAGTATAGTTCCAAGCCAACAAGTAACACTCACTCAAATTTTAATCTAAAGGTGTCACAATTCAAAATAATTATAAACCGGGAGTTTTTAAGTCCCGGGTCGTCTCCCTAGTAATTGCAATGAAGTGTGTAATTATTAGCTATGGAGGAAATGGAGGGTTGATGGCAACTAGCAAGGAATTAAAGTGCAAGAAAATAAACAAGCATGCAAGGAATTAAAGGAAAGCAAGTAAAAGCAATGAAAATAGAAATTAAATAATAAAAAGGGCACTTAGCAAGAATTGAGGAATTAAGAATTTCTATCCTAATTACGGACCACAAACATGGTAATTGTGTAGAATTAATCCCAATTAGTCAATCCTAACATCGAGAATTATTCAAAAGGGCATAATTGATCCTAATCCACAAGTCCTAGCCAACTCTATTAATAGGAGGCTTAGAGTTAGTGGAAACCAAATCAATTAACAATCCTCACACAATGTGGAATGGACATCCACAATTCAATTTCACCCAAACTCCCAATTTCTCAACCAAGAGTGTGAAAAACTAGACAAAAATCCAACCAAGCATTTTATCAAACACTTGGAAGGCATAAAAATAAAATCAAATTAAATTGCAATAAAAATAAATTCTAAAGCTACCAATTGCAAGAAATTAATAATCAACAATTAAAAAGAGCAACAATGACATGAAAACATAAATTGACATTAATTGAAATTAAAATAACAAGAATATTCATCAACATAAAAAGTAACCAAAGTGAGAAATTAACAAGGTAAACTAAGGAAATTAAGACAATAGAACAAGAAAGGGTAGAAGAAACTAGATGAAAACAAGAATTAAAAGCATAAATTACAAAGAAATTAAACTAAAAATCCTAGGTTCTAGAGAGAAGGGGGAGCTTCTCTCTCTAAAAAGTGACCTACATGATGCTAAACTAACCCTAATTGCTCCCCCCTTCATTCCTCATCACTTTGGCTTGAAATAGCTCCAGAAATGAGTTGGACTGGGTTTTGGAACCCAGAATTCACCCCAGTGATTTGCATTAATGAGGTCACGTGAGGCTTGTCACGTGTGCGCATGGACGAAGTGTGCGCGTCACTGGCGAATTTCTTCCTCACGCGTACGCGTGGGTGACGCGTGCGCATGGCTTGCAAATCTCTTCTCACGCGTACGCGTTGGTGATGCGTGCGCGTGGTCTTCAATTCTCCAAATGCTCATTTCTTCATGAATTCTCCACTTTGCATGCTTTTCTCTTCACTTCTTCCATCCCATACTTGCCTTATGAATCTGAAATCACTCAACAAATATATCAAGGCAACGAATGGGATTAAAGTGAATTAAATTTAGCTATTTTAAGGCCTAAAAAGCATGTTTTCACAATTAAGAACAAATCTAGGGAGAAGTACAAAATCATGCTATTTATGGGAATAAGTATAGGTTTATATGATGAAATCCTCTCAATTCTAATAAAAAATTATCGTAAAATTATGGATTCATAATAGGGTTTATTGGGAAGAGTGTGTGAAAAATAGTGAAAGTAAGAGAGAAAAAAGGTGGGATAAGTGGAGATTCTGTGGGACCCACTGATCCTGAGGGGCTAGGAAATTTGAGTTTCCTGCCCCCTTGTGGGTGTTGAATGCCCAGCTTCCTGCTCCTAGCTGGCGTTCAATGCCATCAATGTGCCTCTCATTGGGCGTTGAATGCCTTTGAGGGACCTCCTTCCTGGTGTTCAACACTAGGTATGTGCCTCTGTTGGGGCGTTTAACGCCCAGGTTCTACCCCTTGACTGGCATTCAATGCTAGCTTCAGGCTCCCTGGCTGGCGTTCAACGCCAGCAAGGTCTCTGCTCCAGGATTTTCTATTTCCAACTCTGATTGTTTCTGTTTCTTTTCTAGCTACTGCACATGATCACAAACTTAAACAACTATGAAAATTAAACTGAAATAACTTAAATAAACTTAAAGAAAAACAAGAAAACATTAATTATTGATGTGTTGCCTCCCAACAAGCACTTCTTTAACGTTACTAGCTTGACGGTTAGCTACTTATGGAGATGGATAGGGGCTCAGAATTTTGCCCCTTACAGTGAACTTCTTACCTGTGCTCTCATGGATAAGTTCCACATGCTCTAGAGGCAGGATCCTATTCACAGTGTGTGGAATGACTAGATTGTCAATGAAGACAATTCTCATGCCAGGTGAGAGGCCTTCAGTGGGGGTCTTCTTGTCCCTCCAGCCTTTAGGTACTTTCTTCTTAGTACCAGTGTTTTCAGTGCTTGACAATGGCTACCCAACACCAAACTTAGAGTTGGTGTCTGGGGGCTCTATATAGCTCTACACTGAGAGAGAAGGTTGGAACACTAGGTGTTGCACAACTGTCTCTTTTCTGTTAGAGGGAGAGTTGATGTTAGGCATCTTGAAAAAGATGTGGTCCTCCCAAAACTGTAGAATCAGCTCTCCCTTTACTACATCAATGATGGCATTGGAAGTGACTAGGAAGGGTCTTCCAAGGATGATGGATTCATCCTCTTCTTCCCCAGTATCCAAGATTATAAAATCTACAGGGATGTAAAGGTTCTCAACCTTTACTAAGACATCCTCTACACAACCATAAGCCTTTTTTATTGACCTGTCTACCATCTCTAGTGAGATGCTTGCAGCTTGTACCTCAAAGATTTCCAACTTCTCCATTACAGAGAGTGGCATAAGATTTATGCTTGACCCTAGGTCACAAAGAGCCTTATCAAAGGTAATGATGCTAATCAGGAAGCGTCCGTGATCCAACAGCTTCTGAGGTAGTTTCTGCTGAACCAAGACATTGAGTTCCTTGGTGAGCACCAGAGGTTCTTCCTCCAATGGCTCTGTGCCAAACAACTTGGCATTCAGCTTCATTAGAATTCCTAGGTACCGAGCAACTTGCTCCTCCCTAGTTTCCTCTTCCTCATCAGAGGAGGAGTACTCTACAAATTCTATGATCTTCAACCAAGTATTCAAAGAAACTTCAATGGGTTCCTCATGAACCTTGGGTTCCATCAGTTCTTCAATAGGGGAGTTCTCAGTGAGCTTAAGGTTGCCAACTGCCCCTATTGTACCATTCAATTCCAGGACTTGTATTTCTTTGGGCGTTGAACGCCCATCTTGTGTCCCTTTGCTGGCATTCAACGCCAGTTTTTGCTCTGCAACGCCTAGTAAAGACCTCCTTACTGGCATTAAACACCAGTGATAGTGGCTTTTTGAGCGTTGAATGCCCAGTAAGGACCTCCTTACTGGTGTTCAACGACAGTGATGATGGCTGGTTGGGCGTTGAACGCCCAGTAAGGACCTCCTTACTGGCGTTCAATGCCAGAGATGGCTCACCCTTAGGCGTTGAACGCCCAATAAAGATTTCCTTATTGGCGTTCAATGGCAGATTATCCCCTTCATATTTGGCCTCCACTTCCACAGTGATGGCATTGCACTCTTCTCTTGAGTTCACTTCACTGTTATTAGGAAGAGTATTAGGAGGGGTCTCAGGGATTCTCTTGCTCAACTGACCAACTTGTACCTCCAGATTTCTAATGGAGAACCTAGTTTTTGTTATGAAACTGTGAGTGGTCTTAGAGAGTTCAGAGATTATGGTTGCTAAGTGATGGAGGAAAAATCGTCGGTAAAGAATTTTACAAAAATATGCGCGTTGCAAGTATAGTTCTAAACAGACAATTAAACCTCAATCAAATTTAAATAATTTGTCACTTAAGCAAACTCAATAAAATCAACCGAAGTATTTAAACCTCGGGTCGTCTCTCAAGGAATTGTATGGAAGTGTACTTATAGTTGGTTATGGAAAAGTATTTTTGGGTTTTTGTGATAAGGGACAAGTAAGTAAAATGGCAAGAAAATAAATTAATAACTAAGAAAGCTCTTAGTAAGGATTAATAAGTAGAAGTCCTATCCTCATTATCATCATCAATTGTGATGGTAATTGCCTTTTACTTTCACTTAGTTAACCTCTAACAATGAAGGAAAGTAAAGTGAGCAAAATCAACTTAGGTTCACAAGTCCTAATCAAAGACTAGATTTAGTGAGTCCTAAGCCAACTAGCAAGTCTCAATTACCAATCAACAAAAGACTTTTGATAACTCAAGAGTCTCTAAATAATCAATCCAAGGCAAGGGCATGAAAACCTAGATTAAAATTTACCCAAGCATTTCATCAAACACTTGAAAGGCACAAAATAAAAGCATGGAGAATTAATAAGAGATAATAAAGTCTAAAATAACAATTGCAAGCAATCATTAACAACAAATAGAGAAAGAAGCAATAAACATTAAATACCTCAAATTGCATTAAAAAGGAAATTGAATCTAACATGGATAATTCATAAACCAAATTAGCAAAATAAGGAAATCCCAAAGGGAAATAGATAACTAAAGTACTAGAATAATAGAATGTAGAAGAGAAACTAAATTAAAACAATATGGAAATTTGAATTAGAGAAGAAATAAACCTAAGAGTACTAAAACCTAGAGAGAGGAGAGAACCTCTCTTTCTAAAAACTACATCTAAAACCTAACTAATGTGAATGAAAGTGTGAATGAATGATTCCCCTTTTCAGCTTCACTCTGGAGCCTCTAATCTTTATTTTCATGCTTGAAACTGGGCGAAAAATAGCCCAAAAATCACCCCCAGCATTTTCTGTAAGTTACAACACGTGACGCTCTATAATGGGCGACACGTCGCTGAAAAATTCCTGGTCACGCGTATGTGTCATCCATGATACGCGTCACCTAATTGCATGGCAACTGTTCATACCCTGACCGGGGTCCTCCAACTCGGTAAATCCGCAAGAGGTCCGACCTTGTCCTAAAGCTCACACCTAAAAGTCGGACCTCGGACAAAGAGCTCAAAATCGGTCACAAGGAAGGCCCATCAAAAAGGAACACAGCCCAAAACTAAAGGCCGAAAAGGCCTGGAAAAGGCGGTTCCACAAAGATAGAGATAAAACTCCCAAAGATAAGATAAGATAAGAATATCTTATCCGGGGAAGATCACTGCCAACTACTATAAATACACTGGAGCACCCAGGTATGGATTTCATTCCAAATCTACATATATCTGCTTGGACCCATGCTAACTTAAGCATCGGAGTGTCATTGCAGGTACCACCACCAACCGTTCTGCATACCTAGCTCGGGTCACCGAGCCCCCACCTCGGACCTCTCCGGACGACCGAGCTACACGTTTCAGGTAAACCCTCGGAACATTGGCGCCGTTGCCGGGGACCCTGGAAGTCGTCCCTCTACCATGGCGGACAACCCTCTCAACGATGAGCACGCTGCATCTGAACAAGAGGACGAAATTGACACCGGAGAACGACCGGACAGCCCTCTATCACCACGCACTCCAGGAGGAAACAAACAGAATCGCCCAAAAACATCATCCCCAAACAAGAATCCACAAAATTCCGAAAGAGAGAAGAGCTCGGAAATTCTAGAAGCAGTCCGGGCACAACAAGACCGACTAAAACAGCTCGAAGAGGACATAAAGAAGCAGAAAGAAACTGAACAAGATCTGAGAAGGGAAACTCGAAAGTGCAGAGAATTAGAAGAAAAACTGCGGAAAATAGAGGCCAACCTGAAAGACCGGACAGAACGCGGCACTACCACCGAAGACAACCATGATCCCTTCACGCAAGAGATCATGAAGGAGAAGGTACCGCGAAACTTCAAACCACCCGATATGGACCTCTACGACGGCACCACCGATCCAAGTCATCACCTCAGCAACTTCAGAAGCAGAATGTACCTAGTCGACGCCTCCGACGCGACTCGGTGCAAAGCCTTCCCCACCACTCTCACCAAGTCGGCCATGAAGTGGTTCGACAACCTGCCACCAAGATCAATCACCAGCTTCGAAGACCTAACCAAAAAATTCCTAACAAGATTCTCTATTCAAAAGGACAAGGCAAAACATGCCCCCAGTCTGCTCGGGATCAAACAAGGTGACCAAGAAACTCTCCGAAAATACATGGAGCGATTCAACAAAGCCTACCTGGACATACAACACTTGCCCACTGAAGCAGCTATCATGGGACTAGCAAACGGCCTAAAAGAGGGACCGTTTAGCCAATCTCTATCCAAACGATACCCGACCTCCCTATACGAGGTGCAGGAGCGGGCAGAAAAATATATCAACATGGAGGAAACCTCCCAGCTAAGAGACTCTTCTAGGAAGGAATCAACCTACCCACTCCGAGATCAGGATCGGGAACAGAAAAAGAAAGAAGAACCCAACTCGGACAAGCCACGGAAGTACCACAACTACACCCCCCTCCGAGTCTCCCTGGTAGACATCTACAGAGAAGTATGCCACACCGAAAAGATCCCACTGCCCCGACCGCTAAAACACAAGAAAGCAGGGAGAGATCGGTCCGAATACTGTGAATATCACAAGCTCTACGGTCATTCTACTAACGACTGCTACGACCTAAAAAATGTTATAGAAAAGCTAGCCAGAGAAGGAAAACTCGACAGATACATAGCAGAGAAAGGAGAAGAGACCAGGAAGAGAAGGCGGGGGGACAACGAAGATCGGGCCGAACAAACCCCACGAACCCCTGAAAGACATGTTCACATGATAAATGGAGGTTTTGCAGGCGGAGGAACATCCAAATCCTCACGAAAAAGACACCTCAAAGAAGTCTATCACATCCGAGAAGACAGTCCCCTGCCCGAATTACCTACTATTTCATTCACCCGAGAAGATGCTCAAGGGATAATTCCCGGTCACGACGATCCAATGGTAATCACCATTATCCTAGCAAACGCCAACTTACATCGAACCCTGATTGACCAGGGAAGCTCAGCAGATATCCTGTTCAAAACGGCCTTCGACAAGCTCGGACTTGAAGAAAAAGAACTAAAGGCCTACCCCACCAACCTATTTGGACTAGGGGACACTCCGATCCATCCCTTAGGATACGTCTCGCTACACACTACCTTTGGAAGAGGCGAGCAATCCAAAACATTAAGCATCGACTACATTATAGTCGACGTCACTTCAGCATACAATGCCCTCATTGGGCGACCAACCCTAAACAGACTAGCAGCTATAGTCTCAACCCCACACCTCTGTATGAAATTCCCCACCACAAAGGGAATCGCTACTCTAAAAGGCGACCAAAAACTAGCACGGCGATGCTACAACGAAAGCCTGAGCCTAAAAGGGAAAGAGGTCAACACAATAGAACTCGGACGAGTTCAATCCCGAGAAGACCTCCGGCCACAACCAGAGGGAGAAACCGAAATAGTCCAGATTGGGAACACACCTGAAAAAACAACAAGCATAGGAGCAAACCTCGAAACGAGCCTAAAAGAGGAACTCATAGCCCTCTTAAGAAAGAATTCCGACCTCTTCGCCTGGAAAGCCTCCGACATGCCAGGCATAAGCCCCGACCTGATGTGCCATAAGCTATCAGTTTACCCGGGATCCCGGCCTGTCCAACAAAGACGCCGGAAGCTCGGACCCGAGCGCATGCAAGCAATAGAAGAACAAGTACAAGCACTACTAGATGCAGGGTTCATTAGGGAAGTAAAATACCCCCTATGGCTCGCAAACGTGGTCCTGGTGAAAAAGCCCAACGGAAAATGGAGGATGTGCGTCGATTACACAGACCTCAATAAAGCTTGCCCCAAAGACCCATATCCACTACCAAACATCGACGCATTAGTAGACGCAGCCTCAGGCTATAGATATCTCTCCTTCATGGACGCATACTCAGGATACAACCAAATCCCAATGTACAGACCCGACCAAGAAAAGACCTCGTTCATAACCCCAAGGGCAAACTACTGCTACGTCGTAATGCCCTTCGGGCTAAAGAACGCAGGAGCAACCTACCAGAGGCTAATGAACAAAGTGTTCTCAGAGCACATCGGACTACAGCTAGAGGTGTACGTCGACGACATGCTGGTAAAGACACAAGAAGACAGAAACTTGCTGACCGACCTCACCAGCGTTTTCGGCACCCTCAGAAAACACAACATGAGACTTAACCCGACAAAGTGCACCTTCGCCGCAGAAGCCGGAAAGTTCTTAGGCTTCATGCTGACTCAAAGGGGCATTGAAGCAAACCCGGACAAATGCCAAGCAATACTCAACATGAAGAGCCCGATGTGTGTCAAGGAAGTACAACAACTGAATGGAAGGCTAGCCGCCCTATCAAGGTTCTTGGCGGGATCAGCAATAAGGTCACTACCTCTCTACTCACTCCTAAAGAAAGGGAAACCCTTCTCATGGACCCCGGAGTGCGAAAAGGCCTTTCAAGACTTCAAAGAATTCCTCGGGCAGCCACCAATCCTAACCCGACCTCTAAAGGGAGAAGAACTCGTACTATACCTCTCGGTTGGAAATCGAGCAGTCGCTTCAGCGTTAATACGAGAAAATGACCAAGGACAACACCCCATATACTTTGTAAGCAAGGCACTACAAGGGGCCGAATTAAACTATCAGAAGATAGAAAAGTTCGCCTACGCCCTAGTATTCATAGCCCGGAGGCTCCGTCCCTACTTTCAAGCCCACACCATCAAAGTCCGGACAAACCAACCAATGAGACACATCCTCCAAAAAACAGACCTGGCAGGACGAATACTGCAATGGGCGGTGGAGCTGTCCGAGTTCGACCTCCACTATGAAACCCGGACTGCCATAAAATCCCAGTATCTAGCCGACTTCATCGCAGAATACACTGAGACCCCTGGAACCCCACTCTCGTGGAACCTGTATGTCGACGGGTCCTCAAACAAAACAGGAAGCGGGGTTATACTCGAAAGCGACCAAGGAACGCGGATAGAACTATCCTTAAAATTCGAGTTCCAGGCCTCGAACAACCAAGCCGAATACGAGGCCCTACTAGCAGGTCTAAAGCTAGCCGGAGAGGTCGGAGCCCAAAAAATCACGATCTTCAGCGACTCCCAGGTCGTCACATCACAAGTAAATGGAAGCTACCAGGCCAAAGACCCCACTATGAAAAAGTACCTGGACCAAACACAGGCACAACTACGCCACTTTCCAGAAATACAGATTCAGCACATACCTCGGGAACAAAACGCCCGGGCAGACGCCCTCTCAAAGCTCGCCAGCACCAAGCCCGGAGGTAACAACAGAAGTCTCCTCCAGGAAACCTTGCAATTTCCCTCCGTGCTAAGAGAGGAAGAAGCGCTAAACATATCCAACCAACAGCAAGGGTGGATGACCCCCATACTCAACTACCTGAAATCGGGAACTCTCCCCGCCGAAAGGAAGGAAGCTAGAAGACTCACAAAAGACACCCAGAATTATACACTAATTCACGACATATTATACAGAAGGGGATTCTCAAACCCCCTCCTTAGGTGTGTCCCGACCTCAGAAACAAATAGCGTCCTCGAAGAAGTCCACGGAGGCATGTGTGGGAACCACCTCGGAGCTCGAGCATTATCCAAGAAAGTAGTCCGAGCCGGATTCTACTGGCCGACCTTGCAAAGAGACGCAACGGAATTTGTGAAAATATGCCCCCCTGCCAAAAACACGCCAATTTTCACAAAGCACCACCTGAAGACCTTATCAGCGTCACCGCACCATGGCCCTTCGCCAAATGGGGACTTGACCTACTCGGCCCGTTCCCCCAAGGACCGGGGCAAGTCAAATACCTCATAGTGGGGGTCGACTACTTCACAAAGTGGATCGAAGCTGAACCCTTAGCCACCATCACGGCTCAGAAAAGCCGCAAATTCCTATACAAAAACATCGTCACAAGGTTCGGAGTCCCCTACTCCATCACCACAGACAACGGAACACAGTTCACAGACACAAGTTTTCAAAACTTGGCGGCCGAGCTAAAAATCAAACAGCAATTCACCTCAGTCGAGCACCCACAAGCCAATGGACAAGCGGAGGCCGCAAATAAAGTCATCTTGGCTGGGTTAAAACGAAGACTCCAAGAGGCCAAAGGGGCATGGGCCGAGGAGCTCCCCCAGGTGCTATGGGCATATCGGACAACCCCACACTCTACAACGGGAGAATCGCCATTCCGACTAGCTTACGGGATGGAGGCAATGATTCCTATCGAAATAGATGAAGGGTCACCCAGAGTCATCTTCTACAACGAAGAAGGTAACCCACAGGCACAAAGGGAAGAACTCGACCTCCTCCCCGAGGTCCGAGAAAAAGCCCGGATCCGAGAAGAAGCCTTAAAACGGCGAACGGCCCTCAGATACAATCAGAAAGTAATAAAACGAAGCTTCTCAATTCACGACCTGATTCTGATCCGAAATGACATCGGAACACAAAAGTCGGGGGAAGGGAAGCTAGCTGCAAATTGGAAAGGACCCTACAAGGTAACAGAAGTCTTAGGAACAGGCTATTACAAAGTATCCGACCTAGAAGGCAATGAGTTGCCCAGGGCCTGGCACGCCTGTAATCTAAGACGATACTACAGCTAGAAAAACTTAACCCGAGGTGTACTCTTTTCCCCTACAAGGGTTTTTTAATGAGACACCCGGACAAGAAAAGCACCCGACCTAGCCAAGGGTAAACACTCTGTAAATATTCTTTCTTTTTTTTAATACTAATCGAATTTTTCTCTTTTCCTTCTCCTTCTTCTTCCTCATGATGAAACAAATCCTGAAAAGTATCCCGCCAAGGCGCATTAATTTATGCTCGGCAAAACGCAAAAAATCATTGCCAAAAGACCACACAAGGTCGGCAAAGATAAAGCGACGAGGTTCAGATTAATGTGAGAAGTTATAAAGCAAACTCTGAAAAGGCTCAAAAGGCCAAATAAAAGAGGTTACAAAAATAACTTAAAAGGCCGACCAACAACAAGGTCGGGCCCAACAAAGGGAAGAACTCGACCGCCCCCCCCCCCCGAGGTCCGAGAAAAATCCCGGATCCGAAAAGAAGCCTTAAAACGGCGAAACGACCAAAGAAAACAAAGATTTCGAAAACGCTTACTAAAAGGTTGCTATACAAAAACAACTAAAAAGTACAAGCGAAGAAACGAAATCAAAGGGAAGGGTAAAACAAAGTTTCAAAAAGCGCTAGCTAAAAGGTTGTTATCCAGAAACAACTAAAAAGCATAAAGCGGAACTAAAAGTCAAAACGCGAACAAACACCACATAATAAGCTAAAAAGTTACTACAAGTAGCTAATAGCAAAAAGGTGTTCAAAGCATTAACAGGTAGTAAAAACCATCCAAAAAAGAGCCCACAGGCCGGGCAAACAACCAAAAGACAAAGGATTACAGGGAATCAAGATCCTTTCCGGACTCCACATCGGAAGGAGGCTGCGGAGGAAGAACCACAGAAATCGGGACAGCCTTGACAGCACCGTCATCTCGGTTTAAAACCTCCACACCAGACTCTTCCCTGGCCAAAGGTAAGGTCGGGTTCGCAACCGGAACTTTGGGGTCAGACACCGGAACCTCATCCTCACTGGGAGCAGGAACAATCTTTCCCTCCACGACAACATTATCCATACTGAATAAACTCAGATCCAGGTCAGGAGCAAGAACCCAGATCTGAGCTTTCAAATTTTCAAACATAGCATCCATACCCTTAGCCACATGTCCTTCTAACTCGTAAAAATCATCCTGAGCGGATTGCAACCTCTCCTTTGTCTCCACAAGCTCGGCATATGTCCGAGTATAACTCTCCCTCACCGCCTTCGCCATCTCCTCGGATGAACTCGCCGCCGCCACAGCCGCGGTAGCTTTAGCTTTCTCCTTCTCCAAAGACGCCTCCAGCTCAACAACCCTAGCAGCCTTCAGTTCACTAATCCTCTCGAACTCAGACTGAGCTTTCTCAAGTCGGGAACTGGTCGCACCAATGGGGGATTTCTTGAACTCTCGGGCAATAGCGGCATGAAGACTAGCCATCCGGACACAGCTCCGCGCCATATACTGAAAATGGTGCTCAATAGACACATCATCAGTAGAAATAAAAGTCTGAGGGAGGATATGCTGTTCAACCCAACCAAGAGCATCAAAATCCTTATCATTAAAACCTACAAACTCTTGAGAGGTCTTCTGCTTCTTGGGAGGAGGACCCGAGGACGAAGGAGGAGAAGAGTTACCAGGTCCAGAGGTTGGAGGATCCTGATTTATAGGTCGAAACTGGGGAGTCGGAATAGTCTTCGACCGAGTAGTGACACCCACAGTAGTCTTCTTCGGAGAAGATCAGGCAGAAGCCTCCCCAGCCTCGATATTTCGAGCAGCCACGGACTTCTTTGTCCGACGAAGGTACTTCATGGAATCCGCCTGAGAAGACATCTCTGCAAAAATAAAAGAAAAGGATCACCAAAACAGAAATTCCACCAAAACAAAAACAAGCAAAGCCAAAATACTAAAAAAGATAATCTCGGAGGGTCGGGAACTACCTAACTCGGAACGGAGAAGGCTTGGATCCCCCAACATTTTCTTCGTGTCCAAGTGAGGTGCCCGACCCCATAAACTGCTTACCACACCCACAAAGGCCTGCTCCACCTCATCTAGACTCTCAAGGGTATACTTAGTAGACACTACTTTCTCCTGCCAACAAAGAGGAAAAGAAGGCTCCCCACTCTCATCTAAAAAGAAGGGTCGGACATCTCCAGTAGCCCGGACCTTGAAATAGAAGTTCTTAAAATCATGAAAGGACTCATCATACAGGGTGCAAAACTTCCTTCCCTGGTTAGCCCTAAAGGAAACCCAAGATACCTTCCCTCTACCCGACCCTGGCTTCGTCAACACAAACAAATAGGAAAAAAGAGAAATAGAGGGAGCAACGCCCAAGAACTGACACAAAAGTTGAAAAAGCTTTAAAAACGCCCGAGAATTTGGATGGAGCTGCGTAGGAGCAAGATTACAAGACCATAACACCTCGGACTCCAGATCGGTAAAAGGAAGTCAGACGCCCAGCTTGGAGAAAAAACAATCATAAGCATAAAAGAAAAGCTTCTCGGAACTATCTAGGGGCGGGAAGCACACTCTCTCCTCGGGATCCGGGGCCACTAGTTCATAATCCCTCTCAGACTCTCTATTTTCACATATGCTACAATGCCTACGGAACCTAACTAAGTACTCAGAATCTACCACGGTAGGGACTCTTAGAGGAAGAGGGTCTACCCAATCAAGACCACATGGAATTTTAGTCGACATCGCTTGAAGAACCTTTCGAGACATAAAATTCTTACCTACAAAGAAGAATACAACAGCAAGCAAAAAATCACATAAAGAAGACGAGCACGAAAACCCATTCAGCAAAGCAAGAAACAAAGACCTCACGAGAAGTGGGGCAATACAGAACAAAGACACCAGGGAACAAAAAAAGAGCCCCCCCATATAAAAACAACAGCAATGGCGGCACCTATTTTGGGGCAACCCAGGCATAAAGAAAAAGAAATAAACAAGAGCCACACAAAGAGCAGAAGCATATGATCACAGGAAAAGAGAAACACGGAAACAAACCTGAAAGAAGAAGCGAAGGCAAAGAGCTCCGAAGCAAGTAGAACAAAACGCGGCACAAAGGAAACGCCGGAAATTTAAAAAGACACACAAAGAAAGATTCTGGAAAGCAAAACAAAGGGAAAGAAGAAGCGGCACTTGTGAAAGCATAAAAGGAACAAACGCAAAAAGGAGAAAAGGAGCAATAAATAAAGCCTTCACAGAGCCCGAACGGAAATCGAGGAAAAACGGTAAAATGCAATAAATGCAGGAACGACCATTTTGAATTTTGAAAAACAGACTACTATGCCCGAGCACGACCTCCCAAAAAAAGGACGAACTCGGGCAGGGGCACTGTTCATACCCTGACCGGGGTCCTCCAACTCGGTAAATCCGCAAGAGGTCCGACCTTGTCCTAAAGCTCACACCTAAAAGTCGGACCTCGGACAAAGAGCTCAAAATCGGTCACAAGGAAGGCCCATCAAAAAGGAACACAGCCCAAACCTAAAGGCCGAAAAGGCCTGGAAAAGGCGGTTCCACAAAGATAGAGATAAAACTCCCAAAGATAAGATAAGATAAGAATATCTTATCCGGGGAAGATCACTGCCAACTACTATAAATACACTGGAGCACCCAGGTATGGATCTCATTCCAAATCTACATATATCTGCTTGGACCCATGCTAACTTAAGCATCAGAGTGTCATTGCAGGTACCACCACCAACCGTTCTGCATACCTAGCTCGGGTCACCGAGCCCCCACCTCGGACCTCTCCGGACGACCGAGCTACACGTTTCAGGTAAACCCTCGGAACAGCAACTATGGTAAATTGCATATCATTTCAAAGCCCCGGATGTTAGCTTTCCAACACAACTGAAACCGCCTCATTCGAATCTCTGTAGCTCAAATTATGATCAATTTAGTACGAATTGGTCAGGATTGACAGCTTAGCAATTCCTTCAATTTCTTGTGTTCCTTCCACTTTTGCATGCTTCCTCTCCATCCTCTAAGCCATTCCTGCCCTATAAACCCTGAAACACTTAACAAACATGTCATGGCATCGAATGGTAATAAGAGAGGATTAAAATTAGCAAATTTAAGGCCAAAGAAGCATGTTTTCAATCATAGTACAAAATTAGGAAGGAAAATGTAAAACATGCGAATTCTATGAATAAGTGTGAGAATAATAGATAAAATCTACTAAATTAAGCACAAGATAAACCCTAAAAATGGGGTTTATCAATCTCCCCACACTTAAACAATTATCATGTCCTCATGCTAAGCTCAAGAGAAGCTATAAAGGAGATGAAGAGGAATGGTAGAATTTATGAAATGCAACCTATCTATATGAATGCTACTAAATACAAGATGCTGCTACCTACTTAGTTAAAAGTAAATAATTCTTCCAGGAACAAATATAAACTTGATTCCACTAAATCAAATCTCAAAAATAAAGTACAAGTAGACTTGCAAGAAGAAAGCTCGTGAAAGCCGGGAACAAATAATCGAGTATCGAACCCTCACTGGAAGTGTATACACTCTAATCACTCAAGTGTTTAAGGGTCGATTCTCTCGGTTCTCTACTAATCTTGCTTTCTAAAGCTTTCTCTTCTTCTACCAATCAACAAAAATTTAATGCACGAATACACATATCAAGATGTCTTTTAAGGGTTGTAATGGAGTTAGGGTCAAGGTAGGATTGTATTTGGTCAAGTGGACTAAAATCTGAATCCTTGATTAACCTAAATTTCCCACCTAACTTAAGACAATCCATGTAATCAGAATATAAAATCTAACTGCCCATTAACTATGTTTTCCACATATTCATGCTTCCCGAATTGAGTACAACTCTTATGCATTGCTACCAACATTTACTTTGGGGCATTTTGTCCCCTTTTTATTATTTGCTCTTTTTATTTTCTTTTTCTCATCATTTTTTTCTTCTTTTCTTTTGTTTTTCTCAATGCATATGATTAAGTGATTGAATGCAAGAATATGTGATCAACTGTCTCTTTCACAGAAATATACAATACCCAATTCCCAAACCAAATATTTCCAACCCAATTTTCTCACACTTAATTCATGAGTACTCTCACTAGTCTAAGCTAACCAAGGATTCAAATTAAGGACATTATTGTTTTTCGCTTAGAGTTAGTGATGAGCTAGAGTAAATAACAAAGGGTAAAATAGGCTCAACATTGGTTTGCAAAGGATAATGAAAGGTTAAGGCCATATGGGTATGTAAGCTCAGTGAAACAAAGGCCTCAATCACATAAGTGCATGCATACATCAAACAAAGAAAATATAGAATCAAGCAAGACAAAGATCACAATTTTAGAGAGAACAACAAACACCAAAATAGAATATTAGTTGATAAAATGCAACCAATCAAATAAGCTCAAAAATCTCACTGATTTTGTGTGTTTGAGCTCTAAAACTATGTTCCAAATTAAATATCTTCAAACAAGTTTAACAAAAAAATTTGATTCAAATTAATGAAATGCTCGAAAATAGTGTCTTGAAAAAGAATTTATCACTTCAACCAAGTTGTACCTAAAATATGCACGAAAACTAATAAACATGCAATCAAACATACAAATGGAATAACTGACTAATTAACCATTGGTGTTGAAAATAAAGTAACTAGCCCACGGAAATCGATATCGACCTCCCCACACTTAAAGATTGTACCGTCCTCAGTGCATGCAAATACGTGCAAGTAGACTAGGGTAGTGAGCTACAACTGCTGCGCTTCCTCCAAAGTTTGTTCAGCAGAACTTGTTTGCCATCCATTTAGAAGTTTTTCCTTTTCCTTCTTCGGTGGCCATCCTGAAAGAAGAGAAAAATGAAGAAGAATAACCCACAAAGAAAAATATGCAAACAAATAAAATATGGGTGGGCTAATACCAAATAAGAATGAGGTTCTCAACTACATGGTAGCTACAACATGCAAGTGAGAAAATAATATAGATGAATGGCATATCTAGCACTTGATGTAAGAGGAAAGTCAAAGCATAATTAATTGAAAAGAATACTCGTAAGCATTGAGTTCAAACAAGAATTGACAAAAACAAGATCAGTGATAAGCATGAGAGCATTTGGTCCCATTGTAACTCAATGAAAATGAAACACAAAAATCAAAAGTAAAGAGTTAGAAGGGACTAAAGTACGAATCTTGTGTGTGTGGTAAAAAGTGCAAATAGGAAGTAAGAAAGAATGGGTTATGCAAGACAATATAAGTTCATGTCCATGCACAAGGAATGCAAGAGTCATCAAAGAAAAAGTATTGACCTATAAATAACATCACCCAATCAATATCAAACAAGTTAAGATGCACCAAAATAATGGAAGAACTATTCAACAGTTGAGTAAGAGAGTTCAACACCAAAGAAAAAGTAGCACATTTAGAAAAGAAAATGAAAACATGCACAATTTTAAAATGCAATGAATGAAAGTATGCAAATGCAACGAAGAAAAGAAAATGGAAGAGAATAAGAAGGAGAAGAAATTAAGAAAGGAAGAGGAAAGAATAAGAAGGGAGAGAAGAAGGAAGAAGAAAAGAATTAGCAAAACAACGTGTAAGCGTCGCCCACGCGTACATGTGGGTATGCAGAAGAAGAGGTGACGCGTAAGCGTCAGTCACGCATACGCATGACCACTCGCCGTGCCAGACGAAGGTTGTAGCACACCTCTAGCCCAACTCTCTGTCCAATTACAAAATTGCTCCGATTTTCATTTCACGCGTACGCGTCCCTGATGCTTACGCGTGGATTGACAAAACTGCAGTGACGCGTACGCGTGGGTCATGTGTACGCGTGGGGTGGGCTGTGTGCCAGGCACCCCTCCCGTGCGGTTTCAGCCCAACTCTCTGTAACTTTTTATTAGAGAACGAAATTTGCATTGACGCGTATGCATGGGTCACGCGTACGCATTACACCTCTCTCTTTTTTTTTATAAAAATAAAGGTGACCCTGCAGAACTGAAAATTAACACTGATATAAATAAAATAGAACTAATAAAAAGGGAAGATCATACCATGGTGGGTTGCCTCCCACCTAGCACTTTTAGTTAAAGTCCTTAAGTTGGACATTAGGTAAGCTCTTTGTCATGGTGGCTTGTGTTTGAACTCATCTTGAAACTTCCACCAATACTTGGACTTCCAATAAGCTCCAACATCTCTAAGTGAATTCACCAAGCCTTGATGAAATTCTTCACAAGTTTTGAGCTCCCAAAGTTGATCCTCTTGTATGCCTGGATCCCAAATCTTGTTTCTACACCTGTCTTTAAGTGGATCATCATTGTTCTAACTGGGTGGCAAGCAATCCAAATTCTCAACAACGTACCAAATTCTTCTCTTAGACCCCACCAACTGATCACTAGTCCAACCCTTGCATCTAGCTCTTGAAATATCAACCTTGATGAGCCTTGATTTGTAACTCTAACCACTAAACATACTTCTCTTATGCTTAATTCGACAAAGCCTTCTAAGTTGGCCATCTGTTTCTAGTATACCATACCCAAGTGGGACAAATAAGCTAATAGAGATAAGTTTTACCCACTCAAGTGAAGGAATAGATGGAAACCTAGGTAGAGAAGTTTCTAACAATCTCGACAAAGCATATTCAACTCCCGTCCAACCTTGCCGAAGGACTTCCACCTTTTGAAGAGATTCTTCAACTTCAATTTCTTCCTCACCGGATTCATCCAACTCTTCTTCGTCACTCAAATTATAAATATGAGATGGAGAGAAGTCTACCTTAATGTTTCTTTTAATCTCATTGGGAAAAGGTTGGCTTGATTCGTGATCATCATCACCAAGGGAACTTGCCTCTTGATCTATCCCATCCAATTCTTCATAAGAAACATGCCTTGGAGGTTGTGCACTAGCCTCCTCAACATCGATTTTGAGCTTCTTGGAGGAATACTCTACCACTCTAGATTCCCATGGAGGTTCAACATCTCCTAAGTCTTCAACCACTTCTTCCTCTTCAATAAATACGGCATCCTCCGATTGTTCCAATACAAAACCACATGCCTAATTTTCCACCACAGTTCCTAATCTCTCCTTCATGCTACGTTCTTCATTAGATTCTCTACATGCGACCATGGGGGTACTTTGAGTGTCGAAGTGCAGTGAAGCTAAATTGCCTACTACCTCAGTCAAGGTAGCTATGAACTCTTGTGTCATCCGTTGCATCTCTCTTTGCTCTTGAAGAAGGACACCAAGAGTGTCATTCATTGAAGATTGGGGTGGATATGGGGGTTCATTGCCTGGGAGGAAAGGTTCATGACAAGAGAGTGGTTCATCATGATAAGGATATAGTGGTTCAACACTCTCCATCTTTTTCACTTGTTGCACAACACACTTCAATCCCTTGTCCTCAAGTTGAGATTCATTAGCCATGAGAGCTTCATGAGATTTCCGGCTTCCTCTAGCTTTATTTGATGGATAGTTGCTTGAAGTCGATCCATTGCTTCCTTGAAATGATCCCGTGGCTCTTATTCCGCTTGGCTGTCATAAGTAGGATCATAGTGCTCTTGAATTGATGGATATGGATATTCTCCTATGAAGGGTTATGGTGGAAAAGAAAATGCATCTTGTGGTTGAAAATTTTCATACATTGGAGGTGGTGTATATTGAGGTGGTGGTTCTTGGGAGTAATTGTGTTGGAATTGGGGTGGTTCTATATATGGTGGCTCATAAGGTGGTTGGTATGGTTGATAAGGATTAGGGTCATATGGGGGTGTTTGGTAACATAGGGCTTGTGAGTATGGTGGTTCAAAACTATGTTGAGGAGGGGGTTCATAGACGTATGGTGGGACTTGTTGGTAACTACAAGGGGGTCCACCATAGCTATTGGTTTGATATGCACCTTGGAATGGCTCTTGCTCATAGTACGTTGGTGGCGGTTGTTGCCAAGAGGGTTGATCAAATCCTTGAGGCTCCTCTCATCTTTGATTGTCCCATTCTTGATGCATGTTCTCATTGTAGTTTCCATTCCCTAAAACATAATTTGAACCAAACTCATAGCCAGAGGGGTGAGAATTCATAGTAGCAAATAAAAACAAAAACTAATAAAAATAAGCAACTAGGTCCTAAAACTAAAAAAACTTACAGATAAGCAAAAAGCAAATATGTACAATAACCAATAATAAGGCACATGTTTGCAATTCCCCGGCAACGGCGCCAAAAAATTAATGGAGGAAAAATTATCGGTAAATAATTTCACAAAAATAAGCGCATTGCAAGTATAGTTCTAAACCGACAATTAAATCTCAATCAAATTTAAATAATTTGTCACTTAAGCGAACCCAATAAAATCAACCGAAGTATTTAAACCTCGAGTCGTCTCTCAATGAATTGCATGGAAGTGTATTTATAATTGGTTATGGAAAAGTATTTTTGGGTTTTTGTGATAAGGACCAGTAAGTAAAATGGCAAGAAAATAAATTAATAACTAAGAAAGCTCTTAGCAAGGATTGATAATTAGAAGTCCTATCCTCATTATCATCATCAATTGTGATAGTAATTGCATTTTGCTTTCACTTAGTTAACCACTAACAATGAAGGAAAGTCAAGTGAGTAAAATCAACTTAGGTTCACAAGTTCTAATCAAATACTAGATTTAGTGAGGCCTAAGTGATAAACCACTATTTTATAGTTTATATTGTGTTTAATTGTGTGGTTTTGTCGTGATCCTTACCCACTTATTCATCAATTTAGCATGCATTTAGATTTCCTTCCTGAATTTATTACATGTTTGAAAATTGCTTCCTAGAGACTTTAATTATTTAATTTTAATTCTCCTTTATTCCATTCGATGCCGTAATCTGTGTGTCAAGCGTTTCAGGCTTTATAGGGCATGAATGAGACGGAGATTGGAGAGGAAGCTAGCAAAAATGGAAGGAACACAAGAGTTTGAGGAGATAACCAGCGAAAAGTGACGCGGTCGCATGACTCACGCGATCGCGCGAAGGAGCGCAAATCGCAGTGACGCGGCCGCATGGCTTGCGCGGCCGCGTGGATTGTTAAGCACAAGCAACGCAGTAGCGTGGACGACGCGAACACGTGAAGAGGAAAAGCGCCAGCGACGCGTCGGCATGGACGACGCGATCGCGTGACATGCGCGATCTGCATAAACTGCAGAATCTGAAACCAGCGACTTTAGACCCTATTTCGGCCCAGTTTTTGGCCCGGAACATCAGACTAGAGTCAGAGAATATGCAGAACAAGAGACATTCATTGAGTAGTTCTAGATCTAGTTTTTCACTCTCTTAGGTTTTTCTCTCTAGTTTTTAGAATTTTAATTTTCAATTGATCTTAGCATTGGAACATTGAGAAGAGTTATTTTTCTCATCACTAGGCCAACTAGCAAGTCTCAATTACCAATCAACAAAAGACTTTTGAAAACTCAAGAGTCTCTAAATAATCAATCCAAGGCAAGAGCATGAAAAATAGATTAAAATTCACCCAAGCATTTCATCAAACACTTGGAAGGCACAAAATAAAAGCATGGAGAATTAATAAGAGATAATAAAATCTAAACTAACAATTGCAAACAATCAATAACAACAAATAGAGAAAGAAGCAATAGACATGAAATACCTTAAATTGCATTAAAAAGGAAATTGAATCTAACATGGAGAATTCATAAACCAAATTAGCAAAATAAGGAAATCCCAAAGGGAAGTAGATAACTAAAGCACTAGAATAATAGAATGTAGAGGAGAAACTAAATTAAAGCAACATGGAAATCTGAATTAGAGAAGAAATAAACCTAAGAGTCCTAAAACCTAGAGAGAGGAGAGAGCCTCTCTCTCTAAAAACTACATCTAAAACCTAACTAATGTGAATGAAAGTGTGAATGAATGATTCCTCTTTCCAGCTTCACTCTGCAGCCTCTAATCTTCATTTTCGGGTTTGAAACTGGGCCAAAAACAGCCCAGAAATTGCCCCCAGCATTTTCTGTAAGTTGCAGCACGTGACGCTCTGTCACGCGTGCACGTCACCCACGCGTACGCGTCGCTAAAAAATTCCTGGTCACGCATAGGCGTCCTCCTCGCGTACGTATCGCCTAACTACATGGCAACTATGAGAAATTGCATATCATTTCGAAGCCCCGGATATTGGCTTTCTAACGCAAGTGGAACCGCCTCATTCAGACTTCTATAGCTCAAGTTATGATCGATTTAGTACGAAGAGGTCAGGATTAACAGCTTAGCAATTCCTTCAATTTCTTGTGTTCCTTCCACTTTTGTATGCTTCATTTCCATTCTCTAAGCCATTCCTGTCCTATAAACCCTGAAAACACTTAACAAACATGTCACGGCATCGAATGGTAATAAGAGAGGATTAAAATTAGCAAATTTAAGGCCAAAGAGGCATGTTTTCAATCATAGTACAAAATTAGGAAGGAAAATGTAAAATATATGAATTCTATGAATAAGTGTGAGAATGATGGATAAAATCTACTAAATTAAGCACAAAATAAACCCTAAAAATTGGGTTTATCACTAAGTCAGAAAGACTTTGATTAGAAGTCTCCATCTATTGCCGAGAAGATGGGAATGGTCGTCTGTTGTTGAACCTATTCTGGGTTCTTCCACCTTGATTATTGTTGAAGCCTTCCTGAGGCTTCTGTTGATCCTTCCATGAAAGGTTAGGATGATTTCTCTATGAGGGGTTATAGGTGTTTCCATAGGATTCTCCCATGTAATTCACCTCTTCCATCATGGGTTGATCTAAATCATAGGCATCTCCATCATAGGAGGTGTCTTGAGTGCTATGAGCTGTAGCTTTCACTCCAGTCAACTGTTGAGAAATCATATTGACCTGTTGAGTCAAGATCTTGTTCTGAGCCAATATAGCATTCAGAGTGTCAACCTCTAGAACTCCTTTCTTCTCAACTACCCGATTGTTCACAGGATTCCTCTCATAAGTGTACATGAATTGGTTGTTTGCAATCATTTCAATGAGCTCATGTGCCTCTGCAGGCGTTTTCTTCAAGTGGAGTGATCTACCTGCAAAATGATCCAAGGACATCTTGGATATCTCAGATAGACCATCATAGAAAATTCCTAGGATAGACCATTCTGAGAGCATGTCAAGAGGACACCTCCTGATGAGTTGCTTGTATCTTTTCTAAACTTTATAGAGGGATTCACCCTCCTGATGAGTCTAGGCTTTCTATAGATTGAGAATACAACCATATCCTAGCTCTGTCTCTAACAGCAAAAGGAAAACTCATAAGCCTGTAGACCTCAGGATCCACTTATTGGTCTTAACAGTGTCACAAATTTGCAAGAATTCAAATAGGAACTGATGTGGATCTTTTAGTGGAAGTCCATAGAACTTGCAATTATATTGCATTAGAGAGACTAACTGAGGTTTTAGCTCAAAGTTATTAGCTCTAATGGCAGGTTTGGAGATACTTCTTCCATAGAGGTCAGAAGTTGGTGCAATGAAGTCACCAAGAATCTTCCTTGCATCTCCTTCATTATTCGGTTCAGCTGCCATATCTGTACTTTTAGTTTCTTGTTAAAAAAGTTCTATGAGGTCTCTTCTGGAATGTTATGCTTTAACTTGTTACAAACGCTTCCTTAGGGTCCTCTCAGGTTCAGGATCAAGATCAAAGAGAGGTTCTTTATCCTTATTCCTGCTCATAAACAAGAAAAAAAAACAAGAAAGAAGAAGAATGGGAGCTCTATGTCAAAGAATAGAGAACTCCCTGTGAGATGTGAAGAAGAAAAAAGAATTAAGATAAAGAGAAGAGAAGAAGAATTCGAATAAAAGGGGTAGAGAATTCGAAATTAGAAGTAAAAGGAGAAACTAGAATTAAAATATTTTTGTTCTTATTTTATTTATTAATTAAATTAAAAAGATTTGAAAACTTGAATGTGATTTTCGAAAAAGAAGAGAGAGAAAGAGAAGAGAAGTTTTCAAAAAATAGAAGAGAGAGAAATTTGTTAGGAAGTTTTGAAAAAGAAGAAAGAGGAAATAAGTAACTAATTAAGAAAGATTTGAAATTAAGATAGGAAAAATAGACAAAAGTACACCCGGATTTTTACACGGTGGACAGATGTACTCCTCAATTTTTTAATGAGTCATTTGCACACATGAATATAAAACTCTATTGTCAATTCTACCCTTCCGTGGCCTGAGTAAATTTTTCAGCAGTGGTAGAGGCTAGGTGGCACGGTATTGTATGATGTGGCCAATTCGAAGTGACACTGTGTAAAATAGAAATATTCATTATGAAATTTGTTGAAATAAATATAAGAAAAGGGAATAATGAAATTACTGTTCATCTTCTTCCTTCTCTAATTTCTTCGAACCATATGAACTCTAACACAGCCACACAGGAAATGATAACAATAATTTTTTAAACTCCAATAAAAAATCTACAGGTCCAAATGAGAACACCAAAGCCAAAAAACTTCTTTGTCCAAAGCAACTAATTTTGAGTTGCAGCCATGGTTCCAGTAGCTGATTTTCTTCCACTACTTCAGATCATTCTTCCATGGCTCCACAACACTACCACACTGCCCCTTTGAGTTGTTTGTCCTCCTATCTCTTTGTGAAATTATTCCAAATATGCATAGCACAGAAGTGATGATGAACTCCAGGCATAACTTGTTGCATAGCCGGAATCGGACCCTGTTCAATTAATATGTTAGTTGTTAATACAACTGAAGTTCCAACCATGTTAACAACAACTAATTGCATACCTTTTGTTGGTCACTAATGAAGTTCCAACCATGAACCTTGTAGTTGCCCAAGTCATTGTGTAAATGCTCCAAAAACCATTTCTAGTTATCTCTGAATCCACCACGGCATAAGCAATTGGGAAAATCTGGTTGTTCGCATCTTGACCTATTGTAGTTAGTAGCTGTCCTCCATAGAAGCCCTTTAAGAATGTGCCATCAAGGCCAATGAAAGGTCTACACCCTGTGTTAGGGTTCATATGGTTCGAAGAAATTAGAGAAGGAAGAAGATGAATAATGATTTCATTATTCCCTTTTCTTATATTTATTTCAACAAATTTCATAATGAATATTCCTATTTTCTACAATGTCACCTAAAATTGGCCACATCATACAATACCATGGCACCTGGCCTCCACCACCGTCGAAAAATTTACTCAGGCCACGGAAGGGTAGAATTGACAATGGAGTTTTATATTCATGTGTGCAAATGACTCATTAAAAAATTAAGGAGTACATCTGTACTTCGTGTGAAAATCCGAGTGTACTTTTGTCTATTTTTCCTTAAGATAAGATAGAAGATTTGAAAAAGATTTAATTTTGAAATTTAAAATTAGAAAAGATAAGATAAGAATTTGAAAAGATGTTGAAAAAGATTTTATTTTGAATTTTAAAATTGAATTAAGATAAGATTAAAGATTTGAAAAGATAATATTTGAAAATTGATTTTTGAAAAAGATTTGATTTTAAAATTTAAAATTTAAAATTCTAAATTTTAAATTTTGAAATTGAGTTTTAAAATTTGAATTTGAAATAGGATAAAATAAGATTTTTAAATTTTAAAGAAAGATAAAAAGATAAGATAGTGATTTGAAAAAGTTTTGAATTTTAAAATTAAAAAAAGATAAGATAAGAAAGAATCAAATTTAAAAGAAAATATTTTAAAAAGATAAGATTTAAAATTTGAAATTTGAAATTAAGATAAGATAAGATAGTGATTTGAAATTAAAATTTGAAATTTTTTGTAATTTTCGAAAATTAAGGTAAAAAGATATGTTTTTGATTTTTTTGATTTTTTGAATTAATGAAGAAAGAGAAAAACAACCAAAAGAGACCAAACTTAAAATTTTTTAGATCAAGACACTAATTTTTTCTAAAATTAAGAAAGAAAAACACCAAAAGACACCCAAACTTAAAATTTTTAAGATCAAAACAAGAAAAGAAACAAGAACAACTTGAATACCAGGAAAGAACACAAAGAACAATTTCAAAAATTTTAAGGAAACAAAGAACACACAAAGGACACCAAACTTAAGAATTGACACTAGATTCAAACAAAAGACACTATTTTTGAAAAAAAAATTTGAAAAAAATTTTTGAAAAAGAAAACAAGAAATTCGAACTTTAACAAGAACAAAGACTCAAACAAAAGATAAAGATGAATAAAGAAAAGCAAAGATTTTTGAAAATTTTTTTATTTTTTTCAAAAAAGAAAATAAAAGACTCAAACAAAATAGTAAAAAGTACCTAATCTAAGCAACAAGATAATCCGGTTGTTTGTCAAATCCGAACAACTCCCGCCAACGGCGCCAAAAACTTAGTGCACGACACTGGCTCCGCACGTTTCGCACAGATAGACCGGCAAGTATACAGGGTCATCCAAGGAATACCTCAGGTGAGTGAGGGTCGATCCCACAGAGATTGTTGGTTTGAGCAAGCAGTGGATTCCTTGTAGATCTTAGTTAGGCAGATAAAAGTTATAGTTTGTCACAAAAAAAAAGCATAAAACAAAATAGATAAATAATAGTTACTAAATAAGCGTGAAATCAATGGTGATAGAACGGCTGAGGCGTTGGAGATGCTTTGTCTTTCTGGATTAACTTTTCTTACTGTCTTCTTCAATAACCTTATGATTCCTTCAATGGCAACCGTAAATGATTAACTCATGTCCTCTCATCGAGTTAACCTCCTCTACTGCAGCAATCCACCATGTTGATATGACTCATGTCCTCTCATCAAGTCACCTCTAGGTTTCTCGTAGCAGAAGATGAAGCTCTAAGCAATCCACTCCCCTTCACGATCCTACTCAAGGTGCCATAGACAAGGCAAATCTTTCGGATAAAAAAGTGCTGCTTCTCTGACTCTAGCCTTAACGCCATAGAGACCTCATGCACCCATAGTCAACGGGATTTCATGTCACGTAGCAAAAGTTGCTCAGATCCTCTATTGGAATCCGCAATGCAATCTCTAGCTCTGGTTTAACGCTATCTGGGTCAGGACTTGCACAGAACCTAAGCAGAACAAGGATGATTGTCACGGATCACCTCAATTCATAAGACGAAGAACGAGAATGCATAAGAGAATAGAATCAGACATATTGAGAAAGAACAGTAATATTATTGATCCATGAAACTCAGCAGAGCTCCTAACCTTAACCTTAGGAGGTTAGTGACTCATACTGTACATAATCTTCGAAAATACAAAATGGGGGAAGAAGAAGATCCTAAACAAGGGTGATCTCCTCCTATATATATTAATCTGCTAACTAAGGATTACAGAAAATAAGATAAACTAGTCTTGTAGTGCAAAAATTCACTTCTGGGGCCTACTTGGTGAGTGTTTGGGCTGAGCTTGAGTGTCTCCCATGAGCTAGGACTCCTTGGGGGCGTTGAACACTGGCTAGGGACCCCCTTTTGGGCGTTGGACATCAGCTGCTCCCCTGTGGGCGTTGAACGCCAGGAATGGAGTTAGTGGTTGGCGTTTAACGCCAGTTTTAGGCCTTTATTTCTGAAACAAAGTATGGACTGTTATATATTTCTGGAAAGCGCTGGATGTTAGCTTTCCATAGCCATTGAGAGCGCATTATTTGAACTTCTGTAGCTCTAGAAAAGCTCCTTCGAGTGCAGGGAGGTCAGATCCTGATAGCATCTATAGTCCTTTCTCTATCTTTGAATCAGACTTTTGCTCAAACTCCTCAATTTCAGCCAGAAAGTACCTGAAATCACCATAAAACACACAAAATCAAAGCAAAATCCAAAAATATAAATTTTTCACTAAATCTTATGAAAATATAATAAAACTTAAATAAAACATAGTAAAAACTATATGAAAATGATGCACAATTAACACAAGTATTCACAAAGATCAGCATTAGCATCTTCAAATTTGAAAGCTAAAACACTCAAAATTGCTGACAAATAAAATAGATAGATAGATAGATAGATAGATAGATAGATAGATAGAGAGAGAGAGAGAGAGAGAGAGAGAGTTGCTAAACCTTTTCACAAACATTGTCGGAATTGGACGAGATACAGAGAGAGGAGCTTGGAGAACAAGAGTTCAAGCTTGGAATTTCGCAAAGAGCCAAACAAGCGAGCATCCGGTCAAGAAGCTCCTCAACCTTCACGTCGAACTTCCTTGTCGCTATTGACGATGCTTTTGAAGATGAAAGTGCTGCCGGTTCCACCATATTCTCGTTTCATCCTTGGCGAACAACCTTGGCGATAGAAACGTAAATCGTGACAAAGATCTGAGACGAACGAAGAAACGAAGATAGCAATGCAGATCTGAGGCGGAGGATGAAAACAAGAACAATGATGCAGTTAAATGATGGATGGTTGTCGATGATAACAAGGTCTGCGACGGTGGTCAGTGATGGAAAGAAGTGCTTGAGGTTGTGTTGTTGTGGAATTTCTCTCTTTTGATCATTACTTAGGGTGGGAGAATTTTTTACTGTGTGATCTCTACTTAGCAAGTAATCGGAGAAGAAGATAGAAATAAAAGAAAATAAAAAATTCAACAGCAATAATAGTAATTGTCGTTATTGATGGAAAAAAAGCAGAATTAAAAATAAAAAAGTATTAATTTAGTGGCAATAGTAATAATTATCATACCTTATTAATCTTGATAGTGCTCTGTTAGAGTTTCTTAGTGCTCTGTTAGGGTTTCTTAACGGAGTTCCTATTGCCGTCAAGGCTACATTGTCAACGTCAATTAAATCTCAATACAAGTCTCCGTAATCTGCATGGCTGAGACAACGAGGGATGAAGATCGGACTGAGGAAGACAACCGGAAAGGAGGTAGGAATGTGATTCTACTGGAAGAGGCAGACATATCAGAAGGTATTAATGCTTGCTCCAATAGTCTCTATGGAAGACTCTTTGCTTCCAAAACCTTCTCAATTGGAACCATGGGAAATGCTTTAAAGGCTATATAGGGAAACCCGGAAGGATTTAGAGTGAGTGATAAAGGGGATAATTCCTTCCAATTCCTTTTTAATAAAGAAGTGGATGTCTTGCGTGTTGAACGTGGTTCTCCATGGCTATTCAAAGATTATGTGCTCCATGTCAAGAGATGGAAGGAAGATCAGAACTGTGATGAAGAGATTATTTCCAATTTTTCAGTTTGGGTTCAATTTTGGGGTTTGCCAGAATCGTTTAAAACCCTCGAAGTTGGACGTAAATTGGGAGAAAAATTGGGCACAGTGTTGGAGGTAGGTAAATTTCAGATGCGAGGCAGAGAAACTAGGATTGTGAAGACCAAAATCAATATTGATACTTCCAGACAAGTGAGAGATTAGTTAATAGTGGTAGGACCTAATAAAAAGGAGGTAGAAGTGGCACTGTAGTATGAGATACTTGGAAAGTTCTGTACCTATTGCGCAAAATTGGGGCACGAGGTGAAAAACTGCCATGATCTGCTAAAGGACACAGAGAGTGATATGGTAAAAGAGGATGACATTGGCGAATGGGTTAAAGCCAGCCAAGTTGGAACGCGAATCTACTCTGAAGGAGAAAGAGCATTCAACAACTCAACCCAAAACCAGAATAAGGCCACTCAACGTAAGAAAAAACCGGTCTTAAACTGCTTATTGGAAAAATTTGCAGGGATGTCAATGCAAGAAGGGAAACAAAGTTTGAAACCACAAGACACTGGTAATAGGGCAGCACCTGAGTCACCTCAATCAGCCAATTCTAGAACAGAATGCATGGAGGTTATCATAGCTGGTCAGTCCAATACCAAGGAGGATGAAGGGCAGCTTATGTAATTCGCTATTGGGCAGTGTCTCACCACAGAGAAAGGTAGGAAGTGGAAAAGGTTAGCAAGACAAGGTGCTGCAGAGTCAGATACTAAAAGTGAACCCAAAAAAGGTTGATGAGTGGTATAGCTGAAGGATCTACAAAGAAAGCAAGAATAGAGGATGAAAATGCAGTTGAAGAGATGGTGGAGGGTGCCAGCCTACAAATGGCACCCAAGGCGCCATGAGAACTATAGTTTGGAATTGTCGGGGTTTGGGGAGACCCCTGACAATTCACACCTTAAAAGGGATCTGTAAATCCCACTCCCCCGAGATTGTGTTTATAAGTGAAACAAAGAACCAATCTCGACAGGTGGAAGCAAAACTTCGGGTATGCGGCTACGAAAACTGGCATATTGTTAACCCGGCAGGAGTGGCAGGAGGACTTGTGCTAGCTTGGAAGGACAGCATCAGTGTTCAAATTATTAGCAGTGGAGAATTCTTTGTGGTAGCCGAAATTAAGGAAGTCGGAAGCAGTGAGGTATGGGCGTTCATTGGTGTCCATTTGAGTTGTTCGGAACAAATTCAATTCTTACAGTTTGAGGAGCTTACAACAATGAGCCAACACCTGGAAGGAAAAGTGGTAATAGCAGGCGATTTTAATGCTATAACAAGCCAAGCGAAAAAGGAGGGTGGAGGCCAAAAATCAGCAACCACCATTGCAACATTCACTAATTTTATTGACAGTAACGAATTAGTGGATATTGGAATGGTGGGGCACCCTTTCACGTAGACAAATCGAAGACAAGGAGAGGATTTGGTGAAGGAGAGGCTTGACCGCTATTTAGTTGGGATGGAATGGAGGTTGAAGTTTCCGAATGCAGTGGTGCACAGACTCACAGAGTCAGGCTCGGATCATGCTCCACTTTTGATGGAAACCGAACCTCAATCCTGGCATAGTAAAAGGCGGTTTAAATACCAGGAACGTTGGTGTGGAGAAGAGGATGTCAAGAGAATTGTCAGTGAAGTGTGGAGAATGGAAGTTGTAGGCTCAACTATGTTCTCCTTGGCCCAAAAGTTGAAAGTTTGTAGACATATACTAGTTCAATGGCAGAAAACTCACAAAGCAAACTCTCGAAAATAAATTGAGGACCTTCAAGCTAAACTAGAGGAGTTGCGGGTGACTGGAATCAATGGGGGAGAGGAGGTTACCAGTTTGGAGAAAAAGTTAGAGCTGGCATATTTGAAAGAAGAGAGCTATTGGCGAGAAAAATCTAGAGTCAAGTGGCTAAAAGAAGGAGATCAGAACACTAGATTCTTTCACCAGAAATTTCAATCAAGGATGCGAAGGAACAGAATTTGGAGATTAGTGGGGAAGGATAATGAGATTGCATCGAAACCGGAGGATATTGCAAAGATAGCTGAAGACTACTTTTGCGATATTTTTACTTCTTGTTCGGCTGATCCGAATCCATACTTAGAGGATTTGGAGCCAAAGGTTACAGCTTCCATAAACTGTAGGTTCCAAAGGCCAGTAACTATGGACGAGGTCAAAAGAGCTACATTTAGTGTTCACGCTTAGAGTGCTCCTGGTGGTGATGGGTTTACAGCTAAGTTTTTTCACTTTTTCTAGGATATAGTTGGAGGTGACGTTTTTAAGGCAGTAAGAAGTTTCTTTCACAGTGGCAGAATTCTAAAAAGTTTCAATCATACTCAAATTTGTTTGATTCCAAAGGTGCTAGATGCCAATGACATGACTCAGGTACGACCGATCAGCTTGTCTTCATTTATGTATAAAATTATTTCTAAAGTTATGGTGCATCGATTACAAGGTATTATGAATAAAATTATAAGTCCAAATCAGAGTGCGTTTCTCAAAGGTAGACTCATTTCAGATAATATCCTAATTGCCCACGAATGTATGCACTATTTGAAAAATAAGAGAAGTAGGGCAGAGCATGAGATGGCTATTAAACTAGACATGAGCAAGGCTTATGATAGGGTCGAATGGCATTTCTTATGGTATATTATGGATAAGCTGGGCTTTGATGCTAAATGGATTAACTGGACTAAGGAATTGGTAACGACTGTTTCTTACTCTGTCGTTGTGGAAGGTCAACCTTTTGGCTATTTTAGGCCAAATAGGGGCATCCGACAGGGTGACCCCTTATCTCCATATCTCTTTCTTTTTTGTTCAGAAGGGATTTCCTTCTTGCTACACAAGGCAGAGCAAAACAGATTAATTCAAGGAGTTCAAGTTAATCGGAGATGCCAAACAGTTAATTACCTTTTGTTTGCTGATGATTCAATCCTTTTTTGCAAGAGCGCACCTAATACAAGCCAAAGTATTCTAGAATTGCTAGAGATCTATGAGGATTTCAGTGGGCAAAAAGTCAATCTAAATAAGTCAGTTATCTTTTTCAGTCACAACACATCTCAGAACACAAGACTAGCAATTGCTCAGACACTAAATAGTGAACATATCGAAGCACAAGACAAATACTTGGGACTGCCCTCTATAGTTCAAAAATCAAAGAAAGCAACCTTTGGAGCTATCAAGGATAAAGTTTAGAAGAGGATTATGGGTTGGAAAAGAAGTCTATTGTCATCAGGTGGTAGGCACACGCTATTGAGAGCGGTGGGGGAGGCGATTCCTATTTATACACTCTCTTGTTTCAAGCTCCCGGACACGCTGTTGACTGAGATTCATAGCATGCTCTCGCAATTTTGGTGGGGTCAAAAAGGCGCAGAACGAAGAATGGTTTGGATTAAATGGGACACAATGACGAGACCGAAGAAAGATGGTGGGCTAGGGATCAAGGACTTAAGGGCGCAAAATTTGGCTTTATTGGGAAAACAATGTTGGCGTCTAATGAAATACCCTAATTCTACTCTATCAAGAATGCTCAAAGCTAAATATTTCAGATATACAGATTTCCTACATGCAGAGATAGGAAGTGTACCGTCGTGGGGCTGGAGAAGTGTTCTTGAAGGGCGCAAGGTGATCGAGAAAGGCTTGTTATGGAAAATAGGCTCTGGCACTAATGTTCGCATCTTCCATGACCCCTGGCTCCCACTACCAGTGCCCTTTAATGTCCCTCAAAATGCACTCACAATCTCGCCAGATCTGCAAGTGTATTACGTTAGTGTGTTACTAAATCCTGATAGAAGTTGGAATAGAAATCTGATTGAGTCGATTTTTTCAGTTGATATATGCAATAAAATTTTTTCAATCAAACCAACAGAGGAGGAGGATGAAGTTAATTGGTGCTGGACAAAATCTGGTATATATAAAGTTAGGTCAGGATACAAAATTACTTACGGATTCTTTCATTCTCCTACTTCATTGAGGCCCCAAAATATACACAACAGAGTCTGGAATAGCATTTGGGAGTTGAAATTACCACATAAAATTAAGATTTTTCTATGGAAAAGTCTTCATGAAAAGCTTCCAGTGTTGCAACAAGTCCACAGCCGGTTCGCATCCACTCCTGCCACTTGTCCAAGATGCATGTTGAAGGTTGAATCAATTTCTCATACTTTGTTCCAATGCCCCCTATCTTCAATAATATGGAGACTAAGCTTAATAACCCCTGACCTATGGATGAGAGAAGAAGATACATTTTTCAATTGGTGGCAACGAGTCTTATCCTGGGCAGTGGCTCAATTAGACGGTAGACAAAAGACCCTCCTCATAGCGGCGCTGTGTTGGAGCACTTGAAAAGCGAGGAATCGGTGTGTTTTTGAGAAGGTAATAAGCCCGGCACCAGAGATAGTGAAAGAAGCCAGCAATTTAGTGCGTGAACTCGTGAGCCATACCTGATAGATGCTGCTAATTTTCTTTACTCTTATTTTACTCTTCTTTAAGCTCTTAGTCTTTCAGTCACAGTTGGTGATAAATGGGAATACCCAATTCTTTTATACTTCCTTATGGAAACACTTTTATTTTATATTAATAAAATAACATTTATCTTTGAAAAAAAATAGTAATAATTATCATTATAAAATGTAGTAATAATCGCAAATGTATAATTGCTATTAAAACATAATTTAAACAAAATTAACAGTAACCATTGTGTTATGGCTACTCAAAGTTTGTGTAAAACTAATTTTTTTTGTAGTGAGTATGAAAGTAATTTAATTTAAATCTACTTGTTCCTATACATCTAAGAAATACGTTAAAAAAAAAAAACCTGGAAGACGTAACTTTAACTTTGTTGCTATATTAAGGTTGTAATATTGTGGTTGTGTAACTATAATATTACATCTATTTGGTTGTGGCTACAAACAACATAGTGCTAGTGAGACGCCTGAAAAGAGATTGGCATGAAAGCTCCATGGAAACCGTAAGGAACTCTGCATGGCAATGTAATCTTGGCAACTGCCTCACCACTTAACTTCTTTCCATCAATTATATGAACCTGCAACAAAAATTGCAAATAATTGAATATATGGTATAGCAATTAATTATATCTCAGCATAATCTATTATTGTATACTACTACATATAGTTTTAATTAACCCACTTGAGATATGGCATTATCTTCGTTATGAACAAAACTGATAATCCAACCATCATCTTCTTCTACACCACCATCTTTCGGTACAAAAGCAGCTCCACTGCAAAATGTGTTCTTCTCAAACATATGGTATTCAACCCTTATTGGATCTTCATCATGTTGTTTGTCTCCCTGCTAGTTCGCAAATTTCAAGTTAAGAACTTATCATAATTATATCATCATAAATTAATAGTTGAAAACAGTTAGATAATAATTTAATCAACATATCAAATAATCTAATAAAACTATTTATTCTGTTACATTTTCAATTCTCAACTATCAATTTCGTATGAACATTTAAATTCTTATCCTACTTAATAGCAGATAAAATGTGAATTCCCTTACCATAAATAAGTTTTCACTCGATGATTCTTCGAAGTAGAGCTTTGCTAGACCTCCATATTTTGGCACATCTAAATAGTCCAAATACAAAGATTGTATCATATATACAATTATGAAGTGCTGCACATAATTACTTGTTTAAAAAAAATCTTGTAGTGTTACCTTGAGTAGAGCTTGCAGGTGGATCAACTACTTGTGTGTATGCATATCTATTCTTGATACCCATGAAGTTTTCATTGACCATAGGAAAATCCATATACACTACTTTGGGTCCGATCAGACTTCTCTCCTTAACTTCCCCTGTTTCCATGTTCAATCGCCATTCGTAACAACGAGACAGACAATCGAATTCATTCGAACTCGGATGAGGTCCAGGAATCAATGAATCAAGAGATCTGCAGCCTCTTACTACAACCTATTCATAGTATTATCAAATTTATGGTGCAGCCATTTTGTTCATATGTCTAAGAAAGAGAGATGATTTAGCTAGTGCTCATTTGACCTTTGATATCTATCTTAGTTCATAAAGAATACCGATAAAAGTTTGCTTAAAAATAAAAAATGTTGGTTCTTTGTTTTTATATGTCTGTATGATATATAACCATCATGTATTTCTATCTATCAATTTAAATTTGTAGGATATATAAAATTATTGACCGATCATTTCTATATTTCTTGTGTCTCAAGACATTGACCAAATGCGCTACCTTCAAAATCTCAGTCCTATGATGATACTTGTTAGAAATAAGAGAGAAATCTAAGAAAAATGTTTTGTGTATTATTCAGGTTAATCAAAAGTTCAATATACAAGGGGTATATATAAGTGCCAAAAGAATAAAAGTAATAAAAGTATAAAATCCTACAATTAATATACAGATATGCAACGATACTAACTGATCTAAGATGATTCTAATAATTCTCTAATAATACTACTTCTAGGTAACTTAATTACCTCATGACCCTCCTCAAAAGAATTGATGATATGGAAGGTGCAATTAGGCTCCACTTCAAACCACTTGATTGAGCTTGCATCGCCATAGCGTGGCATAACACCAATTCTTGCATATTCATCTTTATCATACCTTATTAGTCTGCAATGTATGCAGACAAGATCAGATACAGTCATGCAGAGCCAAATAAGTATTGTGGCGGTTTTGAATTGAATGCATTTTGGGTTTAATTATTTTACAAAGGATATATGCACTCACTGCTCTCCTTTAACAAGTCTGAGTAGATCAATGGTCAGTGGAAAATCCATGATTACATTGTACCTACAAAGAAAAAAAACAAACAAAACAAAACAAAACATGATCATATTTTGCATATGCACGTTTTCATCCTCAATAATAATAATAATAAAGTATTTTAAGTATTATCTATGTACAATTTCTACCTCTGTGTAACACCTAGTTCATGGCAAAGGGTGCACCTGTTCAGTTTGAGATCAACTTTGTGATCCAATTTTTTCCCATCAGCTGAAAAAGTTAGTGAAATAACCATGTGAGATATATTATTTATGTACTATATATATAGTCTATAGGAACTAGTTTGTACACTAATTAATAATGTTGTCTTATGAAAAAATACAATATAATGCATACCAGAAATTATTCCAAGTTCACAAAAAGGTAAAATTGGAGATATTCCTAATGTGACAAGCTCCCCTGTACCTGGGGCTTTCTGTGATAAGTCAATAAATTAAACAATTCTTGAGTTTGATGAACGAGATTATTATTATTGGTTGAGAAGAGAATGGTAACCTACTTAATTACCTTTGGGTGGCTGCAAAAGGGTCTATTCCAGGCTCCATTGACATCCCAATTCCTTAAGGTTTTGAGGGTAAAGATGTCAATCTCTTGTGGGATGTGACTTTCAGCCACGGAATAAAACTTGCCTGAATGCTCAAACACATTGGTGTTGCTAATGTATTTGTTTACTTTGCCAAATCTCAACTGTTAAACAAAATCCAAGTTGACCATCAAACCTACCCAACATATACCTTTGGAAAATAATTGATAATTATATTAGACTACTTAGAAATAAAGTCAAAATCAAGAAGATGATTCATCATTAATTATAGTAAACATTATACTGACCAAATTTAAGAGGTATGCAAACAAAATGGCAAGTGAATCGCCTTGAATGGCCGGCAAAAATGATGGTTTGTTCCTTTGTTTTTCAAGCTTGTAGGTCTCAGTTTCAACGTGCCTGTTGTTGTATAGAACCGTCCAATTATTATTATTATTATTATAATTGAAATACAATGCATGAAGCATTCCCTCTCCTTCCACCCATACGTGACTTGTCTTCCCAAATATTGAATTTGTTGATTTCAGTCCTCCAAATAGTGGATTTGGTCCTGCACAATGATAATAATAATAATTTTTAATTATTCAATTTTGTGCTTAAACTTACTTTAATTTAATTTTCCAATAATTCTTATCTGTATTTCCACTTTTAGAATATTCCAGTAACAGACCAATCATATTCTTAGTTCCATTATATGGTGCCTAGAGCAATTAATATTTATATATAATATACTTTTGACCTTTAATTCGGTTTGTACATTAGTTATTAATTAGTCCACGGACGTCAACGGGATTTGTTCGTTTTACCTTAATTAATTTCCTGCCATTTGTCCCCGTAAAAAACAAGAAAATTAAGGTTAATTAACCTAACTAGATTAGAGAACTAAATTAATTATATTATATAGTATAAATTTAAAATATTATATATATTATTTAGGGATATATTAAATTATATATAAATTAATATTAAATTTAGAAGTTAATTTATAAAAAATATTATATAATACATTTATTTAATTTGACAATTTATATATAATTTAATAATATTATTATTAAACAAAAAAATGACAAAAATAACATTCAATTTTTTAATTTTATTTTCATAAATCATGACCATATGTATTTTTAACAATATTATTATAACTAAGTGATATTAAAAAATATAAATTGTTTAAAAAAAAGAACTGATACATAAGCGACAAAGACACTATATAACTTATGAATATAATTATACAAAAAAATAGAAAAATTAATGAATACAATCACACAGTTATCTAATACATACGTTTAAACGATTTTTTAAAAAATTATGATCATCAATCAACTTCTAGTTGTGTAAAATATTAGAAAAAATAGAGAAAAAAAAAGAGAAAGAGGTATAAATTTAGAAAAGATAAAAAAATGTGTAAAGTGTAATGTTGATTTATATAATAAATATTATTAATATTTTGATAATGAAAATGATATTCAATTTTCTAATTTTACTTTTTCATGAATTATGACAACATGTATTTTTAACAATATTATTACAATTAAATAATATTAAAAATATAAATTATTGAAAGAAAAAATAAGTGATATATAGGTGATAAAGACATTATATAACTCATGAATATAATTATACAAAGAAATAGAAAAATTAATGAATACAATCACACAATCACCACTGAATACATACGTTTAGCAAATTAAAAAAATAAAAATAAAAACTATGGTAATCAATCAAATTCCAATTGTACAATAAAAAGGGAGAGAAAAAAAAGAAATATAAAATTATGTGAAAGGAGATAAAAAAATGTGTGAAGTGAATATTGATTTATATAGTAAATATAAGAATAAGTGTTAAGTATGAGAAGAGAAGAGAAGGAATTAAATTTTAATTAAATTTATATTTGTTAAAAAGAATTAACATTAATATTAAAAATAATAATGTAATCTATACAAAAATAAAATGTAAAAAAATATAAAAAATTAAAATAAAAAAAATTTATAATATTATATAAAAATAAATTATTATAAAGAGATAAAAATATAATTAAAAATTTTATAATATAATATAAAAGTAAAAAATTATATTTAAATTGTGTAAATTAACTACTTAAACTGACGTACGTAATATAATAATAACAAGCTAAAAAACTAATAATATATCCAGAACTTATCTTGAGCTCTATTTTAATAGATATTAATAAATAATACAGTGTAGATTTAACAAATTACACTAGGAATATTAAATTATTTCAGGGTATGATGCCCTAAATTAAACTTAGTGCGTTGTAGCTGATGCATAGTCCAACGAGAAACTTTAATTTAGCGTCTTGGGTGTAACATAATAATTGTCGGATATATATGTTTAACAAGAAGAAAGGACAGATGTTTATTGTGAACTCCACATACGATGCTGTTGTGAACTAATTATTACATTAATGTTACTTTTAATTTAAATAAATAAAAAATCTTAGGAGCCAGTATCTATTTACCAATTTTAGTCAGTATTTAACAAATATAAATATAAAATTATACGCAGATTTAGTAAATTAGATACAAATTATATTAATGTATAAGTTTTAGTAAATATAAGTATAAATTATATATTTTATGTGTATAAATTTTTATAAATATAAATTATTATTAACTAAATATTAATTTAAAATAATAATATTTATAGACTTTATCATTATTGTTTAAATAAATCTTAAAAATAGAAAATATAGACTGATCTTGATTTTTAATTATTGATGGTAATATCAAAGATAATTTTAAATTAATTTATATTTATTTGACTAGTGATTCTATATACTCTATGTAATTTAATTGTTGTACTTTGCTGTATTGAATTTTTTTGTTCAAAAAAAAAAGATAGAAAGTGTCTAAATAAAATAAAAGAAGAAGGGTATTGGTTATTAGTTATTACCATTTCTGATGTAGACACCCTCAGGAAAACCATTCGGAATATGGCCATCGATGTTGTTAGTCACAACCATTGTTTCTCCCAACTCCTCCACCGGAGCAAAGTTATTCTGCTTCTCAATTATTTGGTGTAACAATTAATAATTTGTATAATTGTGCATGAATTTTGGGATAAGAATTTGTTATTAATAGACTGAGTTATGTTAAAATATACTAATAAGTTATAAAAAGATAAGATTGACGTAACTAAAATTATTTGTTGTATTGATGTGGAAGTCTTTGTCAATTTAGATGTGAAAATACTTTGACTATGTACTGAACATTAAAGTCTGATTTCAATGTCATAAAAGCATAAAAAATATAAATAATTTTTGAAGGAAATTTTCAACAGATTTTAGATTATATATTAATTGGTAGTGTAGTTTGATTTCTTTATTCTGTTTTGATATTTATATTATAATACTTTGTCTTTTTACATGTTAGAAATTTATGGGATGATTATGTAATCTTAATGGAAATGCCAAAAGTGATATGTAAGTAAATATGTCACTCATAAAACTCTTCTCCTCCTTTAGGTTGAAGCTGTAACTTAACAATAAAAAAAAAACGGTAAAAACTCAAGTGAAATCGCGTGAAGTTGATACTTTAGAGCCGTTAGATGAAAATTTAGTCAAATCAATCGAATCATCTAACGGCTCTCAGATATCAACTTCACGTAAAGTTTACTGCATCTGAAATGGAAGCAAATTAAAGGAAGGTACCTGAGATGGAAGCAATGGCTGATCAATGAATTCAAAGAATGAATCCACAAAAGCATCAACCAATCTAACAGCAGAAGTTGCCACAATTTTCGGGAATTCAGGCAAACCAATCATCGCCATTTTCTGCTCTCATCAGTGATGAATTCAACAAAATACTAATTATTAATAATTAATTACCTTCTTCAACTTCTGGAAATAAATTAAATTAAATGAAGAAGTGTATATATGTGGGGATAGAACTTAATTCTTATTACCTTAAAAGCAGAAGCAATTGGTATATTGAAGTGATTATGATGAGAATTATTGTGTGAGACATAGGAAGGTCTTTTCTCGATGGAGCACTTTACCAGAAATAATGGTTTATAAAAAGAAGAAGTCGCCATGGAATTCAAATCGTCAAGCTAATAAGGAAAGCAAAGCAAACCAAAATCGGTTGTTTATGCTTAGATAGAGGTAATATATAATATGCTGCACAGAGCAGATCATATTGTGTGTGTATATATATATATATATATATATTCTGTAATATTAGAAAGATAAAGAAAGGATATCAGATAATAATAAAAAGACAAAATAATAAATTAAAATTTATTTTTTTAATATTAAATAAATAATTATTTTTAATGGCGAAAAATTCAAACACTAACAAATTTATTATGAAAAACAAAATTAAGATCGTATCTATAAAAAATATATTTCAATTGACAAAAATAATCAAAATTTAAAAAATATTTAAAATTTTTAAATTACTCTCTCTTGTATTTCACTATCACTCCTATTGAAGTCCACAATTTTTTTTCCCTTTCACTGAGGCGGTGACACCCACTTTTAACACCACCATCAATAAACTCTATTGAGTCTATTCTTTTTGGCCTCTTTATCACCAAGTCGTTGTTCTTAGCTTCTTCTAGTTCCAAACCCGCATCGTTGTCTCCTCTGATCTCTTGTCGCTCCTGGTGCGAAGAATAATGCTCTTGATGCAGTCACCGCAATCCTCGGCAACATGAGGTAAAGCAATTCGGATCCAAACGCCAAAACAAAAGCTGCTTTTTCCTTCAGCGAGAATGTCGACAAGAATATGTTCTTGGATGATGAACCGGCATATTGCGGAGGCAGCATCGAATTGAACGCGAACACACCGCGGATATTATGCCTTCGGTGGAGTTATCAATCTGGAGCGATTTGCGCGACAGTTGAACAAGGGCTTTCTCTGGTATGACACTGCGGCGGATTTCTTCGATTCATCAAACGTAGGGATGCTGGAGAAGTGATTGGGATCATACTCGCACTACAACAAATATGATCTTTAGTAACGCCAAATTTTGTAACGCCTTAAAATCATTCTCTTAGATAGTTTTAGATAAAGATTTTTTGTAATGTTATTATTGAATTCAATTTGTCATTATTTTACAGTAACAAATTAAAATCGTTCTCTTTGATTATTTTAAAGAACGGTTTTACAACCGTTACCATGAATTATTTTTAAGCAACGATTTTTTTGTTGTTTAAAGAATTGTACAAAAGAAATACATTAAAATCATTGGCGAAATGCAACACTTTAAAACTGTTCTATTAAATAGTTTTAGACAACGATTTTTATAATGTTGCTGTTGAAATTTATTTTTTTATTACGCTGTAGTAACAAAATAAAACCATTCTCTTTAACTATTTTAAAGAACAATTTTACAACCATTACAACAATTGTTTATAAAACAACCATTTTCTAATATTATTTAAATAATTATACAAATTAAACAATATTTTCAAAATATAATATGTTTTATAATTTATAATAATAATATATAATATTTATTATAAATTTATTTTAATTTTACTTTTTTAAATAGTATTTATTATTTATTTATAACAATAATTTTTTAGTATTTTATAAATTCAGTATTTATAAAAAAAAATTTAAATTTATATAATTATCTGAAATTATAATGACTGATATATCATTTGCCTTGCAAATTGAAAATAACATTGAAAAGTATAAAGTATAAAGGTTACATGACTTTTGATGCATCCATTTATTAATTTTTTTTAATTTTCATTCGATTAATCGGGAATGCAAAATTTTAAATGGCTTAAAAAATCACTGCAGGAACCCTTTATTTGAAGGGAATTAAAAAAAATCGTGAATCTGATTCCTGTGCGTAACGCATCTATTGTTAATATAACAAATATTAGAATAATTAAAATAAATATATAACAAATATTAATATAAAAAAATAAAATTAAAATAATTTTAGAATAAATATATTATATTTATATATCTATTGTTTATTTTCTCACTATATATGCATATAAGAAAGCAGATCAGAACAGACGCGCGTTCTTCCTGTTCTCTTCGAAACCAAGGGCGAAGAACGTTACTCTTTCTCCCTCTACCGCGCTAACCCACGCCTTCAGAATTAGAGACGTCATCGAACTGCCGTTCACTAGGAAGCCCTAAAGCGCACCATCATCGCAAGCACCAAGAAGTCCTAAATCGAAACTCACCATCGTCGCGCCATCATCGTCGCTGCATCCTTCCCAAAATCGTCGCTGCCTCCTCCTTTCCGGCGTCGCTGAGTCTCTCCTCTCCGCGGCGTCGCTACTTCTCCCCTCTCCACGGCTTCAGTGCTTCTCCGTTTTCCGCGACGTCCTTGCGTCTTCTACTTCGCTGCTTCTCCCCTGTTCTGCCTCGTTGCTTTTGCTTCATTGGGTTGTGCTTCGCTGCTTCTGCTTTGCGCTGCTTCACTGCATCGGCCGTTTGTGGGTTGTCATCTGTGGTAAGTGTTCTTCTTCTCTGATTTTCTGTTGCTTAGTTAGGGCTTGATTGGCTGTTGGGTATTTTCTGTGGTATTTTCTATTGCTTAGTTAGGGCTTGATTAGTTGTTGGGTATTCTCTGAAAGTGGTGATGTTTGTGAACATGAGCAAGAAAGGTGTTGAATGTTGACTGAGTTTTTGTTCTGGTTTGAATGTTGTTCTGAGTTTCTGTGTACAGGAGGATGTTACTTTAAATTTATTTTTAATTAATTGAAGTATTCAATAGCTTAATCGTGTTCATGAGATTAGTTCAGTTGGTTCTAACAGGTTTTTCTACTACTCTTACATAAAAGAAGCATAATTTTTAACGAACTCAATAGTGAAAAAATCTTATTAGAGTCAACTGAATCAATTCCATGAATACAGTTAAGTGGTTGATTACTCTAATTACTTATTGAAAACAAATCTAAACTGTTAGTAATAGTTTCCTTCTTTCTATTGTGCTTAACTGCATATCCATTTTTTAGTACATAAATTTTCTTTTGGGATAACTGAAGCAACTCTATTACCAACCAGTGTTTGGTTGTGACCCTGTTTGGGTAGCAATACAAACAAATTTATATAATGTTGGATAGTTGCAATTTTTAACACATACTATGATCTGTATTGTTTGGGTGGGAGCTAAAAAGTCTTGTTTTCTTAAAAGACTGGATTTTGATAATTCTATTGTTTATGTTTATGTTTTGCATCTTTGTTTATCTCTATCCAATGGCTGTTTAGTAGGTTTGCGTATAAAATCTATGGGTAATGACACCTCTACTGTGTCACCATCTGCTATATGCATGCAATGCAGTTGAAGTATTTTCTTTTTCTTCTTTGATTCATTGTGCTATTAAATTATAGAGATATGCTTAGCAGCTTAGCTATGGTTTTTTGTTTTAATTTATTAACCAAATTTTGGCTAGTTGGGTACTGTTTGATTTTTTAGTTATATATCACTTTTGAAAATAAGATTTCTAAAAACTGGTTTTAAAAGTTAGTTTTTTTGTTAAAAAATTTGGTTATGAATTACTTATATTTTTATTCTTTGTTGCTGTTGTAGTTTGTCTCTTTAAAACCAGAAAAAGGAAATTAAATAGCGGGTCTCTCTGTAGCTGTGACTACCCTAGACATTGAGCTACACTACAGGTGAATCACTTAATATATTATCTTTTTAAATTTGTTTGAACATTTAATTGTTAAGAATATTTAGTGATTAATTGATTGCTGAAGCTTCTTTGCATAATTTGTTAGATACAAATTGTTAGTCTCATGATTGGTTGAGATGTTTTCTTTTGAACATGTGTGGTTGACTTCTAGAAATCCTTTAGAAGCAATAAGCTCTTGATTGAAAAAAAATCACTTATAGTTAGTCTAAAACATATGTCCGTGTCTTTTATTTTAGTTGACAAAGTAATGGATAAAGGGTGGACTAGTTTACCAAGACATACTGAGGATTACCAACATGGTGTTAATTCATTTTTGGATTTTGCCTTTTTTAAAGGTAGACCACAAGGATAAGAAATTCATTGTCCTTGTTCTATATGTAATAACTTTAGTTGGGGGCGAAGGGATGAAGTTTATGATCATTTAATAAGTAAGGGATTTCAAAAAGGTTACATTGTGTGGGTTCATCACGGCGAAAGGATAAGTCACATGGATAGTGATTCCGATGAGGTTGAAGTCCATGAAGGATTTGTCGACGACATTCCTGGGCTGCTAAACGAGACGTTTCGGCATGTGCTTGAATGAGATAAAGATGGTGATGGGCCAAATGAAGATGCAAAAAAGTTTTATAACTTGCTTGAAGAAGGAAAACAAGAGTTATATCCTGGCTGTAAAAAATTTTCGACATTATCATTCGTTATCCGATTGTATTAGTTGAAGACTCTTAATGGTTGGAGCAACGCATCTTTTACTGCTCTACTTGAGTTATTGAAAGAAGCAATTCCTCATTTGAATATTCCTGATTCTTTCAATAAAATCAAGGCCATGGTAAAAGATTTAGGACTTGGTTATAATAAAATTCATGCTTGTCCCAACGATTATGTTTTGTTCCGGGATACATATGAAGATGATGAATTTTGTCCAATTTGTGAAGCTTTCAGGACATAAAAAATGTTGAGGTAGATACAGAAGTTGATAAATTGAAGAAAAAACCTATGTCTACAAAGGTTTTGAGGCATTTTCCCTTGATTCCAAGGCTTAGGAAGCTATTCCTTTGTTCAAAAATAGCTGAATCATTAAGGTGGCACGATGAACATCGTTCAAAGAATGGAAAGTTAAGACACCCAGCTGATGGCCAATCATGGAAAGACTTTGACAGGCTTCATCCCGATTTTGCTAAAGAATCTCGTAACATAAGATTAGGGCTAGCTAGCGATGGATTTAATCCATTTAGAACCATGAACATCTCCCATAGTACATGACCGGTAGTTTTGGTTGCATACAATCTTCCTCCATGGTGTTGCATGAAACCAGAGTATGTCATGATATCCTTGCTCATCCCTGGATCATGTTTGCCTGGAAAAAGTATTGATGTGTATCTTCAACCATTAATTGAAGAGTTGCAGGTTTTATGAAAAGTTGGAGTGGAAACATATGATGCTTCAAAGAATAAAACTTTTCAACTACATGCAGCACTTTTATGGACCATAAGTGACTTTCCAGCTTATGCTATGTTATCGGTTGGAGCACAAAGGAAAAATTAGCATGTCCTTGCTGTAATTATGACACCTCTTCCTGTTATTTAAAACATAGCTGGAAGATGTGCTACATGGATCACCGTAAATATTTGGCTATGGATCATCCATATAGGATGGATAAAAGATTTTTCAATGGCGATGTTGAATTAAGGTCTTCACTAGCTTTATTAGATGCGGAACAAATTTTTGAAGATTTGAAAGATTTTGACAATGTATTTGGAAAGAAGCAAAAAAATAAAATTGATGGTCCATGGAAGAAAAGGTCCATTTTCTTTGAGTTGCCATATTGGAAGCAAAATACATTGCGCCATTGTCTTGATGTTATGCATATCGAAAAAAACGTATGTGATTGATGAGTTTGGAAAACTCTAAATTAAATTAGTGATGAATAAATATTATTAATATGATTAATTACAAAATTATTAATTTGATTTTGGTACACATGTGTTAATTAAATAATTTTGCTGTGCAGATTTTAACTTGGGCCAAAAAGAAAAATGGCAAGCCCAATCTGATTGAAGAAACTCAGCCTTGGTTTCAAAAATGCTTTAAAAATTGTGGCTGAATTATTATTTTAGTTGTGCCAGATTTAATGATTATTAGCCCAAATCACTTTTTGGTGAAAGACCAAGATCTTAGTCCAAATTGAAATTAAAAAGTAAGGGGAAATTGCTTGATGAGTTCGGTTACCCACTCACATGGGTTATGGAATTTAAATTTTTATTAACTTGGTTTTAATGCAAGTATTGGAAACATGAAAGAGAAAGAGATTTTGATATGATGGCATTGAATGCTAATCCATGCCACTAAGCAAGAGAGAAGCAAAATTAATTCAGTTTTGTTTCTTCATTCAAATCACATTGAAAGTCTTCTCTCTTCTCTCTCTTCTCTCCTTTAGCTTCGGTCACTTCACAGCAACTATGGAAGAAATTTTAAGCTACCATCTGAAAGAAGAAGAAGCTAGTGGTAAGGCCATTGTAATGATGGCATCAAGAAAAAGAAAATCTGAAGTATGTTGTAGCTAAGATCTTTACCAAAAAAGGTAAGATATGGTGAAGTAATCTTAAGCTCTTCATACCCTAAAAAAGAAGAAGATAATCTCGGTCAGAGGAAGAAGATCCTTGGAGGCATGGCTTGTCTCTGCTTTTGATCAACTACCACAGGAGGTGGCTACAGTAGCTACGTGATAGAGGATGCAGAAGTTAGAGTAGATGAAGTTGTCATCATCAAGAACTCATCAAGGGCTAGGATTCCTTCTTGGAGTGCAAGTCAAGATGGATGGCTCGGATTGATGAAGCTTGGTGTGAAGGAAAGACACAGAGGTAATTGCATGTTGGGTTTTACATTCGGTTATCTCTCCTTTCTCTCTCTCTCTCTGGCCAAACTGGTTTTTGCATGAAGAAGAAGAAGAAGTTTAGCTTGGTTCAACAGTTTCAACCGTGGAGGCTTCCCCTTCTACAAATAAGGGAGAACAGCCAGGGCTTGAAGTAAGGAATAGAGTGAAAGCACAGTATTTCTATAGCTACCCCAGCTAACAGAAGTTCTTTTCTTTCAATGTTCTTCATTTTGTATTTTTCTGTTTAATTTTGTCTGTCTTGAGTCTCATGGAAAAAGGCAAACAGTGAGGTTTGTAAGAAAAAGCCATAGAGCGGAAAAAGGTACAGTACACAAAATTAAAAGAAAAAGCCATAGATGTCCTTAGAGGTCCTTTGTACATCTGTGTTGTGTTTCATGATTCTGTGAAAATCTCCTTGCAAGTTGAGTTATCACTTAGCTGTTGAAAGCTTGGTAGGTTACCAAGTCAAGTTCAGGATTGGGGCTAGATTCTGGACTTGTCCCGGATAGGAAGGATAGTTCCTAGGGAGAATTGGTGTTTGTAATCAAAGATGATTATAGTGAAATTCTATAATTGTTTTGATGGAGACTGGATGTAGGCTGCATTGCACGTAGCAGCTGAACCAAGATATATCTTGGTGTAATTTTCTCTTTCTTCTACTCCATTTCTGATTCTGCTGCATAGGAGACAAAACTGAAAAATATCTTCTGGCTGGTCATAAGACAAAACAAAAAAGTCTCTTGACTTGACACGAGACAAAAACAAGAAATATCTCCTCAAGTGTTCTAAAGGACAGCAAGAGTTACTAAGCAAAAAAGGGGCTAAGATTCAACCCCCTTCTCTTAGCCACTGATAAACCATCAGTGATAACATAATTGAAACTTTATTAGACATTCCATGAAAGTCCAAAGATCATGCAAATGCTCGTTACGATCTCAAAGATATGGGTATAAGAAAAAAACTACAACCAAATGAGATAGATGGTGGCAAGAAAGCAAAAATTGCTAAGGCTTGTGTTAACCTTACTACTCAAGAAAAAACCATTTTTTGTGAAATCTTGAAGTCAGTAAAATTTTTATCTGGTAGTGCCTCAAATATTTCTCGGTGTGTTCATGTTGTTGAGAAAAAGATATCAGGCTACAAAAGTCATGATGCTCATTTTATATTGCATTATTTGTTGCAAGTAGCTATAAAATGCACAATGCAGAATCAAGTAGCTAGTCCTTTAATTTATCTAGGTTCATTCTTTCGTTCCTTGTGTCAAAAGTTGTTGAAAATGATACAATAGATCTTTGGAAGTAGATATTAGAAAAATTTTGTGCCAATTGGAAAGAATATTTCCTCCTAGTTTCTTTGATATAATGGTACATTTGCCTATTCATCTGGTACACGAGTTGAGGCTGGGTGGCCCAGTTCAATTTAGGTGGATGTACCCCCATCGAGAGATATCTGTGTAGGTTAAAGTCCTACGTTTGCAATAAGAGCCGCTCCGAAGGTTCAATTGCTGAAGTATATTTAGCCAAGGAATGCTTCACATTTTGCTCAAGGTATTTAAGTCCTGATATGGATACAAGGCTGAGTAGGAGGACACAAAATTATGATAATTGCAGTGAAGCTGAAGTATGTCATAATAGCTATTTTGCATGCTTGGGGCGACCAATTGGTGGAAAGAGGAAAAGGCAACCTTTTTCTCTAGATACCAACTCAAAAATACAAGCTCATGGGTACATCTTATTCAATTGTGATAAAGTTAAAGACTACATTATGTTTTTTTTATATATTTTCCAACTACCAATTCTGTATTAGCAAATTTAACTGACTCACTTTTTACTTACTTTAGAGAGTATGAGGAACATGTCAACAATCAATCTGAAGGTAAAAAATGGAAGAAGGCAAAAATTCTAAGCCATGATTTTAGTGAATGGTTCAAACAGCGTGCTTCTCATGAATATATTCCAAAACAACTTAAAGATTTGTCTAGAGGCTCAAACTCAGTTGCAAAACGATTTTTTAGTTATGTAATCAATGGCTATAAATTTCAAACTAGAGAACATGATGCAAGCCACACAACTCAAAACAGTGGTGTGACTTTGGTGTGCAAAACACCAAGCTTTGCTAGTGCCAAGGACAACAACCCAATGACAAAAGCCGTAATATATTTTGATGCAATAAATGACATAATTGAGTTAGACTATTATTCATGTTTCAAATTTGTAGTCTGTTTATGCAATTATGAGTTATATACATTTATGAGTGAAATATGATAATTTTTTGATAATACTTGTCTCTTGCTATGTAGAAAATGTCTACGCAGAATAAGAAAAATAGGACACAATAGAAATTTAACCATCGAAAGGGACCAATAAATTTTGTAAGAATACGTGTACGATTGGTACAATTTTTTATTCTTTGTGCATTTGTATGTGTATGTGGGGTGCAAGTATACGTGCATTTTTAACTCTATATAAATGCTTGTTGAACTGGACTTATAGGCTGCTTCTAAGAAAAATAATGAACCACCTACTCAAGCAGAAATGTTTGTTGAGACTTACCAAAGCGCAAAAAAAAAATTAGTGGATGAAGACACTTTGGATGTTATTGTAAGTATTGGGAGTTAATTTGATTAAAATAGGTTATGGATTTCTTGTGTCTTGGTAATTTATCCATCATTTGTGGTTATCTTTATGCTTGCAGTTGAGTTAAACAATGCTGATACTATTCTTAATTGCTATTATTTGTTTTGATGTTGTCAAAGTTTTGAGTCCAAGTGTGTCTTTACTCTTTTATTATTATTATTATTATTTTTCTTCACATTAATATAGGCACATCTGCAAGCTGAAAATAAAAAGTCTAAAGAATCAGCAATTAGAGCTTTTCAATCCATATTTGAGAAAGAGAAGGCAGGGAGAGTGCGATGTCACGGAAGAGTTACCACACCAACTTTGTTGAAAAAAATGAAGAAATTGCCACCCTTAAGCAGCAACATGCACTTGAGAAAGCATCGTTAGAGGGTAAAGTTAATGTGATGCAAAAAGAAGTAGATGAACTAAAATTGCTTGTTAAGATGATGCTGCAACAAAAAAATTCAGGAGTGGACCTTGAGATGTTAACTGCTCAATTAGGAAACACTTTAGGCAATCCGAATAATGATGCGCATGAGGAGGTATTATTTATTGTTAAACTTTTTATATTGTTATCATATCTTAAATAATGGTTGATTATGTTGATGTTGATTCAATTATTTTGTGTATCTAAATAAAAGAATGTTATGATATATATGTTTCTCCTCTCTCTCTCTCAAATATTTTTAGTAGACATTATTAGTATTGAAGATGTGTAGTTTTATATTTGATTTTTTTTCTTTTTTTACAGGAAAACTATGTTGAAGGGGAAATCGAACTTGATTAAGGTCAAATTTTTAAGAGCAAGTGTTACAGAGTAAAAATCATGAACTTGTGGATCGGACATGATAATAAATCTATTTGCTACTTAGCTATTTTAACTCTTCTTTGTTATATTTTTTGCAACATTAGATGATATAGTTTGAGGTTGTCATGATAGTATTGTGGTATTTTGAATGTGATTGTGAATCTTACAACAATTTTTATAAGTCAAATTTGATGGAAAATGTTCAATTATTTTTCTTTAGTGACTTTATTCAAATAGTTTAGATTATTTATTGACTCTAAATAATTAAAAAAATGAAATTAATTTCATTCACGAGAAAACTACTATTATAAATAAAGAATTATATATTACAAAAAAACCATTGTCAAAAGTTACAAAGGGCAACGGTGTTAAAATCGTTGCCAAAAAACGACACCAACGGTAATGCTTTAAAACCGTTGTCTTAGATGAGCCAAAAAATCAATGGTAACACTTTTAAACCGTTGTCTTAGACAACTATAAAATGGCAACGGTACAAAAATCGTTACCAAAAAATGACATCAACGATAATGCTTTAAAATTGTTGCTGTTGTGGATAACAAAACTACTACAGTTTAAAACCGTTGCCTATCCAGGTACGATTTTAAACCATTGTATCATGAAAAAGAATGGTTTAAAACCGTTGCTTCTCGAGTAATGGTTTGAAATCGTTGTTTAAAATTTGTTTTCAAAATCGTTGCCTATACCAGTAACTTTGGCAACGATTTTTTGGTTACCGTTGCCTTAAGTAAAAAACCGTTGCCTTTGAGCATTGGCAACGGCCGCATATACCACATGTCAAAAATCATTGCCAAAGCGTTGCCTAAAGTTTAGAAAACGGTTTTTCAATCTACAGCAACGGTTTTTGACTGTTGTGAAAAGCCTTGTTTGTTGTAGTGTCGATCCACTCAATAACGCCCACCGCGAAAGGTATGACATTGCGCTTGAGGAAGTTGCCGGAGTAGAAGATAGAGGCGATGAAGGTGGGAGGAGTGGTGGGTGAGTTGATGGAGGACGATAAAACTGGACTTGTCAAATTGAAGGTGAGTGCAGTAGTAAAAGAAGAAGAGGAAGAGATGTTGTGAAATTGAACTTGGTAAAGAAAGTAATTTAGAAATTTTGAATAATTTTTAGGTTTTAATTAATTTTGTCAATTGAAACCTATCTTTTATGGATATAGCATTAAGTTTATTTTTTTATAGATAAATTTGTGTGTGCTTAAATTTTTTTATTTACTCTTTAATATTCTATTTAAGAATTTATTATTGACCAATAAACTAATGTATACACAAAACAAAATTCAAACTTCTAATATTTACTGAATCAAACTAATGAACTAATCACTAGATCAATTCAATTTGATTATCAATTACTATATAATACTTTGATTTATTCATGCATGTGCTCCAAAATCCACATGCCGTAATTAATAAATAAATAAATAAAAAGAATTCCAGTAGATGCTCTATTAGTCTAAACTCTCCCATCAAAGCGGTTCGTAATATGCTGTTGTTGGCCTTATTTAGATTTTGGGCGTTTACAAGTTGCAATCATCAGTTGGTTATTCTTTTAAAAAATAGTATGATAACTAATATTTAATTAATTAATATTAGTCAACTTTTATTATAAATTATAAAATTTAATATTTAAAATATAAAATTTATTATTTAAAAAATTAATTTATATTAATAAAAAATTAGTTACCTAGTTAAACGCATCTGAGTTTAAATTCGTTTATGATTCTAAAAACTAATTTATAATAAGTGTTTAGGAATTAAAATAAAAAAATACTTTTTTCAAAAATAAAATCAGACTCATTTAAATGAAATTTTTATAGGTATCAAAACCAAATATTTTACCTTATTTAAGTTTTACTAAATGGAAAAGAATAAACTAAAATTATAGTTTGCTGAGTTTGAAAAACTCCAAATTAGGGGTGTGTATGGGTCGGGCGAAACCGGATTTGATGTGATTCAGACCCGACCGAAATATATACCGGATCTATTTATTAGACCCGAACCCGACTCTAGACCCGATGAAACCTATACACTTTCGGGCCACGATTATACCGGGTAAAAATTGGGCCGTTAACATTACATTACTTTGATACCTTCTTATAAGCTAGCATGTGAAAATATCCAAATTTTCAAGACTCCAACCATTATTTGACATGGTAGCATAACCATAATCAATACTAATATTGTCTAATAACACCAAATATTTAAATCAATACAAATAACACAATATTATGCATTAATTAGTCTAAAATCTTATGCATTTTAAATATAAAACATTAACTTATAGTCTTATAATAACTAATAACATAAAATATTAAGGTTTATAATACTTAAATTCCACATAAGAATAGCCATCATCCATCACTAGTAATACAAAATATTAATTGTGTATGATGACCGAGCCACCGGACCGATTTCGGGTGACCCGAGTCATGGTCTGGACCCGACCTGAAATAATGACCGAGTCTATTTTTGAGACCCTTACCCGGTCCTAGACCGGTAAAATCACACCAAATTAGCCCCTAAAGTGTTCGGAGCCGGGGTCTTCGGACCAGGTCGGGCCATGCACACCCCTACTCCAAATTAATATGATGATGATCAAACATTATTAAAATAATTAATTACAAAATTATTAATTTGAATTTTGAATCAAATATGTTGATTAATAATTTTGTTGCTTGCAGAACTTAGCAATTGGACATAAAGAAATTTAAAGTCTAAAATTATTGACAAAATATTCAGCCTTGTGCAAAAATCCTATCTAATATGTGGCTGAATTTTTTTTTGGTATAAAATAGGGGCCAAGTCCAAGAGACAAAAAATACTAACTATAACATAACTCTATAGAACGGGTTACAAAATTTTCACTCAAATCTTCCGTTAGAAGTGGAATAAGCTCTTCATGAGGAAGATCCATAAAGCAAAACTCTTCAGTATCCACACTAGACCTTGCTAACCAATCAGCACAGCGATTAGCCTCGCAATAGATGAGTTTGAATTCCAATTTCCATGGCCTTTTCTTCATCTCTCTTATTTCTCTAATCACGGTATTCCTACTGCAGGTTTGAACTTCTTCTATACACTGGAATGCTATCTTTGAATCAGTCTCAACTATCACTCTGCGCATACCCATGTCCCATGCCATACGGAGGCCATGGAGCGTCCCTCATATTTCAGCTTGATCAGCATCACAGTTCTCCAATCTAGTTTTGAAGTCGCCGATCCATTCTCCCAGGTTAGTTCTTAGTAGCCCTCCACAAGATGCTTTAGAATTTGTTGTCTTTATTGATCCATCTGTGTTGAGTTTAACCCAACCTTGAGGAGGTGATTGCCATTTTATTTGGATGTTATCTGTTTTACAATATTTTACGAGCTTTAGTTTTCTCCAAGCTTCTATGTTTCTTTGTATTTGAATTTTGATGACATCAAGAGTGTTGTGAGGCCTCTTATTTGGGGGAGAAAAGATCTCTATACATTGCCATTTTCATAGCCACCAGCATGTGATAAAGAAGTAATCTTTTCATTTTTCTTGAGTTAAATTTTCCAACTCATTCTCTAAGTTAAGTTTCATTCACTCTTGCAATTGGCCAGAAAAAAAGGTAGAGATAGAGCTAGAATTTAGAAGACCCATAGAGAAGAAACTCCAATACAATCTCTTAGAGCATGAATAGTTGTTTCTGTTTGACCCTGACAGATTTGACATAGATCTGATGTTCCTAAAAGTCTGGCTCTTCTCCTAGATGTGAGGATTCTGTTATGCATAGCTTGATATGTGGCTGAATTATTTTATTAGGCAACATAAATTGGGCCAAGAAATTTTGCTACAACCCAAAATTATTGTGATTGAAAGACCAACATTATGGTCCGAATTGAAAGAAGAAGGAAAGTGAAGCACGTGGTTTCTATTACCCATTTACTTTGGTAGGATCCAAATTCAAATTGAAAGCATGCTTTCCACGGATGCCATTCTCAATGAGTTATGAAATTCAAACTTTGATTAACTAGGATTTATTGCATGCCTCAGTAACATGAGAGAGAAAGCTCACATTAATTTGATTACTATTATTGCTCTAAACGTTACTAGGCATTGGTAATGTAAACATAACTCATTTTTATTTTCTCCCTTAATTCCATTGCAAGTTTTTCTCTGTTCTCTCTCTTCTCTCTTTCGGTCATGTCTAGCAGGAAAAGAGGGATGAAGCAAGGAAAGGGTTAAGGTGATGATGTCCTTAGCAGAAAGAAGATCTACAGTATGGTGTGGCTGAGATCTTTGCCACTTATGATAAGATGTGGTGAAGAAGTCTCAAGATCACCATGCCTAAAAATGGTAGAAGATCTAACTCGGTCAGAGAAGAAGATCCCTGAGGTATAGCTCGTCTCTACTCTCTGATCATCCATCACAGGAGGTAGCTACTGTAGCTACGTGGGGAAGAAGCAGAAGATAGAGCAGATGAAGCTGTCAAGGATCAAGGTTCATCAAGGGTCAGAAATCCTTCTTGGGAATCAAGTCAAGATGGAAGGCTCAGATTGATAAAGCTTGAAGTGATGGGATGAGGAAGAGGTAATTGCATGTTGGTTTTTGCATTTAGTTTCCTCTCTCTTCTCTCTCTGTCCGAACAGGTTTTGGTGTTGAAGAAGAAGAAGTTGGCTCGGTTCAACCGTTTTCAACCTTAGAGGCTTCCTCTTCTATAATAAGGGTGAACAGCCAAGGCTTGAAGCAAGGAGAAAAGAGTGAAAGCACAGAGTTCTCATAGCTACCCAAGCTAACAGAACTTTTTCTCCTTCAATGTGTTTCATGTTGTATTTTTCTGTTTAGTTTTGTCTGTCTTGAGTCTCATGGTAAAAGGCAAACAAGTGTTAGGTTTGTAAGAAAAAGCCACTGAACAAAAAAGGCAAAGAGTACAAAATTAAAAGAAAAAGTCATAGATGTCCTAGAGGTCCTTTATACATCTGTGTTGTGTTTCATGATTCTGTGGGAATTTTCTTGCAAGTTGGGTTAGCACTTAGCAGTTGAAAACTTGGTAGGTGACCAAGTCAAGTTCAGGATTGGGGATAGATTCTGGACTTGTCCCAAATAGGAAAGGTAGTTTCTAGGGAAAATTGGTGTCTGTAATCTGCATGATTATAGTGAAATTCCATCATTGTTGTGATGGAGACTGGATGTAGGCTACATTGCACTTAGCAGCTGAACCAGGATACTTCTTGGTGTGATTCTCTCTCTTTTCTACTCCATTTCTATTTTTGCTGCATAGGAGACAAAACTGAAAAATATCTCTTGCATGGTTATAAGACAAAAAGAAAAAGTCTCTTGGCTAGGTACGAGACAAAAAATAAAAATATCTTCTCAAGGCATTCTAAAAGACAACAAGTGTTACTAAGCAAAAAGTGGCTAAGATTCAACCTCCCCTTCTCTTAGCCACTGATTACCATCATAATTATAGATCCAATACATTCATTTAGAGTATTCTAAGTGGTATAAATGCAAATAGGTTTATTTTTTTCCATTGTTATTTTATTAAATTTGAATTCTTAATATTTTATTAAAATATAAATTATTTTCTTAAATTTGATATCATATATATTAAGATAAAATTATTTCATTAAACAAATATCTTAAATAATTAATGTTAAAAATGAAAGACTCATCGTAAAGAGTTGAAGAGATACAATCTGAAGCTGGAGATATTTCTTAGAAGATGTTGAGAATGAAAATCAAACGTTTATTTATTAGTACAATAAAATTAGGTGTCGAATCGTTTTTTTAAACTAAATCTTTAACTATAAGTTTGCCGCCGCTTCTTCATACAGATGCATTGCTGCTTTTTCTTTTGCTTCCTCTCCTTCTTTCAATTTTCCTCCTATTTCTCCTCTTTCGCTATTTTTTTGTGTGCTTTTTTTTGTCGTCGTTGTTATATTATTATCATTATTTTCTTTTTCTTCTTTTATTTAAATTTTTTTTCTCTTCATCTTTTTTCATTGTTATTGTCAACTTTTTCTTCTTATATATATATATATATTTAAAAAAATAAATCACAAAAATTTTATTATACAATACTAAAATTTTGGTATATAATACAAAAAATTTAATATCCAATATATAAATTTTTAAAAAATTACATATTCAAAATATTGACACCTAACTAACAAAATATGTACAATATATAAATTTTAGTATACAATATAAAAATTTTGGTGTGCAATACAAAAATTTTTAAAAAATCGCTAGAATATTAACTCATTCAACTAACAAAATACTAACAAATATTTATGTATTATGCGCAAAATATTTTATACTATATTAAAAAATTTGTATTATGTGTAAAATTTTTGTATTATGCATTCAAAATTTTTTATATTATATCAATAAATTTTTATACTTTTTAATAAAAAATTGTGTTACAGAAATGCGAAAAAGAAAAAACGGTGATATATTCACATATTTTTTTTTTCATTAGGCATATACTAATTTAATTAAATTTGATTATAAAAATACTCATAAATACATGTAGCATCACCGACATAGATCCTTCTTTGGTAGCCATTTTACTTATCAATTGTTTTACTCAAATTTTTGTTAATGTTTAAAATAAAATGTGGGTGTTTCAATGTCGTAATTATAATGTCAAATAAAATTAAAAGGGATATAAAAGTAACAAATAAACATATAAATACAAGGTGCTAGTGGTAAAATAAATTGCAGAAATTATAACAAACAGAAAATTAAAAAGAAGATGAAGGAAGAAACATGAACGTAAAAGAGAATAACAAGTAAAAATAGAGGAATTTTATTAATAAAAACTGGAAAGAAACAAATTACAAGTGTTTGAGTTCAGAAGAATTACTTAAGATTCCCAATTTTACTCTGTGATGCCAAGGGGTGAAAGCGTTTTGAGTTTCTAAGTGTTTTCTAAGAAGAACTGAATCTCCTACAATGTGTTCCTAAAGATTTATTTATAGACTAACCTAATGTCAGCTGACAGTTACCATTAGTACACCTGTTGCGGGAAATTTAAATTGGCCCCGTAACTGTTCCCGCACTTCATGTGAATTTCAAAAATCAAATAGATAACCAACTGTCAAATGATCTAATTTAATTTAAAATATATAAATATTATATATAGAGACGTTACCATGTAACTAATTATTTCTTTTTATAGTTTTCTTATAAAAATTATATTTTGTCTAACATAATGCCTCCCAAAATTTTTTACTTAAAGTCATACAGTGATTGAAAGTGAAAAATTTTGTTGTTTATAATAATAAAAGAAGTACACACAAACGTATGTTTATTTGTTTATTTTATATATGTATATGTCTTTTTTTATTATTACTATATACATATTTTTTTCTTTTAAAATGTGCATAAATAATAAAAATATGTGTTGATAGGAATGAAATTTTGAGACATCCATTAGAAAGCACACAAGAGTACTGTACTCTTTTTTTTCTTTGTTATTTTATTTATTTATTTATTTATTTTTTAAATTGGCTAAACAAAAAGTAAAATAGCTCAGTACTCTTATCTTCTTATAATACATGTGAGAGAGAGAACACGTTGGTGTTTGAACATCAAAAAGTTTCTTCTTCAACTTTGTACCTTCCACTCTCCCAAATTTTATCTACTACGGTGGGCTTCCTTTGTTCATAAGAATTTGATTATACCTAATTCTTCTAATATTTCAGATAAGATTTCACTGCTTTTATTTTTATTTCTCTCTTTTTCATTGTTCATGATTATGAGTACTAGAATCTTACTCTGAAGAGCATTCTTTTTTTCTTTTATATTCTTTGATTCAAATTATGATGTGATTATTGAACCCTATTCTTCAATTCTGCTATGTTGCTGTCTTTTTTTTTCGTAATATATTATTGTATCTGCAAATACAACCTGATGTTCCCTAATTGAAAATTGTGTGCTGTCTCAGAACCTGTTCACAATGCGTTGAGAATCAAGGTCTTGAAATTTTTTCAATTTTCTTTTCCCTGGTTCAACTGTCTTCTAATCCTCGAGGTCTTGCTGAAGGAGATGCTTTACCAGACTTCTTTCTAACAGTAAGTGAGCTTGTTTTGGCCCCTTCACTAATATGATCTATTTTAATTTTAACTAGATTTATTCATTGTAAGTAGAAACGATTGCTATCTTGTGACCATATTAATTAGGAATAATTTAGCTTTCGCATCACTTTTGTTATTGGAAATTAAGAATGTAATTCTAGAATCCCTGGCAATGCTTTGAAACAACATTACACAAATGCAATAAAAACAAAGAGATTTGCTTAGATTATATATACATTCTCCTTACTTTCAGCAATGATCAATCTAGTAGATAATGAATTTTTTCATGAGTGTTGGCAAGCAGTGTTAAGTCTTGTTTTATGTTAAATCCTTACTTATTGCTTAAATCAAATTAAACCCATATAAGTTCAATTTTATTTTATTTTTTTTACAGCTTGTTTGTTGATCATTGATAACCTCAGTACCCAATACTTAAATTTTTTTCAATCTGCATTGTTATGGCAACCTCAAGCGACCATCTGTCAACAAGTCCTCCTTCTTCATCTAAAGTGGCCATTTGTGATAAGCTTGTTGTCAAGAATGGCAAGGATTTTGCTCCTGAACCAGAGGCTTCAAAATCAAAGATATAAAAATCTCAGGGGCTACTCTCTTTAATCATTGACGGTGTAGATTCAGCTTTTGTTAGCCCTATTGTCTCTCTTAAAGTAGTAAACAAGGTAAAAAATAACTTTTCTGGTCACCCTCAAAGAAAACCTGTTGCTTTTCAAGACTCCATTCATATTGGATACTTCGACTTCAACAACAGACTATTCAAAAATCCCCCAAAGACCAACATTGAAGTTACCATGCTTGGTTAGGTAGGGTTGAAACTGATAAGATGACCTTGTGGAAAGAGATTGGGATATATGACTTAATTCAGCTTAGTAAAAACTCTTACACTGTTAACTCAGGATTAATGGGAGGTGCATTGTATTTCTGGGATGAGACTTCTCATACTTTTCACACCCCATACGGCATGATTACTCCTACTCTTCTGGATGTAGCTGCAATAACTGGTTTACCTCTCTTGGGAGAGGAAATTTTAACTACTACCTGGTCAACTACAGGAGTTAAGTATGCCATTGATATCTCTTCCACCACTTACCAGAGCTTCATTCTTAATAACAAAGGTCAAGATGGAGACCCTGTTTCCGATAATGAGCACATTACTTTTCTTCTCTATTGGTTGAGAGGTGTTGTTTTTTGTGTCCGAAGTACTCAAGTTAAAGTCACTTATCTCCCATTGGCCATTATGTTAGCTGAAGGTAAGAGGCTGTGTTTAGCCAAATTATTTCTGGCTCGACTATATCTCACTCTAGATTGGATCACAGCCCTTATGAGGGAGAAGAAAAGAATCACTAATGTTGACGGTCCTGTTTGATTTTTTTCAATTGTGGATGTCTGCTATTTTTGAATCTAAGCTACAACCACGTTTGACCAAAAAAGGGCCTGCAGATTCTGTGATTACCGAACATCGCCTGCTCAACTTAGTCTTTTCTGACAAGTTAATGGCCTCCCATGATAAGATGAAACACTTCTTTCGTGCTTTCTATCACTTGCCAGAGAAAGATCATAACATCAATTTGACTCCCTTTGCTAATTGCCAAACTAGTCTGGAATGGTTGACGCAATCTCTTACCCCGACTAAGGTTACACAAAAGGAAAGCATCATTATTTGGTCATAGTTCTTGACTCCCCAATTATTTTTTGCTGGATTCTCGGGTGAAGATGACCTAAGAATAGCAGTCTATATGCCAAGCACTGTTTCTAGACAATTTGGGCTAGCTCAGGCCATTCTATCTCCTTACCATCTTCAAAAGCCACAATCTTTACATGTCAAAGCTACTTCACTAGAGGATCTGTTGCACATTCAAAAAGATAATGCTTTGTAGAGAGATAAATTTCACCTATTCCCTTTTAAACCTTGTCTGTTGACTACATATTCATTCTTTTCTTGGTGGAAAAACTATTACTCCTCCATTAAAGTTGCTTTTGGTACTTGTTGTCAAAGGATGACCACTGTTCTTGTGATGCAACAAGTGAGAAGAGCACCAATTGTCAAAAAGGGTAATTACCATTAAATCATTTGCTCATTTTGATTGTTGTTATTAATGTCGTTTTCTTCATGCATAATGCCTTCTAAGAATATCACAATGGCACCTATTTTAATTACTTTATTATTATTTTTTTATTATTACAGAGAAAAAACTACCCCACTTACTGCTAATCCTCCTTTGAGAAAGTCTTCTAGTAGGCTTGTAGGAAAAAAGAAATTCAATTTTAATTACTCAAGTCGCAGGGTAAAAAGAAGACTTGAACTAATTGAAGTGTCAACATCTTCAAATAGTGATGATAAGGATGACACATCAAATACATCCAATGATAATTTTGATGGACCGGTAATCTCTCAACACAATGAAGGAAAAAACGAGAACACCTCGTCTAGTGATAAATCAGTGAGTAAGTTCTCTTTGGAAGGTGATGTCGATGCTCATAGCCCCAGTGGTCAACTTGCTTCTCAGGTATTTTATATAATTTCACATCCTCCATATTAAAATAACATTATCTTTAAAAACTTACATGATGATGATATCTCTCGTGCTGATTTTTTTCTTTTTATTACCTTTGTCCTCATTTCACTTCTTGTTTTAGGTAACTGTGGCTCCTACCATTTCTTTGATTGTGCCTAGTACTGAAAATATGATGGCTGCCACATCTGATAAACCTACATCTAAAACCAATGCCAATAAGGTATAACATGTTATTTAGCCTGATTATTAGTGTCTCTTCCTTGTATCTTCTTTATTTATGTTAACACATGCTTTTTGCATTTTTTGTTTAGCTTCAAAATTCTAAAATCCCCAAGTGAGCGGTAAAAAAAAACAAATGCCAATCACTTTCATTCATGCTCAGACTCCTAATGTGGTGAATGATTTATTGGCTGATTTAAAAAGTCTAAATGAGGCATATGCATATAGCATAGATACACAGAAGGCCATAGTTGAATCTTGTTCCACCATTCAAAGTCACCTTCCAGCAGAGCAGCCCTATACTACACCTCCCAAGACCAAGATTGTCGACAATTCCATCCTGCTTCCATTGGGCCAACAACTCAGTGTCATTCTATCCAAACCTGTTTTGACACTTGCTACCGATCCGCAGTTTAAGGCTCAGTTTTCTGATATTATTCAAACTTTTTCAACTACACAACATCCTGAGACTATTGATCCTTTATTAGCTCACTTGCAGAAGGTTTATGAGGACCTTTTTGCCAAATTTTCGGATTCTCAAGCAGCTATCTCATCATATCAATAATTAACCGAAGCTCTTTCTAAGTTGAAACAAGACACTTCCTCTTTTGAGACTGCCAAAGCTACCCTAGCTGCCCATATTACAAAAGCTAAAGATCGGGCTGATGAGCTATTTGAGGAAATTCAAAACTTGGAACAACAGCTAATTGTCAAGAGAGGAGTAAAAAATAGGCTGGATGCTGCTTTGATGAAGAATGAGGCTCAATTTGCCAAAGCAAGTAACATGCTTGACAGTAGCAATGCATCCTTACAGTCACTTGAAGAGAAGATGCTCTCCTCACAGGAAGCTGCCAAAGAAGCCAGGATCTTCCAAACTGAAGTTACTCGCTTAAAGGAGATTTTTGAAACTTAGTCTTGTATTTTTATGTGAACCTTTGTGATTTTAATATGCCCCTACAATCTTCACTTCTTGAACTTTTAGAGTTTTGTTTATTACTTGCTTTGTATGCACTCTATCCTTGTTTTGGAGACTGGACACTTGTTAATTTTTGGGAAGTTATTACATTACTTCACACTAAGTCAATTATTATTATCACAGTGACCTCTTTTATATTTCATTTGGGATGACCTCTATATTTGTTCATGTCAGGTTGCATTGGTGCATGCCTTCTGGTGTGCATTCGCCTCAAGTACTGTCAAATTAAATCAAATGTGCATTTATTGACATGCTTCTAACTTCATACAGGTTTATTCACTAAACTTTTAGTTCTACATGTTGGCATGTACTATACTGCACTCACAAAATGATAAGTTATTTTTTGTATTGACTCTTATTTTAAATTGATGTTTTGGACACATATTTGTCTCATAATCTTAATGCTTTACACTGTCAATGGAACTTGCAATTCAGAAAAATCACAAGGATATGTTAGCTTTTACAAATATTAATTAGCTTTTTATTTTTTTCTTTTTTACACTTCAACTGGATATTCTCGTGTCCTTAAACATGTGGAATATTTATCTCATGTATGCCCGGCCTATATACTTTTAGATATTTGCCATTTATTGAGGAAATTCTTCTTTCTGATCTGACTTCAATAATCTTATAGGCATTTTCAGAATAAATCTTGTCAACTACATAAGGTCCTTCCTAAGTTGGAGACCACTTACCATAAGTCTTTGACTTTTTTTCTATAGACAAAATTGTTTTCCACACTAAATCTCTAACTGCAAATGTTTTTGCTTTAACATGGCGGTTGTATGATTTTGACATAATCTCTTTTTGTCGAATCACCCACTCTAAAGCTCTCAACCTTTCGTCATCTAGTTCATTAAGCTCATCATACAAAGAATTTTAATAATCTACTACTTGTATCTCATCTTGTCTAGCCACCTTTATACTTTGCAGATTAATATCAATTGGCAATACCGCATCATGACCGTAAATTAGCTTATACGGGGTGTTTCCAGTTGCACCTCTTGGAGAATTTCGGTAAGTCCAAAGATCTTGACTGAGAGTTTGGTGCCAATTTCTTGGCTGCCTTCCGATGTATTTTTTAATTAATGCAATCAAAATTTTATTCGTTGCCTCCACTTGTCCATTGGCTTGGGCATAATACGGTGTAGAAGAAAGCATTTTTATATCCCTAGACCTTGCATGTTCTATGACCTTTTTTCCAATAAACATGGTTCCTTGATCAGTGATAATAGACTGAGGAATTCCAAACCTATGCACAATATGCTTCTCAATAAAATTAATTATTTCATTGTGAGTCACTCCCTTAAAGGATAGCTTCTACCCATTTAGAAAAATAATCAACACCAACCAAAATGAACTTATGACCTTTAGAAGAAGGTGGGTGAATCTGTCCGATAAGATCTAAAGCCCAACCTCTAAAGGGCCACGGCTTAATTATAACATGCAATTCTGAAGCTGAAATATGTTGAAGGCTTCCATATTTTTGGCATTCTTCACAGGACCTAGCATAATTTATACAATCTCTTTGAATAGTTGGCCAATACAATCTTCTATTTATCACCCATTTCATTTTTTTTCCTGACTGATGGGGACCACAAATTCCCTCATGCACTTCAGCAAGAGCCAAATATGCTTTTTTTTCTCCCAAACATGTCAAGAGGTTTCCATCAACAGATTTCTTAAACAAGACATTATTCATTAGAACATAACTTTGGGCCCTAGATTTAAGTTTTCTATCGACACTAAGACTTGGATTTTCTAAATACTCTATAATTGGTACTCTCCAATCTTCTGGGTCTAGTTTTTCTAATGACAACACTTCTCTTTCTCTCAAAGGCATAAATATGTCCTTTATCATTACCAATTTTTCTAGTGTTGAGGGCTTGATCTTATATCTTGAAGCAATTTGAGCTAATTCATTTGCTTCTTGATTTAACTCCCTTAGAACGTGTCTTACAATGACATTGTCAAACTCGCTCAACAACTTTGTGGCCACATTGAAATACTTTCTCAAATTTTCACTAACACACCTATACTCAAGTGATACTTGACGGACTACAAGCTATGAATCTCCAAAATTTTCCACATTTTTAACTCCTCTTTCTAATAATAATTCCAGTCCCATTATTAACACTTCATACTCTACCTCATTGTTGGAACATGAATAATTCAATTCAAAGAGGAATTTACTTGGCTCGCCGCTTGGAGAAATAATTAAAATTCCTATACCAACACCACCCTTATGGCATGAACCATTAAAATATAATTTCAAAGGCACCAAACTAACGAAACCTAGTAAACTCTCATCAATGTCAATACAAGGATGGTCAACTAGGAAATCAGCTAGAACCTAACCCTTAACGGCTCTTGCAGGAACAAAATGTAAAAAAAATTCCGTTAAGGCCAACATCAATTTTCCTAGTCTACCATGCTATATTGGAGAAGACAACATATATTTAAGAACATCAAACTTAGAAATTACATAAACATTCCTAGAAATCAAATAGTACTTAAGTTTTAAACAAGAAAAATATAAAGCTAAATAAAGTTTCTCAATTGGAGAATAACGGCACTCCACATCATTTAGCACACGACTTAGGTAATAAATCACTCTTTCGTTGCCATTCTCATCTTCTTGAGCCAGCATTCCACTAATTGTTACTTCAGAAGCTGACACGTAAAGTTTTAGAGGTGCTCCGTGCCTTAGAGGTGTCATAATAGGAGGATTAGTCAAATACTGCTTGATGTTGTCAAATGCTTCTTGATGCTCTGTCTTCCACTGGAACTCTTCCTCTTTTTTCAGCTTGATCAGGGGCGCAAAAACCTTGGTTTTTTCTGACAGATTGGAAATGAACCTTATGAGGTAATTGACCTTCCCTAAAAATGCTTGCAGTTACTTTTTGTTAGCTGGAGGAGGAGCCTCTAAGATAGCTTTTGCCTTATTTTTGTCAATTTTAATCCTTTTTTCTGCACCAAGAAACCAAGAAAATTTCCTGCACTCACACCAAAAGCACATTTTAAGGGATTCATTTTCAATTTATACTTTCTCATTCTTTCAAATGCTTTTTTAAAATTTTCTAGATGCTCTTTTTTAGCATTTGATTTGACAACCACATCGTCAACATAAATTTCCATAAAATTTCCAATAAAGTCATGAAAAATTTTATTCATCGCCCTTTGATAAGTTGCACCAGCATTTTTGAGCCCAAATAGCATCACAACCCATTCAAAAGTTCCTAAAGCACCTAGACACCTAAATGCAGTTTTTGACACATCTTCCTCAGCTATGTATATTTGGTAATAACCTGAATATCCATCCATAAAACTTAACATTTCATAACCAGTAGTAGGATCTATCAACATATCAGCTATAGGCATTGGATATTCATCTTTTGGTGTTGCAGAATTTAAATCTCTAAAATCAATGCAAACTCTTAATTTTCCATTCTTTTTCATGACAGGAACAATATTAGAAATCCAGTTGACATACCTTGTTATTCTTATAAACTTAGCCTTAAGAAGCCTTTCAATCTCTTCTTTAATCTTCCGCACGACTTCAGGAGCAAATATCCTTGGTGGCTGCTTGACAGGTTTGACATTGGCTTTCAATGGCAATTGATGTTCTACTAATTCACGATTCAAGCCTGGCATCTCTGTATAATCCCATGCAAAACAGTCGCAATATTCCTTCAAGATTTCCACCATTTCTTGTTTAAAATCATCAGGCAGCATCTTGCTCACATATGTTGGTCTAGGATAATCACCGTTACCAATATCTACTTCCTCCAAAGGATCCTGCACCTTAACCTTTTTTTACAGTGTCAGTGTTATTTTTTTCAAAACCTAAAGGACCATCACCATATATACAATCATAAGATACACTGTCAATGCACCCTTCTCTGTCTGCCATATATGCTGACACCCGAGCCAGTTGGCTCGTCAAGCTCATCTAAGTTTCTCCTGAGGCCGTATCCGCCCCGGTCTTAGGGACCAAAATAAAACCATTCATATCTATTTTGCACATCTCAATATTTTTAGGATTAAATGCATTGGTGTCAATTGTCAGCGGCTTGACTCCAGGATTATACATCCTGAACTCCACATGCATCTCATCATAATAACAGGTATTATTGTCAGCAAGAACTTTTTCCACTCCTCCATCTTCATTCCAGAAAATCAATTTTTGATGTAAAGTGGATGGAATAACACCCATTCAATGAATCCAATCACGTCCCAAAAGCAAGTTAAAACCAGCCTTTGAAGGAACCACAACAAATAGAGTTGGCCTATTGACAGAACCACCTCAATTGACAGCAAAATCACACCTCTAACAGAAGAAGTCCTTCTATTAAAATCTGTTACCCCAATGCTACTTTTAATCAGATCGTTCTCACTCTTTTCAAGCCTTCCCATCATTCTTTCAGGCATGAGATTAACAGTAGCTCCCCCCGTCAACCAAAATCTTATTGACTATCCTTCTATCAACACGAGCCTTGATATGTAGTGGACGCAAGTGTTCCTTATCATTTTCAGTAGGCTTCTCAAACAATCCTCTACCACACATATTGTCATCTAGCAATAAGCATTCGCTCCCAGGAAAGACATCATAACAATCATCTTCTAATGACTCTACTTCCTGGACTTGACTATACTCCTCAGGCAGTATTGTCACCACAGCTATAGGTTGCTTAACACCAAATATTACTTCTAAGCTGTCATCAAAACCAGTGTCAAAATTATCAATAATTAAATCTTCATCCTTTTCTCCCTTATTTTCAACCGTTACCTTCTTCTCAACAAGATTCTTCTTTATATTTTTATTGCATTTAGGGTGATTAGAAGAATTACCTGTTTCTACAGACTTGGTCATGGTTGGCAAAGGAGGAAAATCTATCCCGTGTCCCTTGTATGGATCCAAAGGAACATAGTCAGGTATATTCTCTTTTTGCTCAAAAATTGTAAAAAGAAAATATTTTGGAATATTTTGACAATTTGGCCAAGGAGAATAATTAGGAACCTGCTGCATGTTATGATTATAACAAGAATAAATTGGCTTTGAGGGAATAGGCACATTTTTTGGAATATATACTATCTCCGTCTTGTGCATGATTCATGTTTCATAACTGAGACTCGTAGTACCTGAGCTTAAAAGGTCTAGGCTTCACCCATTTATTTTTTTCTCTTGCAAAAGTAGTAGGTTGATTCTGCACATTTCTCACATTCTGGACCCATTTATTGTTTGAAATTTTGGTGGGAGAAACTCTTATTTTTTGAGAAAATTCATCAGGTTTTCCATCAATCATGACTACAGTCTTCATCTTCTGGTTGACGGGTTGTATCCCAGTGTTGTTGACACACTTGTTCCAAGGAGTTTGACCGTCCAACTTTTATTTTTCCTCGGCTATCTTCCACTTTAGCTCGTTAGTTTCATTTTCTTTTTCAGCAATCTTCTTTCTCAACTCAACCTTTTTCTTTCTCTTCAACTTTGTACTTTTCAAACTCTTTTGCAGCTTCCTTGTCAAAAACAGCATTGCACTTTGGGCACATGGTGATGGTACTGTCAGATTCTTTAATTCTCAACAAAAAATCTAACAGATCCTCACCAGGATGAGGATAATTTGGCTTCTTGTCTTGCTCAAAGATCCTCAAGTCTTTATTTTCATCTTTAGCTCTAACCATTGTGGCATTAACTTCTACCATGTTGACTGACAAATTGAATGGCTCAACATAATTTAAGTCAGCAGCAAATAGTTCAGTGTCCACCTTCATAGTAGTTTTATCCTCAAACTTCAACCTTCCTTCTTCAATGGCTTTTTGTATCAAATCCCTGAAACGGACGCAATTATTAGTGGTGTGTGAAAATACCTGATGAAACTTACAAAATTTCTTATTCTTTATTTCATCAGCTGAAGGCATCTTTTTCCCTTCTGGTAAAACAAGCTGCTTATTTTTTAACAAAACTTCAAATATTTGATCTGCCTTAGAAATATCAAAAGAATAAGTCTTATTTTCAACTTTAGAATAAAAAGAAACTTTTTCTTTTCCTTTCACAGTCTTCAAAGATTTGCATACGTAAGGAGGACCCCCACGTAATTCGGCAATATAAATCTCTTTCACATCTGAATCACTACTATCCGAAAAACAATTAACATATGCAACCTTTTTTGAACCCTTTTTAAAATTTTCTTTTTCTTTCTTAATTTGCTCTATCTATCTTACTCTCTTAGCTAATTGAGAAAGATCTAAAGTATGTTGATTAACAAGTTTCTTCCTAACTCCAAATTCTAGCCCATTAGTAGCCATTTTGACAACTTCAGATTCTGGAATCGGAGTAAAATATTTGTTTCTCATGTTTCTAAATCGTGCCAAATAAGTATCAATGGATTCTTCCTCTGCACGTTTGACAGAGAATAAATCTGTAAGACTAACTTTCAATTCTCCTCAGAAAAATTGATCATGAAAATTTCTTTCTAACTGTGCCCAAGAATGAATAGAATTTGGTCTCAAGTTGGAGAACTATGTAAATGCATTTTTTGTTAAAGAAGAAGGAAAATATCTCATCTTGAGATATTCATTAGAAGCTGCTTCCCCAATTTCAACAGTATATCGAGCAATATGCTCTACTATAGACTCATTTTCTTCTTCAGAAAATTTTGTAAGAGATTTTAGAATTTTTCAACCCCTTGAGAGCTATGCTTGTTGGACACATTCAGGGAAAGCAGCCACAAAATATGGCCTATTTAAACAACCAACATTAAATCCCAGACGGTTTAAAATTTGTTCGACATTTCTTGCTAGATTATAATGCCCTCTAAGTTGTTTTGCCTAAGTCTTTCTAACATATCATCAGCATTTTGACCATGTCTAGGCATATGAACATTATAATTAGGAATTGCTCCACCGTTCTGATTGACATTATCAAATCTTAAACCCATGTTGTCATTTTCTTCTAAATTTATCACAGTAGCAATCCTATGGACTTGCCTATTTAATTGTTCAATTCTAGTGTTTGTGTTTTCTAAAAGAGAATTTAAAACTGTCACCATTTGATGAGTTAACATGTTTACTAGATTATGGTAGCTTTCATCCATCTGTTACCTAATATTTGCTAAAGATCCCACAATTTGACTAGGTTGATTAATAGGCATCGCTCTTGACATGTTAGGAAATACAGGTCTGGAATTTTCTACCCTAGTGACAGTGGATGTAGTAGAATTAGATGCACTGTTATTTCCTATATTAATAGCATGTGAAAAATTTTGTTGTGATATGTGTGAACCTGACACCCCAGAAACAGGTACATTTGACATGCCATATGGATTTTGATAAATAGGATTTTGAAAAGTTGAGTAGAGAGAAACAGCCAATCCTTGTGTCACCATGGGGGGGGGACATACCCCGGTGACAAGCCATATGGCGGCCACCCCACGGTATTTATGTGAGTTGCATTTAACCCTGTATGGGCATGGCCAACGCCATCATGCCTCACTGACATCAAGGTAGGCTCTGCGTTTGAAATCACAGGAGAATTTCCGGATTCATTTCCTTTAATCTCATCACTAGAAGTAGAAGAAGATGCTGCAGAAGTATTTGACTTGTCAACTAACGCTGATTTCCTTGGCTCGATGCACGAACTTACCACTGTGCAACCACATTCAAATTCAAAAACTCCTGGTTTTTCTTTTGACAATTACAATCTATTGACAATGTCCTACTAGGCGTGCCAATTTGTTTTACTCAAATTTTTGTTAATGTTTAAAATAAAATGTGGGTGTTTCAATGTCGCAATTGTAACGTCAAATAAAATTAAAAGGGATAAAAGTAACAAATAAACATATAAATGCAAGGTGCTAGTGGTGAAATAAATTGTAGAAATTATAACAAACAGAAAATTAAAAAGAAGATGAAGGAAGAAATATGAACGTAAAAGAGAATAACAAGTAAAAGTAGAGGAATTTTATTAGTAAAAATGGAAAGAAACAAATTACAAGTGTTTGAGTTTAGAAGAATTACTTAAGATTCTCAATTTTACTCTGTGATGCCAAGGGGCTGAGAGCGTTTTGGATTTCTAAGTGTTTTCCAAGAAGAACTGAACCCCCTACAATGTATTCCTAAAGCTTTATTTATAGACTAATCTAATGTCAGCTGACAGTTACTATTAGTATATCTATTATGGGAAATTTAGATTGGCCCCGTAACTATTCTTGCACTTCATGTAAATTTCAAAAATCAAATAAATAACTAACTGTCAAATAATCTAATTTAATTTAAAATATATATAAATATTATATATAAAAATATTATCATATAACTAATTATTTCTTTTTATAATTTTCTTATAAAAATTATATTTTGTCTACCACCAATATATATTATATATGGTTGCAAACTTGCACCTACCAAACATTTAGCTTATTAGGACATCAGAACAACCGTTAACAATAAACCAACAAAAAAAAATTGCATTGTATAATACAAAATTTAAAAATTATATATCTACAACTTATATTGATTGATTTATTAATTATTTTTAAAATCTACTTATTCTATAATCATATAGAAGTCAGGAAAAAAAAATATAACAATAGTTGTAAGAAAGATAATATAGTTAAATATGCATGATGGCAATCATGTACATATATATTAGTGTATTAATAAATAAAATAAATAAATGCATGAATTGAGACAAAATATAATTACGTTAGAACCGCCAGTAATTATATTGTTAATTGCAATGCTTCTGTATTTATTGGATGCAAATGATTGGTGAATGCTTATAACATGCATGCACGCGTGGCGTGGACGTCCTTTCATTGATGATGCACATCATCAACATAATATAAAGAACTGCTACGTACTCACTCAGTCACTCTTCAATAATGCACTGGACCAAGCCCCAAATATCCTCTAAAGTACTTTAACATATGATTCCTAATTAATGATGTGTATTGGGGATGCTACCGAAATTATTATTTTGTTGTACAAAGATAAGACCAATTTTTTTTTATATCTACATAAAAAGACAACTAAATATCGTCTCATTGCTTAATTTCTTTTTTATATTTGACTTATTTGTGTGAATTTCATAAATGTGGTGGTGATTGTGAATTCTTTTAATTATGAGAGTCATTATTCAAAAAGAGAAGAATTGCCATAGCGTTTTGCAAAATTTTAATTTTAATATAAAAAATGAAAAATATTTGATGTGATTTTAGTATTTTAATTTTTCCAAATGAAAACACAGGAGCGATTTCTTAACTAGTTTAAAATTTTATAATTTTTCAAAAAGAAAAATGATATATATTTTAGTTTATTTGACCGAACTAAAATACTATCAATAACTAAAATCATTAGTGCTTATGTAACAAGTAACTATATTCTCGTGTCATATATAAAAATTAATGTAATAATAATAATTTTTTTTCTAGAAAAATTCATGATTTAATTTGATAGATTAGTTTATAAAATATGATTTTGTATACTAAAAAATTAATAAAATAGAATTTGTATTGACATTTTTTAAATTAATTAACTGTTCAATAGTAGTAACTACGATTACTTGAGTAGGGATGACAATACTACCCGAACTCGTAGGTATCCACTCCGTCTCTACTCATTCGGGGCGGATAATTATCTGCCTCCGCACTGGAGTAGATTTTAACGGGGCGGATTCTTGAGCGAGGCGAGACAGGGTCGGGTTTAGGTTAAACCCGCTCCGGTATATATAATATATATAATATATATATATATAATAATTAGTAAAATGATTAATAATATTGTATCATATTTAAATTTTTACTTTAATTTATGTTATGTATGTAAATGATGGTTATATAATTTTTAAAATTTAATTTTATTTGTTGGATTTAATAATTATAGGGGCAGGTAGGGGTGGGGCGGGTACCCGTAGAGGCGGGTTATGGCGCGGGTAGGAGTGGGGCGGGTTCGATGCAAATTTTTGTAGGACGAGGCGAGGTCAGCAATTAAAGTATTGAAAAAGGAGAAGAGGGAAGAAGAGCTGGAGAGCTTACAAAGGGAACTCTCAGAGCATCTCTCACTAACTTCTCTCTATATTTTTGTAAAATGAAAAGGATGCCTTACAATGAAAGCTTGGCCTCCTTTTATAGTTGAGAAAAATACTATTTCTACAGTTCCGGTTATGTTAACCGGTACTATTGATACAGTACAAGTTGATACATTTTTGTTCTTTGCAAAGTTGCCTTAAGATCTAATCTTTTGCTAGATTGATTCCAAAGCAATCGTCTTCATTTTGATTGTAATCGCTTGATGATTCTTCTGAGGGAGTAGGATCATCTTTGTGTTTTTTGTCTTCATCAATCATCTCCATGATTTGTTGAAGGTGTCTTGCTAAGGTTTCTTTTGATTGGGCTCCTACAAGGGCTGCTGCAATTTGGGCTTTTTGGTTGAGGAATACTGATTCTTCATGGTCGAATGGTTTGGTGAACTTGGGGTGCTCTTTGAACCAATTTCGAACTTTTTCTGGATGAGCCATGGCGGCATCAAACTGAGACCACCATTTTACAAAGGCATTTCTTTGAAGCATAGGTGGTGCTTTTGGATGTTCTTGTTTGCCGTACCTGTACTGCCATGAGAATACCCAGGCCAGAGAGAAAACAGAGAAAAATTGAAGATCTACAGGAGTGCTTGTTTCCTGTTGGTCAAATTTTTTGGTGAAAATTTTGAACCCCTCATCGGCAGGTGGGGGCAAGATTTCTGGTAGAGGACCAAAGTAATCCCACCATTGGGAGAACCAATTTGGGAATTGATAATTGGTATTTTTCTTGAAATAGATGAGCCAAGAATGTCTGTTCTGATTATTTTGTAACCAAAATACTCTTGTCCAAGCATCCACATAATCCCAATAAGAATATCCTATCGGGTCATAAGGATTAGAGAATTTTTTTGTATTGTTTGGGTTTTTACCAAATTGATTAGGGGTGAGAACTTTTAGGATTTGAATGGTTGAATGAGTTATGTTGGTGACATCTTTTGGATCTTTGTAATGTTTTATTGAGACTGAATCTGAATCCACTAATATGAATTCATAAAACTGTCTGGTTTTGTTTAAGGCTGTTGGTCTAAAATGGAATCCTGGTGGAAAGACTTTAGGAATAACTTTAAAAGGTGATTTTTCCCAAAACTCAGGTTCCATAAGAAGAACAGATGAGAACTTGTTTTTTGAAATGTATGTGGTTGGTTGTTTTGATTGAGTCTTGACATGCTGGGTTTGGTTTGGTTGAGGTGGCATGGTTTGGGCAATTGTTTTTCCTTTTGGATCATTGCAAATTGTTTTTTGAGTTGCCATCTGTGAGATAAGTTTGGTAAGGTCTATTTCATCTTCATCTGAGCTGTCACATATGTCAGCCCAGGATTTTTTATGAAGTTTTGTAAGGCCTGCATCTTGTAAGGCCAACAAGGTTTGGATTGGGAAGGCATAATCTGCCTTTGTTTGTTTGGCTGTTGGAGGTTGAGTAGATGACTCAACTACATTTTTTGTGAGCTGAGTAGATGACCCAGTCGGCTCTTGGGTTATAGGGGAAGGTTGTTGGGTAGATGACCCAGTTGGGGTACTTGACCCCGATCTCTTGGTAGGCCCAGGAAGGGCTAGGCGAATACCTCTGCCTCTTACGGAGGCTAATGTTGCCTTTTTAGGCATCTTTTCCTTGGTTATCTCCCTGCAAATATTCACGTGTGAGAAAGTCAGGGAGAGAGTTTGAGTTACCCTTGATATGCTCAATGTTGAAATCAAAGACACTTAAAATTGCTTGCCATCTGGCAAAAATTTGTTTTGATGCAAGATTTTTCACATCATTTTGTAAAACATCTTTGGCTGATTTGCAATCAACTCGGACTAAAAAATTTTGATTGAGTAAATCAGATTGAAATTTTGTGATGCATAAAACAATAGCCAAAATTTCTTTTTTGATTGTGGAATACTTTTGTTGAGTAGAATTCCAGTGTTTGGATGTAAATGCAATAATACATTCTTTATCATGCAGTTTTTGTTTTAGAATACCACCGTATCCTAAATCTGATGCATCAGTTTCTACTATTTTGAATGCATGAGGAATGGGTAGGTAGAGACATGGAAGATTGCGGACTTTGGTTTTAAGAAATCGGATAATATCCGAATGTTTGTCTGTCCAAGGTGGGGGATTTTTCTTAAGCCTATCATGGAGGGGCTTAAGGAGATTGTTCAGATTCGGGATGAAATCTGAAACATAGTTGAGACATCCTAGGAACCTCTGGAGCTGAGGTTTATCGAGGATGTAATCTGAAAATTTTTCTGCAAACAAAATTGATCTTTCAATAGGAGTTATTGTTCCTTGGAAGATTATGTGACCGAGAAATCGGATTTTTGTTTGAAAGAGAACAATTTTTGGTTTGGAAACAGCAAGTCCATTTTTCTGGATGATGTACATAAAAGTTTTAACATGTTTGAAATGTTCATCCAGAGTCTGGGAAAAGATTAAGACATCATCAATATAAACGATTGCAAAGTTTGAGTATGGATTGAAAATATCATTCATGATTTTTTGAAATTCAGAAGGGGCATTTTTCAGACCAAAAGGCATTACATTCCATTCATATTGCCCGAATGGAACTGTAAAAGCTGTTTTATATCGGTCTGATTCAGCGATTTGGATTTGCCAAAAGCCAGACTTCATATCAAATTTTGAAAAGATATTTGCTGAGTTCAGTCTATTAAGCAAATCCTTTTTGTTTGGGATGGGATAACGAATCCACTGTAAAGCTTGATTCAAAGGTTTGTAATTGATAACAAGCCTAGGAGTTCCTCTTTCTATCTCAGCTTGTTTATTAACATAAAAAGCGGAGCAAGACCAAGGACTTTTGCTAGGACGAATTAATTTTTTATCCAAGAGATCTTTAATTTCTTGTTGACAATGCTGCAAAAGCTGTTCATTCATTTGAATGGGACGGGCTTTTGTAGGGATTTTTGATTCTTTGAAATCCTTTTCATATGGAAGATCAACTATGTGTTGTTTCCTATCCCAGAAGGCATGAGGCAAATCAGAACAAATAGATGTTTCAATTTGGTTTAAAAGATTTTTTATTTTTTCTTGAACTTTTGGTTGCGAAAGCTGCGATTCAAGAGTTTTGAAAGAGATTTCTTGTTTTAGAAAACAAATCTGTTTGGTTTTGGATTCGATTAGGTTTAGAGATCTTTGCTTAGGTGAGTCTAGGAACTCAAAGAAAGTTATTTGTCCTCCTACAAAAGAGGTAAGTCCAGGCCAATCTGCCAGATAAGGAAACAAAAGATTTATAAAAGGTGTCCCCAAAACTACATCATTTTTTATCTCTTTTGAGATGATGAAATCGGTGGGAATACTAATATTTCCCTTTTCAATAAAAACATTGGTTATTTTAAAATTGATACTTAGCCTTTCACCCGTTATTGAGCTAAGGCGTTCAGTAGTTTTCTCAAAATATTTTGTGGGGACCAGGCCTTCCATAATACAGTTTGAATCTGCACCTGAATCAAAGAGTGCAATGGTGTCAAAGACAAAATCTTTAACGACAATTCGGACATTAACACGATGCTTCATGAAGGAGAATACATTTATTATTCTCAAAATTTGTTTTACCTCATTATCGTTAGAAATTTTGTTTTCTTGTTCCTTAGAGGACTCAGTTTGGTTTAAAAGAGAACCAAGATCCTCATCATCAGATTCTTCTTCTTGTACTAATTGTGAGAGAATAAGATGATGATCGTTTTGGTTTCTTTTGATTTCCTGGATTTCTCTCTTAAGGTTGTTAACTTCACTCTGGAGGTCCTGAATGGTTACGGGACGAATAACTTGTTTTTCTAATTTTTTGAAAATAGGTTTGACGTCATATTTGTTATTAAGAACCAAACTTTTGGGTTTTTTCTCCTTTTGCAAAGATCTTTTTAGTTTTAAAAGAAAATCTTTCTTTTGTTCTGGATTGTCAATAGCCTCGATTGCATCAAATAAGAGATCTTGATCTTTGGATAAAACATTAATTTGCTTGATATCTGAATCTGAGGATGACTCAACATCATCAACTTGGATGTTGTTGATATTATTATCAGAAGATTCTGGTCCAGAGTTATCATCTGAACTTTCAATCATAAGATTATTAATCTGGTCCTCAATCTGAGGATCAAGGTTCAGATTATTAATCTTTCCTTTTAACCGACAATATTTGCTAACATGTCCAGGTTTTTTACATGTGTAACAAATAATGGGGTTTTTCTGGGGATACTTTTGGAAATTCTTTTGGAAACCTGTTTCATTTTTAGGTTTTTGAAAATCCCTTTTGAAACGTCTAAAATTCTTTTCAGGGTTAGGTTTAAAAACTTTTCGTTTGGAAGGTCTCTTAGATTTCCTTGGATGACAAGCAGGAAGACCAAATTGTTCACAGAAAGTTCCCAAATCAATACAATTTTGAGTTTTCTCACGAGCAAGTTGCCTTTGGATTTTATCATCTTGACAAATCTTTAGGGCAACCTTTTGGATAAAAGAAATGAGTTGGCCATAACTTAACTCATCATAGGGTATTATCCCGTCTGGAGTTAAGCTACGAATTTTGTCCCTTACCTTATCTCCAAGTGATTTGGGGAGTCCAGCAAGGAATTTTTCTTTCCAGAAAGGTTGCTGACTGTCTTCTCTGGTATAAACCCTAGTAAGAAAGGTATCTTTATACCATCTAAAGTCAGACAAAGTTTTGCATCTAAGATTGGAAAGCAGTTCCGCAGAACGATCTTTCCAAAGAGATGGATCACCAATGAAGTGGCTTGCTATGGTAAAAATTAAGGTATTGACAGCATCGGGAATAGGTTCCCCATCGTCACCATTGATGGGTTCGTTCTGGTCGTTGACTTTTATGGCAGAAAAGATTGAGTGTTTTTGGTTATTGGAAAGGTAGTTATCCCACCATCCTTTCAGCTGGCCACTAAAACCAGAAACAATAACATTGGCTATAGCTTCTTCAGAGGTGTCATGGGCTGCTTGATAGGCTGTGCCTACCATTGTCATGTGCTGGAGCATACTCATGATATTATATTCCGTTTTGCCATCTATATTCCATTCATAGACATTGTTGGCATTGAAGCTAACAAAACCTAGTTCTCTTTCTTCGAGAGCTAGATCTGGAGCGGATACACGGTTATAACCATACGTAGAGGGTTTAGTTAAACCCTTCCACTTGGTTAGAGAGTTGGTCAAAATGGGGCTGATCTTGAGGGATGATTTGCCAGAATCATCACTTTGCTCAGAGCAAGATTCATTGGACTCAAGGCCAAGGGCATTAATAGCTTTAGATGCACGTGTTTGAATACGAGAAGTAGATTCTCCTGAGTTTGTAGGAGTTTCAGGGATAGTAGTAAAACGGTTCAAAAGTTGGTCAATCTTTTGAATAACTTCCGAATCACTAGATTGTTGTTTTAAAATGGAGGTTTTGAGACTTTGCTTAGCTTTGCTACTTATTTTGAAAGGTTTAAAAAGAGGCTTCTCAATACTTTTCGAAGTTGATGCTTCAGAAACATTTTTCAAGGAGAAAGTAGATCCTGAAGATGAAATGTTGTCACCCAAGCATTGTAAAAATTTGTTGGTATAATTTGATTGTTCAATAAGATTTTTAATATCTTTAGGGGCGACAGCTTCATCCACATTCTTTGTTTTAAAGGGAGAGGCCATAACAGGATTATGTCCTTCCGTATTTGAGATAATAAAAGCTCCTTTTGGAGGAAACTCAGATCTAACTAAGTTCCCATCTTTGACTTTCCAAGTTGAAATAACATTTGCTGAAAATGAAGTTTGTTTATTTTTAAAAGGATACTCAATGTTGTTTTTTATGGAATAAGCATGAAACCATTCAAAAAAAGGAATATGCAATCTAACATCATTTAAAAATTTGTAATATTTTTCTTTGAATGATGAGATTTGAGAAGCTGTGTAAGTACTTAAATACCATTCTCTTTGGAGGTCATACTCTTTAGAGTTAAGGTTTTTAAGTAAGGCTTCTCTGTTTATAACAAATTCCGTATTATTCATTTACCATTCAAAGAAGAATATGTTGGAGATTGATGGGATGGAATAGAAGATTCAACTTCAAATTCTACATCACCATCATCCTCTTGGTAAACACCTTGAGAGATATTTGAATTGTTTTGTAATCCGGAAATATGTATTTCAGAATTGGCTGGTCTCGACATTTTTGAAAACTGAGATTGGGAAGTTACTGAAAAAGATCTTCTTGCTGAAGCAAAATCATTTGATGTTCCTGCTTCAGATCTAGAAGAAAAAGAGTTTCGTCTATCAAAGAAAATCTCTACTTTCCCTGATTCATCTTGTTTTACTTCTCGTAAAAGAGGTGCTTGTCTAGGTTGCGTTGGAATGGCTCGGTCAATTGACCATGATTGAGGGAGGTCAATTTCATCCCATCTTATGAGCCTTGGGATCATAACGTTGGCCTTTGTCATGTCTGTGACAAACAAAGTGGTTTCACGATCTTGGGACTTAAGAAGGACTCTAGAGTTACAAGTGTTCATGACCTTGTATTGAATCCTATAGATTAAAGCGGCTGGAATGGAGCCTTCTTTCATGTTAAGACCATGAATTCGAATGTTTAGGAAGAGAGAGTCAAGAATGTTAAGGTCTAATAGACTGACTGTCTTGTTTGGGAAACAGTTGAAGTAAACTGGACCATGTCCTAGACTTGTTTCAACTGTTCCGATTAAGGAGTCTTGGAAGTCATTGTGTCTAATGTCTCTAAGACACATGAGGATAGAGGCATTCAAACCTTCTCGGATGAGTGGTTTGACTGCAACTTGGACACACCCTATGTGAAGATATCTGTAGTGACGGGCATGTTCTCTAACAGATTGTTTAGTCAGGAGATGGAATTCCTCACCGGAATCGGGTCCTAGAGGAATATTATTTTCAGCGGTTTTGATGATATAATCAGATTTTCTCTTGTTATCATCAGGAACATACAACTCATCTTGTGGGATTTTGGGTATTTCCCAATTGTCAATGGCTTGATTGATATCTTCGAAGCAAACTTCTTCTTCAAAGATATTGTGTTTGGGGGAAAGTTCCTCAGGGCGAGTAACTTTCTCAGTAAGGGGATTGGAAGAAGAATGGATCGGAGAGGAGGAAGAGGAGGATGGTGAAGAGAAGGAAAGGCGTCTAGAGAGAGATCGAAAGAGTTTAGACATGATTACATAAAATCTGATATCATTGCCCTCCTTTGGTTCAGAGTGAACATATATATTATCACTAAACTATCACTCAAATTTTTGAATCTGGGTTTTTAACTCTTTAAATCTATAGCCACCAGGAGTTCTTACGTTTGGACCATTATCACTTTTGGGGACATCATCAAATTAGCCTTACTGCCCGAAATCCAGGGTCTTACTGCTACAGTCCTTTTGAGTGATAATGTTAAACGGCCTGTACTTCCAGATTTAAAGTTTTGTTTCTTAAGTACAAAGTGAACAGTAAATAAGAACATGAACAACAGTAAATAAGAACATAAACAGTAAAATCCCAGATTCATGAATTTCAGAGAAATTTTTTTCTAGAAAAATTCATGATTTAATTTGATAGATTAGTTTATAAAATATGATTTTGTATATTAAAAAATTAATAAAATAGAATTTGTATTGACATTTTTTAAATTAATTAACTGTTCAGTAGTAGTAACTACGATTACTTGAGTAGGGATGACAACACTACCCGAACTCGCAGGTACCCACTCCGTCCCTACTCATTCGGGGCGGATAATTATCTGCCTCCGCACTGGAGTAGATTTTAGCGGGGCGGATTCTTGAGCAAGGCGAGGCAGGGTCGGGTTTAGGTTAAACCCGCTCCGGTATATATAATATATATATATATATAATAATTAGTAAAATGATTAATAATATTGTATCATATTTAAATTTTTACTTTAATTTATGTTATGTATGTAAATGATGGTTATATAATTTTTAAAATTTAATTTTATTTGTTGGATTTAATAATTATAGGAGCGGGTAGGGGTGGGGTGGGTAGGGGTGGGGCAGGTACCCGTAGAGGCGGGTTATGGCACGGGTAGGGGTGGGGCGGGTTCGATGCAAATTTTTTGTAGGACGAGGCGAGGTCAGGTAGAGCAAAAAACCGCCCCTATCCGCCCCGTTGCCACCCTATACTTGAGTTATATTGATCTTGAAAGGAATTCTAACTATTATGTTAGTAATTGTTAACTCACTTCTTGGTCTTCAACTCTTTAAACACCACAAACTCTCAAATCAGTGTAATAAAATATGTCTATTTATCTATCTTTTGATTTATTTAACCAATTTTTATCGGTCTAACATAACAACAATACAAGAAATTAGGCCCAAATTTAACATTTATTTATAATAAACATTTATTTCTTATGTTATTTCCTTTTGTTCATATTTTTATATTTCTTATTACTCATATTTTTCTTCTTTTGTTCCAAAATATATGATATTTTTTGTTAGGATAAGATTTCTTTTCTAAATTTAATAGTTGTTATATAGATTTGGTAAGTTGTGTATATTTTTTCTATATATATATATATATATATATATATATATATATATATATATATATATATATATATATCCTTTGTAATAATTAATCAACAATGAGAATGCAATACACTTTTTCATTCATTCATACTATTCTCTACCTTTTTCTTGTTTTTGTTGTGGTATCAGAGCCATTACAGTTCTATTGATACCCAAAATATGATTAAAATTTATAATTCTAATAATTAGTCAATACCATCCTCTCCTCCTCCTTCTTTTTCATCACACACAATGGATATTTCTCAAGATCAATCCAGTCCCTATTATATACAACCTAGCGAAAATTTCACGTCTTCTGTACTTGTTACTCCTGTTCTAATAGAAAATAACTATCATTTTTAGAGCAGATCCTTTACCATGGCAGTTATTTTAAAAAATAAACATGATTTTTTCACTGGTACAATACCTTCAGCGCTTCCTGAAGATCATTTCTTCCCAGCTTGGGAATGTTGCAAACTCGTTTTTTTCTGGCTTTTTCATTCCCTTTCACCATCTATCATTCAGAGCATGATATATCTCAATACTTCTACCTCTATTTGGGTTGATCTTAAAGAACGATTTTTTCAGTCAAATCTCTTACGCATAGTAGAATTACAAGAAGAAGTTTACAGTCTAAAACAAAGTACACTTATTGTCACTGACTTCTATACTTCTCTGAAAATCTTCTAGGAGGAACTTGAAAACTTCAAACCGCTTCCTATCTGCACTTGTCCAGCTAAAACTCATCGAAACCAGGACTTCATTATTAGATTTTTTAAGGACCTGGATGAACAGTACGCGGTTGTTTGTTCACAGTTACTTTTCATGGACCTTCTGCCTCCTATAATCAGAGTCTTTCTGATGGTAATTCAACATGAGAGGCAGATCTAAATCGGGTTTAGTATCCTGGATGAGAAGCAGCCGCCGTATTGGACACTCGACGCGTCTCCTATGACCCGGGTGAGGCTCTGATTCTGCTAGTGCTGGACGTGGTGCTCCTCCTTCCAAGCTTTGCACATTCTGTGGAAAATGGGGGCACACCGTGGATGTTTGCTATGGAAAGCACGGTTACCCCCCCAGGTCATCTGTGATTCCCCGGATGGTCGCGCATCTCTGGCGAAAGGGCTTTCTCTTCTGTGCACAGCGTCGTCGCCTCCTTCTAGCCCTCTCTATCACAGCCACAGAATGCCCTAATTTAGAAGGGGAGGGATGCGTTGAAGACAACTTAAGAGCAATCAATAATAGACTTGACCCCTCCCAACACAACACTCTCTTGACCTTTTTGAAACGGGCTGAGGCCCATGCTACAGAAAATAAGGATGAGAATGGCTCCACTTTCTCTCAAACTGGACTGCTTCCTAGCCCATATTTGCGTGTTCATTTATTTGTTCTTCATATACCTTTTTTATTTTAAATAATATTACATCATCCTTTAATTTTTTTAGTATTTGGATAATTGATTCTGGTATTACAAATCATATAACTTTGAATTTTTCAAATTTTGTTTATTACACAAAAATTAAACCTATTATTGTTCATATGCCAAATGGTTCACAAGTCATTGCACGTGTTGTTAAATTTTCAACATCTTTATTTTTGAACAATGTCTTGTATTTGCCAGTTTCACTTCAATCTAATTTCCGTTTAAAAAATTACCTCTATGCTTTATTGTGATATTACTTTTTCTCAATATTTATGTCTTCTACAAGAATCGAATACATTGAGGATGATTGATTTTGGTAAATTAAGAGAAGAATTGTACATCCTTGAAAAAATCTTTGACACCACCAATAATACCATCATCCTATTACATTCAATAACTTTTCCACACTATCAATAGAAAACATCTTCTAAGTTATGGCATCTCGGTTTAGGATATTTTTTGGACAAAGACCCAATTTCTTACATAGGTAATATCCTTTTATTTCATTTCATCAAAATAAAATTTGCGATGTATATCATTTTTCTAAGCAAAGAAAACTTTCTTTTTCACCGAGTTTGAGTCATGAAAATGCTAATTTTAAATTATTACACTTTGGTATTTGGGGACCATTTAGAACTACTTCTATTCATTATCATAAATATTTTTTTAACTGTTGTACATGATTTTAGCCGATTCACTTGTATTGTTTTATTAAAGTCTAAAAGTGAGATTTCACAACACATTAAATATTTTATTGCTTTAGTAGAAACTCAATTTAATTCAAAAGTTAAAATTGTTCATTCTGATAATGGTCTTGAGTTTTTACTTATTGAATTTTATTCATCCAAAGGAATCATTCATCAATGAAGTTGTGTTGAAATATCTCAACAAAATGGTAGAATAGAAAGAAAATATTAACATATTTTAAATGTTGCAAGAGCTCTCATGTTTCAATCTAATTTACCTCTTAATTTTTGATTTTATGCTATTAATTATACAGTTTATTTAATAAATAGGGTTCCATCATCCATTTTAAAATTTAAAACCCCTTTTAAACTTTTATATAATAAATCACCTAATTACAATAATTTAAAGGTTTTTGGATGCTTATGTTTTGTTTCTACTCTTACCAACATTCGTTCAAAATTTGATCCACGAACATACAAAGCAATTTTTCTTGGTTACCCAAATGATTTAAAAGGATATATCATCTATTCTTTACATGATAAAAAGATTTTGATATCTAAAAATGTTCTTTTTTATGAATTAACTTTTTTTTAATCACTAAAAGCTAGGGGTGCACATGGGCCAGGTGAAGCCGGGTTTGATGTGACCCAGACCCGACCCGAAATATACACAGGGTCTATTTATTAGACCTGAACCCGACCCTAGACCCGATGAAATCGATACACTTTCAAGCCACAATTATACCGGGTAAAAACTGGGCCATTAACATTACATTACATTGATACCTTCTTGTAAGCTAGCATATAAAAATATCCAAATTTTCAAGACTCCAACCATTATTTAACATGGTAAAATTCACTTAAAAAAATATAACAAGAACCAACCCTTCTTCAAAATTAATGTATAACCACAATCAATACTAATATTGTCTAATAATACCAAATATTTAAATCAATACAAATAACACAATATTATGCATTAGTCTAAAGTCTTATGCATTATAAACATAAAACATTAACTTATAGTCTTATAATGACTAATAACACCAAATATTAAGGTTTACAATACTTAAATTCCACATAAGAATAGTCATGATCCATCACTAATAACACAAAATATTAATTGTGTATGATAAGCAGGCCATCGGACCGACTTCGGGTGACCCGAGCTATGGCCCAGACCCGACCCGGAATAATGACCGGATCCATTTTTGAGACCCTTACCTGACCCTAAACCCAATGAAATCACACCAAATTAGCCCCTAAAGTGTTCGGGACCGGGCCGGGCCGGGTCAGGTCATGTGCACCCCTACTAAAAGCTCAAAATTTCTTCATCCCACTACATCTATGATTAATCCAAATTCTCACTCCTCCTTACCTCCTGGATAACACACACATCAACCCATTCCCATTAATCCACCCCTCATATGCTACTTCCCATCATCTTCACCCTAATACCATTTTTTCAGAAACTCCTACTTCAATTCCTTTTTCATCAACGTGTTCAACCCCTTCTTTTTCTCTTCCTACTTCTTTCCCGTGTTGTCATATTGACCCTCACACTACAACAACCCACTCACATGCATCTTCTCCTCCTACCTCAAACTCATTTATACCAACCCCACCTGACCAAGAATTCCTCCTTTCCTCCACTAATTTGCCCGTTTTCTCTCCTTCACCTCTATCATCACCTCGCTGGAGCTAATGACCGATCAAGCCGTCCACTTATATTTTCGATTATCTATGTAACACTTCTTTTACTCCTCAAACTTTTCCATCCTCAATGTTAAGATATTGAATTTCTTTTGTTTTCTCCCTCTCATTTATCTCTTTCTTACAGATCATAAATCTCATCCTTGCATTCTGAGCATGAATAAAAGACATTTCGGGAAGTCAATGGAGTTTTTCATTGGCGTCTAGCCATGCAGGAAGAACTTGCTGCGTTAGAACCAAATTGGACCTGGCTAATTGTAGATTGTCCTCGACAAGTAAAACCAATTGGTTGTCGTTGGGTATACAAAATCAAATGACGGCCAGATGGATCAATTGGGCGTTACAAATCCCGTTTAGTTGCCAAGGGTTTCACTCAGACAGAGGGCGTAGATTTTTTGAAAATATTCTCCCCTGTTGTCAAACCTGCGACTATCTGGATCATTCTTACTTTAGCTTCCATTTGACGATGGCCTATATAGCAGCTAGATGTGAACAATGCCTTTTTGCACGGTGATTTGTTTGAAGATGTATATATGAAACTCCTTCCTGGTCTCTCTGGTCAGTCCAATCAATGTTGTCGGCTTTTCATGTCTTTGTATGGTTTACGGCAATCAAGCCATATGTGGTATGAGAAGCTCTCTATTCTACTTATTTCTTATGGGTATTAACAAACTGTGTTTTGTTATAGCTTATTTATTAAAGTTAAAGGCAGCGAAGTTTGTATCTTATTAATTTATGTTGACGATATTGTACTTATTGGTAATTCAGTTTCTGAAATGACAACAATAAAAAAAATTCTGAATGATCATTTTAAAATTAAGGATTTGGGGACTTTGAAGTATTTTTTTAGTATTGAAGTTGCTCATTCCAATTCAGAAATTTTCTTATCCCATCATAAATATTATTTAGACTTGTTATCTAATTATGATCTTTTGGGAGCCAAGTCTGCTGGATTCCAATGGACAGTACTACTAAGCTTTCACAAGATGATAGTTCCCTGCAGCAAGATCCTTTTATTTATCGATAGTTGGTTGGCCGAATCATCTATTTAACCACCACTGAGCCAGATATTACTTACGCTACCCAATAATTGAGTCAGTTCATGGCTACCCCAACTTAGAACCACTAAAAAGCAGCCCTGTGTGTTTTTCAATATCTCAAGAATAGCACAGGGAGAGGGCTTTTCTTTTCCAAGAGTTCATCCCTTTAAATTTCTGGTTTTAGCAATTCTGATTGGGTCGGGTGTCTGGATATGCATTTATCTTTGACTGGATACAGCTTTTTTTAGGAGAGTTTCTTATTTCCTGGAAAACAAAAAAATAGGCTACTGGTGCACGCTCATCAACTGAAGTTGAGTACCGTGCTCTTGCTAATACCACCTGTGAACTCTTACGGATATTGAATTTGCTGGGTTTTCTTCATGTTTCTTGTGATAGATTTCCTGTTTTGTTCTATGATAATCAGAGTGCTCTTTATATAGCTGCCAATCCAGTTTTTTATGAGCATATCAAGCATTTGGAAGTTGATTGTCATGTGGTGCATCGAAAGGCACAGACTGAGGTAATGAAGTTGCTGCCAGTCCTTTCCTCTGGTCAACTTACAGATATTTTTACCAAACCACTTCTAACTAAGCCTTTTTTACACAAACTTATTTAAGTTGGGGATTCTTAACGTATACCATCCTCCATATTGAATCAACCTCCATTAGCCCAACATAACAACACAAAAGAAATTTAGGCCCAAATTTAACATTTATAATAAGCAATTCTTTTCTTCTCTTTTATTTTTTTTTTTGCTCATGTTTTTCTTATTTTTTGTTGCTTATGCTTTTCTTCTTTTGTTCCAAAATGTGTGACTCATCTTTTGTGTTATGATAAAATTCATTTTTTAAATTTGATAGTTGTCATATGGATTTGGTGAGCTGTGCATTTCTATATATATACATCCTTTGTAATCATTGATCAATAATGAGAATACAATACACATTTTTATTCATTCATACTATTCTCTGCCTTTTTCTTGTTCTTGTTATGACTCAAAATGGAAACAAGTTTGAATAAAAATCTTGGAGTGCCTAGAATGGCTAGCAATCTCTCTCTTTTAATGCATTAATGCTTCTTTGTGCATCGTCTGCATTTACAAGTAAAATTCTTATTTGTTTACCAAACTTTTACCACTGCTCCTGAACAATGACGGATCTAATTTTGATAGTGTGGGTAATATATATATATATAATTGCGTCTTGGGTGGCCGCATCTGTGTTGGCTATCAGTGGCTACGGACTGACCCTTCAATCAGGTGTTGAAAAGTTGATTAATTGTTGTTAATAACTTCTCTTCAACATATTAAGTATAGTAAGTTTTAAGTTTGTTACTATGGAAACGTGATTATAAATACGTGTTCTCCTAAGATTAGGAACGTGAATTGGACCAATATCATAGATCGATAAAGTCTCTTGCCGACTGGTGAAAATCTGCTGGTAATGGGTTTAAGGTTTGTGTGGATTAATGTGTCATTAACACCGTTAGCCATGGCCTCGGTTAGATTCGATTGTATTGTTAATCTTTTACGAAGGAATAGACGGTGACATTTGTGCATGGTGGCATGGTGCTACATAGTAACTTGTGTTGTAGGAGCAGAATGTTTGAGTTATTACTGTTTTGTTGAGAATTCACAGCTCAAATTGTTAACTGTCGTAGGTGGCTATGGTTGTTGGTTTGATGGAACACTGGTGCACGAAATTGTGATCTCAATAGCGCCAACAACTTTGTACGCACAATTGTAATATCACCCTTTTTCACAACTTCGCACAACTAACTAGCAAGTGCACTAGGTTGTCCAAGTAATAAACCTTACGTGAGTAAGGGTTGATCCCACAGAGATTATCGGTATGAAGCAAGCTATGGTCATCTTGTAAATCTCAGTCAGGCAGATTCTAATGGTTATAATGGTTTTTGAAAATAAAGATAAATAAAGCATAAAATAAAGATAGAGATACTTATGTAATTCATTGGTGGGAATTTCAGATAAGCGCGTGAAGATACTGTGTTCCTTCTGAATCTCTGCTTTCCTACTACTTTCATCCAATCATTCTTACTCCTTTCTATGGCAAGCTGTATGTAGGGCGTCACCGTTGTCAATGGCTACTTCCCATCCTCTTAGTGAAAATGGTCCAAATGCACTGTCACAGCACGGCTAATCATCTGTTGATTCTCGATCATGTCGGAATAGGATCCATTGATCTTTTTGCGTCTGTCACTACGCCCAACACTCGCGAGTTTGAAGCTCGTCACAGTCATCTCTTCCCAGATCCTACTTGAAATACCACAGACAAGGTTTAGACTTTCCGGATCTTAGGAATGGTCGCCAATAATTCTAGCTTATACCACGAAGACTCCGATCTTTCGGAATGGAGGCTAAGAGATACGCGCTCAATCTAAGGTAGAACGGAAGTGGTTATCAGGCACGCGTTCATAGGTGAGAATGATGATGAGTATCACGGATAATCACATTCATCATGTTAAAGTGCATCGAATATCTTAGAATAAGAATAAGCTGAATTGAATAGAAGAATAATAGTAATTGCATTAATACTCGAGGAACAGCAGAGCTCCACACCTTAATCTATGGTGTGTAGAAACTCCACCGTTGAAAATACATAAGTGATAATGGTTTAGGCATGGCCGAATGGCCAGCCCCCAAACGTGATCAAGAGATTAATCAAAAGACTAATTCCCCAGATGAAAACACAATAATAAAAAGTTCTATTTATACTAAACTACGTACTAAGGTTTACAGAAATAAGTCTTAGTGCAGAAATCCACTTTTGGGGCCCACTTTGGTGTGTGCTTGGGTTGAGCTTTACATGTGCAGAGGCTTTTCTTGGGGTTAAACGCCAAGTTATAACGTGTTTTTGGCGTTTAACTCTGGTTTGTGATGTGTTTTTGGCGTTTTACTCAAGAATGCAGCATGGAACTGGCGTTGAACGCCAGTTTGTGTCGTCTAAACTCGAATAAAGCATAGACTATTATATATTTCTGGAAATCTCTGGATGTCTACTTTTCAACATAATTGAGAGCGCACCATTTAGAGTTCTGTAGCTCCAGAAAATCTATTTTGAGTGCAGGGAGGTCAGAATCTAACAGCATCAGCAGTCCTTTGTCAGCCTCCTATCAGATTTTTGCTCAGGTCCCTCAATTTCAGCCAGAAAATATCTGAAATCACAGAAAAATACACAAACTCATAGTAAAGTCCAGAAATATGAATTTTGCATAAAAACTAGTAAAAACATCCCTAAAAGTAGCTAGATATTACTAAAAACTACCTAAAAATAATGCCAAAAAGCGTATAAATTATCCGCTCATCACAACACAAGGGAAAGCTTAAGGTTGAAGAAGAGTGTTTTTTTTTGTCATGGTAGGATAGTGGTTTAATCTTACTGTTTTTTTTATATAATTCATTTTTCTTGTTTTTTTCTGTCTCAGGACCGTGGGCCACAAAGGACTCAGGCCTATAAAATAGGAACCTTATTCCCACCCTACCTAATTCAATTCACCAATGTTCCTGCTCCTCAAACTGACAGCAGTGAGCATGCTTCTGTATTCTCCATTGCTGCTGGCTCTGATGTGCCAATGGTGAAAGTTGTCGTTCCGCATCATTGATGGAGGTTACCGTGTCGTGCCGTTGATAAAGAACCAAGAAGATGGTGTCGCCATCATTCATAGTGACGAACAAAACCATGAACTTTTTTGGTCTGGGTTGAGAATACCGCCTCTGTTTCAGATCATAACTGATCTGGTTCAATGGATTTTCACTTTGAAACCATAGCTTCATCACCTCTCCTGACATATCATACGTCTCTTCCCATTCAATTCTGCTATGCTTGTACTTGTTCTCCTATTGGTTGCTCTCTCTTTCTCTCCTTTGTCATGATGGACTCAATGGGTGGAGGTAGATTCCAGATCCACCCAATTCGAAGCTCATTTGATAATGCTGCCTTTGCTACTTGATGTGATAGTTCATTGCCTTCCTTGAGAATTCAAGTAAAACCACATTCTCTAATGTTCCAAGCCAATTCCTGAATATCCCTTAGAATTGGATCTACCTCACCTATACCGCGGCCGCTTCTTGATTTAATTTCTTGGATTAGAGGTAGGCAATCCGACTCTATAAGGATCTTCTCTAATTGAAGAGTTTTTGCTAAAATTAACGCATTCCTTATTCTTTCCTCTTATGTAGCTAGACTTGACGCCGTCTTGAACTTGGCGAGAACTCCCATCATTAGTGTTCATGCCCAAGGTCGAGCTGTACGACCCGGGCTGATCAACGACAAATCGACCAACCTGTTCAGACCAGGACTACCTGAGGCCAAACCACTACAGAGGCCCAAGAAGGCCCAAACAGAGGAACACGACCCAAATCTAAAGGCAGCCCAAGCCTAGAAAGATAAGGGCGGTTCCCTTAAAGATAAGATGACTTCACTCAAAGATAAGATAAGATAACTATCTTATCTCCAGAAAGATTATTCCACACTATTATAAATACACTGGAGCACGCAGGTATAACTCATATGCTGATTCTACTAAAAACCTCCTTAATACCCTTGCTAACTTAAGCATCAGAGTCCCATGTAGGTACCACCACCCACTGGTGACAAAGGATCAGTACCACCACCAAGTCCAACAAGTCGGACACGGCGGCTCCAGCCACTATCATCAAGTCAGACTCAACAGCACCGACCAATACAGAAGATCTCGTCCGAGATCGACCTACAGTTTCAAGTAACCCTCGGAATGTTGGCGCCATTGCCGGGGACCCTGGAAGTCATCCCATCATCATGACAGACAATCTTGACAACGACCACGACTCTGATCTAGAGAACAGAACACCGCACAAGAACGTGAATACCACACCGAAGGATACTCCTCAACAAAACAAGGATAAGAGTCCACCAAACGCAGAAATCCTAGAGGCACTTCAGGCTTAACAAGAATGCCTCAAACAACTGGAAAAAGAGGCTGAGCATCAACGAGAAGCTGAGAATGACCTCAAAAGGGAAACTAGGCGACGTAAAGAGTTGGAGGACAAACTATTATGACTTGAAGCAAATCTAAAAGCCAAGACTACTCGATCCAATCGCGAAGATAACCCCCGCAAAGATCAAGACCCATTCATCAAAGAAATTATGAAAGCCAAAGTCCCAAAGGACTTCAAAGCTCCCGACATGACCCCGTACGACGGCACATCAGATCCGAGCCATCATCTCAGTAATTTCAGAAGCAGAATGTATCTCACCGATGCCTCAGATGCAATTCGATGCGAAGCCTTTCCAATTACCTTAACAAAAATAGCAATCAAGTGGTTTGATAGTTTGCCGTCTAGATCCATTGCAAGTTTTGACGACCTAGCCAAGAAATTCCTTGCCAGATTCTCCATCCAAAAGGACAAAACTAAGCACGCCCCAAGCTTGTTAGGGATCAAGCAAGGAGATCGGGAAAGTCTTCGTAACTACATGGAAAGATTCAACAAAGCATGTCTGGACATACAAAGTCTGCCAACCGAAGCAGCCATTATTGGTCTCATCAATGGCCTACAAGAAGGACCTTATAGTTATTCTATATCAAAGAAGCATCCCACATCTCTGAATGAAGTACAAGAACGAGTAGAGATGTACATCAACATAGAGAAAAACTCTCGACTAGGAGAGACATCAAAATCCTGATCCTTTTACTCCTCCTGAGATAAGGATAAAGAGTCCAAGAAAAAAGGAGGAGGAAATCAAACAAAATACTGTTAATACCATCGAATCTATGGACATCCCACCAACGAGTGCTTCGACTTGAAGAATGTCATAGAAAAATTGGTAAAAGAAGAAAGACTAGACCGGTACTTACCCAGGAAGACAGATAAGCCCAGAAAGAGAAGAAGAGACGAAGAGGTCGGACGAACAGAACGACCACCTCGTACCCCGGAGAGACATGTTCACATGATACATGGAGAATTTGCGAGAGGGGGAATCTCCAAATGATCTCGCAAAAGACACCTCAAAGAGGTATATCACGCCGAGGGAGGAGAAGGAGCACCTGACCTCCTTACCATTACTTTCACTAAAGAGGACGCAGCTGACGTCATCTCGGGACATGATGATCCCATGGTCATCACTATCATATTGGACAACGCAAACCTCCACTGCACGCTGGTGGATCAAGGAAGTTCGGCTGACATCTTATTTAAAACCGCATTCGACAAACTCGGCTTGGAAGAAAAAGAGCTCAAAGCATATCCGAACAGCCTATTCGGATTAGGAGACACTCCGATCCAACCACTTGGACACATCTCGCTACACACAACCTTTGGAAATGGAGACAGGTCAAGAACACACAACATAGACTACATTGTGGTCGACGTGAGCTCAGCCTACAATGTCTTATTAGGTCAGACAATGCTAAATCAGCTCGGGCAGTAGTCTCGACTCCATATCTATGCATGAAGTTCCCAACTACAGAAGGGATCACTACAATAAAAGGAGACTAGAAAACAGCACGTCGTTGTTACAACAAAAGTCTGAATCGTAGAGGCAAAGGAGAAGAAATTCACACCATCGAACTCGGGGGAATTCGAGGTCGGAAAGAACTCCGTCCACAACCTGAAGGCGAGATAGAAAAAGTCCAGATCGGAGATGTCCCAGATAAAACGACTAATATCGGTGCAATCTTAAAGGGAGAAGTAAAAAAATTACTCATACAGTTCTTAAAGGATAATGACGACCTCTTCGCATGGAAGGCCGCAGACATGCCGGGCATAGACCCCAAGCTAATGTGCCACAAGCTGGCAGTATATTCAGGATCTCGGCCAGTATAGCAGAGGCGTAGAAAGCTCAGACCAGAAAGATCCCAAGCTGTGAAAGAACAAGTACAAGCTCTACTAGAGGCAGGATTCATTAGAGAAGTCAAGTACCTACTATGGCTAGCCAATGTCGTCTTGGTAAAAAAGTCAAATGGGAAGTGGCAGATGTGCATTGATTACACCGACCTCAACAAGGCTTGCCCAAAAGATCCTTATCCACTCCCAAGCATCGACACTCTAGTGGACGCCTCCTCCAGATACAAGTACCTCTCATTTATGGACGCTTATTCAGGATACAATCAAATTCCTATGTACCTACCTGATCAAGAAAAAACCTCATTCTTAACACCCAAAGCAAACTACTGCTACGTCGTCATGTCATTTGGACTCAAAAACGCAGGAGCCACCTACTAAAGGTTGATGAACAAAGTCTTTGCAGATCACATTAGAAAACTAATGGAGGTATACGTGGACGATATGTTAGTAAAAACACAAAGCAAGGAATCATTACTGTTTGAACTCGCCCAAGTGTTCAATACCCTAAGAAAGCATGGCATGCGACTTAACCCTGCGAAATGCACCTTCGCAGTAGAAGCTGGCAAATTCTTGGGATTCATGCTCACACAAAGAGGAATCGAAGCAAACTCGGACAAGTGCCAAGCCATACTCGACATGAAAAGCCCGACCTGTGTCAAAGAAGTGCAACAACTTAATGGACGACTGGCAGCCTTGTCCAGATTTCTAGCAGGATCGGCCATAAGATCTCTCCCCTTCTACGCTATATTAAGGAAGGGAAAAAAGTTCGAATGGACATCAAAGTGCGAGCTAGCTTTCCAGGATTTCAAAAAATTCCTGGGACAACCACCGATTCTTACCCAACCTCGGGAAGGAGAAGCACTCATATTATACCTAGCAGTAGGAAGCCGGGCAGTAGCTTTGGCACTAGTCAGAGAGGACGAAAGTGGACAGCAACATATATACTTCATCAGCAAAGCGCTACAAGGGTCCAAACTGAACTATCAAAAGATAGAGAAGTTCGCCTACGCTCTCATATTAATCTCTCGATGACTTCGTCCATACTTCCAGGCTCACACCATCAAAGTTCGGACCAACCAGCCCATAAAAGGCATTCTGCAGAAAACAGATTTAGTGGGGAGAATCCTACAGTGGGCAGTCAAGTTGTCTGAATTCGACCTCCAATATGAAGCTCAAACAGTGATCAAATCACAGTATCTGGCCAACTTCATTGCAGAGTATACTGACACCCCGAAAATCCGTACAAAGTGGAATCTTTACGTGGACAGCTCTTCAAATAAAACCAGGAGCAGATCGAGCGTGATAATAGAAAGTAATCAGGGAACCCAAATCGAACTCTCACTAAAATTCGAGTTCCCTAATTCCAATAACCAGGAGGAGTATGAGGCACTATTGGCTGGTTTGAAGCTGGCTAAAGAAGTCAGAGCCTAAAAACTTGTCATCTTTAGCGACTCACAAGTTGTCACCTCGCAAATAGCAGGGACCTACCAAGCCAAAGATCCTGCTATGAAAGAGTATCTGTACAAAACCAAGGAATAACTCGGGCAATTCCAGGAGTATGAGATCCAACATATACCTTGGAAACAGAATGCTCAAGCTAACGCACTCTCAAAATTAGCCAGCACTAAACCAGGGGGCAATAATAGGAGCCTCATCCAGGAAGTACTACAGAACCCGTCAATCTCAGAAGAAAAAAAATCTTAGCCATATCAGGCCAAGATCAAGGATGGATGACTCCCATAATCAACTACCTCAAATAAGAGATACTCCCTACAGATAAGAAGGAGGCAAAGAGGTTAAAATGGGAGGCACAGTACTACACCATCATAAATAACATCCAATATAAAAGAGGGATTTTGGCACCTCTACTAAAATGTGTACCGACCTCTAACACAAAGGAGATCTTGGAAGAAGTACACAGTGGCACATGTGGCAATCATCTCGGAGCACAAGCTCTTGCCAAGAAAGTACTCCAAGCCGGATTCTTTTGGCCGACTCTACAAAAAGAGTCCAACGAGTTCATTAAGACATGCCTACCATGTCAGAAGCTGCTAACTTTCATATCGCCCCACCAGAAGAACTAATCAGTGTAACATCACCTTGGCAATTCGCAAAATGGGGACTCGACCACCTGGGGCCCTTCCCCCAAGGATCTGGACAGGTCAAATTCCTCATTGTAAGGGTAGATTATTTCACAAAATGGATAGAGGCAGAGCCACTAGCCAATGCTACAGTCCACAGAAGTCGGAAATTCCTATATAGAAACATTATCACAAGATTTGGGGTTCCTCACTCCATCACCACAGATAATGGCACTCAGTTCATAGACGCGGGCTTTAGAAAATTGGTAGCCGATTTGAAGATAAAGCACCAATTCACATCCGTGAAACACCCGCAGGCTAATGGACAAGCAGAAGCTGCCAACAAAGTCATACTAGCCGGGTTAAAATGGAGGCTACATGATGCAAAGGGAGCCTGGGGTGAAGAGCTCCCACAAGTCCTATGGGCATATCGGACAACTCCACATTCCACCACAAAGGAATCACCCTTCCAATTGGCTTATGGAATGGAGGCGAAGATACCGGTAGAAGTCGAATAGGAATCTCACAGAATGATCCTCTATAGCGAAGAAGCCAACTCCTAACTTCAAAGGGAAGAGCTCGACCTGCTTCCAGAAATCCGTGAAAAAGCTCGGATCAGAGAGGAAGCGTTAAAACGCCGGATAGCCTCAAGGTACAATCGAAAGGTAGTGCCGCGAAGCTTCACCGACAATAACCTCATTCTAATCCGAAATAATATTGGAACAAGTCGACCCGGAGAGGGGAAGTTAGCAGCTAATTGGAGAGGACCTTACCGAGTCATAGAGGTATTGGGAAAAGGCTACTACAAAGTGTCCGAACTCGAGGGATGAGAGCTACCAAGATCATGGCACGCCTGCAACCTAAGAAGGTACTATAGTTAAAAGGTAATAAAAGATATTAGGACAAAGGTGCACTCTTTTTTCTAAAAAAGGTTTTTTAATGAGGCACCAAGCCAAGATCTACAAAATTGCCTAGGGTAAGCACCCACATGTATATATTTTCACATATTTTCTATTTTGAATAAAGTTTTTTAGATTTCCTACAAAATCCCTTTATCAAAACGTATTAATCTGAAAACACAAAATTCATCGCCCGATTATAAAGCTACAGATCGGCAAAAGTGAAAACCAAATTCACTGCCCGACGTGATCGACAAAGAATGAAAACTGAATTCATTAAAGATCGACCAAGCGAGGATCAAACTCTACAAAATCGGCAAAGATTAAAAGCGATAAAAACAGAATAATGCAAGAAGTTATAAAAAGCGATCTATGAATAGAGGCCTGACGAGGTCTGAAACAAAAATGGATCGCTAAGAAATAACTTGGAATGGACCGACGCAAAAGAAGTCGGACCAGATCAAAGCGACAATGTTATAAAAAGTAATCCCTAAAAAGAGGCCTGGCCAGCCCTAAAAAGCGGATTACTAGAAATAACTTCCAAAGGGACCGACATGAAGAAGTCGGACCAAAGCTACAAAAAGTTATAAAAAGTAATCCGTAAAAAAGAGACCTGACAAGGTCCAAATAAAACGGATTACTAGAAATAACTTCCAAAGGGACCGACATGAAGAAGTCAGACCAAAGCTACAAAAGGTTATAAAAAGTAATCCGTAAAAAAGAGACCTGACAAGGTCCAAATAAAACGAATTATTAGAAATAACTTCCAAAGGGACCGACATAAAGAAGTCTGACCAAAGCTACAAAAAGTTATAAAAAGTATTCCGTAAAAAAGAGACTTGACAAGGTCCAAATAAAACGGATTACTAGAAATAACTTCCAAAGGGACCGACATGAAGAAGTCGGATCAAAGCTACAAAAAGTTATAAAAAGTAATCCGTAAAAAAGAGACCTGACAAGGTCCAAATAAAACAGATTACTAGAAATAACTTCGAAGGGACCGATATGACGAAATCGGCCCAGAAGGCTACAAAAGTTATAAAAAGTAATCCGTAAAAAAGAGACCTGATAAGGTCCAAATAAAACGGATTACTAGAAATAACTTTGAAGGGACCGGCGTGATGAAGTCGGCCCGACAAAGCTACAAAGAGTTATAAAAGTAATCCATAAAAAGGGATCTGACAAGGTCCAAATAAAATGGATTACTAGAAATAACCTAGAATGGGACCAACATGAAGAAGTCGGCCCAAACCAATCAAAAGGTGAAAGAGTTATAAAAAGTAAATCCATAAAAGAAGACTTGGCGAAGTCCAAATAGATTACTAAAAATAACTTGAAAAAATCAACGAAAGAAGTCGACAGAACAGAAGGCGTGCGCTAGAAGAGGACACAACTCAACCCAAAGCAAGCCGCGACCTCACCCAAAATCAACTTAACCAAAAAAGAGGTCGGACAGAAAAAAGCTCCAAACACTCTTGCGATTCTTAGAGGCTCCAAAAAAGGTTGTAAACAAACACATCAAGAAGATAAGCAAAAGCTACTATGATAAAAGGCTCAAGAGACCACTCAAGAGTCGACCTCAAAGAGCTCAAGAAGTTACTTTGTTTTTCTAAATAAGGTTGCTAGGAAAAGCAACCAAAGTATCCAAAGTCAAAACAGACCACAAGTCACAAAATAGAAGTCCAAAAGACCCACAAGTTGGGCCATCACAAGATATGAAAGTAAAATAGAAACTATAAAGGATGCAAAGACTCCTCAGTGGCAGCATCTCGAGGCAAAGGAGGACGGGTTGCAAGCGGAACAGCAGCAACAGTTCCATCTGACTGGTTCAGGATCTGAACATCAGGATCCGACTCAGGATGGCCAACCTCAATTGTAGGAGCCGAAGAAGCCGGGGCAGCAGGAGCTTTGGCAGAGGGCACAGGAGGCGGATCTACGTCATCGTCATCGTCATCCGGGGCAGGGACAATCTTACCATCCTCTACAATATTGTCTAAACTAAAGAGAGACAGGTCGAGCTCGGGAGCAAGAACTCGGACCTGAGACTTCAGATTCTCATAAGCAGCAGTCACACTGCTCACAAGATGACCTTGGAGCTCGACATAATCAGATCGAGCTGATTCCAAACCCTCCCGGAACTCTACCATCTCCCTATAAGTCCGGACATAGCTATCCTTATGCTTTTGGGCCATTTCCTTAGCTAGATCTACCAAAGCCACAACTGCGGTAGCCCGAGTCTTCTCACCCTCCAACTCTTTCTCCAGCTTCGCCACCTTTTTCTCAAGCTCCTCCTTCAATCGCTTGATCCTATCATACTCCGACTTGGCCTCTTCCATGAAAGCCTTTGTGGCATGAACAGGAACATCTTGAGTAATCCTAAACAAGGCTGCTCCTATATGTGCCATCCTGATGCTACTTCGGGTGATAAAATCCAAATGGCGAAGAACGGAAACATAGTCCGTAGGCATGATACCATAAGAAGCAATCTGATGATCAACAAACCCCACAGCATCAAAGTCAGGGGCATCAAGGTTAAAAGGCTCAACATTTTTTTGCTTCTTGGGAGAAGGACCGGCAGCACTGGATGTTGGTAAAGGAGGAACAGACGAGGCCAGCCGAACATTAGGAGTCGGGATGACCTTATTTGGTCCAGAAGTATCTGAGGTCGACCTCTTCTGGGAAACCATAGACGACCCCTCTCCGGGAACTTTGGCCGAGATGTTTAGGGCTGCAGTTGCCTTCCTCGCCTTTTTAAAGGCTTTCATGGAATCGTTATTTTTAACCATCTCTGAAAAATACACAGCAAGAAACCAAGTTATAAATCAAAGAAATAAACACAACAGACACAGAAAGGAAATCGGTCACTACCAAGCTCAGCTCGGAGAAGCAAAGGATCCCCTAAAAACTTTTTAGTATCAAGATAAGGAGGTTGTCCCCAGTTCTCCTCTAACACATTAACAAAGGCCTGTTCGACCTCGTCCAACATCTCTCACGAATACCTCGACACCACAACATCCTTTTGCCACTCTAAAGGAAAGGCTAGCTCATCATTCTCATCCAGGAAAAAGGGGCGAGCTCTTTCAACAGCTCGAACCTTAAATAAATAATTCTTGAAGTCTCTGAAGGACTCATCATACATTGAAAATACCTTCTTTCCTTTGGCAGACCGAAAAAAACCCAACAAGCTTTCTTTTTGGCAGAAATTTCAGGTTTAGTCAAAACAAAAAGGTCAAGAAAGAGAGTTTGAGATGGCTTAACATCTAGTTCCTGACACAACAACTGAAAAATCTTAAGAAAACCCCATGAATTCAGATGAAGTTGGGATGGAGATATATTGCACGACCATAACAAATTGGTGTCAAAAGAAGTAAAAGAAAAAGTAATGTTCATTTGGCTGAAAAAATAGTCGTAGGCATAAAAGAAGGGACGCTCCCCCTGGACCGAAGTAGGGAAATAGACCCTCTCATCAGCATCAGGTGCTACTAGTTCATAATTTTCTCCTGCTCCCGATTACTACAAATCCGGTGATGTTTTCTCAGCTCCACACAGTACTCAGAATTTACCACAGAAATAAACATCAACACGAGGTAGTCCAGCCAGTCGGACATACCCTCGGGGACCTTGGAAGACATTTCGACAATATTTTTGCGAGAAGACATGGTCAACTAGCCCTATAGCAAAGAAAAAAGAGAGAGAATTACTAAACAAACAGCTCGGGCATAACAAAGAAAACAACTCGGACGAAAGAGATATAACTCAACCTAAGGCACACAGGGCAAAAGCAATAGTAAAAGGAAACCCCATGACACAACCCAGGATCCAGGAGCATCCTTTGGAGACAATAACAGAGTAAAGTTTCAGGAAAAATCTACGACATACAATCCCGACATCCCACAAAATGCCATCCACTGTTACCACATGCGTTGCTTCCAGCAATTTCAACTGCAGACTTTTACACATTCGTCTTCGTCATTTCAGTACACTCCACTTTGCTACAAATGACCCAACCCTATAGCGATAAGCCGTCCAAGATCACCAAAAATCTCTACTTCGAGTAACCCTCGTCAATTGTGGAATAACATTTTAATTTTTTTTTTGGTTTGGAAAAAAATGATTAGAGATCTAATCACAGCCAAATTTTTATCGTCCAAGCTAAGATTAATATTTTTATCGTACCATGACAATAGGAAACCCAGAGATAAAACAATCTATCCTATCTACATGTTGTACATTGATTGATAAAAACTTTAAAGCCAAATTTAGTCACACCAAGGTTGTGACCACCACAAAAACACACACACACACACACATATATAAGAATTCTTCTCCATAGCACTAGCATTTGTATGGTTTACCATATAGGAGGTGAAATTAATGGGTCTATTTTTTTTAAGTAAAATTATTTTGTACATTCTTTGAAAAAGATATTATATAAATTAAACAATGTAATTATTTAAATTTTCATGTGTGAACACAATACATACAAGGGGTATTGACTACTGAGAGAGGAAAACGCAAGTCAAATACAATATTTTAATTTCAAATAAAATATGTAAAAGATTAATATGCACTAACACCTTCAGAAGACAGTGATGCAATGCTTGTAAAAGTTAAGGAACTTAAATGACTCTTCTCAGTTTTTATATATCTTTGTAATTGTCTTTTGTTTTCCTAATCACACTTTTTGATAAGAAGAATTGAAGTGATAATTTGTTGCATGACACTTTACAATACTAAAATAGATATTGGTGAGTTGGCTTGGATAATAGACATAATGACACTATTTATCACCGTGTTATTTAATTAGACAAGGTTTGCAGACATCATTGGTGCAGACAAGTATGAAATCCATCGAACTTACAAACCTTCCTAAAGTACAACATGACCACAAACATGTAACTTATTCCTATATTAAAAACCATAACTAAATCAACATAAAGGGTGATTAATCACTTACTAATAGTCAATATTTTGTCTAAGTATACTGAGACACATATGCTTCAAGGACACTAGCTGAGCTTTACTTGCACAATAATACTTCAAATAATTAGACTTCACAACCATGAACTCCGTAACCCGTCGAATACTATAATCTTCATCCCATATATACAACTTCCTTTCTCCTGAATCGGTGACCTACCATGAACTCAACGCCTACGTCCAAGTTGTAATTTAATCATCCCCTACACTGTAGATACCGTAAACTAGATCTTTTTCCTTTGCATTAAGGTTAACTGTGTGATAATGACTAAGTATACTTGATAGGTCCAGCACAGAAAGTAGTGCTAGTAATAGAAATATCTCTCTCAATGGAATATTCGCTACAAACTCATCTTCTTTAGAGCTACTGAAGGACACTTTTGTCTCAATGATATATTTCTTGTCTATTTCAGAGTCCTCCTCCATGTGTTTGCTTGTTGTAGCGTAATATAACAAAGATACAGCAATCAGTGGTCTCAATGTTAGGGATGTAGACGAGTCGACTCCATTGCCACCAATCTCATTGACCCTTGATATAGAGCTTCACGACCTACTGCGTTAATATTCTCCCATGAACCTCAAACATCGCATGAACATGTTCATCGCGTGCAATCGAAAAAAGCTTGAATTTAAAATCTTGGTTTGCCAAGATTGCATGAAACTTGTACCCAATCCTCCTAACCTCCCTCTGATCATGAACTCCTATCTTCATCAATATCAAATTCTTCATAGCTTCAAAGGTATCAACTCGAGGAGTTCAAAACAATACGAGGTTAGGAGATTCAAACACGACCTCTTTCTCAGTATATCTAACACAACCATTTGTATAAATACTTGGATTAATCTCTACATACAAGTGTTTTGCATTTACAAGCTTTACAAGTCTGAACGAAACTCACCTATTAAATGCGCTGCTTGTTACGTGTCTTTTTAACAGAATTTTAAATCAATTCAAATCAATTAACACACAAATATATAACTTCCATTTTTTTAAAGATTTCGTTTCTTTTTTCGAGTTTCTTGCCAAATTTGTTAGATCTCCTTCATGCGTTCTCTCTTTACTTCATTTTTTCGATTTTCATGGTTTCTGAAATCAAGCTTTGAAATCGTTTTGAAGATAATGGAACTTCAGAAATACACCCAAACGATTGTATAAATACACCTAAATAATTACAGAAATACACCCAAACGGTTACAGAAATACACCTAAACAGTTACAGAAAGGATTACAGAAATACACCCAAACGGTTACAGAAATACACCCAAAAGATTTAAGAAATACACCCAAAACAGGGAGAGACAGTATATTTATTCTTGAAATCTTTTAATGTTTTGCTGGTTAAGGATGAGGCACATGGCAGAGACAATCTAGAAGAAAAACCTAGAAGAACAGTAAAATAGTATCTTGAATAATGTTTCTTCCTTTTTTCTAGTGATTTTTTATGGAGATTTGTATCTTTTCTTATTGATTTCTTCTACTCTTTGCAAGGAGTTGGAACGTTTCTACAGAATCGTAGTAGTTTGTTTTAAACGTCCCTTGAATCTTGATGGTTTGCGTTTTGATTGAGGAAGAAGAGGAAGAGTGAACGTGTTGTGGAAGGGGCGCATGTTTTTTTCTTGATGGTTTGCGTTTTGATTGAGGAAGAAGACGAAGAGTGAACGTGTTGTTGAAGGAGCGTGTATTTTTTTTTTTTGGACTTGGAGCAACTTGTATAGCTTGTAAGCCAAAAATGCTTGTATGTGTAGCAGGCCTCTAAATACTCACAATAATATAATCACTACTAGATATGTTAAGAGAATATGAGGAGAAAATTGAGATTTGTTAGAATGGGCATAAATGAGCTCTTTATAGGGCTAAAATTTTTTGTCTCGTGTACAAAACTAATGATGTGTTTAAACACATATCTCATCTTTAGTGCGCACGATATAATAATTACTGTATCTTATTCACATTGAGCACGAGATAGACATAGGTGATATTTAAATATGTATTTCGGTTGCGGATGAAATAAATTGTTGAATTTTTTAACGTATCTTATTTTCTGTGAAGACGAGATATAATCTTAACTAAAATGTACTCTGTAAGAATGAGATATATAACGCACGAGAAAAATATAAATTTTTGAATTCATATCTATTTCTTATAAATATTAAATTTATTTTATTTATTAAAAGAAATCTTAACATATGTCTATTCATTTATTTTTTATTTATTTAATGTATATAAAGAAAAATACTTTTGTAAAAAAAAAAATTGTGCACTAAAATCCCTCCAATCCCTTCAAAAACTAAAGAGGATGGGGGAGTAAGGTAGGACCACCTTCTTGGAAGTTGCATTGGAACATATCAGAACCAAGCTACACACATTGTGACATTTTTCAATTTTCATGTGCTGCATGACAAGAATCAAGACTGTACGTACTGACAAAGAAATCGTTTTAATTATTTTAACATATACTTTACATGATACATTATTATTATCCAATCTCTCAAGCTGGCCCTTGAACTTCTTTTGCCTTTTCTTTTTTATTGATGAACTTGATCATAATGTTTATTTTCTAATAAAAGCCCTTCTCCTCTCCTCTCATCATTAACTTTGTCCCACGGAAAGTACAAATTGTTGAGAATTGAGATTTGATCAACCATATCCAACATTAAAATAATGGACCCCATTTTTGACCCCTTTTTTTTGTCAAAGAAACATAATATATAAACTGAGATGTGAGCATATTAGAAACTAATTCACCATAATGTGATTCATCTTTCATGGTTCAAATTTTAATTTAATTGAGAGGATTGTTCACATATATGTACAATATTTAAACAAAAGTACCTGTAATTGGAGAATAAACATTCTATATCCACTAACAAATCAAGATGAAAAAAAAAATACCTGTCTTACAGAGATAGGCTAAATTCCCACAAAATAGAATTATTATATCACCCATATAGTAATAATTCAGCCATGAAAAAAATATTGATCATGAATGACTATTTGCCGATATATGGCAATCAAAAAAATTAAAGACTATTGATATTATTATTATTATTATTATTATTATTATTATTATTTAACTATAAAAAAAACACACTAAATAGTAAATACAATATTCATTTCCATGAAAGGAAGAAGGAAAGTAAGGGTAGTAAAATCAGGCAGTAAATGTAAATTTATTAGGATAATATTATGCTTAGATTCGGTTCAACATAATCGGACAGTCGCATTGGAAATTTGGAATAATAGTATGTTGCGGTAACAAACTAACAATGAGAAACCAAGGAACAGTAATTTTTTTTTTGTCCTTTTAATTTAATTTCCCACGAGAATAATGCAGACGGCTGACAGCTTGTGAGAAAACAGAAAAGACTAAAGTACAGGCGATTGCTATGATCCTTGAAAATTTTTGTCCAAATTGTCTAAAAGTAATTCAAAATTAATATTTAATTTAAAAATATAAAAATAAATAATTTTTAAAAATTTAAAATCTTTTATAAAAAATATATTAGACAAAAATTAGTCATCATTATTTCTAAGTATCATAAAACTTACCAAAAGTACAAGTGAACAGTTCCCTTTTACTACTTTTAACAAAGATAATAATAATAATACTAATAATAATAATAATAATAATAATAATAATAATAATATTATTATTATTATTAGTATTATTATTATTATTGTAAATTCACTTTAATGGTTACCATCTTATTACAACTAAATTTTTTATATGAAAAAAATATTTGTATTTTTGTTAAAAATAAAATTATTTAATATAATTATAGGTGGATAAATTTCATAAGTAGAGAGTTAACACGTAAAATGTGTATTATAACATATAAAATGTATGTTAGACACGTGAAAAATATTTTAGATATGTGTTAGACATATTTTATGAATATTTATGATATTATAATATACTTTAAATATCAATATTCAACTAAAATATTTTTTTTATTTTTATATTAAAAATAATTTCTGTCTTTTTACTTTTTTAATAATAAAAAAATTAGAATATATATATATATATATATTTATTGTATCTTATGATAGTTATGGTAATTATATAGTATTAATAATATTTATTAAAAAATATTATAAAATTAAAGTAGTTATTTATATTTAGAAATATTTTTTAGTTTTAAAAATAAGAGTAAAAAGTATTATAAAAATATAAAATAATATGAATTTAATTTTAATAATATTTTTTAATATCAAAATTATATAATTACTGAAACTACCATAGTAATAAGAAATATTTTTTATTATTTTAAAAAATTTATATTTTTATACATTATCTCTTAATTTTGTATTTATTGTTCGTGAAATAGGAAGATTGTTTTACTCCAATTTCGCAGCTACCATATAATTGTGAAAAACGTATTTTATTCTAAATTCGTTGTCACTACAAGCGTAATTGAAGAATATATAGTACATGAAAATTAAAAAGTGCATGAAAATGAACAAGTACATGAAAATTAACAACTACAACTTCCCTTTAATTTTATAGTTGGACGGTTCTACAAATATTTTGTTTAACCAACTTGTCAACATAAATCGTATCTATATTATTTGAGAGTCAGATCAATACTTTTACATTTACATATAATAACGAGTAAATGGAAATTAAAATAAATAAATCAATGTTGAATCAATTTATTCATCTCAGTGTGAATTTTTATGGTCTCTCCTTCAATAATTGACTTAGTTAAAAAATTACTAACTATGTTATTCTCCCCAAAATTACTCGTCAAGAAGAAGCAGGAATTTCAAAAATTTATTTCAGTTATGCAAATATTCTTCTTCAATTACATTGGCAATAGTTGCAAAATTGAAGTAGAAAAAAACAGTTTTCAATTTTGCAACTAGTAAGTACGCAATTGAATTTTTCTTTAATTTTGCCGACTCAAACTACCAAATTTATCTTGCAAAATTAAGAGATAATAGATAAAAACGTAATTTCTTTTATAATAGTATAAAATAAATAATAAAATCCCTAATAATATTTCTTATATATTTATAGGTAATAAATTTTTTGTCTAACTTATTAAAAAATTAAAAAATTAATACTTAATTTTTTAAAACATAAAAATAAATAATTATTAATATTTAAAATTAACTATAAAAAATAAATTAAATAAAAATTAAACACCAAATTATAAAGCCAATAAAATTCAACATATTTATATAATTTGTTTTACTCTTACCTGACTTGACGTAAGAGAGAGAAAGAGAGAATAGAAAACTGTAAAAATTGGGATCCATGCCTGAACTCTGAACTGACTTGTCTTGTCTTGTGTTTGTGCTTTGTCACTTTGAAAAACAAAAGAAAGAAAACGGAAAAGAAAATTCACTTATTATTCTTAGGGCTGCCAGCCATGGAAACTTTGAACCAGTGACAGGTATTTTCCCATTATTTTAATCTCTCTTTCTTTTTTCAACGTCTCCTATCAATTATTCAGCTACTTGCTGGCTCATGCTATTTTCAACTCACTCTGTTCTCTTCTGTTGAGAGGGGAGGAGCTGAAAATGAATTCTGTTTGTGTTTCTTGGTAAAGTCACTGTTTTAATTTCTCATCTTGCTTCCTTCTATTTGATTCTGTTGTTTATCTTGATTAATTTCTTTTGCATGCAAACAAAAATCGGATGATGTTGTGTAGTGCAGTGCCTTGCCTTTGATTTTGATTGTTGTTGGATTCTTTATGATTATGAATTTCTTTTATTTTCTTTTTTTGTTGAATTTCTTGCTATTTCTTGGTGTTGTTCATCTTCTATGAATTCATTTGTGGAATTCTGCATCATGGGTTAGTTTGGCTTATAGTTCTATGACCTCATGTATGGACAAAAAAATTTCCCATTTTTTTTATTGATCTGTGTTGCTTTTTTGTAATCTGCAGAACTGATGAGGTAATCAACACTCAATTGATGGTTTCTCTGTAAATTTACCAAAAATGGGTCAAGCATTTTTCTCCATATTTCAGCTTGAAACAAAGAGGTTGCTATGGCTTATTGGCATTACATTTGCAGTGTTTTTACTCTTCCAGTATTCTGAGCTTCCATATTTAGCAGCAACAACAACATCATCAGGAAGCAGTAGATTCCATCCAGCAGATCCTCCATCTGAGTCTATACTTAACAATGTTACTACGGATTTCGATATAGCAAACTCTACTAATGGACATGTTCTTGAGAGGATAGTTAATTCAACTAGTTCATCAATTGAAAAGGACAATGTTTTGGGAGCAGGTTTTGTTTTAGAACCAAAAAAGGTGTCCATATCAAACACTTCATCTCTTGTAGGATTTGATGAGTCCGATGAAAATCCCGTGGTCGAAAATGTAAGGATATCAGATAATGGATCTGCAATAGAGCAGGCAGAGAATCTTGAACTGAAGAGTTCTAACAATGGTATGGATATGAATTTTACAAGAGAGGTCAACACTTCATCTGAATTAGAGCATAAATCAGATACATATTTAAGTCCTCCCGTCGAAATGAAGCCAAATATTACACCTCCTCAAGGGTTATTGAACATTTCCAATGAAATCGATTCGGAGAATGATGAGAGGCCAAAAGATGAAGTCAATGTGCTTGGCAAGAACTCTTCTATCAGTAGTATGCCTAAGGAGAATAAAGATTCTCGTATAGCTGTTCCGAAAGTAACATCAATCTCTGAAATGAATGAATTATTGCTTAAAAGCCGTGTCTCATATCGTTCTATGGTATGTGACTCAATTTAACATTTTGTTCCATCAATGACTTACAGATTATAGCATTTTCTTCTGAATTGTTCTAATGTTGCTAATTTGTTTCTTAGAGGCCAAGGTGGTCTTCATCAGTTGATAATGAGCTACTGAAGGTTAGATCGGAGATTGAAAATGCACCAATTGTAGAGAATGTTGATAATCTTTACGCCCCCCTTTATCGAAATCTTTCCATGTTCAAAAGGTATCGTCTGAATATTGTTAATTTCTTTAAAATTTCTATCCCTGACACTGACGTCACATATTTATAGACGCACATATTCGACAGAATTCTTATGTTGCTATCTTGTCTCTTACATAAATGTGCAAGTTATCAACAAGGTTTTCATATTTTGATGTAGAAGAATCTCCTTTTAGTTCAGAGCAAACATTTAACTAAAATGGCAAATATGTGAACTTGTCTAAAATCCATAACAGCAATCTATTACACCTTATTATCTTGTTACTGTCTAATTATCAGGAGCTATGAATTAATGGAAGAGACTCTCAAAGTTTATGTATATAGAGAAGGGTCCAAACCAATAATGCATTTGCCATATCTTTTGGGAATTTATGCTTCCGAGGGATGGTTCATGAGGCAGATGGAAGGTAATAAAAGATTTGTTACCAAGGACCCAAAGAAGGCACACCTGTTCTACTTACCTTTCAGTTCCCGGATGCTAGAGGAAACCTTGTATGTACCGGATTCGCATAATAATAGGAACCTGAGGAAGTATCTGAATGGTTATGTCGACTTGATCGCAGCGAAACATCCTTTCTGGAACAGAACCGGTGGTGCTGATCATTTCCTTGTTGCTTGCCATGATTGGGTATGCATTTTCCTACTTCAATTCATCATGCTCTCTGTTTCTCAATTTCCCAAGGCCATTAACTATTTAGACATAATACATTGACCTTTTTTAAGATTAAATGATATACATAGGGAGGAGCATTTGCTCTATTGTGCCATTGCTTTATATATGGCAGACTAGTGTCACACTTTTATAAAATACAAGAGTACCAAGGGCCACCTAAAGGCAGCCCCGGTGCACAAGCATCTCACGTTACTGCAGGGTCCAAGGAAGGTCCGCACCCAAAGGGTGTAATGTACGGAGCCTAACCTAATCATTACATCAGTGGCTGTTTCCCCGGCTTGAATCTGTGACCTTAAGGTCACAAGGAGACAACTCAGCCGTTGCTCCAAGGCTTCCCTTCCTAAATATAAAAGAAATTGATGCATACTTTCATAAATAAAGGGGAGTCGAGTGTAATATCGTCTAAAGAAGAGAGGTTAATGTAATTGAAAGTATTGCTACTTTAAACTTCTTTAATTTTTGACCAATTCTTTGCATTAAATGGTTACATCTATGTATAATACTGTATTGTTTTCAATAATCGTAGTTGTATTTGTGCAACGAAGATGCTATCTAGCAGCTTGATTATACTAAGATTGTTGAATCTTTTATCACAATATAAGATAAAATCTTCACCATGCAGGCCCCAACAGAAACAAGACAGAACATGGCCAAGTGCATAAGAGCCCTATGCAATTCTGATGTCAAAGAAGGCTTTGTGATAGGTAAAGATGTGTCTCTTCCTGAAACCTATGTCAGAAATGCGCAGAAACCCACAAGAGACATTGGTGGAAGACCAGTTTCAAAAAGGAAAACATTGGCATTCTTTGCTGGTGGCATGCATGGTTATGTTAGGCCAATCCTATTGCAGCATTGGGAGAACAAAGACCCTGACATGAAAATCTTTGGTATATTGCCAAAATCTAAGGGTAACAGAAACTACATTCAGTACATGAAGAGCAGCAAGTACTGCATTTGTGCAAAAGGGTATGAAGTTAATAGTCCAAGAGTTGTTGAGGCCATATTCTATGAATGTGTTCCTGTTATCATATCTGATAACTTTGTGCCTCCATTCTTTGAAGTGTTGAATTGGGAATCATTTGCTGTTATTGTTCTGGAGAAGGATATTCCAAATTTGAAGAGTATTCTACTTTCAATCCCACAAAAGAGGTATCTTCAGATGCAGATGAGGGTAAAAAAAGTGCAGCAGCATTTCCTTTGGCATAGGAGCCCTGAGAAGTATGATATGTTTCACATGATACTTCATTCTATTTGGTTCAATAGAGTCTTCACCACAAGAGCTAGATAACTGAATTGAGATTAATACCGAGTTTCAAATTCGTCTTCTTTCATTTTTTGTAAGTAAAATATCTCTGTATATCTATTCTTTTTCAGAAGAAGCAAAATAAAAAGAAAATAAAAAGACAAAAACAAAAACCTTGTTCTAATCAATACTAGTTGAAGTTTACTTACGGTGTCTTGAAACGGTTAAAAGACGGTGTTCCACCAGAAGCGTAAAATTTACAAAATTAATTTACATAAAGAGAATGTTAAATATTTTACTAAAGAAATATAATATTATAAAGTTATAAAATTAGGTAATAATTCTAGTTAATTAAATTTTTAACTTAAATTTTTAATAATTATTCTCCACATACAAGCATTATACTGTTACTGCATGTTCTTCTTCTTCTTGTTATTGCACGTTTTTCTTCTTCTTACGTTACTGCATCTTTTTTTTCGTTATTTTTCTTTTTCGTTATCATCATCATCAACACTACATCTTCTTCCTTCTTTTTTTATTGGAATTTTTTTTCTCTTTTCTTTTTCTCTTTCTCCTCCATCATTAGTTGTTGAAGATAATGAATAATTCAAGTTCAGATTGTCAATTGAATCAGAACGAAATTGATTATTGTTTTGAATCAAATCAAGTGGTCGAGGAATAGTTCAATTCAGAAGAAAAAAATATAGTATTAGAGGAAATATTTTTCTGTATTTGCAGCAAATTTGGGTGTAACACGAAAATATTTAGGTGTAACATGAAGATATTTGGGTGTATTTTTAAGAAATTTGGGTGTATTTTTATTCTGATAAGTTCTGCATAATTCAAAACTCTTCTTCTTCCTCCTCTTCATTTCCTACTGCTTCTTCTTCCTCATCTTCTTATTTCGTTTTCTTATAATTTTCTTTGGGGAAAAAAAATTCAAACAAAGAAAAAAAAATACATAATGTTGTAAAATTAATAGAAAGAAGAGGAGAAAAAAAATGCAGCAACAATAACAATAATAAAAAATGACGATGAGAATGAAACAAGTGATGAAGAAAGAGAAGAAACACAAAGAGAAAAAAAAAAGAAGAAGAAAGAAGAGGAGGAGGAGAAGAACGCGAAGCGCGCTATGAAAACCCGTTGAGTAATATGCGCAATAACACGCTCACGTACTTTTTGTTAAGTTTATTTTAACTTATATGACTTATAAACAAAAATAATTTGTATGTATAGCACTCCTCAATTTTTAACTAGATATGAAGTGATAATTGCTAATACTATTCTATTTTAATCAAATCTCTTCTAACGAGATTTAAATAGATAATCACTCCATCCAAAGAAAATTCCTAACATAAAAATACAAAATGGTAAATTATGATACTCCATTCAAAGTCAAATTCCACTTCTAATTACATTCATAATATTTATTGATACTAAACTAAATGATATAAACGTTCAATTTAAACACAAAGGGTAGATACCAAAAATATAAGACTAATTTTCTTAACCTAAAAGAGTGGCTAATGACTTAGTAAATAAAACAAATATAAAAATACAATACATAAAAAAAACCTTATAATCTACTCTTTAACAATTCTAACTCATAAAAATACCATATATTTGGTTAATTCTAACCATCTATTTATATTACTTCTACGATAATATATATACAAGAGAAAATGTCACTTGTTAAGCTTAACAATTTACAATTTCTAATTCAGTAAAAAAATTACAAGATTTAGTTGATACATATTTATTGATAACACTTTATCTTTGACTTTTTCAAACTTTTAACTTGATTTCATCTACATGCTTCTTTATATTAACATGTGTTAAAGAGAATTTTGTTTTAGTTTTACAACTCGTAAATCTTAACAGTACAATCTTTGACCATTTGATTAACTTTTATTTCCAGCTCATATATAAATTAAAATTTATTTTGATTTCTTTACGAAACTCATACGGATTTATGGTGGCAATTAATCCACATCATTTATTATGATAATAATTTGAACTTATTAAATTCTAAAAGAACGAGGAATTCTCCACGTACAAGCATTTTTTCATACAAGTCATATAAGTCATTTATTTTTTTTTTCTTTTTTCATGTCTTATTTTTTTCTTCTCCTTCTTCTTTTTCCGTACCTCTTTTTCTTCTTCTTCTTCTTTGTTTTTGAAGTGTTTTATCTTCATCGTCGTGTTTCTCCTGTTCTTTTTTTGATTTTGCAACATTATGTATTTTTTTCTTTTTGATTTTTTTTCTCCCAAAAAGAATTTTGAGAATATGAAATACAAAAATGAAGAAAAAGAAGAAGTAGCAGAAGATGAGGAGGAGAGAGAGGAAGAGTTCTGAATTATGCATAAGGTGTACTTCAACGAATTTTGGGTATATTTTTTAAATCCATTGGGTGTATTTTTGTAATCCTTTAGGTGTATTTCTGTAACCCTTTGGGTGTATTTCTATAATCGTTTGGGTGAATTCCTGTAACCGTTTGGGTGTATTTATGTAACCGTTTGGGTGTATTTCTGCAGTCGTTTGAGTGTATTTCTGAAGTTCCATTATCTTCAAAACGATTTCAAAGCTTGATTTCAGAAATCATGAAAATAAAAAAAATGAAGCAAGAATACCAATGATAAACGCAGATAAAACAACGAATGAAAAGGCAAAGAGAGAACGTACGAAGGAGATCGAACAAATTTGACAAGAAACTCGTTTTCATGGAGGAAGAAGAAAAAGAATAGGAGAAGAAGAAGGAGAAGAAGAATGAAGAAGAGGAGGAGAAGGATGAACGTGAAGCACACCATGAAAATCGTATATGGGCTAGCGTGCTTTTTGTTAAATTTCTCCCAACTTGTATGACTTGTAAACCAAATGACTTGTATGTGTAGCACTCCTCGTTATAAATTGACAATGCACTAATCATAAAATAACATTGATTTCAAATATAGTCTTAAAAATCAATGACACGAGACTGTATAAATTAACGAGAATGGATCCTCTCAGTTGTTAAAAAAATTAAGAGTGTAAAGTATAATCTCTAATTCTTTATTGTTAAACCAAATTGGGTTGGTCTAGTGGTTAGCTCACTAGTCCGCTTAAGCAAGTGTCGGGAGTTCGAATCTCGCCTTGTGCATGCAGCAACCCATTGGCCAGCGGCAAACCCTTAAATGGAGCTCAGTACCGCGACGGATTAGTCCTTGACCTGCCGGGTTGGGGGATACCGTGGGAAACCAAAAAAAAAAAAAAAAAAAAAATTCTTTATTGTTCTCTCTCATATTTATTCTTGGTCCCATTATAAAATTAATAGTGAGAGATCATACTTTACTCCCTCAATTATTAAAAAAAATTGAGAAGATTCATTTTCTAAATTAACTTCTTAAATGAAAAGATTTATTATCAGGATGTTTCCTTTTAAAGTGATACTATAATAAAATTGATTAGATAATTGATTAGCATGAGATAAGATTTATAAATGCTAGGTAGTCAAAGAATAATTATAATATAAAAATGTAACATAAAAATTTTTATTCTTTTGATAAGTAATTGACATACACTTCCTTATCACTTATCTTCTTTATCACCCACCATTTTGTTGCATACTTGGAGTCATTAATATTCTTTCCAAAATTAATTTTAATTTCTCCTAAATCAAATCCCTAATATTTTTTAATCACATTATTATCCATTAAAATGCAATCATTCTCTGCAAAAATTATGAAAGTTAAATTAAAAATTTTTAATAACTTCTACTATACAACTTATATTTTACATATAGACTATTAAAAAATAAAAAATAAAGAATAACATATAAACAAAAATTAAAAAATAAATTTTTTAAAATAATTATTAACTCGTCATATTAAAATCAATAGATAAGCATACATATGAATATTAAATAAAAATATTAAAATAATTAAATCATGACCTATTATTGAACATATGAGATAATGTGAAGAATACAATAAGACGTATAATTTAAAATTTGATAATATTAATTATAAAAATTTATTAATTATAGACATCGTATGTATGAAATTATGAATATTATAAGTACAAAACTATAGATGTTATTAATATGAAATTATGGATGTTATGTGTATGAATTTATGGATGTTATGAGTAAATTTATCAATTGAATAAATTAATTTAAGAATTTGACATTTTTTTAAATTCAATTATGATAAAATTTTAAAACATATGTGTTAACTTTATAGTTACTTATACAATAACTAAAAAATGATATGTATGTGTATGAATGTAATATCTAATAAACATGAATTTAATTTTTAGATGTTAGTTGTATGTAATTATGGATGTTATGTATATGAACTTATGAATGTTATGTGTATGAACTTAGTTAGTACAAAATAATTATAAATGCACATAAAAACACAAAAAAATTAAATCAGTTTATTACCATATCTCATCAAAACTAGTGTGCTTTTTCATATTCTCGAAAATTGGTTGACTGACAACAATCTCATCGGGTGAGTCCGTCTGTTATTCAAATTCTTCAGCACACTCTACCATAGATGCCGTATTAAGGTCGAATTCAAATACCATACTATTTGCAATGATAAAGATGATTTCTTGTAAAATTCCTTGGCCTATCCTAATTGTGTTTGCAATGGTATTAGAATTGTAAATTTTGAATGAAAATAATTGAATTAACGGAAACAAAATCATATTAGGATAGCTTTCATGTTTTGTATCTCCATTGAATGATGATAAATGACTTAACATAAATAAAAAATAAATTACAATTAACTCATTTAATACAAATTATCATTACCGTTCTTTATAATTATTATTAGTCTTTATTGAATTCTTAAATATAAAAATCAAATTATAAAAGAAAATATTAAGAATTGATTACAAGAATGTCTAATAGTAAGGAATATGATATTATAATGGCCCATCTAGTGTTAGATGTATCTTTGTACAAATTTACATATTTTTGTTTTTATTGCATTTCCTATGGACACGTGGTGTTTCTCTTTGGCTGGAAGTAGCTAGCTGTGAGGAAGCTGGCGAGGCTCATTGGAGGGTTGGGCGAGCCGGCTGGATAGGTAAATTCAGAACGGGATTTCGTTGTAGAGGGTTCTGTTGGTACCATAGTTGGGCCTTTTGGTTTGTTCCCAAAAAAGAGTGGCTGTAACCCAGGAAGTTGGTACTCTGGGTCAGTCTTCTCCTTTCATCAAAAGAAACCCTATCAGCGTTAATAAAAACTGCCGTTGCGGGTCTCGTGACTCTCACTGTCTTTGGCAATTGGCAACTGCATTTGTTCCAGGTGCTCCCTCCTAGTCAACGACTTCTCCACGGACACCAATCTCCAGCTCATGCGTCGTAGCCAGGTAGCGGTGGTGCTCACAGATGTCATGTTGGTCTGGTGCGCATGTGCCACAGACAGTCGTGCTGCTCGTCTTCTGCCGTGCTTGTCAGTCAAAGGTAAGAGCTGCTCTACCCACTGAATGATCTGCTTTGAGTGTTGGCTTCGAAACGTGTTCAGATTAGGTCGAGTATGTGTATTGCATTTGAAACGTGTATTGTGAAGTTCTAGTTACTGGTATTGGCTTGAAGGGGAAATTTTGAAATGCTGTTGATGTTGTGGATATAGGATTAGGAATCCATGATTTTAGTCCGATTGGAGCTTGGGTAGTTGGTTAAAGACTGAGTCATATTAGATCATTCTTCTTCTTCCACAAACTCCTATATGAACAAATTGTTAGATTCCTTAGACATATGTTTTAGTTAAAAATTAGCAAGTTCCAATATATTGTAGATTTGAAAAATTGTTATTGCTACAGATACTACTAGTAAGCTAGGCATGATAATGAATACGTGGCTGTTAAGAAGGCACTTCCTGTTACTGACCCATAGGTGATTTTCATGTTTTAGTAAGAACTTTGATGGCTCAGATTTTCTCCATGGAGATTGAGTTAAACTGCTAATTCGATGTAGTCTTAATGTAAAGTAGTTTATTTTTTCAAAATGGAATGTCCTTTTCCTGTTTGCGTCTAAATATTGGAGCTGTTGTAAAATTGAGGACTTATAGCACTATACTAAGCATGGGCACCTTTATAGATACTAGAGACATAGACATGGTAATTTGAATTTTTTGTTTCGTAGCAGACATGCCACAAATATATCATGTAAAGCAGGTTGTAAATGATTTATAATTAGATCTTCATATGTTTTTGATATTATAAGACCCGTTGTTGTTTTTTTGTTTTTTAATTCCCGCCGATAAAATGTGGAAAGGATTTTTACCCTGTTGTCTACAATTCTGCTGGGAACCTTGTTGAACTTATGGTGCTCTGTAGGTTCTTAATTTTTTGTTTTTAACTTCATGAAAATGCGCTAAAGTTGGTGAGCTTTGTCAAGGAAATGAATACTTTGTTCAATCTAGTTTTTCATTCTACGAAGAAATAGATGAATTAAACTAAAGCAGTTAAGTAGAAGACAAGATGAGCGAATATTTGTTGTTAGTTTGGTTAACTCTGCATTTTTGTTTTTGTTTTTGGTGAATGTCTTTATGAATTCAAAAGCCATAAATGTGTTTTAATTATATGATTATAACTTTAGTAGTGGTATAATCTATTTTTTCTGGTGAATGTCTTTATGAATTCACATTAAAGTTGGAGTAGCTGAGATTTTCGTGCGGGGGCGAAGAAATTGTTTGCTCAGTTCAGGATAGATACTCAGGTTAGGTCCTTGTAGTTTAGGAATGTTAAGGGTCTTAGATTGAAAGAATTATATTTTATTTGGTCACTTTATGTTTAAACAGTTATAATGTAGGTTATGCCTTATTTGTGGAGTAAGATATAGTCCCTTTGGGATAGTTGTGGTTAATGTTTTGACTGTATCAATGGCGCGATTATGAGTTACATTTATCTGTTTTGTATGTAATCAGGCTAGAAGATTGCACACTTGTTGTCAATGAATTTCAAGTGCATGTTCAACAGTGAGTGTGAAGACCTCGACTGATGATGAATGGGATGACGACGAAAGCCTCGAGCGCCATGAAGGCTGTAAATCCGGGGAAAAAAGTGTAGGGGGTGCCGTCGATGGTAACAGGTCGGCTGGTGTAGATGATGCGGCAGAGGGTGGTCTCAGCCGTCTATTCGGTGCGCAAGACTTCTTGGAAAAAGAGTTTGCAACGAAGGAAGATGCTTATGCTGCCTACAAGGAGTTTGCTAAATTAAGGGGTTATCGAGTTTGAAAAGGAGATGTAGCTCGTGTGAATCGGGTGTTGATTAGGAGAGATTTTTTCTGTCATCGACAAGGTACAAGACATCCTAAGCACTATGACCGTCCTGAGCGAGTAAGGGAGGAGATGTTGGAGAGTCGCACGAACTGTAAGGCAAAGTTAAAGATTTACTATGATATGCAACAGAGCGTATTGGAGAGGGTTTTTTGATTTACTTATACTCCACAACGACTTCGTTAAATAAGATAATACTATTCTAGACTTTTCCGAACCCACACATATATTTCTTAGGTCTAACAATACAAGATAAATTAAAAAAGAACGAATACAAAGACAAATCAACAAAACAAAACCACAAGTCAAAAATGAATAAAGTAATTCATTTGTTAAATGAGTAACAACGATTTTTATAATTATTTATGGAGTTTTCTCAAGATTCACATCATTCATACATTAAAAAAATTAAGAAAAAATTACACTTCTTTCTTTTGAAAAATTCTAAAATGACACTTTCTTCCTTCATAATTGTAAAATAAACATTCTCCTTCGTTATGACTTGTAAATAATCTCCTTTTTAATACATTTTAAATTTATTGTGTTAACCAATACTAACCTCATCCATTTTTCAAGAAAAAATTGTTTAATTGAAATAAGTGCAGGACTTTGGCTGGGTCGAGCTCCAGAGTGTCTTTATGTTGGTGCAGTCATACACCCACAGACTAACTGCGGTATCCGAATTGTCCTTGTGCCATTTAGGACTACAGAGATGTATGAAATGGCATGCTTAGCTTTCATGATCTATAGCATTTGTTTGGATATTTGAATGGTTCAGTTCTAATATGTTGTATAATAAGATGTAAGGGGGTCTTCGACAATCTGCTTTTATCCTGATGAAGGAGTTATCATGGCGTTTCTTTGGCCACAAAATCGACTGGCGAAGATTGTTTCTTTTGGCGGCTATTTCGACTGTCTCTAGTATTTATTTCAGATGATTGTACATAGGTATTTACTAAATGATCAGTCTCCTTATGAAAATGATTCATCACACCCATCCTTGAATAGCAGTACCACCAAAGAGGCGATACTTCAACAGGTTTGACTCATCCTTCCTTATTCTGTTATTTTACTTAATTCATCAAATGAAGTAGTCCAATCAGTTGTATTTGTTGGGAATAGTACACCATTTCCCCTTGAGAAAATACCTTTCACAGAGAAATAAAATAGGCACAATCACAACACAAGAATTTAACGTGGAAACTCCAATTACTGGAGAAAAAACCACGGCCGTTGCCAAATGACAACCAGAGAATATCACTATGTGAAAATTCTTACAACATATAAACTTCTTTCTCTCTAACACCGGCACCCCAGTATACCCACACTCTCAAAGCAAATATTTAACTACACCTCACAACACTCTCTAATCAAAAGGTATAGAGGAAAAGAAAAGTCAGATACAAGCTTTAAGTGTTTCCGACTAGTGCAAAAAATATGGAGAACTTAACCTCATATTTATAGCCTAGGCCACCCACTCCATTTGCTATCGTAAGCCATGTGAGACTAATTCAACCAAATTCTAACACTCTCCACCTTGATTGAAATAGTCACACATCTTCAGCTTCCATAGTCAACACCGAAAATTCTTTGTTGCCATTATCTATACCGACAATCATAGTTCAGAGAACTATCATACTCCACCATGAAAGTATACTCACTTGGAATTAGACCACTCCAAGCATTTCGCCTTGGTACAGATCGAAACCTTGCTGAAAATTCATGGTGCAACTTCCAAATTAGCTTTTCCTGGAAGTTCTTCAGCCATCGACATAACTCCGCCACACACCTTGCATCTCAACGCCAACCAATGCCCGTGTGCAATTGTGGACCCGATTGCCACAACTTATCCTTATCCATGGCAGTGCGGTAATACCATGAGGATACTTCTTGTCTTCTAGAGAACATCATCTTCTCTCATAAAGAGAGCAATATTACAAGTATCAGATTGAGAGCCTTTTTTGAAACCGCATTACCTGGACAATTTCTCTTTACATGCCCAGGCTTTCCACATTTCCAGCGTGTTACACTCCTTCCACGATTTCCTTTTCCATAATTGTCACCTCTAGCTACAAGCGCCAAATCTGATGAAGTGCTACCCTCATTTTTCATTCTTCTTTCTTCAGCAATGAGCTTACTGCAACTTCTTCAAAATTCAGAGTTTCCTTCCCATACATTAAAACAGGTTTAATATACTCATAGAAAGAAGGGAGAGACAATATGAGCCTCAGTGCCTTATCTTCATCATCAATTTTTACTCCAATTACCTTTAATTCAGAGACAATACCATTGATAGCAGTAAGATGGTCGGAGATTTTCACATTGTGATCCATGCGTAGATTATGGAACTGCTCCTTCAATAACAACCGATTTGAGATGCCCTTTACCTGATACAACCCTTTGAGTTTATCCCAAAGTTCCTTGGCTATTTTCATTCCTTGCACATTTGCAAGAACATTCTTAGCCAAACACAGGCGAATAGCACTTGCAGCTCTCAAATCTAGTTCCTCCCATTCTTTATCCTTCATACCAGAGATCTTCTCCTTCAACGCCTTATGCAAACCTGATTGTATCAACACATCCTTGACTTGTATTTGCCATAAGCCAAAATTGATTCTTCCATCAAATTTCTCTATTTCAAGCTTCACAGCACTTGAATATACTGACATTGTTGCAATCGTATACTGGAATAGTATAACTCAACTGTAGACCGTGCACTAGAAAGGGTCCCCAGGAAAGAGAGGTGGGTCATAATGGACACACTTAAATACCAGGTCTTTTCTTAGCCAGAACCTTTCCAAACTGCACTCTCACAGTGTCACACTGCCTTCCAGCAACAACAACAGCAACCAAAGATCAACCTCAAGCTACAGGACAAAATTCTTTTCTGATGTGGAAGGTCAGACTAGGCTGCAACCACAGAGCATATTAAGAATAAACCCCACCGAACCGAAGCTCTGATACCACTTGTTGGGAATAATACACCATTCTCCCTTGAGAAAATACCTTTCACAGAGAAATAAAATAGACACAATCACAACACAAGAATTTAACGTGGAAACTCCAATTACTGGAGAAAAAACCACGGCCGTTGCCAAATGACAACCAAAGAATATCACTATGTAAAAATTGTTACAACACAAAGATTTCTTTCTCTCTAATACCGGCACCCCAGTACACCCACACTCTCAAAGTAAATATTTAACTACACCTCACAACACTCTCTAATAAAAAGGTATAGAGAAAAAGAAAAATCAGATACAAGCTTTAAGTGTTTCTGACTGGTGCAAAAAATATGGAGAACTTAGTCTCATATTTATAGCCTAGGCCACCCATTCCATTTGCTATCCTAAGAAATGTGGGACTAATTCAACCAAATTCTAACAGTATTTGAGTCTGAGAGAGCAGAAACCTGACTGAATAGTTCTATCTCTAGGAGTAAAAGGGAGGACAAGCTTGCTAATGCAACAAAAAATACAAGATTTTTCCTCCCTCTTGGTGTTCCTTCTTATAAGCAGGTAGAAATTGGTGAGACCTTGAACCTACCACTTTTTCTATAAAGTCACCAATAAGTTTATGCACATATATTTCTCAAAGACACATACAGTTATTGCCACCACATGAGGCCCTTGTGTATGCAAAGAAAGAAATTGATAATACCCCTTTGGTTAATGAAAGTCCTGATCTCTATGCCCCTTCAAGGTGAAAATATAGTTTCGCAAATGAAGATGTAGTTTCTTGTACAGTAAAAAAAATATATATGAAGTTGCATTGTATATAATATGTATATTTAGTATCCATAAATCAAGATTTGTTTTTAATATGTTAGAAAATATTGTTTGTGAGCTGTATGCCTTGTCCTTTATACATATGTAATATGTGAGCCGTATATCTATGTTCACTTGTGATATTATTTATTTTATGGATTCAGAAGCATGTGATATTATTCATATGAAGTTGATAACAAAAAAAAATCAATAAATGGTTTGACTAAATTATTTTCTAATATTATATGTGAATTTTCACTATGTCCTAATCTCTCAAGTATGCTATTAATGTCTATAGGTTAGAGTGTTGGACAACTTAAATGATAAATTTAGTTATGATTAAGATGTTTTGCTTTGTTGTCTTGGACACAAAATTCTCACTATTTCACCTCATAATGAATTGAATTCATATCATCTTAAAATTATAATAAAGTTTAATTTTATGTGTTAATTGAGTAATTGGCATGCCAAATTTTAAATATAATTGCATCTTACAATTAAAGTCTAAAAAAGCATAATATTCTGTCTATTTTATACTTGTTTTATTTTTAGTTGTTACATCTGTTATTGTATGAAAAATACTTTAATTCCTATAACAACTCCTATCTAAATATAGTTACAAAATATATAACAAAAATTAAATTACATTAGAATTCATTTATTTTCTTGTGATATTAAAATTAGAAAATACAACGTAAATATATGTATCAATATTAATATGTTCGGTATATTATTTTTATTAATTTATTTTAAATGAATATATTAAAAATTAGAGTTTCATATTAAAAGAATTTAAATTTTGGTATACATGAGCTTTTAAAAACATAGTAAACATGCAGGTTTTTAAAAATAACAAAAACAAAAAGAGTCGAAAATATTCCATATTTACAAAGCTTTATTGATAGTTCATGATCTATAATATTTTTTTTAAATAAAACTACCTTCCTATTTTTTAGAAAAATGCTATCCGATTAACTCAATTCAACTTGTATTCTTACATTGTCTCATTTTTATAACTTTCTATTATTATCATTAAGTTCAAAATTTCCACTAATACAATTCGTCATTTTCATTCCTTTACAAATATCTTTTTGCGTAGTTAAATACAACATTAAAATTTTATATTATTTTATATATTATCTAATATATCCCTAAATAGGATTGATAGCAATAAAGGAGATCTTAACTCCTATGACCATGCATATAAATGCGAAAATTCACCAACACGACAATGCATGACTCTTAGTCTATAGATCAGAATTCTCTTCTGAACAAGGTTAATAATGGTAACATATGCAACTAATAACACGCGTATGTCATAATCATATTAATGAAATATCGAATAATTTTTTGTCATCATCTGTCCCAATATGAACTTGAGATCATAACAAATAACAATAGTAAACCTCAATATTCTCTCCTTTTACTAATATTGGCAAAGTCCAAATTTTTCTTTAATTCGAATCGAACAACTTTAATTTAATTTTGTCTTTGCAACAACCTGCAGCTGTCATGAGATCATCATAATGTAAAACCAATACATAATCAATTAGCAATTGAAAGAATTATTTGTCCCATACGAAATCTCTATTCTAATACAATCGTCTTCAATCATAAAATGCATGTTACCTGCGAATTTGACTAAAAATAAATTTATAGATATATTGAAACATGCACTAATTTTATATTTAAAAAATATTAAAGTTAATTTTTTTGAGTTTTATTTAGAACTAATAATTTTTGTATGTATGAAGTAATAACTTTATATACCATTTGAGGAGATTTTTCTTTTAATTTCCTTCTTCAAGGCATCATGATTCTCTCTTTTGTTTCCTAAAATATTACAAGTACTCTTTTATTTGATTTTTCTTTATTTTGTTCCATGTTTGACCACTTTGAGAATCTTCACATTATAATTGATGTACAAATTAATTAAGAATATTAATCAATCAGTAAATTAACATGGTGCTTAACATTTACTTATAATATTCAAAAATAAAGAACTGAGTTCTATTTCACACTCTATCTTTATTTTTAGACAAAAATTTGGTAGACACAAAATAATTCTCCTTAAACAAAAATAAATAGTATTTTTAAGAAAATAAATGAGAACTATTTATGTTGTACACAAAGGGATAAATTAAAAAAAATAAAATTTTAAATATAGAAAAAAATTATATATATAATAATTAAGAAAAAAATAATACAAACACAAGAGTCCCAAAATATATATATTGAATATGAATATTATTAAACTACTTTTTCATCTTAACCCATGACAACAATAAAGAAGTCTCACAGCCCACAAATTCAGCTCAACAGAATACAAAAATTCAGTTATAATTTTGTAGTGACTGAAATAAACTAAACAAAGAAAAACAAAATAAGCAAAACAAGGAACTGCTTAAATAGAGGGACAGTCACGTTTAAGACTACTCTTAAACTCCTCCCAAGGTGAAAGAAGCTCCACATGCGAAAGTTGTAACTCCATCGCCATCTTTGCCATAGTATCTGCCACCATGTTTGCATCTCTCATAATCAAACGAAAGTCAACATGCCAATTCCAATGCATGATATCTCTTATTTTGAATACCAATGGATCAATAAACCCAAAATCATCTTGAGTAACAAGATTAAATGCTTCCACACAATTCGTTTCACAAATAACATCTCGTTGACTCGCATCTCAAGTTAAGAGATATCCTCTCCAAATAGCAAACAATTCTCCTTGAAGAATACTATTACTCTCAATCATTTCCAAACACCCCCTTTGCCAACTCCCATTACAATTTCTAATAACACAAGCAAAACCAATACTATCACCTAAACCAAAATAACTAGCATCACAATTAATCTTAAAAGTACTAATGGATGGGAATTCCAAAAACCATTTAGAGTAGAGGGAAGGGACATACATTGTAATTCAAAAATATTCCTAAGCTCATTTTCTGAAGTTAATGCCAGACAAATCATTTTTTTTCGGAGGACAAGTTTCATGAGGATTAAAGATGTCATTATTCCTTGCTCGCCATATCCACCAAAGTTCTGAAAAAACTTAAACGGATGCTCTCTGCTATGATACAAGAACCAGTTCTTCAAATCCAAATGATGACAAGAAATATCCAACCTATGCCAGACAAATTGAGCTTTTGGACAATCTCGAATACAATGTAAACTGATTCCTGGCTAGAAAGACATCTTGGACACCTATCCGATGACGACATCCCTCTTCTAAAGCGAAAACTTCCAGTAGGAAGAGCCTCCTTAAGACACAACCAAGCCAAAAACTTATACTTTTCCTGAACAAGCTGACACTAAAGCCAAAGCCAATTCTCCCACTCCTCCCAACCAAACAGCTGCTTACACAACCACAAGTAACCATTGCGTGAGTCATAGACTTTGGCATCAGACCCACACCAATACCAACCCACTTCCGAACCTGCTTGTTCATCTGGATTGTAAGAGAGAATATTACCTTTCAGATTTTGAGATAAAGGAGAATAAAGAGTATCTAAATGCCACCTACCAACTGACCAAATATCATGTATCCGGAGGTTTGAATCATAAATGTGAACATAATCCATCTCATTCGATAACCGTCCTTCTCAAATATCCTGTATCCGGAGATTCGAATCAAAGTAGCATCTATAGTGGCTAAAAGATAATTAATTCTTGATTAAACGCAACAATTTAAGTGCAAATTCATTAGAAAAATATAAGAAAGATGCTCACGCATCAGGAAGGCCGAGGACGTTTCCGTAGAGAAATTCTTCGACGTGCAGGAGTTCTGCGCGATGGAGATGGCACAATTTCATGTTTTTCTCGCTTCCCCATCCTAATGCCAATTGATTTACCTCCATTACAATGCAAATTGGGCCTTAGAATCCTTCTCGAACCATACTTGTGCTACTTTCCATCTTGGTCCTTCAAACCTGATGACTGGCCCATTGTGAATTTTTCCGTACGCAGCACTTGTTGCCAGCCCTTTCCATCATCCATGCATGCCTCATTAACATGACCATCAGGCACATGAGGAGCCAATGATTCCGTAACCACATCCTTCCCTTTAACAACTCCTAATTTCTCACCCAAATTACGAGAATTCTCACCCAAATCACGAGCTTCTGATTCAGCCTCTTTATGAATCTCATGATTGTTGTGTGGCACTAGTGTCAGGGCTTCATTATTTTTTCCATCACCAAAGGAATTTCTGTTTCCTTCCAAGGACTCCTTCTCCATGCACAATGATTTATTATGCCCATACCGTGCACAAGTAGCACAAATCAACTGTAAACTCTCGTACTCCATTTCATGAGTCACACCCTCCACTATAATATGTATGTTTGATTACAGGTAACCCAAGATTAATTTGAACACAAGCTCGGGCATATTTTCCTCTTTCTGCAAGCTTAGTGGCCAAATCTACTTTCACCGGAACCCCTATTACAGGAGCAATTCGCAGCATTGCTTGTTCATGGTAGCACCAAATTGGAAGTTCCGAGACTCGAATCCATACCAGCGTTGATCCAAAAGATTTTTCGCATGGCCTAAAATCCACATCCCATGACTTTACTGTAACATAGTGACTGTCTATCAACCACGGGCGACCAAGAATGACTTTCTCACGATCCGCAGCAATATCAAATTTAATCAAAAAATATCCAAATCCCACATCCAACAAATCAAACCCTCCTTTGATGCGTCATATTATCTGAAGTTTATGCATGAGAGTCGTGTAGTCATAATGCTTATCCAACACCTTGATCACAATGGCTTTCTTATAAGGTTCAGCTAGACAGCTCTTTGCTTCCTTGGTAAAACTGACACTTGGTAGACGAGAATCACCCTGCTTATTTGTCACCGTTGCGATACCATCCCAGATAAAGATAAAGACCCTACTAATTCAAAGGCCTTAGACTTTTCTACACCAATGACTTTATCTCTAAAAGAGACCTTGGATGGTTTTTCTAACCCCTCTCGAGAAGAACCCTCCTTTAACACCAAATACACACCCACCCACGCTCTCCTCCTTATCTCTTACGATGGCATGGCCATCTTTCTCACCGTGTTTTCAGTTATAATTTTAGTCTTTATTATTATCTTATCTTTATTTATCATTATCTTATCTTTATTTGTTTTTACCTTTCGTATGCCAATCTTTATATATATTTAGTTTTACTTTTATAGTCCTCAATTTCAATCGATCAACAGTCAATAAAATTTATTCATTTTTTCTTTTCTTTCCTTATTCTTTCACAATTTTATTATTTTTACGTATTATGTATGTACTCTTTCCGTTTTATTAAATATAAATATAAAATTTCTTAAATTGGTGATCGAGATTTGTTTTCTCATATGGATATAAATAAAAAATTAAAAATATTATATATTTTTTTCAAATAAAAAAAAATAATTTTCAAGATGAATGATATATTCAATTTGAGAATATTGTGGATTAGTCTCTTTGAATTTATTTTAGAAATATAATAAATATTATTGCTCACAAATAAATATATCAAATACTTAACCTATAAACTAATATAGTAGAGATGTTTCCTGGGTCCCTTGACCCTTTATTATCACAAAAAAAACACTAATATAATATTGACTAGAGAGATCTTAGATATAGCCGTGAGGTATATCTTCCTCGTCCACCAGTTCAGGAGGTTCAGGAGGCTTAGAAGGTACATGCTCCTCGTCTTCCAATCGGACACCATTGTCGGAAAAAGTGCATCTCCATCCCCAATACGGCATGTTCCACAAGTCCAGTTGATGACGTCCTCCACAGTGATCCTTAGGCTAATGACAAATTCCAACTCCTTTCCATATGAGAAAATTACCTTTAATTTTGGTAATACGATGCTTATCTAAATAAATAAATAAATCAATCAATAACAATTAAGAGAGAAAAAAATAAATTATTTTTATTATTAAAAAAAATGAGTTATTATATTTTATATACTATGTATTCTTTATGTATTTTTATTAAAAAAATATTATAATAAATAAATCTACATCTATTATTGCTTAAAAAAAATAATATAGGTAACAATAATAAATTAATTAATTAAAAAAAGAAAACAATTCAGTTATCGAAGCTAACAGTAGAGAGAATTGCAATAAATTTGGTTAGGAGGAATGAAGTTAGAGATCGAAAAAGACGAAAAAAATTTCAATTGATCTTTTCTTTATAATTTTCTTCTGAACAAGGTTAATATAATAGTAACAAATGCAATTAATAACACGCACATATTATAATTATGTTAGTGAAATATCGAATAATTCTTTATCATTATCTGTCTCAATATAATTTTGGGATCATAACAAATAATAATAGTAAACTTCAATATTCTCACTTTTTACTAATATTGGTAAAGTCTATATTTTCTTTGCAACAACTTGCTGCGTGTCATGTGATCATCATAATATAAAACTAACACATCATCAATTGGAAGAATTATTTGTCCATATAAAATTTCTATCCTAATACAACTTACCGTCTTTAATAATAAAATGTATGTACTGAAATACTAAAGATCCCGAGAGGGAAGACAAAAATGATGGAAATTGAAAAGAATAATGACCAAGCTACTATGTTGGTACGTATATAATGAAGAAAAGAGTTTGAAATTAATTGAGTCGAGAAATGATAAAATAAATCAAATAAAAAATAAATAAATTTCTTTTACATATAAAAATTTGAGTCAAACAAAAAAGTTTTAATAATAATTTTTAAATTTAATTAATTAAAATTCAATGTCAACATAATTTTTCTTTTGCATATTTTTTATTTAAAAATAATTTTTATTTTATTTAAGTACTAGAATAAAATTTCTTTCTAAAGAAATATATAATTATTACCTAAAATAACTAAATTTGTAGAAAATTTCTAAAATTAACCTAAAAAATTCTGATAATTTTAGTTTACTTATTATTAGTTTACTTACTATTAGTTTAATGAATTAGAGTTATTGAGTAGAGAAGCTTTTGTGTAGTATTTATAAAAATAGTTTATTAATAAGATTTAAAAATTGAATTATATTGAAAAAGAGCTTAATTGAAAAAGATCGTTAGTACTACTTAAATATTAATATAGTATCATGTATACTATGAAAAATGGTTCAATAATAATAATAATAAAATAAAAGATCGCTCTATAGTAAAGATGTAAATCTATATAGATTTACAGATATTTCTCTTAAATTCACCTTAAAGTAACACGTGTATAGCTATCTTCTTAGAGGAGCACCTCATTCAACGACCCAATAAGAGTATCAGCTTATGGAGTCAATTAGTGTTATTACTATCCGTTAAGATAGTATGGCTAGGTGGACTTTTTGTTTGGATCGAATATTCATGGACTTTTTAACTATGAAAAATTGGAATTAATTGTCCAAAGGCAGAAAATATTATTTGTTTTAGAATAGGAAATAATAAAAAAATTAGCCATTAAAATTATGCAAAAAAATATTTTAAATATAAATTTTTATATTTGTTTCAAATTAAATAAAATTAAAAATAAATAAAATTACAAATATTTATAAATTTTTACCATAATTGTTAGATATAATAACAACGTAATAATTTTAGTATTATATCTAAATTAGTTTAAATTTAATTATTTTAAATTAAAAAATTAAAATAACTTATAATATTTTTGTTTTTATTTATTAATAATTTATTATTTATTAATTTTTTAAATTTTTTAATTTCAAATTTATAACTTAAAAATAAACAAATTAATTTCTTAAAGATATTAAGAAAAATTCTAAATCCTAAATCCTTAAAAAATTAATCGAAATTTTAAAAAATCATAAAAATTTTATTATTTAAAAAAATAAAAGTTCATATGTTGATCCAATTAAAGATTAAAAATTATTGCAAATAGTATCAAAAATAGAGGAGTTACTTAACAATGTCAACTTTTTTATAAGTTAATAGTTTATGTTTATAGTAACTAAAATAGTAGTATCTATATAATATTAATCTTTTAAGAAGATATAATATATTTGATATTATTTTAATATCAACTTTTATTATTTTTCATCCCGAACTTTTATTATATTTGATATTAATTTTTTATATAATGTTTATGTTAACTTTTATTATTTTTCATCCTCGATCTTTTTTCACATACTGAATTGTTCCTAAGGTTTAAGATAATTTTAAAATTGTCCTTTTTCAAAAGATTAATACTTTAGGTGACAAAAATGTCCCTCTCTTTCTTCTCACCAAAGCCCTCGCCCACCCCATTCTATCACCATCTGCAGCGCCCCATCGACTATCACTTCATCACCATCTGTTCATGTATCAAACAAAAAAATCCAACCTACATAAACAGCTACATACAGATCAACACCAAAACAATAATTTATCACCAAAATTATTGTTGCTAACAAGAAACAAGAAAATCATCATCATCGTCAAAATTCAGAACCATCAACACAGTTTAGAACTAAAATTCTTCTTCTTCCATTAGCAAAACTCATATCCAATTACAATAACCAATAACCCCCCAAATTCATCTTCAGTTGCAATAGACCGAAAATTCGTAACCCTAATTACCAAGAACAATGAACAAAACTTAGATGAATTGCTTGTGACCGCCCTTCCATTGAGCTAAAGGTTTTGATGCCTTTAAAAATCCTTATTGCAGATTTCACACGCGAGTTAGAAGGAAGAAAACAACCATGCAGGTTTTTCCAATTTTTGTTCATAGCTGACGTTCCTAGAAGGTTACGCTACTATCTTTTGGTTTGTTTTGAATGTCCTATCTAAGGAAGAGATATTGCTGGAGGACGCGAGGAACACAACCACTCCAACAATGATAATGAACTTGAGTTCAACGGGACAGGTGCGTCATTGTGAGAAGACCACGACTCGTAGCAAGGCTACGGCGCAATCCGTCGCGAGTGCAACGTGCTACGAGACGTGACTGAAGACGACGGCGATGGAGATAATAATATTTGAATGAGGGTATAATTATCCAAAATACGATTATAAAACTACGTTCAACATCAGGTATAATTTTGTATGCAACAAAAAATTGACGATCAAAAATATTTTTCACCTAAAGCATAAGGTTCACAATTGTAATTAACCCTTCTCCTAACTACTATCATTTTTTTTAGACTAATATAAGATAGTAGTAACAATGCTTGCCTATTTTATTATACTCATAAAAATTTAATTTAAATATAAATTTTTATAACTTTAAAATTTTTAATTAATTATTTCGTTCCTAACTAACCACCCATCTTTTGTAGGAATAAAATTAACAATCCAAATTTTGTGTATACTTATTTGGGTAAAAAACTCAAATAAGTTAAAGGAGAGCAAAATTTTACACAAATTCACTAAACCAAAATCTGTTTCTTGAATCTACCAATGCACATTTATATGTAGTTTGAATCAGCCTGATTCGAACTCCCTTTCTACATAATTCGAACCAGCTTGGTTCGAATTATACACAAACACATGCACACACTAATTCGAACCAGCTTGGTTCGAATTATACACTTATTAAAAAATTAATAATTTAAAAATTAAAAAATATATATTTTATTCTATACATTAAAAAAAAGCTAACAAAATATTTAATTACGAGACTTCTTTAAAATATTAATGAACTATCAATTCAAATTCCATACAATACTCTTTTGTCTATTTTTAATAGCTCATGAATATTTTTTAGTAAATTTTTTTAATAAATTTATTTAAATTATACTACAAAAAATATTTGATCCTATGCAAAACAATTTAAAAAAATGGCTTAAAAAATGTTAGTAGTACTATAAAAATTTGTAATATCCTAATGACTTAGGACATTAAAGAAATACTCTACATAGTCAATAATAATTTAAAAATTAAAGAAAAAATATTTTTATCATGTATTTACCTAAATCACTAGAATATTACAAATTTTTATAGTACTCATAACATCTTTTAAGCCATTTTTTTAAAATTATTTTGTATAGAATAAAATACTTTTAATTGTTTTATATGGAATAAAATATTTTCTTTCATTTCTAAATAATTATTGACTATGCAGAGTATTTTATTTAAAATTTGAGTACATGCATGTATTTACCTAAGTTATTAGAACGTTACAAATTTTTATAGTACTCCTAACATTTTTTAAGCAATTTTTTTTAAATTATTTTGCATAGGATCAAATATTTTTTGTAGTATAATTTAAATAAATTTATTAAAAAATATTCATGAGCTATTAAAAATGGACAAAAGAGTATTGTATGGAATTCGAATTAATAGCTCATTAATATTTTAAAGAAGTCTCGTAATTAAATATTTTGTTAGCTTTTTTTTAATGTATAAAATAAAAAATATATATTTTTTAATTTTTAAATTATTAATTTTTTTAATAAGTGTATAATTCGAACCCAGCTGGTTCGAATTAGTGTGTGCGTGTGTTTGTATATAATTCGAACCAAGCTGGTTCGAATTATGTAGAAATAGAGTCGAATCAGGCTGGTTCGAACTACATATAAATGTGCACTGGTGGATTCACGAAGTAGATTTTGGTTTGGCGGATTTCTGTAAAATTTTGCTCCCCTTAATTTATTATTGTGATTTGCCCTAAATTAAACATATTGATAACACAATATTTATTTCATTAATTTATATATAAAAAATTCATATAAAACAATATTTAGCATTATTTTCAAAAAGCCTAAATAATTCAGTCAAAAAATACTTCATTAAATCATTTTAAGCTACTCTATTTTTAATTTCGATAATATCTTTATTTATATTGTTGTATTTTTTTACGGTTTAACTTAAAAGGTAGATAAAAAAAATAACATGACATAATATATATTAGTTTTCATCCTATTTTTTTTTTTACTTTAAATCATTTCAACCCTACTTTATTTTTTACTTGATCCTCTTTAATTTTTATTTTACTTCAATAATTAAATACGCTTCACATCATTCATGTACACTTTTAATTTTTCTATTTTATCTATATTAGATTTTATTTCATTGTATTCTATTTTTCTTTTTATTTACATTGTGTATTTCTCGTTATTAAAAAACAAAAATCACCTCAATACTCTAATCAAATCAACAAAGACACTTCTATGTATCAGTTTCATTCTATAGGCAGTTTTTTGTTTTTAACCGTTTCTCTTTTGTATTTTTTAACTCCGTACAAGGAGAAAAGAATAACAATAAACTGCTATAGGAAACCCATTTTTTAGGAAGAAGAAGTCCAACCCAATCAATCCTTGCGTTTGCACAGAAGTTATATGAGGCGCCCTTACACCAGTTGCAAGCCAGCCATAAAGAACCCCTCTAAAACCAACGTTATTTTTCCCAAGGTTGCAAAAACCGAACCGGTCATTGAACCGGTCAAGTGACCGGTTTAATGGTTCAATGATTCAACTGGAGTTGAACCGTGGTTAAACCGTTTTAAGTAAATATATAATAAAATTATTAAAATTTAATATACATGTAAGTATTATAGAAACTAAAGCAACTTATTATAAATATTTGTTCATTTCAGTATAAAAGAAACCTACAGATCATAATTAAATCAATTTCTTTCTTTTTTCAAATTCTCTCTCACTCTCTCTGTGACTTTTTGCACAACAATAAACTGGTGCTACATAATTCTTCTATCCAAGTTCATCATCTCAGAGAAATTCTCTTTTACCTCTAATCACATTTTTTGCAACAACATACACTTCTTGCTTTTGGAGGCCAGAACCCAAAAGATCATGTTCAAGAATCACAAAACAGAAATCAGAATAACAAACTTACATGGAAAGTCAAACCACCAGCAACAAAAAATTCAGAATCACAAAAATTTTAACAAAAACTTCTAATCAAATATTCAACAATAAAAACTCGAATCCAAACACAGAGGACTCAGCATCCAAAGTTAGAAAATCCGAAAACAGAATAAATAAACAAAGAATTTATACTCGGCAATCATCACCCAAATTAAATTCAGAATTATATCACCAACAACCCCCAACTCAGAACACAAAATTAACAAAATTAACAACCACTGTTAAAATCAACCATCAACCCCAACTCAGAATTCCATAAACAAAATTAACTCTGCAAAAAAAATTTCAACAGAATCATTCAAAACAAACCATTATTTCAGAAAATCAGCAACATCATAAATTGAAGTAGCACGCTTACCGGCAACGAGGGAGGAAGGGAAGTGACGGCTAGGAGGAAAGAAATTCTGCTCAGACAGAAAGAGAAGGAGAGAGAGGGCTCGAGGACAACGACGACAGAGATTGCAACGCCAGCAGCTCCAAGCGGATCTTTGAGAGGTGACAACGGCAAGGAGAAGCAACGTCTGCAACGACGACGAGACACGGTGCGGAGCAAAGAGGCAGCAACGGGAAGATTGACAGGAAGCAGAGAAGAGGTGACAAGCAAAAACGATGAGGAGTAGGGCGAGGAGGGCAGAAGCACCAACGACCCACGATGAGGGTGGATAGCGGTGATGGTGGCGGCTGCTCTTCGTTGGGGTTGGAGGAAGATTGGAAGGAAATTAGGGTTGAGGTGTGGTGAGGTGAGGGACTGAACAAAAGGGGTACTGATTAGGATTTAGGGCTTTAATCTTAGGCGTTTTTTTTTTTAATTTTTTTTAAAGAGCCAAAACGACACCGTTTAGTTTTTTAACTTTCAAACCAAAAACCGTTTAAAAACCGAACAGTTTTTCCGGTTCACCGGTTAATTACCGGTTTGATCGGTTTTTTTACTAATTTTTTGCCAGACAATTTTTTATCTTACCCGGACCGGTTAGATGATTGGTTCTCGATTAATCCGATTGAATCGGCCGGTCCGGTTCGATTTTCAGAACCATGATTTTTCCACAGCCCGACTCTTTAACCACGTGTTCCTCATGCATTTACGGAGAAGGAATAAAGGAATTTCTGTATACATATTATTATAATTCTCCTATTATAATTAATGTCATTAATAAGTGGAGTTGATGATAGAAGAGTGAAATAAAAAATAAAATTATTGTTAAATTATATAAATAAAATAAATTATAAAAAAATTTGGTTAATTATAACTGAAAATTTTTAATTACTAAACTTTTTCATTCAGAAATTACTCATAAATATAAATAAAAAGCTAACTCTTCTCAGCAGCTCAAATTTGCATTCATGAATTATTTTTACTCCTCGAATAGTAATAAATAACAGACCTTCGACACTGTGACACGCTTTTTCTTTAACATGATGTTCATTTAATTGGAATGCACTATTATTAATTTATTATTACTAAAATTCTAAGGTTATTACTTATCAGTTATCACATTAACATGTAGTAGTTTGGATTTGGATTTTGGACCCTAAGAGTGTTTGACTTATTCTTCGCGTGCTGGTTACATATTAGATCTTAGATCTTTTCTTTTTTTTTCTTTAATTTCCCAGATACAAAAAAATTCCCTGTTTCCTATGTTTTTGTCGGTAACAAAACTGACCCATTCTAGTATTCCCTTCTCAACTACGAAGCCATAGCACAAGATCCAAAGTTATTAACTTTCGGTGGTTAATCTCAATGGGTTTGCTTCAATTTCTGCTTCTGACATCTCAAGAGGTGAGGAAGTTAACTCGTTAATAGCTGCATTTGGATGACACGTGGCAATCTTCAAAACTATGCTTTTCCAACAAACCTGAACTTGATCATGGAATTTTTTAGCACATTGATTTTAATTGAAGCCCAAAGATTTGAACTTTGAGCAGCATTTGATGATGGGTGTTCAATGAAGTTTCAGTTCATAGCTTCCCAGTTAAGTCTTGGTACCTTTTTTACATTTTTGCAAATTATAAGATGAAGCTGGGATTCAAATTCCTGTGTCATGCTGAAACCAAGAGGTTAATTTCATTGTTAGGAGTGATAGTAGTTATAGTTTTAGTGGTTCAGTTTTCTGAACTTCCATATAGTGAATTTGTTACTTCCCTTGCTGGCAAGATTACTAGTTTCTCAATGGATGCATCTATGGTTGATTCTAAACTGGAGGGTAATATTGATAATACACACCCAAATGGTTCAACTCCTGCATCCCAATTAGATCAAGATAGAAGTTCACTAGTTCACAATAATGGCAATGGTTCATCCATCAATAGTGCACCTTCTAACAATGCACCAGCACCACAGAGTATGGTGGCATTGTCAAATCAAACATCACTAAATTCAGAAACAGATTCAACAAGTCCAATGATGTCTGTCATGTCCAATTCAAGTTTGGCGAAAAAAGACACGACAAAGGGTGAGAGTTCTGGTTCTTTGCTGGGTAATAATTCGAAGGTTGGTAATGGCAAGTATGTGACTAAAAAGAATCCCAAAGGGAAGCCCTCTAAAGTAGTTTCGATATCCGACATGAACTTATTGTTGCAGCAAAGTCATGATTCATCCCAATTAGTGGTATGTAACTGAATGATGGGTCGAAAAATCAGTATTGTAGATTGAACTTTATCAGTAGATTTCTTATTCGTCTCGATTTTGAATGTTTTTAGAAACCAACAAGGTCTTCAGCTGTTGATCAGGAAATATTTCATGCAAGATCTGAGATCGAAAATGCACCTATCATCACGAATGATTCGAGACTTTACCCGCCTCTCTACAGGAATGTCTCCATGTTCAAAAGGTATGATGAATAATTGACAATGTGATTAAATGGCCTAATTCTGGTTAAACTATTAATATCTTATTACATCTTAGATTGATTTAAGTTGATAATAGATTCATTTTGTTATTTTGTTTAGTACATCGAATTATTTTGTTGTCTGGATTACCATTCTAGTACCATCATATATCTTTTTATGTCTTGGTTTAATTGATATCATTCAAATAATCATGACTGTGTAGGAGTTATGAACTAATGGAGAAGATGCTCAAAGTTTACATCTACAAAGATGGAGACAGACCCATCTTTCATGAGCCCTTACTGGATGGAATATATGCATCTGAAGGATGGTTCATGAAACTAATGGAGGAAAACAAACACTTTGTCACTCAAGATCCCGAATCGGCTCACCTGTTCTACATACCTTTCAGTTCAAGATTGTTGCAGTTGACTATCTATGTTCGAAACTCACACAATCGTTCAAACTTAATCCAGTACATGGCAAAGCATGTGGACATGATTGCAGGAAAGTATCCATTTTGGAGTAGAACTGATGGAGCAGATCACTTTGTCGTTGCTTGCCATGATTGGGTATGCCTCTTTCCACACATCTACAATATTTCCAAATTTTGTTCTTGTATTCAAGATAATCAATATAGTGTCTGCTTGTGTTCTCTCTTACATTGCAATTTGCATCATTGTCTTGCTCATGTTCATGCAAATTCTCATTAAATATGATAACCACAGCAACTATAGGGATCATCCGTGGAATAAGGGATGGTTGCTAATCGCTCCGATCTTAGAGCAGGGTTGAAAAGAAAGCACAGAGGAATACCTTAAATAAACATATTGTAATTTGCATCATTGATAACTTTTGATAAGTAGCATTAGTAAATTTCTCCCTAAATTCTATCTTGTTAGTTATGGATTGTAGTATTCCATGCATGATGTCATGTCTACTAGCCCATGTATGATTGAATCATGAATTTCTGTTGAAGCAGTTTGAGCAGTAAATTGAGTGGGAAGGGTAGTTTTAACAAGCACCATTTCTCATCACCAGGCTCCTGCAGAGACAAGAGGGCGAATTCTAAATTGCATCAGAGCCCTCTGCAACGCGGACATCGAAGTAGGATTCAAAATAGGCAAGGATGTTTCTCTTCCAGAAACATACATAAGATCACCCAACAACCCTGCCAAAAACATAGGGGGAAACCCCCCTTCCGAGAGGCCTATCCTTGCATTCTTCGCCGGCGGATTACACGGCTATGTTCGGCCAACTCTGCTTAATCACTGGGAGAACAAAGAACCTGACATGAAAATATCAGGTCCATTGCCACATGTGAAGGGCAATGCAAACTACATTGAGCTAATGAAGAGTAGCAAGTTCTGCATTTGTGCTAGAGGGCATGAAGTTAACAGCCCCCGTGTCGTGGAGGCAATCTTCCATGAATGTGTTCCGGTGATCATATCTGATAACTTCATACCACCTCTCTTTGAGGTCTTGAACTGGGAATCTTTTGCCGTGTTCGTCGCGGAGAAAGATATTCCGAATTTGAGGAGCATTCTGCTTTCAATATCTCAAGAGAAGTACTTGGAGATGCATAAGAGGGTGAAGAAGGTGCAAAAACATTTTGTGTGGCATTTTAAGCCTGTAAAATATGATTTGTTTCATATGTTGCTTCATTCCATTTGGTACAATAGACTTTTCCGAATAAGCCACTCTTAAATTATAGCAAGTATATTTTTCGTAGAGAGCTCATACTTTGTCTAAATTTGATCACTTGTTTATCTTCTTTTATTTGGAATTTGATCAGAGTGTGAAAGTGCTGATTCTGTTATAGCAGAAAAAGGAAAGAGAGGTGTGGTGTATTGATGATGATATTTGTTTGACAATATTTTAAGGTTTTTGTTTCGGAAAAGTCTAGGGCCACCAACTTTATTAAATTTTGGTCAATATGTAACCAGCAAAAGAAAAGTGAGTAATCTCACACCATTACCATTAAAAACATCATTGATGACTACAAATTACAAAAACTGCTGGTCCCTAACACTCTTCTTTTGTTTCACAAGACGAATATAAAAATCAACTATTAAATTAATCATAATATAAGTATACAAGTTTATATTTATATATATTACTCTATACATTTTTTTACTAAATAATTATTTATAAAAATAATTTAAATTATGAAAATAAAATAATCATACAAAATACTCAAACTTTTTATAACAATTCAATCAAATATTTCAACAGTACCAAATATATATCTCTCGATGTAGTTGATTTTTTATATTTATGTATCAATATTGTTTTTCATTATTATTAAAAATTTAAATATTTTTAAATATTATTATCCTTTAGAAAGTAATATCTTAAGGCAGCTGTCCTGTCCTTGGACACACTCCAACACTACTGTGTCGACACTCGACTTACTCAACCTTTTGAATTAATATAAAGTCAGTCTAACTTTCAGTATTTAGCAAGAAAATTAAGAACACAAGAGAACACAATAGAAAGGAAGCTTTGGTGAAAAGAACGATTTATTACTCAAGTGTTTGTTACAAATGACTCTCACACTCAAACTCTAACTCTCTCCTCCTATTTATAGCCATCTATCTCCTTAATGGATGGTTAGGATTAAATCTAATCAACGATCCAGATTAATAATCCAAAACTTTCATTACAAATATCTATCCTACCACAACTTTCTAAATACTTCTAGATTATTTCATACTACTCTTCATACTTCTATATACATCCACACTCTTCTAGATTCTTCTATGACCTTCTAGAGTCTTCTAAAATCTTCTAGGGTATTTCGGGACATTTTAGGACATTCTATAACGTTCTGGAACCATATAGAGCATTTTCAAACACTCTAGAAAATTATACAAACACCGTTAAATCTAGGTTTAATTACTCTGTTGGTCCCTATAGTTTCGCAAAATTTTCAATTAGGTCCTTATACTTTTTTTCCTTTTAATTGAGTCCTTGCACCAAAATTTTTTTAATTGGGTCCTTACACTTTTTTTTTTCCTTTTATTTAGGTCCCTATGCCAATTCTTTTTTGGCCAATTTTCCCATGCCTTTTAACTTTGGTGCCGAAATTGTCGAAATTGCTTTTTGTAGTAAGTTTTAAATATTAAAAAATTATTTACTTTTATATTTTTTAATTTAAATATTAATTTTTATCTCTTTTTAGTAAGTTAGACAAGTATATATAGGTACCATAGCATGCACCTTCTTTTTTTGAGTTGGATCCCTATAAAATTAAGCGAATTACTACTAAGAACTTAATTGAAAAAAAAATTAGTGTAGGGACTCAATTAAAAAGAAAAAAGTATAGGAACTTAATTGAAAATTTCACGAAACTATAGGGACCAACAAAGTAATTAAACCTTAAATCTAACCTTCTAAAATTTACTGTGACATTCTCCCCCACCTAATGTGCAGATGTCCTCGTCACGTTCTGTTAATGATAGCACTCTAGGCATTCTTGGAATTGCCACAAATCTTCACGAGCTTTCCAGCTAGCTTCGATTATCGGGAGTCCTTTCCACTTGATCAAATATTTGATACTTGGTGGTACTCCTCTTCATCACACGACATGATTAGCTAAAATCTCTTTGATTTCTTTATCGAAGGACCTAATCACCACAGGTGGAGCACGAATCAAGTCACCTCTACTCGGTTCATCTTGGTCTTCATGATATGGTTTAAGCATACTCACATGGAAGATTGGGTGGATCTTCATAGAGGGAGGGAGTTGTACTTTGTAAGTAACCTCCCCAACATGTCCAATGATCTCAAATGACCCTTCGTATTTGCGGATTAAGCCCTTATGAACCTTGTGAAAGGTTGAATTGTTGTGGAAGAAGTTTAATCATTACCTTATCTCCCACTTGATAGCTTGCATGTCTCCTCTTCTTATCTGCCCATTTCTTCATCCTCTTTGCAGCTTTGTCGAGGTAAGAACGAGGGTTATCTGCTTGTTCTTCCCATGAATTAATCATATGATAAGTTTCAGGGCTCTTTCCTGAGTAAGAGGAAGAAAGAGAGTGTGGTGTAAGCGGATGTTATCCGGTCACAATCTCGAATAGACTCTTCCCTGTGAATTCGTTCTTTTGCAGATTATATGAAAACTGAACAATGTCTAGGAGTTTTGTCCAATCCTTCTGATTAGTGCTTAAAAAATGTCCCAAGTAACACTCGAGTAAGGCATTCATTCTCTCAGTCTGTCCGTCAGTTTGAGGATGGAAGCTTATTGAGAAATGAAGCTCCGACCTAAGAAATTTGAACAGCTCTATCCATAGTTGTCCTGTGAAGCGCAGATCTCGATCACTAATGATACTCTTAGACAATCCCCAGTACTTCACCATATTCTTGAAGAATAATCGTGCTGCTTCCTCTGTAGTGCAGTCAGTAGGGGTAGGTATAAAGGTAGCATACTTTGAAAACCGATTCACTACCACAAGAATAGATCCAAACCCCTCAGACTTTGGTAAGGCATAGATGAAATCTAAAGACACACTTTTTCATGATCGCTCTGGCGGCGGCAGAGGTTCCAACAATCCACTTGATGTCTTGTTTTCAATCTTTTCTTGTTGGTACACAAGACAAGTCTTCACATAACTCTCTACTTCATTCCTCATTTGAGACCAATAATAGGAAGATTCAATAAGTGCCAAGATCCTTCGTTGGCCTTGATGACCATCCCATTTGGTGTCGTGGCATTCCTTCACTAGCTTTCTCCTTATATTTTTTTACTTAGGGATGTATAGTCTTCTCCCTTTGGTGTAGAGAAGGTCGTTTTCTAGCCAAAATTGTTTAGTCTTACCTTCTCTAGCCAATTTCACCCATTTCTTGGCTAAGGGATCATGATGAAACCTTTCCTTGATGGTATGTAAAATATCTCCTTCGACATGGAAATGACTATCATCTTGTATGGTATTGAGACAGGTGGTTTCGCTCCTACCTCCAATTCAATCTTGTGGTCCACCTTCCTTCTAGATGGTAGTTGTTTCGCCAACTCGAGAGGCATCACATCCTTATTTTCATCAAGGACTTCCTTGATTTTAGGAAAAATAGCTTCTCCTTCGAATGTTGACTCCACTTGTAGTAGAGCCAAAGACATCATCTTCCACTTCTTGAACCCTTTCTTGAGTTGCATAGCAGAAAGTATCGGTAGTCCTCCAGCTTTAGAGACTGTAGGGACCATGCATGGAGACCCTTTCTCCATGACGCATACTATGTCATAGTATAGCATAGGTATTATATTTGCCTTCCTTTGCAAATCGAGTCCGATGACTATTTTGAAATCATCCGTAGATGCTACTGAGAAATCCACAAGGCTCTTTCAAGAATTAAGAGTCACCTCAACCCCTTTTGCCACTCCCTTAAGGGGGTTCACCCTTGGTATTCACAGGTTTGAACCAGCCATTCTTTTCGATGATCTTTAACCCAAATCTCTTTGCTTCATTAGGCATGATGAAGTTGTGTGTAGCACTAGTGTCGATCATAGCCATGGCGGGTTTTTTTATTGATAAAGGCTTTGACATACATTAAGCCTTTCATTTTTGCAGTGTGGTGCACGAAATTGTGATCAATACTTTTCACAACTCAAATAATCCCCGGTGATGAACCCAAAAACTTGATGTTCAATACCATGGCATAAACACAACTTCGCACAACTAACCAGCAAGTGTACTGGGTCGTCCAAGTAATAAACCTTACGCGAGTAAGGGTCGATCCCACAGAGATTGTTGGTATGAAGCAAGCTATGGTCACCTTGTAAATCTTAGTCAGGCAAACTCAAATGGATATGGGTGATATACGAATAAAACATAAAGATAAAGATAGAGATACTTATGTAATTCATTGGTGGGAATTTCAGATAAGCGTATAGAGATGCTTGGTCCCTTCCGTCTCTCTGCTTTCCTACTGTCTTCATCCAATCCTTCTTACTCCTTTCCATGGCAAGCTGTATGCAAGGGTTTCACCGTTGTCAGTGGCTACCTCCCATCCTCTCAGTGGAAATGTTCAACGCACCCTGTCACGGCACGGCTATCCATCTGTTGGTTCTCAATCAGGCCGGAATAGAATCCAGTGATTCTTTTGCGTCTGTCACTAACGCCCCGCCCTCAGGAGTTTGAAGCTCGTCACAGTCATTCAATCATTGAATCCTACTCAGAATACCACAGACAAGGTTTAGACCTTCCGGATTCTCTTGAATGCCGCCATCAGTTCTAGCTTATACCACGAAGACTCTGATCTCACGGAATGGCTGGCTCGGTTGTCAGGCGAGCGCTCGGTTGTCAGGCGATCAACCATGCGTCGTGTATCAGGAATCCAAGAGATATCCACCCAATCTAAGGTAGAACGGAGGTGGTTGTCAGGCACACGTTCATAGGTGAGAATGATGATGAGTGTCACGGATCATCACATTCATCAAGTTGAAGAACAAGTGATATCTTAGAATAAGAACAAGCGGAATTGAATAGAAGAACAATAGTAATTGCATTAATACTCGAGGTACAGCAGAGCTCCACACCTTAATCTATGGTGTGTAGAAACTCCACCGTTGAAAATACATAAGTGATAGTGTGATCATTGGCTTCGGCCCCAGAGAGGGAACCAGAAGAACCAAGATCGATCTAAGAACTAGATGTCCAAAGATGATCTAGAGATCTAGAGTGATCAAAAGATGAAAATACAATAGTAAAAGGTCCTATATATAGAGAACTAGTAGCCTAGGGTTTACAGAGATGAGTAAATGACATAAAAATCCACTTCCGGGCCCACTTGGTGTGTGCTTGGGCTGAGCATTGAAGCATTTTCGTGTAGAGACTCTTCGTGGAGTTAAACGCCAGCTTTGGTGCCAGTTTGGGCGTTTAACTCCCACTTTGGTGCCAGTTCCGGCGTTTAACGCTGGAAATTCTGAGGGTGACTTTGAACGCCGGTTTGGGCCATCAAATCTTGGGCAAAGTATGAACCATCATATATTGCTCGAAAGCCCAGGATGTCTACTTTCCAACACCGTTGAGAGCGCGCCAATTGGGCTTCTGTAGCTCCAGAAAATCCACTTCGAGTGCAGGGAGGTCAGAATCCAACAGCATCTGCAGTCTTTTTTAGTCTCTGAATCAGATTTTTGCTCAGGTCCCTCAATTTCAGCCAGAAAATACCTGAAATCACAGAAAAACACACAAACTCATAGTAAAGTCCAGAAAAGTGAATTTTAACTAAAAACTAATAAAAATATACTAAAAACTAACTAGATCATACTAAAAACATACTAAAAACAATGCCAAAAAGTGTATAAATTATCCGCTCATCACAACACCAAACTTAAATTGTTGCTTGTCCTCAAGCAACTGAAAATCAAATAAGATAAAAAGAGAATATGCAATGAATTCCAAAAACATCTATGAAGATCAGTATTAATTAGATGAGCGGGGCTTTTAGCTTTTTGCCTCTGAATAGTTTTGGCATCTCACTCTATCCTTTGAAATTCAGAATGATTGGCTTCTTTAGGAACTCAGAATCCAGATAGTGTCATTGATTCTCCTAGTTAAGTATGATGATTCTTGAACACAGCTACTTATTGAGTCTTGGCCGTGGCCCAAAGCACTCTGTCTTCCAGTATTACCACCGGATACATACATGCCATAGACACATAATTGGGTGAACCTTTTCAGATTGTGACTTAGCTTTGCTAGAGTCCCCAATTAGAGGTGTCCAGGGTTCTTAAGCATACTCTTTTTGCCTTGGATCACAACTTTATTTCTTTCTTTTTCTCTTTCTCCCTTTCTTTTTCTTTTTCTTTCTCTCTTTTTTTCCGAATTTTTTTCTCTTTTTTTTGTATTCACTGCTTTTTCTTGCTTCAAGAATCATTTTTATGATTTTTCAAATCCTCAGTAACATGTCTCCTTTTTCATCATTCTTTCAAGAGCCAACATTCATGAACCACAAATTCAAAAGACATATGCACTGTTTAAGCATACATTCAGAAAACAAAAGCATTGCCACCACATCAAAATAATTAAACTGTTATAAAATTCAAAATTCATGCAATTCTTTTCTTTTTCAATTAAGAACTTTTTTTTAAGAGAGGTGATGGATTCATAGGACATTCATAACTTTAAGGAATAGACACTAAGACACTAATGATCACAAGACACAAACATAGATAAACATAAGCATAATTTTCGAAAAACAGAAAAATAAATAACAAGGAAATTAAAGAACGGGTCCACCTTAGTGATGGCGGCTTGTTCTTCCTCTTGAAGATCCTATGGAGTGCTTGAGCTCCTCAATGTCTTTTCCTTGTCTTTGTTGCTCCTCTCTCATGATTCTTTGATCTTCTCTAATTTCATGGAGGAGGACAGAGTGTTCTTGGTGCTCCACCCTTAGTTGTCCCATGTTGGAACTCAATTCTCCTAGGGAGGTGTTTAGTTGCTCCCAATAGTTTTGTAGAGGAAAGTGCATCCCTTGAGGTACCTCAGGGATTTGATGATGAGAGGGGTCTCTTGTTTGCTCCATCCTCTTCTTAGTGATGGCCTTGTCCTCATCAATGGGGATGTCTCCCTCTATGTCAACTCCAACTGAATAATAGAGGTGACAAATGAGATGAGGAAAGGCTAACCTTGCCAAGGTAGAGGACTTGTCCGCCACCTTATAAAGTTCTTGGGATATCACCTCATGAACTTCTATTTCTTCTCCAATCATGATGCTATGAATCATGATAGCCCGGTCTATAGTAACTTCGGACCGGTTGCTAGTGGGAATGATTGAGCGTTGGATAAACTCCAACCATCCCCTAGCCACAGGCTTGAGGTCATGCCTTCTCAGTTGAACCGGCTTCCCTCTTGAATCTCTCTTCCATTGGGCGCCCTCTTCACAAATGTCTATGAGGACTTGGTCCAACCTTTGATCAAAGTTGACCCTTCTAGTGTAAGGATGTTCATCTCCTTGCATCATGGGCAAGTTGAATGCCAACCTTACATTTTTCGGACTAAAATCCAAGTATTTCCCCCGAACCATAGTAAGCCAATTCTTTGGATCCGGGTTCACACTTTGATCATGGTTCTTGGTGATCCATGCATTGGCATAGAACTCTTGAACCATTAAGATTCCGACTTGTTGAATGGGGTTGGTAAGAACTTCCCAACCTCTCCTTCGGATCTCATGTCGGATCTCCGGATATTCACTCTTTTTGAGTGAAAAAGGGACCTCGGGGATCACCTTCTTCAAGGCCACAACTTCATAGAAGTGGTCTTGATGCACCCTTGAGATGAATCTCTCCATCTCCCATGACTCGGAGGTGGAAGCTTTTGCCTTCCATTTCCTCTTTCTAGAGGTTTTTCCAGCCTTGGATGCCATAAATGGTTATGGAAAAACAAAAAGCAATGCTTTTACCACACCAAACTTAAAAGGTTTGCTCGTCCTCGAGCAAAAGAAGAAAGAAGAGAGTAGAAGAAGAAGAAATGAAGGAGATGGAGATGGCTTTGTGGTTCGGCCAAAGGAGGGAAGAAGTAGTGTTTAGGTTATGTGAAAATGAAGGAGTGAAGAAGGGTTTATATAGGAGTGGGGGGGGAGGGTTATGGTTCAGTCATGTATGGGTGGGATTGGGATGGAAAGTGGTTTGAATTTGAATGGTGGGGTAGGTGGGGTTTTATGAAGGATAGATGTGAGTGGTGAAGAGAAAGATGGGATTTGATAGGGGAAGGGTTTTTTGGGGAAGAGGAGTTGAGGTGATTGGTGAATGGGTGAAGAAGAGAGAGAGTGGTGGGGTAGGTGGGGATCCTGTGGGGTCCACAGATCCTGAGGTGTCAAGGAAAAGTCATCCCTGCACCAAGTGGCGAGCAAAATCGCTCTTTGTGCCATTTCTGGCGTTAAACGCCGGGCTGGTGCCCCTTTCTGGCGTTTAACGCCAACTTCTTGCCCTTTACTGGCGTTTAACGCCAGTCTGGTGCCCCTTTCTGGCGTTAAACGCCCAGAATGGTGCCAGACTGGGCGTTAAACGCCCATCTGCTAGCCTTACTGGCGTTTAAACGCCAGCAGGATCTTCATCCAGGGTGTGCTATTTTTCTTTCTGTTTTTCATTCTGTTTTTACTTTTTCAATTGATTTTGTGACTTCTCATGATCATCAACCTACAAAAAACATAAAATAACAAAGGAAAATAGATAAAATATGACATTGGGTTGCCTCCCAACAAGCGCTTCTTTAATGTCAGTAGCTTGACAGAGGGCTCTCATGGAGCCTCACAGATGCTCAGAGCAATGTTGGGACCTCCCAACACCAAACTTAGAGTTTGAATGTGGGGGTTCAACACCAAACTTAGAAGTTGGTTGTGGCCTCCCAACACCAAACTTAGAGTTTGACTGTGGGGGCTCTGTTTGGCTCTGTTTTGAGAGAAGCTCTTCATGCTTCCTCTCCATGATGATAGAGGGATATCCTTGAGCCTCAAACACAAAGGATTCTTCATTCACTTGACTGATCAATTCTCCTCTATCAACATCAATCACAGCCTTTGCTGTGGCTAGGAAGGGTCTGCCAAGGATGATAGATTCATCCATGCACTTCCCAGTCTCTAGGACTATGAAATCAGCAGGGATGTAATGGTCTTCAACTTTTACCAGAACATCCTCTACAAGTCCATAAGCTTGTTTTCTTGAGTTGTCTGCCATCTCTAGTGAGATTTTTGCAGCTTGCACCTCAAAGATCCCTAGCTTCTCCATTACAGAGAGGGGCATGAGGTTTACACTTGACCCTAGGTCACACAAGGCCTTCTTAAAGGTCATGGTGCCTATGGTACAAGGTATTGAAAACTTCCCAGGATCCTGTCTCTTTTGAGGCAGTTTCTGCCTAGACAAGTCATCCAGTTCTTTGGTGAGCAAAGGGGGTTCATCATCCCAAGTCTCATTTCCAAATAACTTATCATTTAGCTTCATGATTGCTCCAAGGTATTTAGCAACTTGCTCTTCAGTGACATACTCATCCTCTTCAGAGGAAGAATACTCATCAAAGCTCATGAATGGCAGAAGTAAGTTCAATGGAATCTCTATGGTCTCATTTTGAGCCTCAGATTCCCATGGTTCCTCATTGGGGAACTCATTGGAGGTCAGTAGACGTCCATTGAGGTCTTCCTCAGTGGCGTTCACTACCTCTCCTTCCTCTCTAAATTCGGCCATGTTGATGGCCTTGCACTCTCCTTTTGGATTTTCTTCTGTATTGCTTGGAAGAGTACTAGAAGGGAGTTCAGTAATTTTCTTGCTCAGCTGACCCACTTGTGCCTCCAAGTTTCTAATGGAGGACCTTGTTTCAGTCATGAAACTTTGAGTGGTTTTGATTAGATCAGAGACCACGGTTGCTAAGTCAGAGTGGTTCTGTTTAGAACTCTCTGTCTGTTGCTGAGAAGATGATGGAAAAGGCTTGCTATTGCTAAACCTGTTTCTTCCACCATTATTATTGTTGAAACCTTGTTGAGGTCTCTGTTGATCCTTCCATGAGAGATTTGGATGATTTCTCCATGAAGGATTATAGGTGTTTCCATAGGGTTCTCCCATGTAATTCACCTCTTCCATTGAAGGGTTCTCAGGATCATAAGCTTCCTCTTCAGATGAAGCCTCCTTAGTACTACCTGGTGCATTTTGCATTCCAGACAGACTTTGAGAAATCAAATTGACTTGCTGAGTCAATATTTTGTTCTGAGCTAATATGGCATTCAGAGTGTCAATCTCAAGAACTCCTTTCTTCTGATTAGTCACATTGTTTACAGGATTCCTTTCAGAAGTGTACATGAATTGGTTATTTGCAACCATTTCAATCAGCTCTTGAGCTTCTGTAGGCGTCTTCTTCAGATGAAGAGATCCTCCAGCAGAGCTATCCAAAGACATCTTGGACAGTTCAGACAGACCATCATAGAAAATACCTATGATGCTCCATTCAAAAAGCATATCAGAGGGACACTTTCTGATTAATTGTTTGTATCTTTCCCAAGCTTCATAGAGGGATTCTCCTTCCTTCTGTCTGAAGGTTTGGACTTCCACTCTAAGCTTACTCAATTTTTGAGGTGGAAAGAACTTTGCCAAGAAGGCATTGACTAGCTTTTCCCAAGAGTTCATGCTTTCTTTAGGTTGTGAGTCCAACCATGTCCTAGCTCTGTCTCTTACAGCAAAAGGGAATAGCATAAGTCTGTAGACCTCAGGGTCAACCCCATTAGTCTTGACAGTGTCACAGATTTGCAAGAACTCAGCTAAGAACTGATGAGGATCTTCCAATGGAAGTCCATGGAACTTGCAATTCTGTTGCATTAGAGAAACTAATTGAGGCTTAAGCTCAAAGTTGTTTGCTCCAATGGCAGGGATAGAGATGCTTCTCCCATAGAAATCGGGAGTAGGTGCAGTAAAGTCACCCAGCACCTTCCTTGCATTGTTGGCATTGTTGTTGTTTTCGGCTGCCATGTGTTCTTCTTCTTTGAAGATTTCTGTTAGGTCCTCTACAGAGAATTGTGCCTTAGCTTCTCTTAGTTTTCGCTTCAAGGTCCTTTCAGGTTCAGGATCAGCCTCAACAAGAATGCTTTTGTCTTTGCTTCTGCTCATATGAAAGAGAAGAAAACAAGGAAATATAGAATCCTCTATGTCACAGTATAGAGATTCCTTGAGGTGTCAGAGAAAAAGAAAAATAGAAGTCAGAGGTAGAAAATTCGAACTTATCAAGAAAGATGGAGTTCGAATTGTGCATTAAGGAATAGTGTTAGTCCATAAATAGAAGGATGTGAGAAGAGGGGAAGAAATTTTCGAAAATTAAGTAAAAGATTTTAAAAACATTTTGAAAAACAATGATTGAATATGGATATGTTGAGCTTCAGGATATTGTTCTGACAAGAGGTTCATTGTTAATGGACAGAGAATCAAGCATTATCTTGAAAGCAACTTTGAGCAGGAATGCTCAAAACTGAGACTTGAGTGATTCTCAGTGAAAGTCCAGCTAAAGACAGTAAAGAAGCGCTTGCTGGGAGGCAACCCAGTCATTAGGAAGTTGTATGAATTGTTCTTACAGAGGCAAGTATCAAAAATTAAGGAATTCACAGAGTTACAGAAGGATTCAGCTCAAAAAGCAGAGAAAAAGAGCTTACTGGCGAAAAAACGCCAGTAAGGGGCATTTTGGGCGTTAAACGCCAGAATGGGTACCATTCTGGGCGTTTAACGCCAGGAATGGTGCCATTTTGGGCGTTAAACGCCAGAATGGGCACCATTCTGGGCGTTTAACGCCAGGTGTGCAGCATCCTGGGCGTTCAGAAAAACGCCCAGTGCTAAAGGATTTCTGGCGTTTAACGCCAGCCAGGGCACCTGGCTGGGCGTTAAACGCCCAAAAGGGGTGCCATTTGGGCGTTAAACGCCAGAATGAGTGCCATTCTGGGCGTTTAACGCCAGAAAGGTGGGGGGACCACAATTTTGTTTTCAACTCAGATTTTTTCAAACTTTCCTTTTCTCTCCCATATTTTTCTACAAAAACACATCTCAATCTCTCATCATTCACTTTCAAATTTTCAAAAATTTAAGATCATTCTTCAAATCTTCCAAATCATTCCCAAATTTTGTTCAAAAACTCACCCTTCTTTCAAATTCTTTCCATATCTCCTCAAATCTCCTTTCAAATTTTTCTTTTTTTCGAAAATCTCTCCCCCCCACTCTATAAATAAACGTTTGGCTCCCTCTTCCCACCACACCATTCGAATTTCCTCTTCCTCTCTCTCTTCTTCTTTCCTTTCTTTTGCTTGAGGACAAGCAAACCTCTAAGTTTGGTGTGCTTTTCCGTGATCACTAAGCCAAGATTCTTCAAGATCATGGCTTCTAAGGGAAAACAAACCAATTTAAGAGGAAAGAAAGAGAATAATCCAAAGAACCTTTGGAATCAAGAGAAGTTCTTAACCAAAGAACATGAAGACCATTATCACAAAATAATGGGTCTGAGGTCAGTGATCCCGGAAGTTAAATTTGATCTGAAAGAAGATGAATATCCGGGGATCCAAGAGCAAATTCGAAATAGAGGATGGGAAGTTCTGACCAATCCTGAAATAAAGGTTGGAAGGAACATGGTTCAGGAATTCTACTCAAATCTGTGGCTAACAGATAAGCAAAGAATGACTGGAACTGCCTACCATACCTACAGAACCATGGTCAGAGGGAAAGTTATGTACTTCCATCTGGACAAAATAAGAGAAATCTTCAAACTACCTCAACTGCAAGATGATCCTGATTCCTTCAATAGGAGGATGGTGAGAGTAGATAAAGGGTTGGATCAAGTTCTAGAGGATATATGCCTCCCTAGGACTAAGTGGATAACCAATTCAAAGGGTGTCCCAAACCAACTCAAGAGGGGAGACCTCAAACCAATTGCAAGAGGTTGGCTAGACTTTATTGGGCGTTCCATATTGCCCACTAGCAACCGTTCTGAGGTCACCATCAAGAGGGCAGTGATGATTCATTGCATTATGCTTGGAAAAGAAGTGGAGGTTCACCATGTGATTGCTTGTGAGATCTACACAATTGCAAATAAGAATTCCACTGAAGCCAAATTGGCTTACCCAAGCTTGATTTCCTTGCTCTGTAAAGAGGCTGGGGTGAAGATGGGAGTAGATGAGTTCATACCCATTGAACACCCAATCACCAAGAAGTCAATGGAAGGCCAAATGCAAGACAACTCTATCAAGAGGAGGGCGCAGGAATTCCTCCCTGAATTCCCAAGAATTGACTACTGGACCAGCCTAGAAGCATCTATCACCAAGTTGCAAGAGACTATGGAGCAACTGAAGGAAGAACAGCAGAATCAGAACTGCATGCTCTGCAAATTGCTGAAGGAACAAGAGAAGCAGGGGCGTGAACTCCAAGAGCTGAAACGCCAAAAGCTCTCCTCTCAAGTTGAGGGAGCATCCACTTCTCAAAATCAAGGTTGTTGAGTCCTAACTCTGTGAAAACCTCTATCATTAGGAGCCTATGTTTTTGCGTTTTTTTTTCTTTTGTTTTGTTTTCTATTTTTATTTTTTAGTCTCATCTTATATCTATCTTTGAGTCTTGTTCTTAATTCATAATTAATAAAATTGAAATTTTATGCCTTAAAGCTATGAATGTCCTATGAATCCATCACCTCTCTTAAATGAAAAATGCTTTAATCACAAAAGAACAAGAAGTACAGGATTTCGAAATTTATCATTGAAACTAGTTGAATTAGTTTGATGTGGTGACAATACTTTTTGTCTTCTGAATGAATGCTTGAACAGTGCATATGTCTTTTGAATTTGTTGTTTTGAGAATGTTAAAATTGTTGGCTCTTGAAAGAATGAGGAGAAAGAGAACTGTTATTGAGGATCTAGAAAAAAATCATCAGATTGATTCTTGAAGCAAGAAAAAGCAGTGAAAAAAAAATTTTCGAAAAAAAAGAAGAAAAAGAAAGAAAGAAAAAGAAAAAAAAAGAAAGAAATAAAGTTGTGATCCAAGGCAACAAGAGTGTGCTTAAGAACCCTGGACACCTCTAATTGGGGACTCTAGCAAAGCTGAGTCACAATCTGAAAAGGTTCACCCAATTATGTGTCTGTGGCATGTATGTATCTGGTGGTAATACTGGAAGACAGAGTGCTTTGGGCCACAGCCAAGACTCATACACTAGCTATGTTCAAGAATCATTATGCTTAACTAGGAGAATCAATAACACTATCTGAGTTCTGAGTTCTTATAGATGCCAATCATTCTGAACTTCAAGGGATAGAGTGAGATGCCAAAACTGTTCGGAGGCAAAAAGCTACTAGTCCCGCTCATCTAATTGGAGCTAAGTTTCCTTGATATTTTGGCGTCTATAGTATATTCTCTTCTTTTTATCCTATTTTGATTTTCAGTTGCTTGGGGACAAGCAACAATTTAAGTTTGGTGTTGTGATGAGCGGATAATTTGTATGCTTTTTGGCATTGTTTTTAGTATGTTTTTGGTAGAATCTAGTTAGTTTTTAGTATATTTTTATTAGTTTTTAGCTAAAATTTACTTTTCTGGACTTTACTATGAGTTTGTGTGTTTTTCTGTGATTTCAGGTATTTTCTGGCTGAAATTGAGGGTCCTGAGCAAAAATCTGATTCCGAGACCAAAAAGGACTGCAGATGCTGTTGGATTCTGACCTCCCTGCACTCGAAGTGGATTTTCTGGAGCTACAGAAGCCCAATTGGCGCGCTCTTAACGGCGTTGGAAAGTAGACATCCTGGGCTTTCCAGCAATATATAATAGTCCATACTTTGCCCAAGATTTGATGGCCCAAACCGGCGTGGCAAATCAGCCTCAGAAATTCCAGCGTTTAACGCTGGAACTGGCATAAAACTTGGAGTTAAACGCCCAAACTGGCATGAAAGCTGGCGTTTAACTCCAGAAAAGGTCTCTACACGAAATTGCTTCATTGCTCAACCCAAGCACACACCAAGTGGGCCCGGAAGTGGATTTTTAAGTCATTTACTCATCTCTGTATACCCTAGGCTACTAGTTTACTATTAATAGGATCTTTTGACATTGTATCTGTACCTCATGACACTTTACACGTTTTCTTTGTGTATTTTCTACAGCATGAGTCTCTAAACCCCATGGTTGGGGGTGAGGAGCTCTGCTGTGTCTTGATGGATTAATGCAATTACTACTGTTTCTCATTCAATCATGCTTGCTTCCATTCTAAGATAATGCTTGTTCTTAACCCGGATGAATGTGATGATCCGTGACAATCATCATCATTCTCAACTATGAACGTGTGCCTGACAACCACCTCCGTTCTACCTTAGATTAAGTAATTATCTCTTGGATTCTTTAATCGGAATCTTCGTGGTATAAGCTAGAACTGATGGCGGCATTCAAGAGAATCCGGAAGGTCTAAACCTTGTCTGTGGTATTCTGAGTAGGATTCAATGATTGAATGACTGTGACGAACTTCAAACTCCTGAAGGCGGGGCGTTAGTGACAGACGCAAAAGAATCACTGGATTCTATTCCGGCCTGATCGAGAACCGACAGATGATTAGCCATGCTGTGACAGAGCATAGGAACATTTTCACTGAGAGGATGAGAGGTAGCCATTGACAACGGTGAAACCCTACATACAGGTTGCCATGGAAGGAGCCTTGCGTGTTTGATGAAGAAGACAGTAGGAAAGCAGAGATTCAGAAGACAGAGCATCTCCAAAACTTCAACCTATTCTCCATTACTGCAAAACAAGTAACCATTTCATGTTCTTTTGCTTTTCACAATCAATCCTGATAATTTCTGATATCCTGACTAAGATTTACAAGATAACCATAGCTTGCTTCAAGCCGACAATCTCCGTGGGATCGACCCTTGCTCACGCAAGGTATTACTTGGACGACCCAGTGCACTTGCTGGTTAGTTGTGCGGAGTTGCAAAAGTGTGATTGCAATTTCGTGCACCAGTCGTCCAAGTAATAAACCTTACGCGAGTGATATACCACAGAGATTGTTGGTATGAAGCAAGCTATGGTCACCTTGTAAATCTTAATCATGCAAACTCAAATGGATATGGGTGATATACGAATAAAACATAAAGATAAAGATAGAGATACTTATGTAATTCATTGGTGGGAATTTCAGATAAGCGTATGGAGATGCTTGGTCCCTTCCGTCTCTCTGCTTTCCTACTGTCTTCATCCAATCCTTCTTACTCCTTTCCATGGCAAGCTGTATGCAAGGGTTTCACCGTTGTCAGTGGCTACCTCCCATCCTCTCAGTGGAAATGTTCAACGCACCCTGTCACGGCACGGCTATCCATCTGTCGGTTCTCAATCAGGCCGGAATAGAATCCAGTGATTCTTTTGCGTCTGTCACTAACGCCCTGCCCTCAGGAGTTTGAAGCTCGTCACAGTCATTCAATCATTGAATCCTACTCAGAATACCACAGACAAGGTTTAGACCTTCCGGATTCTCTTGAATGCCGCCATCAGTTCTAGCTTATACCACGAAGACTCTGATCTCACGGAATGGCTGGCTCGGTTGTCAGGCGAGCGCTCGGTTGTCAGGCGATCAACCATGTGTCGTGTATCAGGAATCCAAGAGATATCCACCCAATCTAAGGTAGAACGGAGGTGGTTGTCAGGCACACGTTCATAGGTGAGAATGATGATGAGTGTCACGGATCATCACATTCATCAAGTTGAAGAACAAGTGATATCTTAGAACAAGAACAAGCGGAATTGAATAGAAGAACAATAGTAATTGCATTAATACTCGAGGTACAGCAGAGCTCCACACCTTAATCTATGGTGTGTAGAAACTCCACCGTTGAAAATACATAAGTGATAGTGTGATCATTGGCTTCGGCCCCAGAGAAGGAACCAGAAGAACCAAGATCGATCTAAGAACTAGATGTCCAAAGATGATCTAGAGATCTAGAGTGATCAAAAGATGAAAATACAATAGTAAAAGGTCCTATATATAGAGAACTAGTAGCCTAGGGTTTACAGAGATGAGTAAATGACATAAAAATCCAATTCCGGGCCCACTTGGTGTGTGCTTGGGCTGAGCATTGAAGCATTTTCGTATAGAGACTCTTCTTGGAGTTAAACGCCAGCTTTGGTGCCAGTTTGGGCGTTTAACTCCCACTTTGGTGCCAGTTCCGGCGTTTAACGCTGGAAATTCTGAGGGTGACTTTGAACGCCGGTTTGGGCCATCGAATCTTGAGCAAAGTATAAACTATTATATATTGCTGGAAAGCCCAGGATGTCTACTTTCCAACGCCGTTGAGAGCGCGCCAATTGGGCTTCTGTAGCTCCAGAAAATCCACTTCGAGTACAGGGAGGTCAGAATCCAACAGCATCTGCAGTCTTTTTTAGTCTCTGAATCAGATTTTTGCTCAGGTCCCTCAATTTCAGCCAGAAAATACCTGAAATCACAGAAAAACACACAAACTCATAGTAAAGTCCAGAAAAGTGAATTTTAACTAAAAACTAATAAAAATATACTAAAAACTAACTAGATCATACTAAAAACATACTAAAAACAATGCCAAAAAGTGTATAAATTATCCGCTCATCACAGTGCTTGCCTCTTTGCCCTTCACAACATTCATGAGTTGGATAGATCCAACACACTAAGTTACTTGAGATTGAGCCTCTCATTCTTTGACGATAGATGTCAGAGTCCCTAACTTAGGACAGTCCTTTATTTGGTGTGGTCCCTTGCACATAAAGCATCCTCCTTTGGGCACGAAAACTTTCTTCTTTTCCTCATACTCTTTCTTTGAAGAGTATTTTCCTTCCTACTTGGTTGAGAAACTCTTCCCCTTATCTCTCCCACTTTTAACAGTCCAAATTAATCATCCAGAACCTTTATTACAAATATCTATCCTACCACAACTTTCTAAATATTTTTAGATTATTTCATACTATTCTTCATACTTTTATATACATCCACACTATTTTAGATTACTTTATGACATTCCAGAGTATTCTAGAACCTTATAGGGTATTTCGGGACCTTCTAGGACATTTTAGAACGTTCTGGAATCATTTAGAGCATTCTTAAACACTTCAGAAAACTATACAAACACCGTTAAATCTAACATTCTAAAATTTACTGTGACACAACGCTTCCTTTTTTTTATGTTTCCTTTGGTACTCAACAGGGGTGCTCATGACTCAGTCCTGTTCCTTTTTAAGTTTTACTTTAAGATTAATTTGGTCCAGCTTAGTTGTGATCTAGTTAGACTCGAGATTTTAATAAATGACTCGACTAATTTATTAAATTGGGTTCGAGTTATCCAGAATAAACTCGTTGAAACTGCATAAAAAAAAATATACATTTTGTTCTCATGAAACTTTAAATATGTATTCGGTGTGTAATTGACTTAATTATTATTATGTCAATGTTGCAATGTTATGAAATAATTGTTTTAAAAAATTTAGAAATTCAAAAGATGTGAAATCCAAACTTTGGTAATATTGTGATGCACTATAAAAAGTATATGTCTTTTAACTTAATTCTAATCTTACTATTTTGGTTTTAATCAAATTTGTTGAATTAGAAATAGATCAAAAAATTATAAAATGAGAATTTATAGACAAATTTAAATTTAAATATGAATATCAACTTCTCAATAACAATTTTTTTTATAAATAAATATTTTTATAATTTTTTGGCATAAAATTTATCAAGATTCGAATTTCACCCGATTTATATTCAGTTTTAATGTGATATGAAAATAGTATAATTTTATTGGATTTAAAATTGAATAAAAATCGAAAATAAACCTAATCATTATTTAGGTTCAACTCCCTATCAAATCGCATCTGGTTTCACTCGGCCATATGTATCTTTAGTACACAGTATACGTTCAAAATGGTGGCTAAATTTTGTTCATAGGAAGAGAATTGGTGTGTAACGTTATATTATTGAAATGGTTGGTATTTTTTCGGTGACATGGAGTTAATTTTTTTTAAAATTGTTATTAAATAAATCAGACCGTCAAGTCTATTGAAAAGAAAGACAGAGAATGAAAATTGAGAGTTTGATTTGAATAAAATACACAAACTTAAAAATTAGATTTGTGTATTATAAAATTTTATAAAAATTTAACTATACAAATTCGAGAATCAGGTTTATTCGTTATAAAATTTTTTATATTCAATGCACAAATTTGAGGATTAAATTTGTCTTTCATACTCTTATTAAATATACTATATTCCAATAACACTACAAAATACAATTTTTTTCTAATATCAAAATTAAAAAAATGTCAAAACGTTTCTTCTAATTTCGTAAATTATTTTTTAATAAAAAATTGAAAAATTGGTCTTAGTCAAATAAAATAAAAGATTAATTTACTGTATTTTAAAATTTTAAATAATAATTTATTCATTAAATTTTTCTTTAAAAAATTGTAGACTAATTTATTTAGCTTTTAAATACTTACATTAATAGACCAACTTTATATTTATATATAGACAGTTAGACACCTCTCCATTTTTGGAAAGAGGAGAATATTTAGGGTAATACTCATTAGTGAATAGTGATTACTCTTACGAGTAAAAAATAAAATAAAAGCAGCGTAAGCATGTGAACTGTAAGAAACACGTGTTCCGACCACCCTGACCGTGAAATTCAGTGAAACAACAGAGTTTGATGACCGAAAGAACCAACGATACCAACAACCTTCCAAATCCCAAGAAAATGAAATTCATGTCCCCACCTTAAAATCATCGCTCTTCTCTCCTTCCTCAACTACTCTCCAAACCAAATTCATTACCTTTTACTCCTTTACTCTCCAAAGTTACCGTCTTTTCCTCTTTCGGTATCTCTCTCCACAAACACGAAGGATAAGAATAATGAGAACCGGAAACAATTGGAGAGAAATCCAAAATTGATGCTGTGTTTGATGTTTCTGCTGAATGAGACACTTGGAATTTTAATTTGGCTTCGTTCATTCAAAGTCAATCAAATCGGATCTAATCAATAATAGGGTTTATAGTTGATAGTTGGGGAATAAGGGTGTGTGTATGTGTGTGTGTGTGTTTTTATGGCTACAGAGACCAAAAGTGCTACGGTGAAGCTCAAGGGAATTTCACAAGATGGACCTTCCAGGCCAAAGGCTACTGATTCTTTAGCTCTCAAGAAGAAGATCGATGGCTCTATCAGAAGCCCACCTGATTCCAAGATGAAATCTGTAACCACTGTCACAAAATCTGAGGTAATCATTCTTCGGAAATTTTGATTAAAAATTGCAACTTTTTTATGATGTTGAGGCCATTCTTAGCGCAATTTTGGCTTTGGAGGCATATGGGTGGTGTTGTTGGATTCAATTGTTATTTGGGTTGCTTCTATTTTTGGCGCTTCTGGAAATTTCATTTGCTGGATTTTCCCACCTTGTGGAAATCAACAGATTAGATTGATTGAGTCTTGATTTTTCATGTTGCTGATGCTCCTTGAGGGAGGGAGTTAGTTCATAGTTCATGGATTGTTCCTGTTAATTTGTGTTAACGGTTACATGAGTGTTGAGCTGTAGACTGTGGTTGATTACAATAGATTATTTTGTGATGATGGAAATTATAGAATCATAAAGCTTGGCCTTTCTATTATTCTATATATCAAATTCTATGTGTTGATTTCAATTGTGATGGTATTGATTTTATTTTACTTTGAATGACATTTGAAGGTTAAATCAAAATCAACACCATCGTCGTCGTCGTCCAAAACAGTAACGAAAACAAAGACGACAACTACCAGAGTAAAGAAAGTCTATAATCTTCCTGGCCAAAAACACGATCCTCCCGAACAGGTTCTGATCTTTACCCATAGTTGATTCCTGGAATTTAAAAGCCAATTTATAGATGCGGTATTGTGGTAATCAATGTTGTCTTGTCCTTGATGTTCTTTTTGTGCCTTGTGTCAACAGAAAGAGCCCTTGAGGATTTTCTACGAGTCATTGTCAAAACAGATTCCAACAAGTGAAATGGCAGAATTTTGGTGAGTTTAATTTCAGTCATGAGCTCCAACGTTGATTGCGCCTGTGTATTGATTAAATAACAGTTTAGCATCGGTTAGTGTAGAATTCACACTTGTATTTGAAAGGTCACTTTATTGCTACATATATCTGCAGGGCATAATCCATTTAGTGCTCCATGACCATAGAATAACTTTTTCAATCTTTGTGTTGAAGTCATCTTCATTTGATTCTGTTGATAATATGATGCTTTGAAGTATTATGAGCCTGTGCTGCTTGGATTTCCCAGACACATCTGTTAGAATATTCTAATTGGTTTATAGGACGGTATTATATATTAGCGCATGTTTAGCATAATATAATCTGCTGTGTGTTTAGATATTTGCCTAAGCCAATACTCAAACAGTATAACCTTATGTTAGGATGACCACCATAATTGTTCTGTTTCGTAAATGAAACGTGTAAACTGCCTTTGCTGTTTTATCAAAAGCTTAAGAGTTTAATTTCTATGCACTAAATTGTTATCAAATAAGAATGTAAGAAACTGCAATGTCATTATGTGTAGTCACATGAATTTAAATTTAAAACATAGCATGGCATATTCTTGCATTGCTATTAGATTGCAGTTTAAGTGCACATCACTTAAACTAAAAATTCATACCTTAAGTAACTAGCTTTGCTATGGTCCCTACCTGTGTACAAGTGAATTCCTCATTCCTCTCCCATTCATGTCTAACATTGGTGACTTGTGTATGATGATGTAGTTGTTTTCATAGATTGAAAGATGTTGGAAGGATCTTTCCTTTGTTAACAGAATCCCTTTTGCTTTGGCAATCAGCAGTCCATTTTGCTTTAATTTTTTCTCAATTACAAGATTTATTGGCTATATTAATACCCTAGGAAAAATTAATTTAATTGGGTTGGCCAACCTTAGGTTACATTTTCATCTTTAACTGCTAAGGTTGGCATTAGTAAACGAAATCCTGTCTGGCATAAACATTCTTCATTTAGTGTACCGCTGTACGAACATATTATAGTCTACAGAGAAGTTATAACAAGTATAGTTTAGAACAAAAAAGGCTCGGTGCCGAAGCATGCTGTGGTAACGCAGGATTCGGAGAAGGGTCGCACCCAAAGGGTGTAATGTAGGCAGCCTAACCTGATAATTTTATCCATGGCTGATTCTACGTCTTGAACCCGTAACCTTGATGTCACATGGCGACAACTCAACCATTGTTGAACATAAATTGCTAATTGCCACAAGAAGCAGCAAGGATTGGTCTACAAAGTTTTTTGCACAGGACTTGTGTGAAAATTCGAATGAGTCTTTAAACCTTTTGTGTTGTTTATATTCTGATAGGTGAAAATTTTTTCATCGATTGATTACAGTGCTGTTTGCATTCATTTCTACTAGCAGCATTCTTATAGGATTTTCAAAAGCTATGAAAAGAAAAGTGCTAAACAACATTACTCTTACAAACATCTGAGAGACCTCGAATGCTACTTCTTATGAAATTTACTTTCTTGCTGAGCTAATCAATGCTATTATGAAACTATCAGTCATAGGCTGTCTATGAATACTGAATACCATACTCCTTTCTCGTGAATGTCAATATCTGTAGTTGATTCCATTAGTTAATCATGGTAACTTTCATTTTTTTATTTAGATGAGTTCATTGAATGAGTATATATACCAAGTGTTTGCTGTTGTTATAATCTTTTGAAAATGTATATGATGCAACTTCGCGTCGATGCCTTCGATTGGAAAGGAATCCTTGTATTTTAGATATAGCCATGTCATTAATCCCACTTTACAAAAAATAAGATACTGACTCAGTCTTCCGTAATAGGGAAACATTGATCTCAATGCTTCTTTGTATTGATAGGTATAAATGTTATCTGATCATTTGTTTTTCAAAGTGGTTAAATTACACCAACCCCTCTTGGGATTTTTACAAGAATAGTTAGTGTTATATTTGACAAATTAAAATACAAGGGTACTAAGTGTAATATTATAAAAAATCTCAAGGCAATTCAATATATGTTTTGTATAACTCCTGAGTATTGTTTTCTATCAAGTTCTCAAGTGTTCTAGAACTGTGGTTTTCTTCATTTCTGTGTTGGATTAAGACTTGCGAAGAATTCACAAGGCAAGGCATGAATACCTCAATATGCAGGTTAATGGAGCATGGGCTGCTATCACCTGACAGAGCTAAGAAAGCGTTTGACAAGAAGCAGAGGAAGCAAAAGGAGCAACGGACAGGAACTCCTGTTAAGCCGTCAAAGCCGCCATCTAGAACCGAAACTTCACAGAAGCCGCAACAGCCACCGTCAAGGAATGGTGACATAAAAGCCAAGAAAAGAATCATCGATGAGAGCGACGACGATGATGATTTCGTCTTAAGCCATAAAAGAAGAAAGGGGTAAGAAGGAAAAGCCTCCTAATGTTTTATTTAACTTGTGAACAAAGCAAAAGAGGAAAAGAATAAAAAAGGAAGAAAAGTTGTAAGGTAGAAATTTTAACAATTGTTAGATTAAAGACATTCTTTATCTTTCAAACTTTACTGAGACAATAATGGACAATGGTAATAGACAATTGGACAATGCAACTTATGTGTCTTGAAGAATCTATTGTCATCTAGAATTTGATCTTTTCTGGTGCCTTTACTTTCATTCTCCCATGTCCATGATTGCGAAAATTGATCTTCAGAAACAGAAAGGTATCTTAGAACTTTTGGGTTTGTATTGATTTCAACTCTCCTTTAAATTGAGAAACGCTATACGTGTAATCATTTTATCTTGTAGATTGAATGGGGTGTGAAACTCACATGGAAAGAGTGTATGTCAACTCAAAATATGACACCATTATCTTATCTTATATGAAATTCTAAAGTCCGATAAATAGTGATATCAAAAATCCAAAGTGGATTACTCCACAACTTCATGGAATTACAGAAATATCACGCTTTAAACATTCAAGCCGTTTTCATAAAAACAAAAAACAATAATCAATAGAAGTCCACTATAAAAAATTCTAGCAGAAGTCATATGGGGGAGGAATGTTAAGTACAATCATTCATTAAGAAAATGTGCAAATATAAGGAAAAAATAGTTGGAGTTTAAATATAGTTGTAATATGACAATAATCAAACATCCACAACCACATTAATAAATTTATTTTTATTAAGGGCTAGCAACTTATTTCCACACTTAATTTACTAACGGAGAATTTAATCCATGTTTATTAAGAGAACTATATCACGTTATGGGACTTTAATTAGGTTAACACAAATTAATCAAACTTTTGGTAATAGAATTTTCATACTGGTTGTTCAATTAAGAACCCCAAATAAAAAACATGAAAGTTACTTAACTTTAATGTTATAATAAGACCTCTAAAATAACTTTTAATGTTAATCATTTATTTATAGTTATGTTAGTAAAATTAAATATTTTTTTTTGAAAACTAGTAAAATTAAATCAAGTTGTATGCAAATGCAAGTAACAAAGTTTAGAAAGTCAAAGTCAATATTCAATTTGAATTCAAGGTCATTACAAGTTTACAATTCATCACTAAGACTACAAATTTTTTGTAATATCATCTTGCACAAATTGAATTCAACATCAAAGACTCCACAACTTACATCAGCATGCATTATAATCAATTTGGTGTCACTGCCATTATCAAATTACAAAGCTATGAAGATATAAAGATGACGTTATCAAGCAAGTGGTATTATCAAGTAGTTACAATGCAAGATTGGTTGGCTACATACACCGCCTTTGATTCTTAGCAATTAAGAAATATTATCTTGATTGAGTAATCTTGCATTCTTGCCTATAAAAGGCTTTAACTCATCTATTTTAAGGATGTGCTCCACAGAAGTTAAATGAGTATGGTTTTAAGATTTAAGTGATGCTTTTTTGTTTTTTGTCTTTTTTTTTTGGTAAAGTGCTAAATTAGTCTGCTATATTTAGGCGTAATCCTGTTTTAGTTTTTAAGGTTTAAAATATCCTATTTAAGATTTTCATTTAGTTTCAATGTAATCCCACCGTGAGGTCAAAGTTAAATAATTAATGGAATGTCATATATGACAGCAGTACAAAAACAAGAACGATAATCTGGAGAAGAAGTACAAACTTCAGAGGCACAAAATCAATTATAGATGCATCAATACATTTATTTATCATTTTTCTTACAATTTAAATAAATTTTTTGTATAGAACTAAGGAGAATGATAAATAAATGTATTAATGCATCTACGGTTTGATTTTGTGCCTCTGGAGCTTGTACTTGTTCTCCAAATTATCGATCTTATTCTTGTACTGCTGTCATGTAGGACATTCTATTAATTATTTAATTTTGACCTCATGGTGGGACTACATTGAAACTAAATGAAACTTTTTTGGATTCAAATAAGATAGTTTAAACCTTAAGGACCAAAACAGGATTACGTCCAAACGTAGCAGAACAATTTAATACTTTATCCTTTTTTTATATGAGTGTTGGTAAATTTGAGAGATGATAAATATAGTAATGCCATTTATATGAGTGAATAATTCTAGAGTCAACTAAGTGTAGGTATTATACTTATATTGATATTAGAGCTGATTTAATTCAGTACTAAGTGTTTGAGAGTTTGTAAGGTGTGAAAGAATTTTCATATAATTATTTTTTTTAGATTTAGTATGACAAATGCTTTCAATATTGTGTGATCCAGTTCTAAATTAGATGAAAAACTCGATTATAGTTATTGTGAGATTTTTATATATACCCATTTGAAGTTTCAGAACTTGTAGAATTTTATTGAACCAAGATTATAAGAAAGATAATATGCTATCCAATAGAGGAGAGATCAATTGTCGCTATCACAAATTCATCAAGGTGTAGATTATACGGTGTTTGGCAAAATAAATATAAAAAATGTAAAAGAAACTTAGAACACGTTGAAGCCATCATACAAAAGTGTAAATAAAGTCCAAAAAGCAAATTTAGAGTCCTTGTGAAAAGAATATGAAAGTTACGAATGTCTAATTCAGAAACTGTCGAGTAATATTTTATGTGTTATAGATCTTGTAAAAAAAATGAGAATTTATAGAGAAGATATGTTCGATAGCAAATTGGTAGAGAAAATTCTTCGCACCATGCCGGTGAAGTATGATCATGTGGTGACTACAATACTGGAGTCCCACGATATGGATACCATGGCGATTGCAGAATTGCAAGAAATCATGGAAAGTCACGTTAGTAGAATATTGAAAAAGTCAGAAAAATGAATTAAAGAAGCTTTGAAAAGTTAATGAATTTAAATAATGTTGCAGAATCAAGTTGTACACAAGAAGGACGAGATCGAAGTTTCAATTATTAAAGTAGAGGCACAGAAAGTTTCAAAGGAAAAGGTCGTGTCAATTATAATAAAAAAGTTGTAATAATTTTACACCACCTAATCAAGAAAGAGGTGGAACAAATTTTAGGCCTGTCAACTAAGGAAGAGGTTGTGACAATTTTTATCAATAAAGAACTATTTTTATTGCTTTCATTGTGAAAAGTATGGATACAAAGCAACAAATTGTAGATTCAGAATGATAAATATTAAATAACAATAAAGTAAATGTTGTAGAAAATCAGCATTGAAATATTGATGATAATCCATGTACTCAAACTTTATTTTTACAAGTAATTTATGTGCTAAAGATGAAAGTATACAGTGCTTGGACAATGCCTATAGTAATCATATGTCTGATAGAAAATAATTAATTTTTTATTAGATGATTCAGTTAAACTATTATATTAAAGTTTGGTAATAATATAAAGATTCCTATTGAAGAAAAATGGTGAATACCAATTAGATTGAAAGAGGATTCTCAATGTCATATTTCTGATATTTTCTGTGCTTTTGAACTTGATTATAATTTACTTAGTATGGGATAGTTATCTGAGAAGGGATATAAAATGATAACTTATTGTGGATATTGCTATATTTGACAACAATAGAAGGTTCATAGATAAAGTAAAGATGACTTCAAATAAAATATTCTCATTGAAAATTCAACATATTAATCCCTCTTACATGAGTTCTGTGATACTTAATGATAGCTGGCTATGGCATATGCGGTTTGGGCATTTTCTTTTTTTTTTGGCCTAAACTATCTATCAAGAAAAAGGCTTGTTTCTGGTTTATCATGGGTTCCTATTTCTAATTATGTTTGTGAGATTTGTCAAATAGAAAAGAAACGCAGAGATTCATTCCCTATAGAAAAGTCATGGAGAGCCAAAAAATTATTTGAAATTATACATTCAGATCTTTGTTCTGTAGAAGTTCCAAACAAATAGTGATAATAGGTACTTTATCACTTTTATTGATGATTTTAGTAGGCTTTTTTACCTATATTTTTTAGTATTTTTTATATAGTATTTTTTATAGTATTCTATTTTAGTATAATACAATTTTGTATTATTATAATAAAAATTAATATTTATTTATAAATTTAAAAATAACATATAAAAATTGTCAACTATTTTTTATAGTAAAAATTAATATTTATTTATTAAATTAAAAATAATATATAAAATAATATATTTTAGTACTTTTTTAAGTACTCTTAATAATCTTATTTTTATTATTATTTTAGATTCTAATTTTTTCTTTGTTATATTTTTATTATTATTTATAATTAATTTTTTATTTAATTTATCATTTTTAATAAGAACAATAATACATATTATAAAAAATTAAAATAGTAAACAGTGCATAAAAATTAGAATAATTATTTAATTATTCTCAGTATTTTTTATTTAAAAAAAATTATAAAAAAAAATCAATAATAACTAGCAACAAATAAAAAAATTAATAAAAAAATTTTATAATATACTAAAATAGAGTATTATAAAAAATACTATATAAAAATACTAAAAAATATAAAAAAAATTAAATATACTTAAAAAAATAATATTATAATTTAATATTATATTTTTTTAGTAATTAATTAATTATTTATCTAGAAGTGATTTTAATTAATATATCCAAACAATATTTATTTTATCAAAATCAATTTTGGTAAAAATTGCCAAACATAAATCATGTTAAAACAAACTCACTTTTACCCAAAATCAATTCTATAAAATCACAATTTTATTCAAACTCCAATTTGACCAACGTGAATCCAAACACACACCAATGGACTGTTCATTTCGCGTCTGTCACCCCTGATTTGATATGTCCATTTCGTTGCTGTCACCCATGAAATGAGATCTCCATTTCGTGCCTGTTGTACCTGACATGGTGCTCCCATTTTGTGGGCATCTAGCCTGAAATGGTGTTGAAATTTATTTCGTGGCCGCCATATATGAAATGGAGCTGCGCATTTTGAGAACAATTTTCACTTATGCGCATTTTGGAAATAAATAAATTTTCTGTGCGTATATAAGTAAAAAAGCCGATTTTAGTAGATACACATGAGTATATTTTCTAAAGCAAAAATCAAAAGCATGTGATACCTTCAAGACGTTCAAGGTGTTTCTCGAAAAACAAAGTGGTTGTAAAATCAAAATTCTCAAAACAAACAGAGGAACAGAATATCTTACACGTTTAGATTACTTTAAGTAACAACAAATTCAACACCAACTAACTAGATATACTCCTAAATAAAATAGAATTTCTGAAAGAAAGAACAGAACCATCATGGATATGATCATATCCATGCTCAAGCCAAAACAAATGCCTAAAAAATTTTGGGCGGAAGCAATCGTAACAGCAACATATTTTAAATAGATGTCCAACAAAAAATGTTCGTGATAAAACTCTTAAAGAAGCTTAGAGTGGAAAACGACCTTCCATTCATCATTTCAATGTCTTTGTGTGTATTACTTATGTCCACATACCAGATCAATTAAGAAAGAAGCTAGATGACAAATGCGAGGAGTGTATCTTTATCGGTTATAGTACAAACTCATAGACATAAAAGCTACTTAATCCAAAATCAAATAAGGTAATCATCAGCAAAGATGTGGCATTTGATGAAAAAGGCATGTGGGACTGGAATGGAAAGACAGAAAGGCAGTCGGCCATAATTCCAAATACTTATGTTGAAGAAGAAAAAGAATAACCAAACATTGTTGAACAACCCGAATATTCTAGAAGATCTCAAAGAGAGTAGGTTATCTGCTAGATTGGCAGATTATGAAGTTGGCAATGATAATGATTCATCTGATGAAGAATTAATTTTGCTCTATTTTTAGATTGTGAGCCAATGAATTATGAAAAAGCTTCTAAAGACAACAATTGAAAAAATGCAATAAATGAAGAGATTCATGCTATTAATTAAGAAGAATGGCACTTGGGAGCTAACAGATTTACCTACAGATAAGAAGCTGATATGAGTAAAGTGGGTTTACAAAATTAAGTACAAACTCAATGGTAAAGTTGATAATTCCAAGGCAAGATTAGTTGCTAAGAAGTACAAACAAAAGCCAAGTATCTATTACTTTGAAGTATTATTTTCTCTTGTTATTAGATTAGACACTATTTGTATGATTATTTCACTTTTGGCTCAAAATAAATTGAAGATACATCAAACAGATGTTAAATTTTTATTTTTAAATGGCACTTTAGAAGAAGTGTATGTTGAGCAACCTACAAGATAGAGTAAACTACCATTTTTACCCACAAAAGTTTTAAACGCTGATAAATCTATCCATGAAAAAAAAACTACTAATCCTACCCATGGTTTCGTACAAAAAAAGTTATCCAAACACTAAAAAATCACCTAAAAACTTCAAATTATCCTTTTCTTAGATATAATCTCAACACCCCTCCTCCAAATCTCAACCCTATTTTCATGGATTTCACCATCTCCTTCATTAATACCACCACCACCACCAACCATAAGCCCTACCTTCCTCCTTCCGTTTTAAGCTATGGTGCATGGCTTAGAAGATAGGAGACAAAGGAAGAGACATTTCATTAGAAACTCAGTGCCTTCTCATAGAAACCAAGGACGGTTTCCACCTTGAATCTGACGATAGCGACAAGAGTAACCAGATTGTCTATATCGCCTTCCTCCCTCTCATTGAAGGAAGCTTCAGATCATGCTTTCAAGGCAACGACTGCAACAAGCTCAAGCTTTGCATCGAGAGCGGCGATTCTGACACAAAGATGTCGTCGTTTAGCCACGCATTCTTCATCAACGCTAGCATCGACCCATTCGCCATCGTCCATGACGCATTGAAGGCCATGAAGAATCGTGGATTTCTTCAAGTGGTACGTGGAACACTTGCTTTCTACCAAGAGGTGATGCAAGAAGGCTTGGGGGATGGGATCCAGTCCCTGGTGGCAGGCGGTGCACCGCTAAAGTTTCCTTTGTCTCCGAAGGTGGGGCTTACGATCGGTGGTGGCAGTGGTGTTGGTAAAGGTGGTGAAATCCACAAAAAGAATAAAGGGAGGGTTGAGATTTGGGGGAAGGGTGTTGATATTAGGGTTAGGAAAATGGTAATTTGGGATTTTTAGGTGATTTTTTAATGTTTAGATAATTTTGTCATACGAATTCTATCTTTCATGGGTACAACTATAATTTCGCTTTTTTCATGAATAGATTTGTCAGCATTTAAAACTTTCGTAGGTAAAAATAATAGTTTACTCCTATAGGATATGAAATTTTTAGAGAATAAGATAAAATTTACAGGTGAAGAAAGTTTTATACAGATTGAAACAAGCACCAAAAGGGAGGTACAATAAGATTGATTCTTATTTCACTCAGAATAGTTACAGAAGATGTCTATTTGAGTATACTCTTTATATCAAGTTCATTGAATCTATAGATATCTTGATCATGTGCTTTTATGTTGATGATTTGATCTTTACCGGCAACAACTTGAAGATAATGGTAGAAGAAAGGCTATGGTAAAACATTTTAAAATGACAGATATGGAGTTGATGTCTTGTTTTCTTAGCATCGAAGTTGTTCAGAAAGATGATAAAATCTTCATTTCACAGAAGAAATATGCAAATAATATTTTATTAGAATTTTGGATAGAGCATTCAAAACAAGTTCATACTCCAGTAAAGGAGAAGTTCAAGTTTTAGAGAGAAGATAAAGGAAGAGCAATCAGTCCCACTTATTACAAAAGTTTGATTGGAAGTATGAGGTATTTGATAGCAACCAGATCAGATATCGTATTTGGAGTTAAATTACTAAGTAGATTTATGGAGGAACTTTATAACAACCATTTGTAAGCAGCAAAAAAGAATTCTTCGATTTATCAAAGGTACTTTAGATTATGGTATTTATTATGAAAATAAAAATAAAGTAAATTTTGTTGGCTACACTGATAGTGATTGGGTCAAGATATAGAAACAAGAAAAGATACTTCAAAATTTGTATTTCATCTTGATTCTGATGTAATTTCATGGTCATTAAAAAAATTATTAGTAGTTGCTCTCTCTGCAACATGAGCAAAATATATAGCAGCAGCAAATTAAGCTACACAAGCAGTATGGTTAAAGAAAATTCTTGAATAATTGAATAAAAAACAAAGTACTCCAATAACGATATTTTGTGATAACAAATTAATTATTGTACTCTTCAAAAATCCAGTATTTTACAGAAGATTCAAGCATATATTGATATTCAATTTTATAAAATTAGAGAGTTGGTGAATGAAAAAAAAGTATTGATTGTGTATTGTCCTACCGAAGAGTAAGTAGCAGATATATTTATAAAATCGTTGAGGATCGAACTATTTTACAAATTGAAAAAATGTTTGAAATGAGTAATTCTATAAATTTAGTTTAAGAGAGATAATATTAGAAAAATTAAATCAATTTATATACAAATAACAAGCTTAAAACGAAAGTTAAAGTTAGAATGCAATTTGAATTCCAAGTCATTACAAGTTTACGGTTCATCACCAAGATTCTATAAACTTTTTGTACTATCTAAGGTTGTCTGTAACACCCTACCATACAGAGACTTATGCTTAAGTCATAATTCAGAGATGGCAAGGTATTACGGCCTCTAAAATAAAAATTTAGTACGAATAGTATTATAAAAAATTATTATAACTAGGAGCCTTTTTAAGAAAAATGGGTAAACAAAAATCGTAACTCGAAAAGTGCAACACTCCGATCGATAACGTAGCGAACAAGAATAAACTAACGTGGGATTATATATATACAAAAGAGTGCCAGAAACAGGAATATCAAAACTCAAAATCCGGTTGTGAAGATAACCGGTCCGAGCATAGCAACATATATATACAAGTAAATAAAATAAGGAAACCCCAAGGAAACCCAAAGGGATACAAAGACATAGAACCTATTCTCCAAAATCTCCTATAAGAGGAGTCATCACAGTTTGTATTATTTAATGGAGATAAAGTATCTAAGAGAAATCATAAAATCAAAACAGAGTCCTGAGAACAAGGGATCTTCGCTAATCCAGAAGTCTCCAGCATGCCTCAGCGAGAAACTTCACGTCCTGCATCTGAAAATCACAAAATCCGCATGGGTAAGAACCAGAGGTTCCCAGCATGGTAACAGCTTCCACATATATAATATATAATAATAGAGGAAAGCCGAAGGCAATCCTAGAACTCCCTCCAGATAAAATCAAAGCTTATAAACAAGCTAAACCATAAAGGGCATCTGACTAAAGATTCTTCAGTCTAACTAATACTTCCCTTTCCAATTCCTTCAGACCTCCCAACCACCAGCAGGAGTATAATATAGCAAACACAGTTGTATCAGACAAGAGATATACAAATAGGAACAAATAAGATATTTAGACAAATAGCAAGTAATATGCAGTCAAATAGGCAATCTCAATCAATTCACATAGTATGCATATGATGAATGCCTGTCCCTAATGGCTGATGATATCATCTGTCGGTTATAGAGCCAACCCAAGAAGTCTTGGTAGCTAACCATTGGACTGTCCCTCTGTCGCACATCCCCAACTCGAGTTATACTCATCATAAACTTGATCATAATCATGATCCATATCCATCACCCTCACTAGTGAATATTTACGGGGGCGAGCTCATCCGGGACTTTCGCAGTGCCCGGCCACACTTATGACATAGGGTCAAAAGAGCTTCGAGTCTCAACCTGGAGCACGTGTTGGCTAGCCACTGCTTTCTCCTAAGGAAACTTTCATCTCCAATAGTGGAAGTGCAAACATTCACAATTCATTCAACAACATATATGCATTTATACTTAGCCATAATCATGGCTCCGCCGTATCACAGCAATAATCTAGCCATCCGGCTCACGGTTAAATCCATAACCAGCCGATTCATTAACAATTACGGCCCTTCGGCCCATGGCATAACAAGCACTTCCACCGCCATCCTCCGCATCTCACATAATCATCTTTGATCCTCATTGATCATTTATTTTTCCCTTGCTTCACTCGCAAGTTACCACATTCACTAGCTCCTTTTCTCATTGCTAGGCATATCATATTGATTTAAGACAAAAGTGGTGAGATCGGAGGCTTAGAAGTATGAAATTTGGCTTTTAAAACTCAAAAATCAACTTTGGGATAAAAACAGGGCCACGCGTACGCGCACTCGACACGCATGCGTGGATGGCCACAAAGCTCTTCGGCGCATAAGCGTCATACACGTAGACGCGTGGGTTGAAAATTAGCCAAACAACGCGTACACGTCAGCCACGCGTACGTGCGGGTACATTTGTGCCCATGCACAAAACTAGCACAACTCTGGCTTAACTCTTGGGAAAAAGGCTGGACATTTGGTGCAGCGCATCGACGCGCCCGCGCACACCACGCGCACGCGTGGATGGTGCCTTATTGAAGAATGACGTGCACGCGCCAAGTGCGCCTACGCGTAGCGGGTCATTCTGCTAAAACTTTTCTAACTTAAAAGCTGCAGAATTCACAAATTCAACCCCCAACCTTCCGATGGACATAACTTTCTCATTTTAAATCGTTTTTCGCCCGTTTATCGAACGGCATGAACATCTCGGATCCAATTTCATTTCTAAACAATTTTGGTACAAAACGGAGATTCGTAGTCTAGGTTATGTCCCATCAAAGTATGCCCAAAAACCACGTTTTCATATAAAACCATAAGGTGCCATTTTCAAAAAAAGCCATTTTCAACTCTTTTCAAAATCAACCAAAGCATGCCAATTTCAACCCTTTTTGAAATCAATCAAAATGTACCAAAATCAACATCAAGCCTCCTCAACTCACACATCAACACTCCACTACAATTCACAAAGCATCATCCCTCTAATTTAACACTTCTCAATCAAATGGCTAAGAGACAACATATAAACATGCCATACATACTTTTTCATCCCAATTTCCAATAATACCATTTTCAATTAACCATCATTATACATACTCAATATCATACTCATTATCAACATGGTGTCACCCACAATTCAACCTCAATTACTCATCAAGCATATATCACAACATGCATAATTCTCATACATCATACCATCAAGGTATCAATAATCATCATCACATATAAGACTACATAATATATCTCAACCATTCAACAACATCAACAATTCAATGCCTATCTTAGGGCCTCTAGCCTAAGTATTTCCTACCACATTACATATTAGATACGAGAAACCGAGACCATACCTTAGCCGATTTTCCAAGCTCAACCGGAGCACTTCCAAACCACTTGTCCACAAGCCCTCTAGGTCTCAACACCTCCAAGCACGGATTTTTTACCACCAAAAATCTCTTTTCAAACTTTCTAAGGTCTCAATCAAGCCCCAACATTCACATACACACAACCTAAGCCACAATCATCATACCCATACACAACATCTCAATATCCAAACATCATAAAACAATAAATTACACTAGGGTTGAGAATATTACTACACCCAAGGTCCAAGGAGACAAGATTAATCTTCTCCTTCAAGAGAGTTGGGTCCTATAACATCAAAGAGCCCAAGATCTCAACATTTTTGCTCATGAAACTCGAAAACAAGGCTGGAAATTTGAAGAGCAAAGTGTGGCTTACCTTCAGATTGATTGTATGGGCTTTGTAGAGCTCTCCGCGATGAACGCGTGGCCATAAACGGTGTGGCAATCGGAGCTTTAGATCAAAAGTTATGGTTATTTGAAGATCAAGAGAGAGATAGAAATTTGAAAGAGTGTTCTTCCCCTCCCTTACTCCATTTCAGCGTGTGTGTGTAACAAATGAGGAGAGAGAGTGCTGAAAACTAGGGTTTTGATTTAGTTTAGTTGGGCCAAGGGCCCACTTTGGGTCCGATTGGCCCAGTTTGGCCCGTTCGGTCCAATATTGGTCCGATTTCGATAAAATTGATACCGAAATTCTCGCATCGATCTCCTCTATCATATTAAGCCATAAAAATCACATTTTTGGCTTTCTAGAATAAATTTTCATTTATGAGTTAATTAGCCATTAATTAACCGGGTCTTACATTCAACCCACCTAATTGGGAATTTTGCCCACAAAATTCATATTCAAATTCAATTACCTGAGAATAAGTGCGGATAATTCGTTCGCATCTCCGACTCAAGTTCCCAAGTATGTTCCTCAATACCGCCTCGACTCCAAGCCACTTTAACTAATGAAACCTCTTTTCCACACAACCGTTTGATACTAGTATCATCAATTCTGACTGGAGCCACCGGAAGCATCAAATCTTCTCTTAACTGAACCGATTCAGGTTCCAACACATGGCTAGCATCAGGAGTGTACTTCCGAAGCTGTGACACGTGAAACACGTCGTGCAGGTTCGAAAGATGCGGTGGTAGAGCCATCCAATACGCCACCGATCCAATCCTCTCCAGGATCTAAAATGGACCAATGTATCTAGGATTCAACTTCTTTGCCTTAATCGCCCTACCTACTCCTGTAGTTGGAGTAACCTTAAGGAAAACATGATCTCCTTCCTCAAATTCCAAAGGTTTCCGCCTCTGATCGGCGTAACTCTTTTGGCGACTCTGCGCCGTAAGCATCCTATCTCGTATTTTCTTGACTTGTTCAGTGGTCTTAGCTATCATCTCTGGCCCCAACAAGCCTTTCTCTCCAACTTCATACCAACATAGCGGATATTGACATTTCTTCCCATACAAGGCCTCATACGGAGCCATTCCGATGCTCACATGGTAACTATTATTGTATGCAAACTCCACTAACGGCATATACCGATCCCAACTCGCCGGTTGGTCTAAAACATAAGCTCTCAACATATCCTCTAATGTTTGGATTGTCCTCTCAGATTGACCATTTGTTTGAGGATGGTAAGCTGTACTCAAGCTTAGTCGGGTTCCAAAAGCTTTCTGAAATGCACGCCAGAAGTGAAACGAGGATCTCTATCAGAGATTATAGTAGCAAGTACACCATGAAGTCTCACAATCTCCTTTATGTATAATCGTGCTAGCTCCTCAAGGGTGTAAGTCATCCGAATGGGTAAAAAGTGAGCTGACTTTGTCAGTCGGTCCACAATCACCCAGATAGCATCAAAACCAGCCCTAGTCCTTGGTAATCCCGACACAAAGTCCATTGCAATACTTTTCCACTTCCATTGCGGAACCTCTAAAGGTTGCAACATCCCGGAAGGTCTTTGATGTTCAATCTTTACCTTTTGACAAGTTAAGCACTTTGAAACATATTCCGCCACATCATTTTTCATACCCGGCCACCAAAACATCGCCTTTAAATCATGGTTCATCTTAGTACTTCCTAGGTGAATGGAGAATCTGTTTTTGTGTGCCTCCTCTAAGATATCTTGCCTCAAAGTGCCAACATCCGGCACAATGATCCTACCCTTGAATCTCCATAACCCATCTTTTTCTTCCGACACTCTCCACTGTTTCCCTTGCTCAATAGCCGGTAACACCTTCCATAACGCTTCATCATTTTCATGGGCCTTTAGGAGTTTGGACTTAAAGTCACATGAGATTTCTAATCGGCTCAAACACAGAGTTCCAGATACTTCTCGAGCACCAATTTTCAGACTCTCGAATCCCTTGAGCAACTTCTCCTCTTGAAGCATCATCCAAGCCGCATATAACGACTTCCGACTCAATGCATCTGCCACTACATTCACCTTCTTCGGATGGTAATTTAACTCAAAGTCGTAGTCCTTCAATAATTCCATCCACCTCTTCTGCCTCATATTAAGCTCTTTCTGATCAAAGAGATATTTCAAGCTCTTGTGATTGGAGAAGACTTGTAACTTAACCCCATAGAGATAATGCCTTCACACCTTCAAGGTAAACACAACCGCAGCGAGTTCCAAATCGTGCGTAGGGTAACTAACTTCATGAGGTCTCAACTGTCGTGAGGTATACGCCACCACATTATGATGCTGCATCAGCACGCACTCTAGACCCTTTAATGAGGCATCACAGTACACCTCAAAAGGCTCGTTCGACTCAAGTAACACTAACACAGGTGCAGTGGTCAACTTTTTCTTCAATGCCTGAAAGCTCTCCTCGCACTCAAGAGTCCAAACAAACGGAGTGTCTTTGCGGGTTAACTTTGTCAATGGCAAAGCTAATTGCGAAAAGCCTTTGATGAACCTTCAGTAATAGCCAGCTAAGCCCAGAAAACTCCTTATCTCAGTTACTGTGGTTGGTTGCTTCCAATCTATCACAACCTCCACCTTAGTTGGATCTACGGCTATTCCCTCCTTACTCACCACGTGACCCAAAAACTTCACCTTACTCTTCCAGAACTCACACTTAGATAGTTTCGCATAGAGCTTTTTTTCCTTTAAAATATGCAACACAGTCCTCAAGTGTTCCGCATGCTTTTCTTCAGTCTTGGAATAAATCAGTATGTCGTCAATGAAGACAACAACGAATTTATCCAGAAACGGACGGAACACTCTATTCATGTAATCCATAAACACCGCAGGAGCGTTCGTCAATCCAAAAGATATTACAGTGTACTCGTAATGACCATAACGAGTCCTGAAAGCGGTCTTAGGGATTTCCCCACCCCTCACCCTTATCTGGTGATAACTGGATCGCAAGTCGATCTTGGAAAAAACCCCAGCTCCTTGTAACTGATCCATGAGATCATTAATCCTCGGCAACGAGTACTTATTCTTTATTGTGACCTTGTTCAGCTGCCTGTAATCCACACAGAGCCGCATACTCCTATCTTTCTTCTTTACCAGTAACACTGGGACACCCCACGGGGAAACACTTGGTCGGATAAAGTTCTTACCTAACAAATTCTCTAACTGAGACTTTAGCTCGGCCATCTCTAACGGTGACATTCTTTAAGGAGCACTTGAGATTGGTCCCGCCCCAGGCACCAATTCGATAGCAAACTCGACCTCTTGGTTAGGTGGAAATTCATCAACTTCATCGGGAAACACCTCCGAAAACTCACACACTACCGAAATCTGATCCAACCTTTGATCATCACCCGAAACACCCGCGGTTAACAATAGGATACCCTGACCTTCGATTCCGGAACAGTTCACCATCATCGAATTCAAGTAATAATTATTCACCACGACCGGCCCTTCTGTATCTTCCAGCATAAAGTACACTGACTTTGTAGAACAATCAAGCAGGACATGGTTCTCAGATAAGCAATCCAATCCCAAGATAAGATCAAGACCGATCATCGGCAAGTAGACTAAATTATGGATAAAATTACACTGCTTGAACCTAAACGAAACTTTCGGACATCCTAGCCTAGTTACCATGGCTTCTTGGGTAGCATTATACACTTTTAGGTCATAACCTAAGGTTACGATCTTCAATCCTAACTCATGGGCTTTCTCAAATGCAATGAATGAATGCGATGCTCCCGAATCAAAAAAAGCATTTAAAGTTTGACTAGCCAGTTCACAGTTACCTCAGATAAGTGCCTTAGATCCTTCCGCACCTATAGCTGAAGTGGTGAACACCCGACCAGTCTGTTGTGCTTTTCCAGTACCTTACTTCTGCTTCTCCAGACAATTTACGGCTTTATGCCCCGCCTTTCTACAATTGTAGCACAAACTCCATCTGGCCTTGCATGGTGCTCCCGGATGGTGACTTCCACACCTAGTACAAGCTTGATCATTCTGAGGCTGCTTCCCAAACCTTTTTCCTTGGGAGTTGTTGTTGTTGGATCTCCTAAAAGAACCCCTCCTCTTGAAAGGCGAACCTCTAGGTGCAAAGCTCTTCCCTCAGTTCTGTGGGAATGATCCTTTGTGACTCTCTCTCTCAGCAGCTGCCTTCTTCATGCACTCTTCAGCAACTCTACACTTGTTCACCAACTCGGAGAAGGTCCTAATCTCCATTGGTCCTACTGAACTGAAAATATCGCTCCAGAGTCCTCCTTCATACTTAACACACTTCCATTCCTCATATTCCACCGGAGTCCCTTGACACATACGAGAGAACCTGAACAGCTCCTCAAACTTGTCAGTATACTCAGATACGGACATAGTACCCTGCTTCAGCTGCAGTAATTCAAGCTCCTTGGCCGTCCTAGCAGAAGTCGGAAAGTACCTCTTATAGAACTCCTCTCGAAAGACATCCCAAGTGATATAGTCATCACCCTGCTGCTGGAGACGTCAGATTCCTTGCCACCAATGCGACGCTTCCCCAGTGAGCAAATAGGTAGCGAACTCAACACGCTGCCCTTCAGGTACCACCTGCGCTTGCAGTGCTCGTTCCATCGCCTGAAACCATGTATCGGCTTCAGTCGGGCTAGTAGTTCCCTTAAACTTAGGTGGATTAATCTTCAAAAAGTTTGCCAGTGTCATCGGGCCCTGAACTCCACCTCCGTCATTACCATGGTTGTTCATCTGTTGACCAAGAGCCTCAGCAGTGGCTTGCATAGCAGCAGCCATGTTCTCTAACGCAGTCATAAAGTTCACCGGGTCATTAGGGTTATTCTCCGGTACACAAGCATTCGTATAACCTCTACCACGGCCTCTACCGCGTCCACAAGGCGTCATCTGGTTCCTCTACATACCAAACAATCGATATTAAGTTGATCAGTCTCAATATCGGAAGTCTAGTGCTTCAAAGTCCCAAATGCATGCTCATTAACGTTTATGCCAATTATATCAAGCAGATATACTAACAGCACATAACACACATACAGAAAATGCACAGAAGCATAGTCAGTCCGTCCCTCAGGCTATACAGGAATGAACTGCTCTGATACCATAATGTAACACTCTACCATATAGAGACTTATGCTTAAGTCATAATTCAGAGATGGCAAGGTATTACGACCTCTAAAATAAAAATTTAGTACAAATAGTATTGTGAAAAATGATTATAACTAGGAGCCTTTTTAAGAAAAAGGGGTAAACAAAAATTGTAACTCAAAAAGCGCAACACTCCGATCGATAACGTTGCGAACAAGAATAAACTAACGTGGGATTATATATATACAAAAGAGTGCCAGAAACAGGAATATCAAAACTCAAAATCCGGTTGCAAAGATAACCAGTCCGAGCATAGCAACATATATATACCAAGTAAATAAAATAAGAAAACCCCAAGGAAACCCAAAGGGACACAAAGACAAAGAACCTATTCTCCAAAATCTCCTATAAGAGGAGTCATCACAGTTTGTATTATTCAATGGAGATAAAGTATCTAAGAGAAATCATAAAATCAAAACAGAGTCCCGAGAACAAGGGATCTTCGCTAATCCAGAAGTCTCCAGCATGCCTCAGCGAGAAACCTTACGTCCTGCATCTGAAAATCAAAAAATCTGCATGGGTAAGAACCAGAGGTTTCCAGCATGGTAAAAGCTTCCACATATATAATATATAATAATAGAGGAAAGCCGAAGGCAATCCTAGAACTCCCTCCAGATAAAATCAAAGCTTATAAACAAGCTAAACCATAAAGGGCATCTGACTAAAGATTCTTCAGTCTAACTAATACTTTCCTTTCCAATTCCTTCAGACCTCCCAACCACCAGCAGGAGTATAATATAGTAAACACAATTATATCAGACAAGAGATATACACATAGGAACAAATAAGGCATTTAGACAAATAGCAAGTAATATGCAGTCAAATAGGCAATCTCAATCAATTCACATAGTATGCATATGATGAATGCATGTCCCTAATGGCTAATGATATCAACTGTCGGTTATAGAGCCAATCCGACAAGTCCTGGTAGCTAACCATTGGACTGTCCCTCTGTCGCGCATCCCCAACTCGAGTTATACTCATCATAAACTTGATCATAATCATGATCCATATCCATCACCCTCACTGGTGAATATTTACGGGGGCGAGCTCATCCGGGACTTTCACAGTGCCCGGCCACACTTACGACATAGGGTCAAAAGAGCTTTGAGTCTCAACCTGGAGCACGTGGTGGCTAGCCACTGCTTTCTCCCAGGGAAACTCTCATCTCCAATAATGAAAGTGCAAACATTCACAATTCATTCAACAGCATATATGCATTTATACTTAGCCATAATCATGGCTCCGCCGTATCACAGCAATAATCTAGCCATCCGGCTCACAGTTAAATCCATAACCAGCGGATTCATTAACAATTACAGCCCTTCGGCCTATGGCATAACAAGCACTTCCACCGCCATGCTCCGCAACTCACATAATCATCTTTGATCCTCATTGATCATTCATTTTTCCCTTGCTTCACTCGTAAGTTACAATATTCACTAGCTCCTTTTCTCATTGCTAGGTATATCATAATGATTTAAGACACAAGTGGTGAGATCGGAGGCTTAGAAGTATGAAATTTGGCTTTTGAAACTCAAAAATCATCTTTGGGATGAAAACAGGGCCACACGTACGCGCACTCCACGCGCACGCGTGGATGGCCACAAAGCTCTTCGGCGCACAAGCGTCATACACACAGACGCGTGGGTTAAAAATTAGCCAAACGACACGTACGCGTCAGCCACGCGTACGTGCGGGTACATTTGTGCCTCATGCACAAAACTGCACAACTCTGGCATAACTCTCGGAAAAAAGGCTGGACATTTGGTGCAGCACATCGACGCGGCCGCGCACACCACGCGCACGCGTGGATGGTGCCTTATTGAAGAACGACATGCACGTGCCAAGTGCGCCTACGCGTTGGGGGTCATTTTACTAAAAATTTTCAAGTTAAAAGCTGCAGAATTCACAGATTCAACCCCCAACCTTCCGATGGATATAAATTTCTCATTTTAAATCGTTTTTCTCCCGTTTTTCGAATGGCATGGACATCCCAAATCCAATTTCATTTCTAAACAAGTTTGGTACAAAACGGGGATCCGTAGTCCAAATTATGTCCCGTTAAAGTATGCCCAAAAACCACGTTTTCATACAAAACCATAAGGTGCCATTTTCAAAACAAGCCATTTTCAACTCTTTTCAAAATCAACCAAAACATGCCAATTTCAACCCTTTTTAAAATCAACCAAAATGTACCAAAATCAACATCAAGCCTCCTCAACTCACACATCAACACTCCACTACAATTTACAAAGCATCATGTCTCTAATTTAACACTTCTCAATCAAATGGCTAAGAGACAACATATAAACATGCTATACATACTTTCTCATCCCAATTTCCATTAATACCATTTCCAATTAACTATTATTATACATACTCAATATCATACTCATTATCAACATGGTTTCACCCACAATTCAACTTCAATTACTCATCAAGCATATATCACAACATGCATAATTCTCATACATCATACCATCAAGGCATCAATAATCATCATCACATATATGACCACATCATATATCTAAACCATTCAACAACATCAACAATTCAATGCTTATCTTAGGGCCTCTAGCCTAAGTTTTTCCTACCACATTACGTATTAGATACGAGAAATCGAGACCATACCTTAGTCGATTTCCCAAGCTCAACCGGAGCACTTCTAAACCACTTGTCCACAAGCCCTCTAGGTCTCAACACCTCCAAGAACAGATTTTTTACCACCAAAAATCTCTTTTCAAACTTTCCAAGGTCTCAATCAAGCCCCAACATTCACATACACACAACCTAAGCCACAATCATCATACCCATACACAACATCTCAATACTCAAACATCATAGAACAACAAATTACACTAGGGTTGAGAATATTACCACACCCAAGGTCCAAGGAGATAAGATTAATCTTCTCCTTCAAGAGAGTTGGGTCCTATAACATCAAAGAGCCCAAAATCTCAACATTTTTGCTCATGAAACTCGAAAACAAGGCTAGAAATTCGAAAAGCAAAACGTGTCTTACCTCAAAATTGATTGTATAGTTTTGTATAGCTCTCCGCGGTGAACGCATGGACGCAAACGGTGCGGCAATCGAAGCTCTAGATCAAAAGTTATGGTGGTTTGAAGATCAAAAGAGAGATAAAAGTTTGAGAGAGTGTTCTTCCCCTCCCTTACTCCATTTCAGTGTGTGTGTGTAACAAATGAGGAGAGAGAGTGCTGAAAACTAGGGTTTTGGCTTAGTTTAGTTGGGTCAAAGGCCCACTTTGGTCCGATTAGTCCGGTTTGGCCCGTTCTGTCCAATATTGGTCCGATTTCGATAAAATTGGTACCAAAATTTTCGCCTCAATCTCCTTTATCATATTAAGCCATAAAATCACATTTTTTACTTTCTAGAATAAATTTTCATTTATGGGTTAATTAGCCATTAATTAACCAGGTCTTACATTGTCAAACTCACGAGTCTAGGAAAACTTGTGGAGCTGACCCAGACTCGACCCGTAGACTCGTACGAGTTTACCTGTTATAAATTTTTTTATAAAAAATATATATATCATGTATAATATATATTTACTCAAATATAGGCATCCAAACTTAACAATTTCAACATCAAAACACATAATAAATTAACATAATATATTAATATTACAATTATAACAAGTACTCTAGACTACACATTCAAATCCTTCACAAGTATGCATCTAGTTCAACATAAAATACGCAATCACACAATCAAAGTTTCATATAACACAACCGAAAAAAAAATAACAAAGCAACAATTAAATGTTCTAATAAAGTAAAAGTCTAAAACCAAAATCCTCCAATATCTTCATCTTCTATGGCATCAACATCATCATCTTCACCATCTTCATCAGAAACAATATTTCTTTCAAGTTCATGTTCAACACGGCCAACAGAATCATCATCATTCACATGTTCATCTTCTTCCTCCATTAAATTTTGTTATGGATCCCCAATGAACTCATTCTCACCTCCCTCACCCATGTTGAATTCATTACTATTCATACTTGGAATAACAAATTGATTACTATTTGGATCATCATTAGTATTGTCATTCATTGGCAAGTGAGAATGCTCAACACTTTCAGCAAGATTCTCATTAACATCTTCAGTTATCCACTCATCATCAGAATGCACTGCTTCAAATTCAAGTTCCAGAGCTTTTCTAATTTGCTTGCCCTTTAACTTCAAATTATACATCACATACACTAAATCATTCATTTTCTTTTGATGCAACCGATTTCTTCTCTTTGTATGAACCTAAAAACATATAATACCAGTAGTTAATAAATATACAAAAATTAAAATTAAAATAAATAAAGAATAGTTCTAGGAATTACCATTTCAAATGCACTCCAATTACGGTCACAACCAGATGAACTACAGGTTAAGCTTAGAACTCAAATAGCAAATTCCTTTAGTTCTGAACAACTATCTCAATAAAAGTCCCACCACTCAGCAGATAGCATAGTTTTCCTACTACTTTTTGCAGTTTCATTGCCAAAGAGGCCTCTAGCATAATGAAAATAAGGAAGTTGTAGACCAACCTTTTTCCTTTCTTCCTGGTTAGGAACCAATTTTTTCAAACAACTATATAGACCAATCTTGATCAGCATCATCAACCATGAAATTAGGTTCATAGTGATAATGAGGATTAAGATAATACACAGCAGTATGCAATGGCCTATGCAGTTAGCTTTCCCACCACCCATCAATAATTTTTCATATAGGTTCATAACTAAAAATAACAATACAAATGAATAGGAATAAAAAATCAAATAAATAACTGAAAAATAATAAGAAAACATGGTAACATGATACATTGATAATCAAATATAAGGTAATGACTAAATCAGTACTCAAAAGATTCAAACGCTGACATTTTGGTACCTCACTATTGTTATTGACAAAATGGTCCTTAAAAGATTTTAAAATTTGACAAGCGTATCCACGAGTTCGCCGGAGCACATCTCCGGCAAGCACAGTGCTGACATGACAACTACATTTTGATGACATGGCAAACCCCCTCCCCCCCCCCCAAACCCTACTTTTTCCTTTCTTCCTTTCCAACGCACTTCTCCTTCTCCTTCCCTCTCCCCTTCCTGAATGCACTCTCCCCCCTCCCCAACTCTAATCCTTCCCTCCCCTCCCTAACCCTAATCCCCCATCCCCAATGCACTTCCCCCCTCTTCAATCCAAAATCCCCCTTTCTGAACCCTAATCCCCTTCCTTTTCCCCTTTGAATTCTAATCCCCTTCCCAACACAGTGTCTCACACTCTTAACTCACTCTTTCCCAAAATAGCAGTGAAGTTCAACATTCTCAGTCTTATAGAGCCAGTGTCATTGATACCGCACTATCGCCATCTCGTCGTCGGGTCTTCTGTGATCGCCAGTGTCGTCTATCTCCTTCGTGGCATTGGTTGTCTGTGCGCCTTCACCGCTGTCGCCTTCACTGCTTTTATCTGCTTACTGCTAGTCCCCAGTCGCTGCCATGCCTCTTCTGTCTGGGTTCCATCTTGGATCCATCGTGTCGTGCCCCCTCTGTATCTGGTGTTCTTCTTCTATTCTTGCTTTGGTGGTGTTTTATTAAGTTTTATTTTATTTTATTTTATTTTAATTATTGTATATGAATTTGTTTGTTTTCTCTAAGTTTTATTGTTATTAATTTTTTTTGAATGATAATTTAACCTAAAAATTTGGGACAATTCATGATTTGGGGAAACTCTGTTGATGTTGAGGTTGTTGTTGCTGTGAATGGTGGTGTTGAGTGAGGGAGAGGGGAGTGTGCGTTGGGGAAAGGAGAGTGGTGGAGATTATTGTTGCTGTTGATACTAAGGCTATTGTTACTGCGAGTGGTGGGGTTGAGGGAGGGAGGGGTAGTGTGCGTTGGAGAAGGAGAGTGGTGGAGGTTGTTGTTGTTGTTGATGTTAAAGTTGTTGTTGCTGTGAATGGTGGTGTTGAGGGAAAAAGGAGAAGTGTACGTTGGAGAGAGGGTTGTGATACGGCGGGGACTACAATGGGGGAGAAGTGTGCATTGGGGAGGGAACTTTGGGGGTGGTTTGCCAAGTCACCAAAACACGGTGGCCACATCAGTATTGTGCTTACCGGAAATTTGCTCCGGCGAGCTCGGGGGCACGCTTGTCAAATTTTAAAATCTTTTAAGGACTATTTTATCAATAACAATAGTGAGGTACCAAAACGTCAGCGTTTGAATCTTTCAGGTACTGATTTGGTCATTACCTCATCAAATATTAAAGCCTTCAATTAGTCAAGATTACCTCTTTTTAACACAACCGAAGTTAGTCTTAATTGTTTCTTTGGCTTTTCTCATGCCTTCAAATATAAAACCTATGACTTGTTTTACATCTGAATCTACCAAGCGAAGGACTGTAATGAGAGGAGCAACAACCTTGAGGCATAAGACAATATTCTTTCATAGCCTAGCTATTATCCAAAGCCATGTTTTGAACTCTTATTCCTTCAGGAGTTGATGCAACCTTAGTTGTCTTCCAAGCATCAGAAGTAAACATAATCATCAATGGTCCTTTATTATCATGAAGACAAGTAAGAGTCAAATAGACAATGGCAAATCTTGTGGCACCTGGCCGAATCAAGTCCTTTCCCTTTGTAAAATTTCTCAACATGCTAATGAGCATACTCCTAGAGTAGATAAAAGTGGTGATTTTTCTTCCCTTTTTTATGGTTGTTTCATGCACCTTTAACTTCTTTTCAAAATCTTCCAATATCAAATCAATGTAGTGCACAACATATGGTGTCTAGTACAAACTTTTTCTAGTCTTCATTAATTTTTCTCCAACAACCTTATAATTAGCAACATTATCTGTAACAATTTGGACCACATTTTCTTCGTCAATAAATTCTACAGCATCTTCTAATATTTTGAGAACTTTATCCGTTGTTTTTTTTTATATGTCAGAAGTGTCCAATAAATAAAGAAAAATTGTTCCTTTAGTGCTGTTCACCAATAAATTACAAATACTACGCCTTTTTTAATCTGTCCATCCATCCGACATGATTGAACAACCAGTTCTATTCCACTTGCCTTAAACTCTGTAAATATGTTATCAACATTGGTCACTATTTTTTTTAATTGAGTTTCTCTTAACTCATGGTAAAAAAGGGGATTTGTAGCCAATTCCAATCTCCCAACCATCTCACAAAACTTTAAAAACTCAGGATTCTTAATAACATTGAAAGGAATAGCACTTGTATAGAAAAATATAGCACATTGCTGATCACATTGTTCCTTTAGATCCTTCTTCATCACTTGATTTATTGTTGATTAAACTTGAGCTCCTTTTCCTTTTGTGACAAAGTTGCAAATATCTTTCTCCTTTTGTTGAGAATTGTCCTTCTCTTTTTCTGTTTGCTTAGGATAATCCTCATCATCACCAAATCTTCTATTTTTCAACGATGCTTCTTTAACCTCCACACAGACTTTCAACATCATAGCCTTAACTTCTTCAGGTACTGAAGCACAAGGCTCTAAATCCTCTTTAGTACCGGCAAGATGATGCCTGAACCTATAAATTTTTTTGCTTATAGTTTTTGAGCAATAATTACACTTCATTTTTTTACTATTGCCTTGAACATCAATCCCATGTTTCCAACCTATATCACTTCTATTTTTAGTTGCATTTTTTCTCCTAGAAACAGTAGGTCTAAGAATACTAGGAACTGAAGACTCTGTCTGTGAACCAACATTCTTAGACATTTTGTATTTTTGTCCCTAAATCAATAAATCAACAAACCAAATAATTAATTTATCAAAGTTATCCACTTATCTTTATCCATCTCTGAATAATAATTAGAAATTATTTTAGAGTTATCCACTAAAATACAGAGTTTCAGATTCAGTTGCAAAGTTATCCACTAAACAGTTGCAAAATTAGTTCTTACAGAGTAATCCACTAAATAGTTGCAAGATTATCCACTATCAAAGTTGATAAATAATAAATTCAGATTTCAGATTTCAATCGCAAAGTTATCCACTATCAAAGTTGATAAATTCATAACTAACACTAACAAGTAACAACTACAAATTACAAGAAGTAGCAATTAAGATTTAAGAACAGACTAAACTAACACTAACATTTCAGAGTTTTAGTCTTTCAGATATTCAGGTTCATTAACAAGTAACAACTAACTAACAGTCTAATACTAACAACTAACAAGTCCAGAACCAATCAACCTATTGTCTATTGATATCAGTAGTTTAGAAAAAATAATTAAACCACACCAAAATTTAAACTAAAAAAGAAATTAAAAAGTCAATACCAGAACCAAAATGGAAAGATTCATACCAAAATTATTGATATTTAAATTTATTTTAAAAAATTACCTTGTAATAGGAAGCTCAAGCAGAATCGAAGAAGAAGAGAGGCAACTCAGGCAACCGGAACAGCGATCGGAACCCCTTGCCGAAGTGAAGCTGAAGTAGATCGGCGGTGCAGAAGAAAGAACCGCAGAACAGAGGCGAGGAACATAGATCAAAGACGAGGAACAATGACACATCATGAAGCGTCGAGTTCTCCAGCATGGGAAAGAACTAGGGGTGGCAACGGGGTGGGTAGGGCGGGTTTTTGCTCTACTCAACCCCGCCCCGCCGTACAACAACCTGCATAGAACCTGTCCCGCTTCTACCCGCGGGTAGTAAAATGTTGAACCCTAACCCGTCCCTGCGGGTACCCGTCCCGTCTCTACCCGCCCCTATAATTATTAAAATTTAATAAATAAAATTAAATTTCAAAATTTATATAACCATCATCACATACATAACATAAATTAAAGAAAAAATTTAAATATGATACAATATTATTAATCATTTACTAATTATTTTACATATATTATACATATTATATATTGAAATTATATATATAGCGGGGTAGGTAGGGGCGGGTATTACCTAAACCCGACCCCGCCCCGCCCTCCCAAAAACCCGCACCGCACCCGCCCCGAGCGGGTAGGGGAGGGGTGGGTACCCGCAGTTTCGGGTGGTATTGCCATCCCTAGAAAGAACGAGGCGTCGAGTGGCGATAAACCACAAGCAGTAGTGAGGAACCTTCAGCCTTCGGCTTAACCGAGGAAGTGAAGAATGGACATGAACGATGGTAGCGCAAACAACGGTGGACGACGGTGAACAACGGGCTTGGAGAAGAGAGTGAGGGCTTGGAGAAGAGAGTGTTAATGCCGTTGAAATTAGGGTTGTTGAGTATGAGTTGCTCCCTCTCTCTCTCTCTCTCTCTCTCTCTCTCTCTCTCTCTCTCTCTCTCTCTCTCTCTCTCTCTCTCTCTCTCTCTCTCTCTCTCTCTCTCTCTCTCTCTCTCTCTCTCTGGGCCCAAAACGATGCTGTTTTAGTAAAAATGGGCACCCAAATCAAACTCGCTGACTCGCTCTCAAACTCGCGAGTTTGACCGATTCTACCCGAGTCTACCCAAAAACGAATTTGTATCCGAGTTAAACGCGAGTTTGACAACAATGATACTATCAGCTTGTACAAAATGAAATCAAAGAATTAAGACTCTATAACTTTCATAAGCTTTATCAAATTATAAAGCTATGAAGATGACGCCATCAAACAAGTGGTATTATCAAGTAGTTACAATGTAAGATTATTAGGGGTGTAATCGGTTCGGTTTGGTTCAGTTTTGGACCGAAAACCAACCGAACCGACCTGATCGGTTCTACAATTATATCAACCATTCAGTTTGCTGCTTTCTGAACAACCGAACCGAACCAACAGCGGTTTGGTTCGGTCAATTTTTCGAGTTTTTTACACCTAATTATCAGAATTTAAATTACCATAAAATGAAGTTTAAAACCATCAATAAACTAGAATAACAAAAGTATATCACATCCAAATTCAATACAAATTCAACTTAATTAAACATAAAATAAAGATAATTAAAAATGTCTAGCAAAACAACAAAAATAAACACACTTTAAAACATACTAAAAAACAAAACAGTCACTTTAAACCAAATAAAAACCAAACAGCCACCATGCTTAATCTAAATCCACACCAGACTCATCATCATCTTCCCCGGTTGGTGCAATTTCTACAAAAATAAAACAAAAAATCAATATAGATTATAAACATAAACATAATATAGATTATAAATTATAAACATAAACCATGAAAGGAACTACAAATTTCTTTTTTGCATGCCTAATTCAAGTTTCTCAAACTCCTCAATAAGCTCCTCAAAATCAGTTGTCATTGGAGAAGCACGAAGCCAAATTTGTGTGCAAATCAATTCCTCAACTGTCTTTGGAATTAAAGAACTCCTATAGTTGTTAAGCACTCTTCCACCAGTGCTAAAAGCTGATTTTGAAGCAACAGTCGAGACCGCCATTGCTAAGACATGTCTAGCTATTTGGGATAAGATAGGATACTTGCTAGAATTTACCTTATGTCAAAAGTATTTTGATCACGACACTTCTCTAAACCATCCATCAAATACAAATCCACCTCATTCTTGTTGATGATCACATTAAAATGCACCTCCTTGAAAAAATCACCAGCCATGTCGCCATCAGGTACTCCCACATCTGATGCACCATCCATTGTTGTTGAAGTAAAAGATCTACCCCCATTATTTGCATTCACATAGCATTCAAACATCTTGGAGAAGGTCTCTTTCACTTTTTCACCCAAAAAATCAGCATCATCCTTATCATGTAGCTTTTCAAAGCTAAAGTTCACAAACTTCAACTTATATCTAGGATCAAGAACCACATCAATAAAAATCATCATATTGATATTTTTTATGTTACCCCAGTACTTGTCATACTTAAGCTTCATACTCTCAGCCATATTCCCAAGTAATGGATCTCAACTACCACAAGAAGCCTTAACCACTCGCAAGATCTTACAAAACTCATGAAAATATTGAGAAGAAGTCACAAGCAAACTACCAGACACACTCTTTGTAACATCATAAAAAATTTTCAAGAATTCCATAAAGTGTTTTGCATTGTCCCAATCAAGATTCCTTAGAATGCCGCCTTGCATTAGATCATATTCTGTATCTCTCTCCCCTAACCTCTTGAACGCCTTTTGAAACTTCAAACCACTTTCAAACATGGTGTATGTAGAGTTCCATCTAGTGGAAACATCGAGTTGAATAGTACACTTGTCTTGTATACTAGCTTCCTTAATGAATTTTTTGAACCTATTCATGCGACTAGGGGAAGCACGCACATATCTAATAGCATTTCTTATCTTGCTAATAGATTCATGTATCTCTTTCAATCCATCATTAACAACAAGATTAAGAATATGTGCACAACACCTAACATGCAAATGCTCTCCTTTCAAAGGATGTAAATTCCAATCCTCCATTCTAGTTCTTAGATAAGATATTGGAGTATCATTAGAACTAGCATTATCAACAGTAATTGTGAACACTCTAGATATCCTCCACTCTAAAAGACATCTCTCAATTTTTCTACCAATTGTTTCTCCTTTGTGGTTTTTAATAAGACAAAAATTGATAATCCTCTTTTGCAATTTCCAATCATGATCAATGTAATGAGCAGTGAGACACATATAATTCAGATTTTGCACAGAAGTCCAACAATCAGTAGTTAAATAAACAGATTAATTTGGTTGTTTGAACACAGTTTTCAACCTATTTTTCTCACTAATATAAAGATTCCAAAAATCCTTAGCAACAGTAATCCTTTCCAGAAGTGGAAATCTAGGTTGCACAATACTCATATAGAATCTGAATCCCTCCCCCACAACAAACTTGAACGGTAGCTCATCAACAAGTATCATCCTAACAAGGACTTTTCTACACATTTCAGCATCAAAAGTAACTGCAGTAAATACCCCTTCACCCTCTTTTTTTGTTGGAAGGTAAGGATTGTTTGACTAGGGTCACCCGAGTCTCTAGAAATTTTTTTACATTGATTCAACAAATGATAATACATATTAGTTGTACCATTTCTATGAGAGTCACATGCATATGATGCACCACACCAATTACATTTAACCCTAGGATGTGATGGCTTGGACTTAGGATCCTTTGTAAAGTGTTCCCAAGTCCAAGATCTAGGTCTAGAAGGTTTTCTGTTATCTTCATTGGGATCTTCCTTACCATCCTCTTCATTAATTTTTACAGTGCTTGGAGCTGAATTTATAGGAGTTGTTCGCGGAGTTGCACTCACATTAGTTGAATCAATCTTTCTCTTCTTTGATCTAGGATGAGGTGGGGGTTTGGTAAGCACGCCACTGTCCATTGAAGAACGTACCACAGACTCAATATTTTTACCCCCAACTTCAGGCGTCGGTTCATTGGGTTTTTCATTGTTTGTTGGCTGCATATATATAAACATAACAATGAAAAATTAGCATTTTAACTTAACAACAGCACCAAAAATATTGTTTCCAGCAACAAATTTAACATTTAAATTTGTGAAAAATATTGTTTCCAACATTTAAGCCACAACCACAAATTGTAAAACATATTAATTATTAAATAACAAATTATGAAACAAGATAACAAATTAAAGGCACACATATATATGCTCAAAATACAAAGAAAAGGCACACATATATAAGTCACGTGAAAACAAAGAAAAGACAGACATATATATGCAGCCATATAAAATCATATAAAATAAAGGCACACATATAAAATCACATGGTCTATGTGAAAACAAAGAAAACACACTATATATATATATATATATATATCTTTTTTTTTCCTTTTAAAGTTTCAAAAGCTTATCCTAACACTATAAATAAATCAGACACTCCAATCTTGCAACATAAATATAAAGCATGAGGTAAGATCAATTCTAAAATTATGTCTCATAATATAGTTTTATATAAAGAATAGTAGCAACAAATATGAACTCCTATAACTACTTAGACACCATATTAGTAAACAAATTGACCAAATAATTAAAACTGTTTAGTAGAAACTAAAAAAAATTATTATTTTTTATTGGATAAAATAGAGACCAGAGTTTGGTAAATAAGATAACAAGAACAGATAGTAACCCACATTTTATCATCACTCACCAAGTACAGATTTTAGTAAAAACAACAACAATAAAAATTCTGTAAAAAAATTTCAATCAAACTCCTCATCTTTTTATTAATTAGGCACAAAATAGCAACAACAATCAAAGACAATAATTTTAATTAAACTTGTCTTCCTAATTAAGCACAAACCAGTAACAACTCTCAGAGACTAAAATTAGAAATCAAACTCATCTTCTTAATTAAGAAGAGACTAGCAACAACAATCAGGACAAATTAAATTTGATATACTATGGCAATATAATGATTTGTGAATTTAACTAATTTAACTAATCAATTAAAAAAATTTGAAAATCAAATTCTAACCTCAGAAGAGGACATTGTTCAGGTGCTTTTTGCAGGAGAGGGCTCGGCCACCAGAGTGCTGCTCCTCTTAGGGTTTCTTGCCCCGACTTAGGGTTTGTTGCGACAACTTATGACTGGACGATAGTGTGGACTCAGTACTGCACGAGGACGCGAATTGGACAATGCTGCTGGCTATACGACGGCGCTGCTCTTTGCTACGCCTGCGAGCCTGCGACGGAGATGAATGGATGACTTGCGACGGCTTCGAGCGACGGTGGAGGAGTTCCTTAATAGTGGACGACGCTCTCTGACTCTGTGGCTCTCTTATGCTCTCATTCTCTCAGGCATGACCGCATGGAGGAGGAAGAATGGAAGATGGAAGTGAGCTGTGGCCTATGGGTGAGTGGGTGTCTGTGTGAGGAGTGAGGACTGAGGGTGAGTGCGGGTGACTGCGCGAGTGAAAGGAAAAGAGAGTGAGGGTATTTAAATTTAGGGTTTTATACCTAGGTTAAATCAGTAAGGGTAAATCAGTAAAAAAAACCACTATGCAGCGTCTTTTTCGGTTCGGTTCGGTTCGGTTTCTACCAAACTAACCGAAAACTAAACCGATCCGATCGGTTTAATTCGAAAAAAACAAAAAAAATTGATTTTTTTATAATTTTTAGTTCGATTTTGCGGTATTTTTCGATCCAATTCGATAACTTACACCCCTAAAGATTATCTGACTATATACACTGTCTTTGATTCTTAACAATTAAGAAATATTATCTTGATTAAGTAATCTTGCTAATAAATAGGCTTAACTCATGTATTTTAAGAGTGTGTTCCATAAAAATTATAAATGAATATGGTTTCAAGATTTGAGTAATGTTTTTTTTAATACAGTGTTAATGAATTTAAAAAGTGACAATATAAATATGATAGTATTATTTATATGAATAAATGATCCTAAAATTAATTAAATGTAGATATTATACATATTTTATATAAAGAAATTGAAAAGAACGTGTGTTGTGTCCTTCAACTTCGAGGAGCTTGCGACAAAGCATCTTATCAAATTTAGAATAGCATGAGTTTCGGGGGATATAGACAGGAAAACTTGTGCAAATATTCGTACTTTCTTATTTGCATCCATGGCTATGTTGCTTAAAGATGAACTAATAGTACATTTTTGTTCACTGTTTTGAGCATGAAGCAGTGCATTAATTAGAAGAAAACATCATCATACCGGGCCCCACACAATGCGGACAATGCATACAGAGTACGTGTACCAAGGTTTTAAATTCGCATTTGTTACATTATCATTGGAAATCATACGAAGATTATAATTAAGGAAAATGTAAACAAATATTATATTAATTAATTTAATTATATAAATTTATCAAATCATTTATTTACTCGAATCTTACATTTTCGTATGATGAGTATTCTATAAACTGAGATAAGAACAATAATTGCAACTGAATCATAATTTAAAACCTTGATATAGTAAAATCACCATGAGGGTTCATAAGATAACATTATTAAATAACTCAAAAGATTTAATAGTGCGATAGTGTTACTTATTCAGTTATTCCTCCATTATATATATATGACAATACAAGTGACAGAAAGCAAAGATGAAACAGCATCTTTCTCTAAGGACTCTTAACTTTCTCAGTTCATGAGGATGGATAAAAATCTATAGGTCTTACCACTATCTATAGCCAGCCGAAACATCATTTCATGGGTTTAGATAATTTTTTAAATATAGAAATACAAAAGTAATAAACCCAAATATTTGTTTAACTGTGGTGAAATAAAGAAACAGAGACACAAAATCTTTCTATCCAAAAAAAAAAAAAAATCAGCATTTTTCTCTTTATCTCCATATTCTATTTCATAGATAGAATCTAAACGCAACCTTTTTAAATAAAGCATTTGAACTTGTATTTTTGTTATAATATATAAGATAAAGATGTTTCATTATGGTAAGCCATGAACATTTAATCCTACAGCAGCCATGAAAGTGTTACAAACGTTGCAGTCACTTTCTTTTATGTGTTTGTGACATAAATAGCCATTTTAGTACCCATTAATTTGAGCTGCCATTGAAGCATAGCTTATTGCATATCATATGTATGCGGCATATATAAATAAATGCAATAGTTTTATATAATTCTCCTACCACGTACCCACAAGGAAATAATGATTGATATTTGATACCTTCTCTTTGTTAATTTAATTGCTTCTCATAGAACCATATAACTAATGCAATACAAATTAATATGATCAATGTTTGAAATCATACGTAAAATTATATGAAACTGTATATATACATTTGTCTTTATAAGTGAGCGAACACATGTGACATATCAAATAAATACTAATAATTTTACACGTTTAAGTTGGGAAGTTTCCTCCCAACAATTTCTCAATCGCAATAAATATGCATGATGGTGCGTGCGTGGCCAAGCAATTCTTCATTTTTTTTTTTTAAGGCGGAGGAAAATTTTAGGACTCAGTTACTTATTAAGGTGTGGGAAGTTTCCTCTCAATAATTTCTAGCTCTCAATAAATGTATATATGCCATGATCAGGTCCTTGATGCTAATTAATTAATTAATTAAGGAAGTGCTGCTATATGTAGTTTTTTTTTTAACGCTCAAGTGTAAGATTTTCTAAGTGTGTATTATAATCTGCATTTGCCACTATCGCTCAACGTTCATTGTCATCACTACTCATTCGTTACAGAATATAGTGCAATCCGTAGTTTAAATTTTTAATTGTGATTTGTAATCGTATTATTCAACAACCAGTTGTATGTATTAATCAAATTGGATTAGTTGAGTAATTAACTTAAATAAGTATTAGGAGTTTGAATATTGACTTGTACATGCGCCATATAGCAATTCATTGACAGCAACAAATTCTTAAATAAAACTTTGATCCTTGACAGATTAGTCTTTAATCTGCCGAATTAAGAATCCTATAAGAAATAAAAAAAATTATTCCAAAAATTTAAATCAACACACAGAGTTATATAAATAATTATATCTCTATTAATAATTTATTAGACTTAATTTACCTATACAAAAATTCATTTAAAATATGAAGTTACTTAATATTTATAAATATAATTAAAAAAATAGTAAAGAATAAAATTAAATACTGAGTGAATGTTTTTACTAAATTTATAAAAACTTGTACATTACACATAATAAATGTTTTTGACAATTTTTTTCTTCAGTAAAAGTATAATTTTCATTTTTGGCCAAAATTTTACTTTTTCATGCTAGTATTACCCTTGAAACAATGTATATTGTTGATAGACGTGAAATTGTAACAACTAACAAGTTGCAATATCTGCAATGATTACAATACCGTAAGAATCACAGCCTGAATTTAAAATCCTAGCTCAAGATAGATGTCGTAAATGAACCACATTGGTAAACTCAAAAACAATAATAATGAGTGTGTTCTGTTCAAAAATAAAGTGCAATAATATAATGCATGTGTCCCATATGCTCAAAGATTATTAAAGGTTCATTGTTTTCTTTTCAAGCCAGTCACCACTGAACACCACAACAGGAATCCTGGCACAGAATTCAGATTTGGTAGCAAAACCTCAAAAGATCTTTTCAGGTTCGCCTTGTCGGGCACTTAGCACAAATGTCTCATTGTTAAGCTTCTTAAATAAACCGTACTCTTAATAAACAAAAAGCAGAACAAAAACAAAAGGAGCATTTTGTGCCTGCACTTCAATGAAATTTTGAATTGCAACGTGGAGAGTGAAAATGTATACGTGGGATAATAAAATTTTAGTAATTATTTATATAAAAATATATTTATGTAAAGATAATATTATAAAATATTAAATAATTTAATATATTTTACTAAATATATTTGATGGAATTATCATCACGAAGATATATTCATTTGTGAGTGACCGATGAAAATCTTTGTAGACAGAGAACAATGAACACCGTACGGACTCCGAAAGAAGGTGTCCACGTCAACACAAAAATACAGCTCATTTTCTTAGGTACATTTTTATCATCTTCTTAGAATTTTCTTTAGCTTTTGTGAAAACATAGAAAAAGCACATTCAAAACATATATACATCAATCCAATCCATGGATGATTTTAATTTTCTGTCGTTATGGATTCAAAGGCTTCAAGTTTATTTGGGCCGAAACAAAGATATTTAGGTAGCGTTTGTTTTGAGGTACTGAGACAGAGACTGAGAGACTGAGACTCAGTATCGTGTTTGTTAGTTTAGAGACTGATATTAAAATTTCTGTCTCTGTCTCTAAAATTTCAGTATTTCAGTACTTCCAAAAAATAGGGACACAGAGAATTGAAATTTTTAGAGATGGAGACTGAAACTTTAATAACATTTTATACCTAAAATACTTTCATTTCAATTAATTAATTCCAATTTTACCCTTTGTGCAAATTAAATTAGAGTTTCATTCTTGTTTCAATTCCTGTCTCCCATTTTACACCAAACAGAATACTGAGATTTATTTCAATCCCTGTCTCTTAGTCTCTGTCTCTTAATATCAGTTTTTCCGTCTCTGTCTCTCCACCAAACGCTACCTTAAAGTGGATAAAACAAGGGATACAATACAAAAGAAAAAGTTTGAATAGTATCTATCAAGCTAATCTCACTTAGCTTAGCTTAATGAGGTAAGATTTTATTATTAGCATACATGTTAGGCAAAGAATTATGTCTAAACCACAAATTTAACTAGAAAATCACCATTATTCTTTTCGTCCAACAACCAAAGAAAAAAAATTAAAATTAAAATTATTATAATAATTAAATCTTAAAAAATTTCAATTTCTGTAATTCCTAAAAAAAATATTAATTAAATTCTTTAAAATAACAAATAGTAAATTTTCGTCTATGAATAATACGAGTATTTTTCGTAAACTAATCTCATCACCTATTTTATATTTATTATAAATCCTTCGTTTCAAAAGTTATTATTTTTATATTGATCTTCTATAAACATACACATCTTTATAATTAATGATACACGTAAATATTATCATTAAATTTTATATAATAATGAATCAATGAAAAAATATATTGTATTTATCTTTTACAATTTTAAAAAATTTAATTAATATTTTTTAAAAACTAATTAATCTAAAATTTAAATTTGTAGAGATTTAATTATTATTTTACGCTAAAATAAAATAAAATTAAATGTTAGTTAAAAGAATTAATTCTCAAAGAATAATTTCATTATTGATTCCCACAATGGCACCACTACTATATAAGCTACAAGGAAATTTGTTACGTGTCACAAAACTATAGAACAAGGGCCTAGATGAATTTGACACCGAAATGTCTCTTCCATGTGTGGGGTTTCTCCATTTATCACAGGTAATAAATTAAATACTTAAATAACCTTTTCAATTTGCATGTGCTGATGTGCCAAAGTTGTAAAGTTATTAACAATGTATAATAAATGAAAAGTTTTTAAATATATCAGTATCCCAGTTTTTAACGGTTTATCTTAATTATATATATTATATATATTTTTATAATTAAAATTAATAGTTAAAATTATTAAAATATTAATACATCAATATATTTAAAAGTTTTTTTTGTTTACATTTATTTCCATCATATATTATATTACATTTCAATAAAATACAACTTAATTATAATAGTTACTTTATTCTTAGAAAGATTCTAATAATTATTATTAGTAATCTTTTCTTAGTAAAACCTAAATAATTCTTTTAACTATGTAATATTGTTTTAACAACATTAAACTAGCGGCAATAACTTAACGTTATATTTGTTTCTGAGAATAAAATAACATAAGACACTGAAAATAAGATATAAAAGATATAAATATAAAATTTTATATTTTTTAATTTTATTTGATAGTAAATTAAATAAATTATAAAAATTTAATTATTTTTATTTTTTTATTAAAAAAATTTGAGACAAAAAATATAATAATAGAAAATATAATTATAAAAACTAACAAGAATAATAAAAGAAAAAATGAAAAATAAGTTGTGTTTTTTGTTAGTGTTTTATGTCCTTCTTATCAGGATAGATACAAAATATATTAATTTAGTGTTTCTGAATACATTATCTCTATTCATATTTATGTGAAATATAATTTTGTGTCTCTATATTCCTATTTCAATATCCTATCTCAGTAAACAAACGCAGCCAAATAATTTATATTTTAAAAATACATAATTTCGTAAAATAATAGAAAAAATTGTATATTCGTATGTCTTTAACTAATAAACTCAAGAAAAATAATTAGTTTAAGGTTATACAGCCACTGCATTACTTTGCGATTTCTATCTTAGACGACTGCATTACTTTGCAGATTATTAAAAGTGCATCACTTCGTACTCCATGAATAGTAAGTGTTTTAGATTATTAAGAACACTATATTTTATTTGTTTTAATTATTAATTCAAAGATGTAAGGCAGCAGCAAATTATTTTTTTTATTACAGCTGATATGGTGTGTTACCAGAAAAAAAGTGTTTTGATGTTTTACGAGTGTATTATGCAATCTAGAAATGGCACCTAGCTAAATTCTTTCTTTTTATTTAAAAAAGAAAAAACAAAAATTTCACACATCAATTTCAAAAAATTTCATCCAATAATTTCACTTTTTATTTTTCTTTTTCAAAATATCAAATCTCGCCCAACAACTTTAGAAATCTCGTCCTCCATGGCTTGGTGTGGATGGTGGGATTGGTCCCTTATTATTACCAGATGAACCCTTAACATCGTAGAAGCTCCACCACCTATTCCCTGATTTTTTTGCTCCATAAATAAATAATTTTTGTACACTTTGCTGAGACTCCTTCACCCTGCAACAGCTAGGAGTGTTCAAATTCAAACCGATCTAAATTAAACCGTTCATTCAATTCGATTTAAATAAAAAACTGATCAAAATCGCACTAATTCGGATTTGATTGGATTCTATTTTTTGTAAACCGCTGGATTGGATCGGATTTCGGATCTACTTTCATAACCGATCCGATCCAATCCAAATCGCACAATGTACTATAATATTATTATTTTATTATTATATTTACAATTATATTTATAACATGTTCCATTTGTTATACATTTTTCTATTATTCATGTATTATTATTATTTAATAAATATTTTATGTTCAAAATGTTATTTATTTATTTATTTTAATTAACCTATAATTTTATTTCTATTGTTATGTTATCGTTGGCTTTATAAGATATTGTTAAGACTTGTTATGTCATTGTTGATTATTCAAAAGTTGATGTTGAGACTTGTTATATGTATCTAATATTTTTTATTTAAAAAATACAAATCCAAACTGATCCAAACCGCTTGTAATCGGATCGGATCGGATTTTTAAAAAAATTTTATCCAATCCAAACCGCACCGCACATAAATTAAGCGTTCAGTTCGGATAACTTTTTTTCTAAAAACCGAACCAAACCGTACCACGAACACCCCCTAACAACAACAATAAGATTATGGAACATCAAAGTGAGTATATCGTGGATTTGATACTATGTTAAAAAAGTAATAAAAAAATTGTGTGTATTCAAATTGTATGGAATAATATAATAAAAAATATTCATAAACGTTAAGATAATTAAAATAATAAAAATATAATATTTTATAATAAATATTTAGATATGTTAAATAATTCTAATAAAAATCGAACATCTTAATATATTCTAACAAATATTTTTAAATTTCACGGAAAAAAATCACATGTAAAAAAATTGCCGTAAGGCGTATCATTTAATTATTAGCAATTTTTGTTTTGATATTTGAACTTAGGATAAGTAAAGTAGCTAAAGATGAATTAAAAGAGTTACGTTACATCTAATCATCACATATGAAATTAAAATTAAAGTGGTAGAAATGACCACAGCAGGGATATTGCTTCATCATTTACAAGTGGCAAATAATAATAATAATAATAATAATAATAATAATAATAATAATATAGTACAGTATCGTATACTATAAGGGCAAGGTATAAAAACAAGGGTCCAAAACCTAAATCATTGCTGGCTCTGACCTTAGCCTTAAAAGCACACACATGCATAGGTTGGCGATCCATGTACATGTTTTGTGTTAATTTATTTCAGCGCAAATTAAATGTATTTTTCTTCCATTTTACAAAATATAATTGATCCAAGACGTATTCAAAATGTATGTCTAAGTGGTCACATATACAACTAACTACTACCTATTATATGTATTATTTTGGTTATTTATGTTAATTAATATAGTTTTTTTAGAGTGACAAATTAAATATTGTAAACAAAAAAGAATAATATATTTACATGAGAGTGTTAATATAATATCCACACACAAAAAAAAAAAGAAAGTCAAAATCACTTCCCCAATATCTCTTATTTAATAGCCAACCCAAAGAGTTGATGAGAACCTCAAATGAAAATGGTGTAGGAGACATTTTAACGTGTGGTATAGTAGTACCCTATAGATGGGGATGTCCATGAACATGAAATGAATTTGGTGTTGGAAATTTGTTTGGGTCCAACTCACTCTTTCATTTGATCGCTCGTTATGTTGGGATCAGATGAGATATAAGTCAATTTTGTTTCTGTTATTATTATTTTTTATTCTTTACTTTTTTTATAATAATTGTTTTATCTATTATTTTTGAAATTTTAAAATTAGTGTTAAAAATATAATCATTAATGTTATTTTTTCTTATCAACTTAAATTTTTGGGATGAATAGTTTCATGACAATTAAAGATTTTTAATACAATAAATAATTAAAATTTTAAAAATACTCATAATATCTGTAAATGTATAAAAAAATATTGAAAATCTACCACTTAAAAATTTTAAAAGTGTCTTTCATATTTATTAGCGAAACCATGCTCCTTTTAACTCAACTCAAAATGGATGTTAGATTTGGTTTGCTTTGATGAGCTTGACACCAATACCAAACATTTCCGTAAAGCTAATGTGATTTTATCCCTTGTCTTTTGAATTTTGTTTGATTTAATACTAGTATTTAAAAGTCTTGAGAAACAAACTTTTTTAGCTAAAATTTGTCCAAACTTACTACTTTAATTTTGACTTTATTTAATATATTCTGTAATAAATAAATATTAAATAAAATAAATTTAAAGTTGTTTTGACTGATTTTTTTTTCTCTTTAGTATTATCAATATTTAATTTTTAGCTTAAAAAAATGTTTTTTTAGGCAAAAGAAGATCAAACTTTATTGATAAATGGGAAAAAAATATTACAAATAGATCCAATAGCACAACAAACATAAACCTGTGAAAAAGAGTAGGAATTCACAAGTGCATTACTAGAGGTAGAAAAAAAAATTACCTAGACTACTTATAAGAGAGAGGTAGGGGTGGCAATAGATAGGGTAGGGTAAAATTTGGAGCCAACTCTAACCCTACTTGTGAGTTGAGATTTTTGTATAAACTCAACTCTATTTTTTTCGCGGGTTAAAAATATCTCAATTCTAACCCTACCCGTTCTCAATTCGCGGGTACCGACCCTATCCGCGAATTACAAAAAAGATGTAAAATTATTATATAAATTTATGATAATTTAAATTAGAATTGACTTTTATGTAAAAAAAAATTAAATTATCAATTAATGATTTTTTTAGTAGTTAAAAATATTTTATATTTAGTGAGAGATATTTGGTTCAACATCCACTTAAAACATATTTTTATATAAATATGTAACATATACATATATAGGGTGTGAATTGGTCGAGTAGGGTTGAAACTCAACCCTCATCCTACTCAATTCGCACGAGAACTCAACCTACACCTTACCCTATCAACTACGGATCGAATTGGCAATCCTACCCGATCGAATTAGATCGAATTGGATACTCGCAGGTAGGGTACATGTTGCCACCCCTAGAGAGAGGGAGAGAATTTGACACATTTGGAAACTCATTATATTCTAAACTTTATTGATCTATCTTTGAAGACTTTTTCATTTTGAGACATTCAAATGTGCTACAAAGGAGTCGTAGACATAGTTCTATCTAATCCAAATTAGGCTCAAACATGTTGAGATGCATAGCAGACAGCAAAATATTGGAGTATAGATTCTGGTGGGTTTAAGTTGCAAATTGGACAGACACAGGAAACTGAGGGCTTAAATAAGTTTTTGATTCTTATCTTTCTTTCTTTATTTTGGTAATTATTTTTCAAAAATGTTAAAGAAATATCAGAATTTATTGTTTTTGGTTATTAGTTAGTCATTAGTATTTAAAAGTATGAAATAAAATATGTTGTTAAATTACTAAATGACTAAAAAAAAATTAAACTAAAAAAAATTGAATTAAAGACTATTAAGTGATAATTAAAAATAATAAATTCTAATAAAACTTTAAAATTGTCTTTTTTTTTATGATTTTAAAATTGTCTTTTAACTCGTATTTGTTTGCTCTGTTAAGTACTAACGTAATAAGTTAAAAATTCACGTAGCAAATTAAACTGTTTAACAAGATGTGCCATATTAATATCTAACTTATTATTATTATTATTTTTTTTTTAATGAAAAAAATTATAGCGTGACTAAAATTAACAACTTTGAAAATTTACTAGCAAAAATATATAAAAAAAAGATATCATGGAAACTAAAACAAAAATATAATGCATGTATTTTACAGTGACCAAAAATGTATTTAAACAATTCTTTTTATTATCCATGGACCATGTACACCAAATAAATAAATTCTGATTTATGTCTACATAAGCTTAAAAGGCAAAAAGGTTTTCAACCTTATAATTATCAAAAATGTTTGGGACTAAAAAAAGTGCTAGTTTGCCGTTTCTGACTTTTATTTGCATATATTAATATTAGTAAATATATAATATTAAATATAATAAATATATGACTATAAATATTATATATAAATTTATAAATATTAAGTTAAATAAAATAATTTTTAATTATTATTTTCCCTGCATTAATCATAATTAGCATGTGCTCGTGTTAATAGTAAGTCGGTACCTACTAATTGAAACTATCAAGTTTTTTTTTTTTAATTTTGAGATAGGATGAAATTCATTTTAAAATAATCATTTCAAAGTAATAAGTGGATCTCCACATACACCCATTGATTATTTATTTCTCTATCTTTGGAAAAGACAATTTCGTAGTTCATTCTGATTATTATCTATTAAAAAACATTCAGATGATCAATATTTTTTATTTTTTTAATATTTGAAGTAATTTAGTTAACTCTTTTAATTTTTATATTAATTTAATTTAAAGATAACTTTATAATTACTTTAAATTTCGCAATATATTATTTATTATTCTGCCTAATAATAGTAACAAGTATATTTATATTTTGTTTGGTGATCAATTAAAATAAAATAGAAAAGTCTAATTTATTTACTATTTTTTTATTAAAAAATTTAAAAAAAATATAATAATAAAAAATATAATTATAAAAAATTAATAAGAGTAATAAAAATAATAAAAAATAAATTATATATTTTATTAATATTTTTATATTTTTTTGTCGAAATAAACACAAAATAAACTAAATTCAATATCTTTAAACATAATATCTCTGACTATATTTGTACCAAACACAATTTTATATTTTTCCATCTTTATTTCCGTATCCTATAACTATAAACAAATGCAGTCTAATTATAGACCTAACACATTTCATAATTAAGATTTAACTAAGAAAAGTATATCCATCTATCATCTATATATATGGAATCTTTATTCGATTGAATATTAAAAAGTTTTGATCTCCTTTTCTTTTTCAAGACTTCAATCACTATATATATATATATATATATATATATATATATATATATATATAGATGAAACATCAGAATAAATGCAACAATTCATTTTGCAAAACAGTAACACTCTTTAATAATTTTCCAACGAAGATGTCAGAAAATTTTCATATATAGTATTCATCAATGATGTCATAGATTCTGATTACAAAAGTACCATGCAATAAGGCTTAGTTAATAACGTACCATTAGAGCGTCGTCCTTGCTAACTCATCATAAACATTAATGAATTCCACCTAAAAAAAAAAAAAAACTCACCTTGCCGCAGCCATATTCTGTGCTAATTAATTACTTATACGTCATAAAATAATACTGAAGCATGTACCCTGAGAAAAGGGTAAATGTATTTTGAAAATTTAATGATCAATTTTAACTTTTAAGTTAAAGTAATAATCAACAAATTATAAATGAACAACGCATATAGCCATAGCTAGGTGAAAGTGGGGCCTACCTGCAAGGTAAAAAACATTAGGATAAAGTGAATTTTCTATAGGTAATATCATAAATAGTTTAAAAAAAAAAAAACTCAAGAAGAAAAGTTATAAGGGTGGTTGCGTGATAATTACTACCAAGGGTGACCCATGCATGTTGACTCATCTGAGTAATCACCTTCTTTTCTTGCTGTTATTACCAGATATTTAAATTATGCTACTAAGATGTTTTAAATTGCGATTATTTTGGTCGTTACCATGCATATTCTATAGTTACTATGATTTATTGTTGAATATTTATGCGAGTATTTAATATGCTGAGCAGGTTATTGCAAGCATAATAAAATTTTTTCCGATAGTTCAACATGAGCATAGTGTCTCACAAGTACAGTTCCTTTTTATAGGAAAAAAGATAGTAACCACTTTTGCTCATTTTAACCATAATAACGGGATAACGTATGGTTTCTATCTTGTGAGCAAATTAAAAAGCAGATATATGAATAAGATTTGGATAACATACATGAAATTGTATATTGAAATAAAATAAAATTACCCAGCCGACGTGAAAAATTGAAGGGGACCAAGCGAACTGATTTTCTCGTTGTGGGGTCGCAAGGAAAGTCCTCCATGGAGCTTTATAACAATTGTCACTACAAATTAACTAAATTCACTCCACTTCCTTTGCATTTGCATGCCTTTGCTTTTAGAGCTAAGAGGGTCTTCCTTAGCTTTGTGTCACAACTCATTTCAATTTTCTTCTTGTAAAAGACACTTTTACCCTCAAACTAAACAATGAGCATTACTGAACCAAATTACAGCAGCTCAGAAACCGAAAGCAGTAGTGCTTCAAACTCAACTGCAAAAACTGTAACCGCAACCGCAACGGAAACCGCAACTACTGTAACCGTAACTGCCAAGCGCATTCGAGATTCTTCTAACAAACACCCCGTGTACCGGGGTGTACGGATGAGGAATTGGGGGAAGTGGGTATCTGAAATCAGAGAGCCGCGCAAGAAGTCTCGTATATGGCTTGGAACATTCTCCACTCCGGAAATGGCCGCCAGGGCTCACGACGTCGCCGCCCTCAGCATAAAAGGCTCCGCCGCTATTCTTAACTTTCCCAACCTCGTACACTCCCTCCCCCGCCCCGCTTCCCTCGCCCCTCGCGACGTTCAAGCTGCGGCCGCAAAAGCCGCCAAAATGGTCAAATTCGATTCTCCGACGACGTCCTCGTCGTCGTTATCTTCGTCCTCGTCGGTGGAATTGTGCTCCGATGAGGAGGAGTTGAGCGAGATCATAGAGCTTCCCAGGCTGGAGAGTGGCGAGTTGGATAAGGAGTTCGTTTTCGCTGACTCCGTGGATGGGTGGATGTACCAGCCGCCGCCTTGGTTTTCGTCGGAGAGCATGGCGGCGGCGTCGACGGAGGAGGAGGACGTTGTTGAAGATGGTGTTGTAAGTGCTTCTGGAAGTTCGCTTTGGAATTATTATTATAATATTATTACTAATTAATATGTTCTTTTTTTTGGATTCTTGTTTAATTTGTTACTTGTGAGTGGCCTCTTTGTAATAATGTTTTCTTTTGTTTTGTTTTCCTTTTCTCTCCTCAGTTTAATTTGTACATGGTCTATGAATAAATTAAGAGGATAATTTGGTGGACGTTATAAGTTTGTTTGTTCCATTAAGAGATTGGAAACTCTCTCTATCTTCAACTTTCGATCATTTCAGTCATGACAGAGAGATAGAAGAAAATGAAATTTCTGGGAGCTGAATTTTGAGATCTTGAAAGTGTTTAATTATGATTAGCGTATATTCAACTACTAAAACAATTATTAATATAAAATATATGTTAAAATATAAAATATATATCAAAATAAATTGAATAATATATATATATACTTTTTGTGGCTAAATTTAGTATAGTAATAATAACATATTTGAAAAGCGTTTTCATCTAAATCACTGCTAATTCATTGTTCATCACCAGGTAATAATTGTACTCACGTATACCAATTAAATTGGTCCACTACAATAAAGTCTTTGTCTACGTTAATTTTCTCTTACTATATAAGGTACAGATTGTAATCGCTAAATCTTGAAAAGAAAAAAGAGAGTTTGGGAGTAATAAAATAATAAATATCGTTAGTGATGTCATGATAGTGGAAGTGATGATGATCACACGCTATGTTAATGTTAATGCTGGAATGGTGGCTTACGGTTGGCAAGGGGATATTTTGAGGTAAAAAAGAAAAAAAAAAGGAGAGAATAAGATTTGAAATCTGATGGTACCTTGGTCACCATTATATTGTTCTCTGAAATGTCACTGAAAATGCATGGTTGGAGAGAGAGATGTTAATGAAGACAATGACAAATAATTTTGATGAGATGATGAGAGAAGAGACGCACGCACAAGTCCGCAACATAATAGGGATTGGGATTTGCCCTATCATGGAGGACAAAACTTCCAGCTTTCTATTGAAAGCGCTACTTCCAAACACTTCAAACTTTCTTTTTTTGGAATTAATAATCATCAACTACTACTTAAACCGTATGTCTTGCTACTTCATTTTTTTGAAGGCAAAATGTAACTTGAAAGAGAAAATACAAGCTATTGATTCAACCAAACAGTAAATATGTGTTTATTTTTTACGATAAAAATGTTAAAAATTTAAATATTATATTCAATTTACATTTAAAAAAAATAATTATAATGTTATTTTTTATTTAACTTCACTATTTACCAAAACTTTTTTCTAATTAATTTTGCTCCACTCTCTAATCAGATAATACCATAAAAGGTAAGTATTGTCTGACATCATCCTGTTGCGAAATGACTATCATTATTTATTACGGTCTAATTTAGGTGTAAGTAAAATTTTAGAAGTATATCAGTCTTAAGAATTAAGTCAAAATTGAATTCTAAAATATCACACTTAAATATAACACAATTCAAACTAGATTTTTCAATTTTTTTTTAATCACATATATAGTATAAATAGAAGGCACCATTTCAGCCCCAAATATGCACAATCCTACCCTAAAATTTATCTCTTAAAAGGTATTCTACCACCATTTTATTTGACCATCGTCAAATTAGAAGTTCACCTCTTTTCACCTCTTAGGATTGACCCAATTAGGTATCACCTTTTCAATACTATTAAATGTTGTAGTAGTACTAAAATTATCTGTGTTTTGCTTCATCCATTCAATTCAAAAGTGATTTTAAAAGTAAAATATATACCGTACAGGACATATATGCTACTAGCAATTATTTTGAGTCCACTTTCATTCTCATAAACTACGAGGCACTTGGAATTAACAATTCATTTCGCGTCACCATAATTGAATTTATACATTATTTAATGATATCGAGTTTGAGATATTTTTGTTCTTCGCTCAGTGCCCGTTAATTATTGCGCGATTAAATTAAAATTAAATAAAATGAAAAGATATACCAATTGGAATATGAAATTCAGATAAAGTCGGTGCTCTGAAAATTCTGGACAGTTTTAGGTGCACATTATTTTAATTTACACTGAGCTATCAAAGAGATTGAAAAATCTGCCCTAGATAGACTTTAGATGCAATTATAACCACAGAAACAGCTTCCAATGAAAAAATGGTATGCTTTTCCAATTTGCTTTTTGAAGGGGGTATATTTTCCTATTTTTATACATGTTATAAAGAGGATTGTGGTAACATTAAAATGATAACTATTTTTGTTTGAAGTATATCTCATCTAAAGTGTTGTACCTGTATAGTTCTTCGGTTTTGATACTAGTGTGTGTACTACTCCAACGTTCAAATTAATATAATTCGCTTCAAAACAATTTAGGAAGCAAGTTGGGATCACTCTACCTTTTCCCTTTGATATACTCATGTAACTATTGAACGAGCTAAACCGAGAGACAGAGAGAGAAAGAAAGCGACAGAGCGGAGAATTGAAACAATATGAAAACTAAAGTTGTATATCCAGGTGCGTTAATACAAGAGTGATATATATATATATATATATATATATATATATATATATATATATATATATATATATATATATATATATATATATATATATATATATATATATATATATATATATATATAAATAAAGTAATGTGCTGTAACAGATTGCTAATAGTAGAATAACTAACTCTAGATATACTAGACAAACACCGAGTACCGTCAGATTTATCGTCGGTAAAAAAAAATTCGACAATAATTAACTTACTGTTAAATTTATCGTCAAAAACAATCAGACGGTATAAACTTCACCGATAAATATTTATCATCGGAAGTTTTTCGTCGTATTTAGTGGTAAATTGCTTGTTTAAAAAATCATTTAATTATTGGCGGATTTTTCCGACCGTATTGTTGGCGCTAAAATATACTGTTGTCCGCACTATTACTGTCAGATTATTCTCTCGGTAAATCTGACGGTAAATATAAATTAAAAAATGAAATAAATTATCAATTTTAATTTTTTATTTAAATTTATTTTTGATAAATTAATGATCAATTTCTATTATTTAAAATAAATAATACAATGTTCAAATAGATTAAAAGTTAAGTCCATCAAATAATTAAATACAATGAAATAATAAAGCGAAACACTAATAACTATATATTCAGGTAGTTCTCGTCGTCGTTGTCGTCAATCCTGTGGCCCTGAGCAGGCAACACAAAAGGCGGTGATGTTTGTGCAGGACCGCTACCCCAGCAAGGATGATGCCAGTGGCGCGTGTGTGAGGATCTCCTGATACATCTCTTGATAATTGTTCAGCTTTTGTGCCTGCTGGTGAAGGCTGCGTTAGAGCTCCTGCATCTGCAGCCTCAAATTCGCACCTTCCTCAGGCTCAACTGGTCACAAAGTTTGACGACAGCCTCAACGTGGAATTGCGGAGGCTACTGGAGAAAAATGACCCCAACCCGTATACACAGTTCTTGTATGGCACTGAGACGGTCTTGACGAATGAATTTTTGACGGTTTAGAATTTCACTAATGAAATCTCGTTGTAAAGTATAGTTTCTAAACCAAACAATAATCCTTTCATACAAAAAGTTGTTTGTCACTAGTACAAACCCCTAAAATTTATAAACCGAAGTATTGAACCTCGGGTCGTTCTCCCTAGGATTTACAATAAAGTGTCTTGTTATTGGTCGTGAGTTATTTTGGGGTTTTGGATAAGAGACATGAAGGTAAATGGCAATGAAAATAAACTAACAACTATAAAAGGCTCTTGGTAAGGTATGAGAACTAGAAGTCCTATCCTAGTTATCCTCTTCAATTATGATAACAAATTATCCATTACTCCCACTTAGTTAACCTCTAACCATGGAGGAAAGTCAAGTGGATGAATCAATTTGATTCCTCAAGTCCTAATCAACTCCTAAAGGAAAGACTAGCTTTAGAGGTATTCGAATCAATTAGCAACTTCTAATTATCAATCAACAAAAAGGATTAGATAACTCAAGAGTTACTAATTACTCTACCTAGGCCAAGAGGAACAAAATCTACACTAAATTTCTACCAAGCATTTCATCAAACACTTGGAGGGTGATGGAAGAAAGCATTTTTTTTATTTGTAAGAATAAAAGGAATCAACAACCAACAATTACAAAGAATTAACAAAACAACAATCAACAACATCACAATCATCATGAATTACCTCAAATTGCATTATTGAAATGAAACTAAAGAACAACAATCTATCCAAAACAAAATGAAGAATTACAATTATAAAAGCACATAACTAGAAAGAGAGAGATGAGAAGATTGAGAATTGATAAAGGAAAATTGAATCAAAGCATGAATTAAATCTAGATCTAAGAAAAGAGATTAACCTAAACCTAATCCTAATTCTAGAGAGAAGTGAGAGCTTCTCTCTCTAGAAACTACTTCTAGAACTAACTATCTATCTAATCTTCTCCTAATTAGTCTATGGGTGTGAATGAAATGAATGAATTCCTTTTTTTTTTTTCAATCCCCTTCAATTCTTGGCTCTTATATGCATTTTGGCGCCAAAGTTGGTTGCTGAAACCTTCCACAATCGCCAGGCACGTGTTGCTTAAGTGAGGTCATGTGCCATCATCGGCGCGTGCGCGCATGGTACGCGTGCGCGTCCTTGGCCTGTTTCGCAATGTGCGCGCGAGCGCCTTGTGCGCGTACGCGTGCTTGGCCGAGATCAACTCTTTGGTTTTTTGTGCTTTTCTCCACTTGCATGCTTCCTTCCTTGCTTCCTTTGATCCATGCCTAGCCTATTTCAATCCTGTAATTACTAGCAAACACATCAAGGCATCTTATGGAATCAAAGAGAAATCAAAATAAGGATTGAAAAGCATGTTTTTACACTTAAGCACAAATATGGAAGAGATGACAAAACCATGCTAATTCATAGGCTAAATGTGACAAAAGGTTATCAAGACACTCTAAATTCAATACAAAACAACCCGTCAAATTGGGGTTTGTCAGGTCTCGCGCCAAACCACATTGGGATCGATGACTAAAACAGAGCCATTAGCGGCGTCCTTACCACTTTGTTGAGATTACTGAGTCGTGGCATCTAGTCTCTGCATGTAGGACTCTTATGTAACATATGTTATTGTGATTAATAAGACAGTTATGCAATTAATTTCTAATAATTGTATACAGAAGATAATCAGATGTATCTTTACTCACATAATAGTCTTGAGACCGCTGATCAACAAATCTCTCTTTGTTCTCCTTCAGCATGTGGGTGTACTTGAACGTCTCCACCAATATTGCCTCACGATCCAACGACTTCGACTACACATGTTGCATTAAAATAATATGATTAGGATGCCTAGTAATGATATGTAAAAGAATATAACTAAGTTATTAACAAAATTAAAGACACTACATAGCAGCCTAACCTTGATCTTCATAAAGGTTGCTGAGCCGCCGGTATACTTGGATGACCTAGCCAATGCCCTTTTAGCTCTGTTGGTGAGACGCTGATGCCTGAACCCCTCATTGGGTTCCCAATGAACTAACAGATCCTTTTTTATTTCCGATCGGAGCCAACTCATCAGATGGTCCCGTCTCTGACGAACATCATCCAGCATTTGTTAGAGCCGCCGACTTATTCTATGGTCGAATATCTTCCTGATGGTAAGATTGTGCTCAGCGTCTCATATAAAGTTTAGCTGCACAAAGATACAACAAAATTAGTTACTGAAAATAGAGGTTATAATTAAATTAGCTAAAAAAGTTTGAAACTTAAAAAAATAATTACTGCCTATTTTTCAAACCATCGCTGTCTAGTCTCAACGGGGATCTTTTGTAGTTGGGTTAGGAGTGGTTGTATATTAGCTTGATGACGTTGGTCATCTTCTGAGTACATGCATTATTGTTCGGCGCGAACCTATCAATAATTCACAGACAAACCATAATATATAGAGATTTTTATAGAAATTTAGACAGAGTTTCGTCTATAACTAGAATTTGCTACAATCAATGAAATAGGAAACACATTTAAGTAATGAAACCTAAATCGACTAAACAAAAATCAATAACCAGGAACTGAACTTTCAACAACTCCAAAATCAATAAAATAAGAAACACATTTAGGCAATAAAACCTAAATATACTAAACAAGAATCATAAACCAAGAACTAAACTTTCAGCAATTCCATAATCAATAAAGTAGAAAACACATTCAGGCAATGAAACCTAAATTCACTAAATAAGAATTACTAACCAGAAACTAAACTTTCAGCAAATCCACAATCAATGAAATAGAAAATACATTCAAGCAATGAAACCTAAATTCACTAAATAAGAATCAATAAACAGGAACTAAACTTTCAACAATAACAATAATAAGAAAATATATAAGACTCAAAGTGTTACTTATCTCGTGTCGCCATCAGGCCAAATGGTCAATCGTACGATAGGGGGTGGTGGAGGGACATCAGCTGCCTCACTTCTATGAGAGGACTCCGGGGCCATAGCTTCCGTTGCTAGAGGCGACATCACCGTTGCAGCGGGCTACTAAGCGGTAGGAGGCGGCATCATTGCGGTAGGCGGAGGCACGTAGTTGAGGTTAGGGATCATGATGAACGGCTGGTCCACTAAACTCGTAAATTATAAAGTCATTAAGGTGGTTAGAGTAGAGGAAGAGGATCCCTAAGTCTTAGGGGTACTGAAAGAAACCCTCCCTCTACCATGACCATAGCTAGAACCACGACCAGCAGCCTAATTCGGCAGATACTCATCATCATGTCTGAAAATAGCATGCCAATTAACAAAATTTAGCACAACAAATCAATGCTATTCAATATTAAATTCAACATTAAGTCAATGCTATTCAAATAAATTTCAGCAAATTCAACACAAATTTAGCATATTCAACACAAAATCAGCAGCATTATCCATCAATTCAGTCAATTTCCAACACTTTCACCAATATAACACAAACTAATAATCTTAAAACTAACCTATCTTAACCACCTAAAATCAATATACTTGGAAAAAAATATGCGTGCATAAATTACAAAAATATTAGCAAACAACTAACAAACAGATGCGAAAGACAAACTACTAAAACCCTATTGCATGACTAGCCAAAGGCATAAGCACATGCTTATCAAAGCATCATTATCATCATTATAGAAACTATACACCCATCCTAAATTTTCAATTCATTGATAAATTCAATATACTTGGCAAAAGAACAAAAGATTTACAGCAACAAAAGATTTAGCTAAGTGATTTTTTAAGCAACACAACAACATATTCAACCAAATTTTAGCAATTATTCAACAAAACAAATAGCTTTTAACATCAATTCACACAAATTCAACATATTCAACACAAAATCAACAATATTATCCATCAATTGAGTCAATTTTTCAATATTTTCAGCAATATAACACAAATTAATAATCCTAAAACTAACATATTTTAACCATCTAAAATCCAATAAAATAAAAAAAATTAACTCTAACTAAATTAGAATAATGAAATAACCTAACCAAAACATAATTTGAAGAAGAAAGAAAAATAATTTTAAAAAAATCTGGAATGCAGAACCAGGAGAGAAGTGAAAAGAGGTGAAGATGTAGTGACACTATGACGTTGTTGGAGCTAGAGGAAGCGGAAGGATGGTCACCGAAGGCTAGGGAAGTCGCCGAAGGCTGGTGGGCAGCGGCGGTGGGATGATGATGGGGGCGATAGTGGTTTCACAGCGCGAGGACAAAGGAGAAGAGGGAAGGAAGCCGAAGAAAGGAGGTGCCGGCGGTGTGTTGACGGTGACGGAGAGGAAGCTGTGACTAGGGATGGAAAAAGGTCAGGCAGCCTGACAGGGGCCTATAGCCTGGCCTGTGTTTGGTCTGACCTAATAGGCACATGTTCAGGCTCTTATAAAAGCCTTATTATGTTAATATGCCAGGCCCAGACTTACTAATTAGCTTTATTGGCCTGTTAGGCCTGCCTGGGCCTGTTAATACATAATTACACATATAAATAATTTTTTATTATTAACAAAATTATGAGATATTTTAAATTTATTATATTTAATTATAAATAGTTTTGTATATTTTAAATACTTTAAAATTTAGAATTTTTTATAAATATTAAATATGATATATTACATATAATATGTTTATTAAAAAATAATTCAGGCCTTTTAACAGGTTTCAGCCCAGGCCAGGCTGAATAACAGGCTAGACTTAGTACTTTAAAAAAAGCCTATAGCAGGCTACAGGCCAGGCTCAAGCCAATTGACTACATGACAGGCCAGGCCTGTTAAGAGCAAAGCCTGGCCTGGCTTTGCCTATTTTCACCCCTAGCCTATGACACTGGTGGTCTCGGTGATGGTAGTGGCAAACGGTGGTGAGTGAGAGAGTGGAGGAAGTGAGAGAGGGGATGAATCTGAAATGAGGAGGAAGATAGTTCGTGATTTGAATTTACACCATGTTACCATCGAAAAAATCTGACGGTAAATCATCGCGGGACATCAAAATGCAGCGTTTCACTAATTGGGGTAACTGTCGAAAAAATTTGACAGTATATCCAACGGTAAAGAACGCGCTAATTTAATTTTTTTCCTCCACATATTACTGGCGGATTTACCGTCGGAAACTAAAATCTGCCGATAATTACTTAACCTTACGAATTCGTCGTCATTATCGATGATAAATGACGCGACTCTGATAACCGGTTTAGAGTTTCCAACAAATCAAAACTCAAGTTCATCGCAAGTATAATTCCAAACCGGTAACTAGCGCTATCAAAGTTTAGTTTGGTTGTCACAAGTACAACTCAATTAAAATCAAAATAGCCGAGGGTATTACTCCCGGATCCCGGATCGTCCTCCCTAAGATGAGCAATTATATGAATCAGAGTTGGTTGGGATAATCGGGATTGATAAGCATAAACATGGAATCAAACTACAAAGCTAAATATGCGAGAAACTTAAACTACAAGAAACTAAAGCAAGGATGATGGAATTATTAACTAAGCAATTATGGAGTCAACCAAGCATGACATGAATTAAAATCTATTCTAAAGAAACTAATTAAACTAACTAAAAATAGCTAAAACAAAAAATGATCAAAGATGATTTTTGGATTTTAGTATAAGTATAAAAGGCTCTTGGCTAAGGTATGAAAAAAAGGGTCACCATCCTTGTCTAACAATCATGTAATGACAATTATGAGAAATTAATCCCATTAGGTCTACCTCTATGCTTGAGGCAAGTCAAATGAGCATAGTCAACATCAATCCATAAGTCCTAATCTAATTACTAATTGACTTAGTAGAAGACTAGTGTTAATGGGTATCAATTCAACTAACAGAAACCCCACATTATCGATATAATTAGACACAATGACTTAAGATCACCTAATTCCTTTGACCTAGGCGAAGAGTGTGAAAAACTACTCCATAATTAAAGAAAATATTTTATCAAACCCTTAGGGTGCACTAAATAAAGACATAGGTAAGTTGTAACACCCTACCATACAGAGTCTTATGCTTAAGTCATAATTCAGAGATGGCAAGGTATTACGACCTCTAAAATAAAAATTTAGTACGTATAGTAGTATGAATGATTGATTATAACTAGGAGCCTTTGTAGAAAAAGGGTAAGCAAAAAAATCGCAACTCAAAGCGCAACACTTCGATCGATAACGTAACGAACAAGGATAACCAACGCGTGATTATATATATACAAAGGAGTGTCAAAAACAGGAATATCAAGACTCAAGATCCGGCTGCGAAGATAACCACTCTGAGCATAGCAATATATACATATGATAAAAATAAGAAAACCCCAAAGGAAACCCAAAGGGACACAAATACATAAAACCTATTCTCCAAAATCTCCCATAAGAGGAGTCATCACAGTTTGTATTATTTAATGGAGATAAAAGTATCTAAGCAAAACATATAAACCAAAACATAGCCCCGAGAACAAAGGATCTTCGCAATTCTAGAAGTCTCCAGCATGCCTCAACGGGAAACCTCACGTCCTGCATCTGAAAACCACAAAATCCGCATGGGTGAGAACCACAGGTCCCCAGCATGGTAACAGCTTCCACATATATAATACATAATAATAGAGGAAAGCCAAAGGCAATCCTAGAACTTCCTCCAGATAATTCAAAGCTTATAAACAAGCTAAACCATATAAGGGTATCTGACTAACGATTCTTCAGTCTAACTAATACTTCCCTTTCCAATTCCTTCTCACCTCCCAACCACCAGCAGGAGTATAATGTAGCAAACACAGTTATATCAAACAAGAAATATACATGTAGGAACAATTAAGGCATTTAGACAACTAGCAAATAATATGCAGTCAAGTAGGCAATCTCAAACAATTCATATAGCATGCATATGATGAATGCCTATCCCTAGTGGCTGATGATATCATCTTGTCGGTTATAGAACCAACCCGACAAGTCCTGGTCGCTAACCATTGGACTGTCCCTCTGTCACGCATCCCCAACTCGAGTTATACTCGTTATAAACTTGATCATAATCATGATCTATATCCATCACCCTCACTGGTGAATATTTACGGGGGCGACCTCATCCGGGTCTTTCACAGTGCCCGGCCACACTTATGACATAGGGTCAACAGAGTATCAAGTCTCAACCTGGAGCACGTGGTGGCTAGCCACTGCTACTACCCAGGGAAACTCGTATCTCAGATAGTGGAAGTGCAAATCACAATTATCAATAATTCAGCATAAACATGCATGAATCCTCATCCATGGATCAACATCCATATCAGCCATCCGGCTCACGGTTCAGTCCAGAACCAGCCAATATTCATATCATACACAGCCATTCCGGCTCACGGTTAAATCCATAACCAGCCCATTGGCATCACGGTTAAATCCATAACCAGCCATCTCATTAACAAATACGGCCTTTCGGCCCATGGCATAACAAGCACTTCCACCACCATCCTCCGCATCTCACATAATCATCTTTGATCCTCATTGATCATTTATTTTTCCCTTGCTTCACTCGTAAGTTACCTCATTCATTAGCCCCTTTTTAATAGCTAGGCATGTCATAATGGTTTAAGACATAAATGGTGAGATCGGAGGCTTAGAAGTATGAAATTTGGCTTTTAAAACTCAAAAATCAACTTTGGGATGAAAGCAGGGCCATGCGTACGCGCACTCCACGCGCACGCGTGGATGGCCTCAAAAACTCATCTACGCGCAAGCGTCATGCACGCTAACGCGTGGATTAAAAATTTGCCAATCGACCCGTACGCGTACGCGTGGGTGCCCTCGTGCCCCAGGCATAACACTGGCACAGTTCTGGCATAACTCTATGGAAAATGGCTGGGCACTGGGTGCAGCACAATCGGCGCGCCCGCGCACACCACGCGCACGCGTGGATGGCGCTTTCTGGAAGATCGGCGCGTACGCGCCAGGTGCGCCCACGCGCAAGGGGTCATTCTGCTAAAAATTTTCTAAGTTAAAAGCTGCAGAATTCACAGATTTAAACCACAATCTTCCGACGGACATAACTTCCTCATTTTAAATCGTTTTTCACCCGTTCTTCGAACGGCATGGACATCCCGGATCCCATTTCATTTCTAAATAGATTTGGTACAAAACAGAGATTTGTAGTCCAAGTTATGTCCCGTCAAAGTATGTCCAAAAACCATGTTTTTCATGCAAAACCACAACATGCCATTTTCAAACAAGCCATTTCCAACTCTTTTCAAAATCAATCAAAACATGCCATTTTCATCCCTTTTCTTTGAAATCAATCAAAATATATTAATTTCGACATCAAGCCTCCTCAACTCACACATTGTCACATTACCACAATTTACAAAATCACTATCTCATCATTTTAACCCACTTCACCCAAGTGGCTCAAACTCAAACATATTGACATGTCATATACTCTTTCTCATGCCAATTCTCAACAACACCAATTCCAATAAATCATCATTGTACACAATCAATATCATACTCACCATCAACATGGTTCAACCCACAATTCAACCATAACCAATCATCAAGCATATATCACAACATGCATATTTCTCATACATCATACCATCTAGGCATCATTAACCATCATCACATATATGACCACATCATATATCTCAATCATTTAACAACATCAACCATTCAATGCCTATCTTAGGGCCTCTAGCCTAAGTATTTCCTACCACATTACATATTAGATACGGGAAACCGAAACCATACCTTAGCCGATTTCCCAAGCTCAACCGGAGCACTTCCAAATCACTTATCCACAAGCTCTCAAGGCCTCAACACCTCCAAGAACAGATTTTTCACCACCAAATCCCTTTTTCAAGCTTTTCAAAAGCACCAATCAAGCTCCAATATCCACACATATACAACCTAAGCCACTACCATCATACCCATACACAACATCTCAATACCCAAACATCATAGAACAACAAAATTACACTAGGGTTGAGAACCTTACCACACCCAAGGTCCAAGGAGACAAGATTAACCTTCTCCTTCAAGAGAGTTGGGTCCTATAACATCAAAGAACCCAAAATCTCAACATTTCACCCATGAAACTCGAAAACAAGGGCTGAAATTTCGAACAGCAACACGTGGCTTACCTCAAGATTGATTGTATGGGTTTTGTAGAGCTCTCCGCGGTGAACGCGTGGCCGCAAACGGAGCGGCAATCGGAGCTCTAGATCAAAAGTTATGGTGGTTTGAAGATCAAGTGAGAGAAAGAACTTGAGAGAGTGTTCTTCCTCCCCTCTCTTCAATTTTCAGCGTGTGTGTGTGTTGTGTGAGGAGAGAGAGTGCTGAAAACTAGGGTTTTTGTTTAGTTATGTTGGGCCAAGGGCCCACTTTGGGTCCGGTTGGCCCGGTTTGGCCCGTTCGGTCCAATCTTGGTCTGAATTCTATAAAATTGGTACCGAAATTCTTGTCTCAGTCTCCTCTATCACATTTAGCCATAAAAATCACATTTTGGGCTTTCTAGAATAAATTCTCATTTATAGGCTAATTAGCCGTTAATTAACCGGGTTTTACATTCTACCCACCTAATTGGGAATTTTGCCCACAAAATTCAAATGCAATTACCTGGGAATAAATGCGGATAATCCGTTCGCATCTCCAACTCAAGTTCCCAAGTGTGTTCCTCAACACCGCCTCGACTCCATGCCACTTTAACTAATGAAACCTCTTTTCCACGCAACCGTTTGATACTAGTATCATCGATTCTGACCGGAGTCACTGGAAGCGTCAAATCTTCCCTTAACTGAACCGACTCAGGTTCTAACACATGGCTAGCATCAGGAGTGTACTTCCGAAGCTGCGACACGTGAAACACGTCGTGCAGATTCGAAAGATGAGGTGGTAGAGCCATCCGATACGCCACCGGTCCAATCCTCTCCAGGATCTGAAATGGACCAATGTATCGAGGATTCAACTTCTTTGCCTTAATCGCCCTACCTACTCCCGTGGTCGGAGTAACCTTAAGGAAAACATGGTCTCCTTCCTCAAATTCTAAGGGCTTCCGCCTCTGATCGGCATAATTCTTTTGACGACTCTGCGCCGTAAGCATCCTATCACGGATTTTCTTGACTTGTTCAGTAGTCTCAGCTATCATTTCCGGCCCTAACAAGCTTTTCTCTCCAGCTTCATACCAACATAGCGAAGATTGACATTTCTTCCCATACAAGGCCTCATACGGTGCCATTCCGATGCTCGCATGATAACTATTATTGTATGCAAACTCCACCAATGGCATATACCGATCCCAACTCGCCGGTTGGTCCAAAACACAAGCTCTCAACATATCCTCTAGTGTTTGGATCGTCCTTTCAGATTGACCATCTGTTTGAGGATGGTAAGCCGTACTCAAGCTTAATCGGGTTCCAAAAGCTTTCTGAAATGCACCCCAAAACCTTGAAGTGAAACGAGGATCTCTATCAGAGATTATAGTAGCAGGTACACCATGAAGTCTCACAATCTCCTTTATGTATAACCGTGCTAGCTCCTCAAGGGTGTAAGTCATACGAATGCGCAAAAAGTGAGCTGACTTCGTCAGTCGGTCCACAATCACCCAGATAGCATCAAAACCAGCCCTAGTCCTTGGCAATCCAGACACAAAGTCCATTGCAATACTTTCCCACTTCCATTGCGGAATCTCTAAAGGTTGCAACATCCCGGAAGGTCTTTGATGTTCAATCTTTACCTTTTGACAAGTTAAGCACTTTGATACATATTCCGCCACATCATTCTTCATACCCGGCCACCAAAACATCGCCTTTAAATCATGGTACATCTTAGTACTTCCCAGGTGAATGGAGAATCCACTTTTGTGTGCCTCCTTTAAAATATCTTGCCTCAAAGTGCCAACATCCGGCACAATGATCCTACCCTTGAATCTCCATAACCCATCTTTTTCTTCCGACACTCTCCACTGTTTTCCTTGCTCAATAGCCGGTAACACCTTCCATAACGCTTCATCATTTTGATGAGCCTTTAGGAGTTCGGACTTAAAGTCACTTGAGATTTCGAATCGGCTCAAACACAAAGTTCCGGATACTTCTCGAGCACCAATTTTCAGACTCTCAAATCCCTTGAGCAACTTCTCCTCTTGAAGCATCATCCAAGCCGCATATGACGACTTCCGACTTAACGCATCCGCCACTACGTTCGCCTTTCCCGGATGGTAATGCAACTCAAAGTCGTAGTCCTTCAACAATTCCATCCACCTTCTCTGCCTCATATTAAGCTCTTTCTGATCAAAAAGGTACTTCAAACTCTTGTGATCGGAGAAGACTTGGAATTTAACCCCATAGAGATAATGCCTCCACACCTTCAAGGCAAACACAACCGCAGCGAGTTCCAAATCGTGCGTAGGGTAACTAACTTCATGAGGTCTCAACTGTCGTGAGGCATACGCCACCACATTATGATGCTGCATCAGCACGCACCCTAGACCCTTCAATGAGGCATCACAATACACCTCAAATGGCTCATTCGGCTCGGGTAACACTAACACAGGTGCAGTGATCAACTTTTTCTTCAATGTCTGAAAGCTCTCCTCGCACTCAGGAGTCCAAACAAACGGAGTGTCTTTGCGGGTTAACTTTGTCATTGGCAAAGCTATCTGTGAAAAGCCCTTGATAAACCTTCGGTAATAGCCAGCTAAACCCAGAAAACTCCTTATCTCCGTCACGGTGGTTGGTTGCTTCCAATCCATCATAGCCTCCACCTTAGTTGGATCTACGGCTATTCCCTTCTTACTCACCACGTGACCCAAAAACTTCACCTCACTCTTCCAAAACTCGCACTTAGACAGTTTTGCATAGAGTTTCTTCTCCTTTAGAATCTGCAACACGGTCCTCAAGTGTTCCGCATGCTCTTCTTCAGTCTTGGAGTAAATCAGTATGTCATCAATGAAGACAACAACGAATTTATCCAAAAACAGACGGAAAACTCTATTCATGTAGTCCATAAACACTGCAGGAGCATTCGTCAACCCGAAAGACATTATAGTGTACTCGTAATGACCATAACGAGTCCTGAAAGCGGTCTTAGGGATATCCTCACCCCTCACCCTTATCTGGTGATAACCGGATCGCAAATCGATCTTGGAGAAAACTCCAGCTCCTTGTAACTGATCCATGAGATCATCAATTCTCGGCAATGGGTACTTATTCTTTATGGTAACCTTGTTCAGCTGCCTGTAATCCACACAGAGCCGCATACTCCCATCCTTCTTCTTCACCAGTAACACTGGAGCACCCCACGGAGAGACACTTGGTCGTATAAATTTCTTTCCCAACAAATCCTCTAACTGAGACTTTAGCTCATTCATCTCTAACGGTGACATCCTATAAGGAGCACTTGAGATTGGTCCCGCCCCGGGCACCAATTCAATAGCAAACTCAACCTCTCGGTTAGGTGGAAACTCATCAATATCATTGGGAAACACTTCCGGAAGCTCACACACAACCGAAATCTGTTCCAACCTTTGATCATCACCCGAAACGCCCACGGTTAACAACATGATACCCTGACATTCGGTTCCGGAACAGTTCACCATCATCGAATTCAAGTAATAATTATTTACCACAACCGGCCCTTCTGTATCTTCCGGCATAAAGTACACCGACTTTGTAGAACAATCTAGCAGAACATGGTTCTTAGATAGCCAGTCCAATCCCAAGATAAGATCAAGACCAATCATCGGTAAGCAGACTAAATTATGAACAAAATCACGCTGCTTGAACCTAAAGGAAACTTCCAGGCATCCTAGCCTAGTTACCATGGCTTCATGGGTAGCATTGTACACTCTTAGATCATAACCTAAGGTTACAATCTCCAATCCTAACTCATGGGCCTTCTCAAATGCAATGAATGAATGTGATGCTCCCGAATCAAATAAAGCATTTAAAGTTTGACCAGCCATTTCACAATTACCTCGAATGAGTGTCTCAGATCCCTCGGCACCTATAGCTGAAGTGGTGAACACCCGACCAGTCTGTTGTGCTTTCCTAGCACCTTGTTTCTGCTTCTCAGGACAATTTGTGGCTTTATGCCCCGCCTTTCCACAAGTGTAGCACAAACCCTATCCGGCCTTGCATGGTGCTCTCGGATGGTGACTTCCACATCTAGTACAAGCTTGATCATTCTGAGGCTGCTTCCCAAACTTCTTCCCTTGGGAGTTGTTGTTGTTGTTGGGCCTCCTAAAAGAGCTTCCCCTCTTGAAAGACGGACCTCTAGGTGCAAAGCTCTTCCCTCGGTTCTGTGGGAATGATCCTTTGTGACTCCTTTTCTCAGCGGTTGCCCTCTTCACACACTCTTCAGCAACCCTACACTTGTTTACCAACTCGGAGAAAGTCCTAATCTCCATTGGCCCCACTGAACTAAAAATATCACTCCGGAGTCCTCCTTCATACTTAACACACTTCCATTCTTCATATTCCACCGGAGTCCCTTGGCACATACGAGAGAACCTGAACAGCTCCTCAAACTTGTCAGTATACTCTGATATGGACATAGTACCCTGCTTCAGCTGTAGTAACTCAAGTTCCTTAGCTGTCCTAGCAGAAGTCGGAAAGTACTTCTTATAGAACTCCTCTTGGAAGACATTCTAGGTGATATAGTCATCACCCTCCTGCAGAAGACGTCGGATACCTTGCCACCAATGCGATGCTTCACCTGTGAGCATATAGGTGGCAAACTCGACACGCTGCCCTTCAGGTACCACTTGTGCTTGCAGTGCTCGCTCTATAGCCTGAAACCATGTATCAGCCTCAGTCGGACTAGTAGTTCCTTTGAACTTAGGTAGATTAACCTTCAAAAAGTTTGCCAGTGTCATCGGGCCCTGAACTCCACCTCCATCATTACCATGGTTGTTCATCTGTTGACCAAGAGCCTCAGCAGTGGCTTGCATAGCAGCAGCCATATTCTCCAACGCAGTCATAAAGTTCACCGGGTCATTAGGGTTATTCTCCGGTGCACGAGCATTCGTACGACCTCTCACACTATCTCTACCGTGTCCACGAGGCGCCATCTGGTTCCTATACATACCAAACAATCGATATTAAGTTGATCAGTCTCAATATCGGAAGTCTAGTACTTCAGAGTGCCAAATGCATGCTCATGAACGTTTTTGCCAATTATATCAAGCAGATATACTAATAGCACATAACACACACACACAGAGAATGCACAGAAGCATAGTCAGTCCATCCCTCAGGCTCTACAGGAACGAACTGCTCTGCTACCATAATGTAACACCCTACCATACAGAGTCTTATGCTTAAGTCATAATTCAGAGATGGCAAGGTATTACGACCTCTAAAATAAAAATTTAGTACGTATAGTAGTATGAATGATTGATTATAACTAGGAGCCTTTGTAGAAAAAGGGTAAACAAAAAAATCGCAACTCAAAGCGCAACACTCCGATCGATAACGTAACGAACAAGGATAACCAACGCGTGATTATATATATACAAAGGAGTGTCAAAAACAGGAATATCAAGACTCAAGATCCGGCTGCGAAGATAACCAGTCCTAGCATAGCAATATATACATATGATAAAAATAAGGAAAACCCCAAAGGGACACAAATACATAAAACCTATTCTCCAAAATCTCCCATAAGAGGAGTCATCACAGTTTGTATTATTTAATGGAGATAAAAGTATCTAAGCAAAACATATAAACCAAAACATAGCCCCGAGAACAAAGGATCTTCGCAATTCTAGAAGTCTCCAGCATGCCTCAACGGGAAACCTCACGTCCTGCATCTGAAAACCACAAAATCGGCATAGGTGAGAACCACAGGTCCCTAGCATGGTAACAGCTTCCACATATATAATACATAATAATAGAGGAAAGCCAAAGGCAATCCTAGAACTTCCTCCAGATAATTCAAAGCTTATAAACAAGCTAAACCATATAAGGGTATCTGACTAACAATTCTTCAGTCTAACTAATACTTCCCTTTCCAATTCCTTCTCACCTCTCAACCACCAGCAGGAGTATAATGTAGCAAACATAGTTATATCAAACAAGAAATATACAAGTAGGAACAATTAAGACATTTAGACAACTAGCAAATAATATGCAGTCAAGTAGGCAATCTCAAACAATTCATATAGTATGCATATGATGAATGCCTATCCCTAGTGGCTGATGATATCATCTTGTCGGTTATAGAGCCAACCCGACAAGTCCTGGTCGCTAACCATTGGACTGTCCCTCTGTCACGCATCCCCAACTTGAGTTATACTCGTTATAAACTTGATCATAATCATGATCTATATCCATCACCCTCACTGGTGAATATTTACGGGGGCGACCTCATCCGGGTCTTTCACAGTGCCCGGCCACACTTATGACATAGGGTCAACAGAGTATCAAGTCTCAACCTGGAGCACGTGGTGGCTAGCCACTGCTACTACCCAGGGAAACTCGTATCTCAGATAGTGGAAGTGCAAATCACAATTATCAATAATTCAGCATAAACATGCATGAATCCTCATCCATGGATCAACATCCATATCAGCCATCCGGCTCACGGTTCAGTCCAGAACCAGCCAATATTCATATCATACACAGCCATTCCGGCTCACGGTTAAATCCATAACCAGCCCATTGGCATCACGGTTAAATCCATAACCAGCCCATTGGCATCACGGTTAAATCCATAACCAGCCTATTGGCATCACGGTTAAATCCATAACCAACCATCTCATTAACAAATACGGCCTTTCGGCCCATGGCATAACAAACACTTCCACCACCATCCTCCGCATCTCACATAATCATCTTTGATCCTCATTGATCATTTATTTTTCCCTTGCTTCACTCGCAAGTTACCTCATTCACTAGCCCCTTTTTAATAGCTAGGCATGTCATAATGGTTTAAGACAGAAATGGTGAGATTGGAGGCTTAGAAGTATGAAATTTGGCTTTTAAAACTCAAAAATCAACTTTGGGATGAAAGCAGGGCCACGCGTACGCGCACTCCACGCGCACGCGTGGATGGCCTCAAAAACTCATCTACGCGCAAGCGTCATGCACGCTAACGCGTGGATTAAAAATTTGCCAATCGACGTGTACGCGTCAACCACGCGTACGCGTGGGTGCCCTTGTGCCCCAGGCACAACACTGGCATAGTTCTGGCATAACTCTATGGAAAATGGCTGGGCACTGGGTGCAGCACAATCGGCGCGCCCGCGCACACCACGCGCACGCGTGGATGGCGCTTTCTGGAAGATCGGCGCGTACGCGCCAGGTGCGCCCACGCGCAAGGGGTCATTCTGCTAAAAATTTTCTAAGTTAAAAGCTGCAGAATTCACAGATTTAAACCACAATCTTCCGACGGACATAACTTCCTCATTTTAAATCGTTTTTCACCCGTTCTTCGAACGGCATGGACATCCCGGATCCCATTTCATTTCTAAATAGATTTGGTACAAAACAGAGATTTGTAGTCCAAGTTATGTCCCGTCAAAGTATGCCCAAAAACCATATTTTTCATGCAAAACCACAACATGCCATTTTCAAACAAGCCATTTCCAACTCTTTTCAAAATCAATCAAAACATGCCATTTTCATCCCTTTTCTTTGAAATCAATCAAAATATATTAATTTCGACATCAAGCCTCCTCAACTCACACATTGTCACATTACCACAATTTACAAAATCACTATCTCATCATTTTAACCCACTTCACCCAAGTGGCTCAAACTCAAACATATTGACATGTCATATACTCTTTCTCATGCCAATTCTCAACAACACCAATTCCAATAAATCATCATTGTACACAATCAATATCATACTCACCATCAACATGGTTCAACCCACAATTCAACCATAACCAATCATCAAGCATATATCACAACATGCATATTTCTCATACATCATACCATCTAGGCATCATTAACCATCATCACATATATGACCACATCATATATCTCAATCATTTAACAACATCAACCATTCAATGCCTATCTTAGGGCCTCTAGCCTAAGTATTTCCTACCACATTACATATTAGATACGGGAAACCGAAACCATACCTTAGCCGATTTCCCAAGCTCAACCGGAGCACTTCCAAATCACTTATCCACAAGCTCTCAAGGCCTCAACACCTCCAAGAACAGATTTTTCACCACCAAATCCCTTTTTCAAGCTTTTCAAAAGCACCAATCAAGCTCCAATATCCACACATATACAACCTAAGCCACTACCATCATACCCATACACAACATCTCAATACCCAAACATCATAGAACAACAAAATTACACTAGGGTTGAGAACCTTACCACACCCAAGGTCCAAGGAGACAAGATTAACCTTCTCCTTCAAGAGAGTTGGGTCCTATAACATCAAAGAACCCAAAATCTCAACATTTCACCCATGAAACTCGAAAACAAGGGCTGAAATTTCGAACAGCAACACGTGGATTACCTCAAGATTGATTGTATGGGTTTTGTAGAGCTCTCCGCGGTGAACGCGTGGCCGCAAACGGAGCGGCAATCGGAGCTCTAGATCAAAAGTTATGGTGGTTTGAAGATCAAGTGAGAGAAAGAACTTGAGAGAGTGTTCTTCCTCCCCTCTCTTCAATTTTCAGCGTGTGTGTGTGTTGTGTGAGGAGAGAGAGTGCTGAAAACTAGGGTTTTTGTTTAGTTATGTTGGGCCAAGGGCCCACTTTGGGTCCGGTTGGCCCGGTTTGGCCCGTTCGGTCCAATCTTGGTCTGAATTCTATAAAATTGGTACCGAAATTCTTGTCTCAGTCTCCTCTATCACATTTAGCCATAAAAATCACATTTTGGGCTTTCTAGAATAAATTCTCATTTATAGGCTAATTAGCCGTTAATTAACCGGGTTTTACATTCTACCCACCTAATTGGGAATTTTGCCCACAAAATTCAAATGCAATTACCTGGGAATAAATGCGGATAATCCGTTCGCATCTCCAACTCAAGTTCCCAAGTGTGTTCCTCAACACCGCCTCGACTCCATGCCACTTTAACTAATGAAACCTCTTTTCCACGCAACCGTTTGATACTAGTATCATCGATTCTGACCGGAGTCACTGGAAGCGTCAAATCTTCCCTTAACTGAACCGACTCAGGTTCTAACACATGGCTAGCATCAGGAGTGTACTTCCGAAGCTGCGACACGTGAAACACGTCGTGCAGATTCGAAAGATGAGGTGGTAGAGCCATCCGATACGCCACCGGTCCAATCCTCTCCAGGATCTGAAATGGACCAATGTATCGAGGATTCAACTTCTTTGCCTTAATCGCCCTACCTACTCCCGTGGTCGGAGTAACCTTAAGGAAACATGGTCTCCTTCCTCAAATTCTAAGGGCTTCCGCCTCTGATCGGCATAATTCTTTTGACGACTCTGCGCCGTAAGCATCCTATCACGGATTTTCTTGACTTGTTCAGTAGTCTCAGCTATCATTTCCGGCCCTAACAAGCTTTCTCTCCAGCTTCATACCAACATAGCGAAGATTGACATTTCCTCCCATACAAGGCCTCATACGGTGCCATTCCGATGCTCGCATGATAACTATTATTGTATGCAAACTCCACCAATGGCATATACCGATCCCAACTCGCCGGTTGGTCCAAAACACAAGCTTTCAACATATCCTTTAGTGTTTGGATCGTCCTTTCAGATTGACCATCTGTTTGAGGATGGTAAGCCGTACTCAAGTTTAATCGGGTTCCAAAAGCTTTCTGAAATGCACCCCAAAACCTTGAAGTGAAACGAGGATCTCTATCAGAGATTATAGTAGCAGGTACACCATGAAGTCTCACAATCTCCTTTATGTATAACCGTGCTAGCTCCTCAAGGGTGTAAGTCATACGAATGCGCAAAAAGTGAGCTGACTTCGTCAGTCGGTCCACAATCACCCAGATAGCATCAAAACCAGCCCTAGTCCTTGGCAATCCAGACACAAAGTCCATTGCAATACTTTCCCACTTCCATTGCGGAATCTCTAAAGGTTGCAACATCCCGGAAGGTCTTTGATGTTCAATCTTTACCTTTTGACAAGTTAAGCACTTTGATACATATTCCGCCACATCATTCTTCATACCCGGCCACCAAAACATCGCCTTTAAATCATGGTACATCTTAGTACTTCCCAGGTGAATGGAGAATCCACTTTTGTGTGCCTCCTTTAAAATATCTTGCCTCAAAGTGCCAACATCCGGCACAATGATCCTACCCTTGAATCTCCATAACCCATCTTTTTCTTCCGACACTCTCCACTGTTTTCCTTGCTCAATAGCCGGTAACACCTTCCATAACGCTTCATCATTTTGATGAGCCTTTAGGAGTTCGGACTTAAAGTCACTTGAGATTTCGAATCGGCTCAAACACAAAGTTCCGGATACTTCTCGAGCACCAATTTTCAGACTCTCAAATCCCTTGAGCAACTTCTCCTCTTGAAGCATCATCCAAGCCGCATATGACGACTTCCGACTTAATGCATCCGCCACTAGGTTCGCCTTTCCCGGATGGTAATGCAACTCAAAGTCGTAGTCCTTCAACAATTCCATCCACCTTCTCTGCCTCATATTAAGCTCTTTCTGATCAAAAAGGTACTTCAACTCTTGTGATCGGAGAAGACTTGGAATTTAACCCCATAGAGATAATGCCTCCACACCTTCAAGGCAAACACAACCGCAGCGAGTTCCAAATCGTGCGTAGGGTAACTAACTTCATGAGGTCTCAACTGTCGTGAGGCATACGCCACCACATTATGATGCTGCATTAGCACGCACCCTAGACCCTTCAATGAGGCATCACAATACACCTCAAATGGCTCATTCGGCTCCGGTAACACTAACACAGGTGCAGTGGTCAACTTTTTCTTCAATGTCTGAAAGCTCTCCTCGCACTCAGGAGTCCAAACAAACGGAGTGTCTTTGCGGGTTAACTTTGTCATTGGCAAAGCTATCTGTGAAAAGCCCTTGATAAACCTTCGGTAATAGCCAGCTAAACCCAGAAAACTCCTTATCTCCGTCACGGTGGTTGGTTGCTTCCAATCCATCACAGCCTCCACCTTAGTTGGATCTACGGCTATTCCCTTCTTACTCACCACGTAACCCAAAAACTTCACCTCACTCTTCCAAAACTCGCACTTAGACAGTTTTGCATAGAGTTTCTTCTCCTTTAGAATCTGCAACACGGTCCTCAAGTGTTCCGCATGCTCTTCTTCAGTCTTGGAGTAAATCAGTATGTCATCAATGAAGACAACAATGAATTTATCCAAAAACGGACGGAAAACTCTATTCATGTAGTCCATAAACACTGCAGGAGCGTTCGTCAACCCGAAAGACATTATAGTGTACTCGTAATGACCATAACGAGTCCTGAAGGTGGTTTTAGGGATATCCTCACCCCTCACCCTTATCTGGTGATAACCGGATCGCAAATCGATCTTGGAGAAAACTCCAGCTCCTTGTAACTGATCCATGAGATCATCAATTCTCGGCAATGGGTACTTATTCTTTATGGTAACCTTGTTCAGCTGCCTGTAATCCACACAGAGCCCATACTCCCATCCTTCTTCTTCACCAGTAACACTGGAGCACCCCACGGAGAGACACTTGGTCGTATAAAATTCTTTCCCAACAAATCCTCTAACTGAGACTTTAGCTCGTTCATCTCTAACGGTGACATTCTATAAGGAGCACTTGAGATTGGTCCACCCGAGCACCAATTCAATAGCAAACTCAACCTCTCGGTTAGGTGGAAACTCATCAATATTATCGGGAAACACTTCCGGAAGCTCACACACAACCGGAATCTGTTCCAACCTTTGATCATCACCCGAAACGCCCACGGTTAACAACATGATACCCTGACATTCGGTTCCGGAACAGTTCACCATCATCGAATTCAAGTAATAATTATTTACCACAACCGGCCCTTCTGTATCTTCCGACATAAAGTACACCGACTTTGTAGAACATCTAGCAGAACATGGTTCTTAGATAGCCAGTCCAATCCAAGATAAGATCAAGACCAATCATCGGTAAGCAGACTAAATTATGAACAAAATCACGTTGCTTGAACCTAAAGGAAACTTCCGAGCATCCTATCCTAGTTACCATGGCTTCATGGGTAGCATTGTACACTCTTAGATCATAACCTAAGGTTACAATCTCCAATCCTAACTCATGGGCCTTCTCAAATGCAATGAATGAATGTGATACTCCCGAATCAAATAAAGCATTTAAAGTTTGACCAGCCATTCACAATTACCTCGAATGAGTGTCTCAGATCCCTCGGCACCTATAGCTGAAGTGGTGAACACCCGACCAGTCTGTTGTGCTTTCCTAGCACCTTGTTTCTGCTTCTCAGGACAATTTGCGGCTTTATGCCCCGCTTTCCACAAGTGTAGCACAAACCCCATCCGGCCTTGCATGGTGCTCTCGGATGGTGACTTCCACATCTAGTACAAGCTTGATCATTCTGAGGCTGCTTCCCAAACTTCTTCCCTTGGGAGTTGTTGTTGTTGTTGGGCCTCCTAAAAGAGCTTCCCCTCTTGAAAGACGGACCTCTAGGTGCAAAGCTCTTCCCTCGGTTCTGTGGGAATGATCCTTTGTGACTCCCTTTCTCAGCGGTTGCCCTCTTCACACACTCTTCAGCAACCCTACACTTGTTTACCAACTCGGAGAAAGTCCTAATCTCCATTGGCCCCACTGAACTAAAAATATCACTCCGGAGTCCTCCTTCATACTTAACACACTTCCATTCTTCATATTCCACCGGAGTCCCTTGGCACATACGAGAGAACCTGAACAGCTCCTCAAACTTGTCAGTATACTCTGATATGGACATAGTACCCTACTTCAGCTGTAGTAACTCAAGTTCCTTAGCTGTCCTAGCAGAAGTCGGAAAATACTTCTTATAGAACTCCTCTTGGAAGACATTCTAGTGATATAGTCATCACCCTGCTGCAGAAGATGTCGGATACCTTGCCACCAATGCGATGCTTCACCTGTGAGCATATAGGTGGCAAACTCGACACGCTGCCCTTCAAGTACCACTTGTGCTTGCAGTGCTTGCTCTATAGCCTGAAACCATGTATCAGCCTCAGTCGGACTAGTAGTTCCCTTGAACTTAGGTGGATTAACCTTCAAAAGTTTGCCAATGTCATCGGGCCCTGAACTCCACCTCCATCATTACCATGGTTGTTCATCTGTTGACCAAGAGCCTCAGCAGTGGCTTGCATAGCAGCAGCCATATTCTCCAACGCAGTCATAAAGTTCACCGGGTCATTAGGGTTATTCTCCGGTGCACGAGCATTTGTAAGACCTCTCACACTACCTCTACCGCGTCCACGAGGCGCCATCTGGTTCCTATACATACCAAACAATCGATATTAAGTTGATCAGTCTCAATATCGGAAGTCTAGTACTTCAGAGTCCCAAATGCATGCTCATGAACGTTTATGCCAATTATATCAAGCAGATATACTAATAGCACATAACACACACACACAGAGAGAATGCACAGAAGCATAGTCAGTCCATCCCTCAGGCTCTACAGGAACGAACTGCTCTGCTACCATAATGTAACACCCTACCATACAGAGTCTTATGCTTAAGTCATAATTCAGAGATGGCAAGGTATTACGACCTCTAAAATAAAAATTTAGTACGTATGGTAGTATGAATGATTGATTATAACTAGGAGCCTTTGTAGAAAAAGGGTAAACAAAAAAATCGCAACTCAAAGCGCAACACTCCGATCGATAACGTAACGAACAAGGATAACCAACGCGTGATTATATATATACAAAGGAGTGTCAAAACAGGAATATCAAGACTCAAGATCCGGCTGCGAAGATACCAGTCCTAGCATAGCAATATATACATATGATAAAAATAAGGAAACCCAAAGGAAACCCAAAGGGACACAATACATAAAACTATTCTCCAAAATCTCCCATAAGAGGAGTCATCACAGTTTGTATTATTAATGGAGATAAAAGTATCTAAGCAAACATATAAACCAAAACATAGCCCGAGAACAAAGGATCTTCGCATTCTAGAAGTCTCCAGCATGCTTCAACGGGAAATCTCACGTCCTGCATCTGAAAACCACAAAATCCGCATAGGTGAGAACCACAGGTCCCTAGCATGGTAACAGCTTCCACATATATAATACATAATAATAGAGGAAAGCCAAAGGCAATCCTAGAACTTCCTCCAGATAATCAAAGCTTATAAACAAGCTAAACCATATAAGGGTATCTGACTAACGATTCTTCAGTCTAACTAATACTTCCTTTCCAATTCCTTCTCACCTCCCAACCACCAGCAGGAGTATAATGTAGCAAACATAGTTATATCAAACAAGAAATATACAAGTAGGAACAATTAAGCATTTATACAACTAGCAAATAATATGCAGTCAAGTAGGCAATCTCAAACAATTCATATAGTATGCATATGATGAATGCCTATCCCTAGTGGCTGATGATATCATCTTGTCGGTTATAGAGCCAACCCGACAAGTCCTAGTCGCTAACCATTGGACTGTCCCTCTGTCACGCATCCCCAACTCGAGTTATACTCGTTATAAACTTGATCATAATCATGATCTATATCCATCACCCTCACTGGTGAATATTTACGGGGGCGACCTCATCCGGGTCTTTCACAGTGCCCGGCCACACTTATGACATAGGGTCAACAGAGTATCAAGTCTCAACCTAGAGCACGTGGTGGCTATCCACTGCTACTACCCAGGGAAACTCGTATCTCAGATAGTGGAAGTGCAAATCACAATTATCAATAATTCAGCATAAACATGCATGAATCCTCATCCATGGATCAACATCCATATCAGCCATCCGGCTCACGGTTCAGTCCAGAACAGCCAATATTCATATCATACATAGCCATTCCGGCTCATGGTTAAATCCATAACCAGCCCATTGGCATCACGGTTAAATCCATAACCAGCCATTGGCATCACGGTTAATCCATAACCAGCCTATTGGCATCACGGTTAAATCCATAACCAGCCATCTCATTAACAACTACGGCCTTTCGGCCCATGGCATAACAAGTACTTCCACCACCATCCTCCGCATCTCACATAATCATCTTTGATCCTCATTGATCATTTATTTTTCCCTTGCTTCACTCGCAAGTTACCTCATTCACTAGCCCCTTTTTAATAGCTAGGCATGTCATAAATGGTTTAAGACATAAATGTTGAGATTGGAGGCTTAGAAGTATGAAATTTGGCTTTTAAAACTCAAAATCAACTTTGGGATGAAAGCAGGGCCACGCGTACGCGCACTCCACGCGCACGCGTGGATGGCCTCAAAACTCATCTACGCGCAAGCGTCATGCACGCTAACGCGTGGATTAAAAATTTGCCAATCGACGTGTACGCGTCAACCATGCGTACGCGTGGGTGCCCTCGTGCCCCAGGCACAACACTGGCACAGTTCTGGCATAACTCTCTGGAAAATGGCTGGGATTGGGTGCAGCACAATCGGCGCGCCCGCGCACACCACGTGCACGCGTGGATGGCGCTTTCTGGAAGATGGCGCGTACGCGCCAGGTGCGCCCGAGCGCAAGGGGTCATTCTGCTAAAAATTTCTAAGTTAAAAGCTGCAGAATTCACAGATTTAAACCCCATCATCCGACGGACATAACTTCCCTCATTTTAAAATCGTTTTTTCACCCCGTTCTTGGAACGGCATGGACATCCCGGATCCCATTTCATTTCTAAACAGATTGGTACAAAACAAAGATCCGTAGTCCAAGTTATGTCCTGTCAAAGTATGCCCAAAAACCATGTTTTTCATGCAAAACCACAACATGCCATTTTCAAACAAGCATTTCCAACTCTTTTCAAAATCAATCAAAACATGCCATTTTCATCCCTTTTCTTTGAAATCAATCAACATATATTAATTTCGACATCAAGCCTCCTCAACTCACACATTGTCACATTACCACAATTTACAAATTACTATCTCATCATTTAACCCACTTCACCCAAGTGGCTCAAACTCAAACATATTGACATGTCATATACTCTTTCTCATGCCAATTCTCAACAACACCAATTCCAATAAATCATCATTGTACACAATCAATATCATACTCACCATCAACATGGTTCACCCACAATTCAACCATAACCAATCATCAAGCATATATACAACATGCATATTCTCATACATCATACCATCTAGGCATCATTACCATCATCACATATATGACCACATCATATATCTCAATCATTTAACAACATCAACCATTCAATGCCTATCTTAGGGCCTCTAGCCTAATATTTCCTACCACATTACATATTAGATAGGGAAACCGAAACCATACCTTAGCCGATTTCCCAAGCTCAACCGGAGCACTTCCAATCACTTATCCACAAGCTCTCAAGGCCTCAACACCTCCAAGAACAGATTTTCACCACCAAATCCCTTTTTCAGCTTTTCAAAAGCACCAATCAAGCTCCAATATCCACACATACACAACCTAAGCCACAACCATCATACCCATACACAACATCTCAATACCCAAACATCATAGAACACAAAATTACACTAGGGTTGAGAATCTTACCACACCCAAGGTCCAAGGAGACAAGATTAACCTTCTCTTCAAGAGAGTTGGGTCCTATAACATCAAAGAACCCAAAATCTCAACATTTCACCCATGAAACTCGAAAACAAGGGCTGAAATTTCGAACAGCAACACGTGGCTTACCTCAAGATTAATTGTATGGGTTTTGTAGAGCTCTTCGCGGTGAACGCGTGGCCGCAAACGGAGCGGAAATCGGAGCTCTAGATCAAAGTTATGGTGGTTTGAAGATCAAGTGAGAGAAAGAATTGAGAGAGTGTTCTTCCTCCCCTCTTCAATTTTCAGCGTGGTGTGTGTGTTGTGTGAGGAGAGAGAGTGGCTAAAAACTAGGGTTTGGTTTAGTTATGTTGGGCCAAGGGCCCACTTTGGGTCCGGTTGGCCCGGTTTGGCCCGTTCGTCCCAATCTGGTCTGAATTCTATAAAATTGGTACGAAATTCTGTCTCAGTCCCTCTATACATTAGCCAAAAAACACAATTTGGGCTTTAGAATAATTCTCATTATAGGCTAATTAGCCGTTAATACGGTTTACTAGTGCAATAAATGGAAATTAAAACTAATGAATCATTATAAAGGCATAATAGACCTGAAAGAAACATAAAATTCAATCCATTAAATA